>NW_006442484.1:5463493-5495364 GCF_000325575.1 Pteropus alecto
AGACATTTATCGAGCACCTGATGTATATTGGACATCAGTTGTGCTAGGTATAGAGGATAGAAAGTTGACTGAGATTGGAGCTTTCCTTCAAGGAACTTTTAGTCTAGTGGGAGAGAAAATTTCACCAAAATGTTTTAAGTGCAATGATCAAGGTGTGCACACAAGGCTTCCTGGAGGTTCTGCTGCAGTGAGTGGGTCCTAAAGGATGACTTGGCCCAGCCAAGTGAAGATCACGAGTGAGAGACATTCAGGAAGAGTGCAGGGATTAGACAAGGGCACTGAGATGTGACTGGCAGGGCATGCGCAGGGTGCGCCCTCGGCTCAGGGTTACCAGGGCATCGTGGGAAGAGAGAGGGCTAAAAATGCAACTGGACAGGCAGGCAGGATCCAGGCTTTGTTGGCCTACCATGCTGGACTGAAGAATGTGCACATGGTCATCAGGTTGGCATTTTAGAGACGTTATTAGAGCAGGCCGACCCACTTGACGTGGTCAGTAGACTGGGTCGGAGGGGTCCTCTGGACAGAGGTCTGCTCTCTGTCAGCCCCGGAGCTCCCAGGTTGGCTCCTGTGCCTCTTGGTAGCACCTCTGCAGCCAAGCCCCGCTTCTGGTATTGTTCCTCCAACAAGGCCTAGCTAATAGCTGTCACGTGTTTTGTAGCTACAGATATTTGAGTGTTATCCCTCTTAGTCCAAATAATTGTAAAAGTAGGTGTTTTTAAATCCTCATTTTAAGAGTTTTTAAAAATTGTGGCTCAGACCGATTAGATGTCTCGCCAAAGGGTTGAACTGAGGTTTGTCTGCTACGCTACTCTCAGAGGTTATGAATGTGGCCCTCCAGCTCTGGAGGCTACCTTCCTTGGGGTGAAAGGGTCAAGGTCATACACATGCACCAGAGCCAAATAGCACTCTACTTTCAGGGGACCTGTGTAGAGAAAGCTGTACATTTCCAGAGGACTGAGTTGGCAAGAAAAAAAATCACAGTGGGCCTATTTTAAATAGTCTTATTTCCATGTGTATGTACAGTAGAGTGACGGGCCATAAATGTGGCTAAGTTAATGTTTGCTGAGGGGGAAATCTGCTCACTTAAACTGAAGTGCCTGGGAAGGCTAAACCCAAACCATTTGCTCACTGTAGAGGAGGCGGAAGCAGGGGTTTCTGGCTCAATAGGGCCAAGGGCCTTTGCGCCAGAGGAACTGCTGCAGAACACCAGAGGAGCCTTCTGCAAACATTCATTTTACTTACTGTCCTTTCCCACCCTCCTTCTGTCTAATCTTGGCCAACTGCAGGAAGCTCCTCAGTTAGCAGATTCCCATCATCTGGCCCTCACCAGCTTCCGCAGCCTCTTCTGCCATTTCCTGGGCCGTTGCATCCTCACACTGCCCCTCTGCATGGACCACCCCTGCCCCGCCAAGTGCCATGAGGTCAGGGCCTAGGGCCCATCATCCTCACCTCTGTGGTCTGAGCTCTGAGCTCAGTCCCCGACACTCAGGAATGAGTGAATGCACACACAAAGTACAAATGGAAAGCAGGGAGAAAGGTGGTAAGAAAGTTGAGGCTTTGAAATTCCTAAGAATTATATGCGCTTTTTGAGAGAAGGACGTGACTCTTAAAATAAAATTCTCTCTCTGCAGTGCTTTTCAGGAAAGCCTTCACATGCACCAGAAGCACAGACACAGTACCCTTGAACCATGCTGATCCAGGTCTCCATTTTGGCTCTTGAAGGGATTACTATTACTACACAATCTCAGTGTATATCCCCACAGGTGATGATGGGAGGTGGTCTTATTGAATGAGACACCCAGCCTTCAGTCAGTGCTTTGGGATAGCAGGGTTCTCCCAGGGAAAGTCCAAAAGGTCTTCTACAAGAAAGAAATGTGACTTTTGGAATTCAGGAAGATAGAGCTTCTCTAAACAGAAACAAATCTTCAAGCAGGCAGGAGAATGAAATTCAGTCCATCAGTAAGTGTTGAACAACTGCTAAGTGCCCAGCCTCGCAGTGTACTTTGCTGTACAAAAGAAATGGTCCAGCTCCTGCCTATTATGCCTCTGCAGTCTATTTGGGAAGTAGAAACACACATAGATATGTCAGCTAGAATACAAAGCATTCGATGTCAGAAATAGAGGAAGAACTCTAGTAGGAGTTGAAGTAAAAGAGCTCATTCTGCTGGCCAGGGTGGGCACGTGTGTCAGCCACATTTGTTTGAGGTACAGTCAGTTTTCTAGTTAGGAGAGGAGAGTTTATGGAAACAATGGGAGATGTGCAGAAATAGTAATGATTATGATGATGATGATGATAATAATGTATATTATTATTTAGGCAGCAGGCTTGACTCAAGAAGTACCTAAGTACTCTGCTGACATTGATACAGTGCAGGGAGAGGAGCTGCCTGCTCTTGGAGTGCAGCACTCTAGCACCTTACACTTTGAACCAAGGACTGGACTGCTAACTATCCTTGATCTCAAAAAGGAATTTTTAGTAGATTTTAATGAATGCATTTTCTTTGCTACAAATGCTAATATAATGTTCATTGCAATCTTTTAATTTAAAAAATAGGAAGAAAATAAAATTACCCATAATCTTACCACTCTGAGATAATGAATGTTAACATTTTGTGCATTTCCTTCCAGGTTGGGTTTTTGTTTTGTTTTGTTTTGTTTTGTTTTGTTTTGTTTTTAATAGTGTTAAGTGCCAAGTATTGGGGCATGAGTAGCCAAAGTGGACCTTAGTAAAAAACCCACTATAAGCAGCATGGCCGGCCCTGTGAGCCATGTGGATTTTTAAGTGAAATGAATTCAGCTTCCTGAAGAGGGAAGGATTTTCTTTTATCTTCCTGAGAGTAGAGCAGACTTGTCTCCGGTGACGCACGCTTCAGACAGTGAGCCCTGTTCCCTGGTCGTGTGGCCCAGGCTGAACACAAAGCTGAGCTATGTCTTGTCCCAAAGCCATGACTCGAGTCCTGAGATCTGACCCTGCCCCTGCTAGAAAGAGGACCCTGGGCTCTGTGACCTACAGCAGCCTGTGTGTCCACTACGTGGCTCAGGTTGCCTTTCTGTATCTCCTACCCTCCTTGGCTTGTATGCACTGACTTCTTAGCCCGTTTATGCCCAGGACTAGAAGACACTTTCCTAGTGGTCTCTATTTTGTTTTGGTCAGTCTTTGCTTTAAACAAGAGCCTTGAGATGATTGAAGGCTTGAGCTGGTAGCTTTGGTCATGTTGCTGAGTTAAAGACACAGCTGAGTTTTTTCAATAACAACACAAAGAAGAGAAGAATCTGTTGGAATGAACAGTCCAGGGCTGGCAGTAGGAAATAAAGGAAATAAGTGTTAGGTTTTATTTTATAAGAAACTGCATGTCTGTTCATTGCTTGGTGTCTGCATATATCATTTACATATGCACTCCTATGCCATTAATAGTAGTAACGATCATTTACTGAATATCTGCTGTATCTCAGTACTACTCATGAGAAAATGGGGGTTTAGCACATGTGAATGACATGACTGGGATTTGCTTCCAGCTCTCTAAACCCAAGCCCTATGCTCTTTCTTCCTCATTGGATTTTGCATTAGGCTTCCACCTTTATTACAGAGGGTCTCTGCGGCCCTTCTGGTAACCTCTGGAACATGTACTGTGTGTCCTAGTGCATCGTGATCCCATCAGAGGACAGAGGCTACTCCTTTGGCTGTGAGGTGATACCATGAGCACAGCTTCCTGGAAAAGCAACTTTCCCCAAGAGGCTCCTCAGGGAAATGCATTGCAATTAGGCACCTCCCTGGAAACTCAAGTATTGAGGTCATTCTGATTTGTCTTCCAGGCTCCTCTCCAGGTATTCCAGTTGTAGGAGGCTCATAGGCCATTGGAAGGCATTTGTATTTTTAGGTCCTAATCTTCTAGGGCAGAGACTGTCAAATTTTCATGTACATAGAATCTCACAAGTGCTTATTAAAACAGCTTGCTGGACTCCACCCTCACAGTCTCTGATTCTGCAGGTCTAGGTGCAACCTGAGAAGTTGGCATTTCTAACAGTTACCCAGGATGTTGCTGCTGCTGCTGTGTGTTTGTGGGTGGCTGGGGGATGGGGGTGAGAGAAGGGGGGTGCACTACACTCAGAACCACTTTTCTAAGATTTTTGTCAGAATCTCCTATACCTGCCTTCCCATAGCCTCCATTTCTCTGTACTGTAAAGTTACCCCCCAAACTATTCAGCTTTTACTTTTGTTAACAAAACTGGCCAGAAGAAGTGATGGCTGCCATGTGGCATTAAGTGAACTCTTGTCATTTGGCCTCTGAAATTAGGCGGCAGTGGTTACTTTTAACGGGTCTTTCTCCTCGAATGATGTATGGTGCTCACTCATTTGGGGGAACCTGTGTTTCAGGTGGTAAGAGCTGCCGAGGAGGCTGCATCTACGCTGGCCAGTTCCATCCACCCGGAGCAGTGCATCAAAGTACTCTGCCCCATCATCCAGACAGCCGACTACCCCATCAACCTCGCGGCCATCAAGATGCAGACCAAAGTCGTCGAGAGGATCGCCAGGGAGTCCTTGCTGCAGCTCCTTGCTGACATCATCCCAGGCTTGCTGCAGGTGGGCTCTGTGGCTCAGCGCCTGTCTGCACGAGGCTGTAAGGCCAGAACAGTGGCTGTGCAAGTCAAAGTGATGTGGGAACTTGGCTCTCCTTGTTCACTTGAGGGGGTGGAGAGGCGAATAGGTAAAGCCAGGTGGTGACCTGTATTTTAGAAACTAGAAAGCTGTGTCTCTTGTTTTCTAGTCACCCTCTTAAATGTAGCAGGAAGATTTTCCTGGCAGCCCAGAACCGTGGCTCACAGAATGAACTGTCTGTCCACTATAAACATGTTTTGATCACTTTTTTTTATTGTTTATTCCCTCAGCAAACCTCTGTTGCACGTCTCTGGGCCCTACCCCTGGTAGGTGGGCCATGGCATGCAAAATCAAGTAATGGTCCGTGCTCTCAGATGTCCAGCAAATATTTATTGAAACCTTTCTAAGCATGAGGCAATGAGTTAGATAGATACTGGAAGATAAAGATGATTTCTACCATTACAGTACTACCTCAAGGATTTTCAACCTGCCATGGGACACAACACAGCCATGCAGACACCTAGAGATGCTGGTGCCATGTGCTCAGCTATTGTAGGGAGGTGAAACCTGAGAATTGTGAGATCAGAGGTGGAGAGGTGATTTTGGGGTGGGGGTAGCGCAGAGAAAAGGGCTCATAGATGAGTTTTAGAATTGGGTCCTGGAGAGAGAAGAGATTTCAATGAGGAAGGGTAGAGAGATCAACTTCTCATTTAATAAATGCCGCTATTTGCTGAGCATGTGGCTTGGGGGTTTGAATAATACATATGCTGAGGACTGGATTATTCCAGGCAGAGGGAAAGACACAATGTTGAAAAATCCTGGGGGCCATTTGGAGAACAGCAAGTAGTCTCATGTGGGTGTGGGGTGGGGATGAGGCTGACTGGTAGATTGAGGTCCGGCTGTATAGGACACTAACGAATGTCAGGCTGTGGGACTGGATGTTCCCCAACAGTTTTTGGATGGTGGAGAGATTTGCCCACAAGATTGAGTGATGTGTAATTCTCATTTTTTAAAAGAGATTTTCACACATGAAGTTTCTTTCACCATTGGAGAAATATGAAAGAAGCAAGTTATTTTTTCCTCTTAATTTCCTTTTTTCATTCTGCCTCATGACGTTCTTGGGTGACACTACTGTGCCATTTCGTTATAAAGCAATGCCGAGGCAGATCAGTTCTGTAACTCACCAGCTTCCTGCTTCCACACCCCAGGAGCCAGCTCACTCTCAGCAATATTAAGTTTTGGCCTCTCTGGGTTCAATTGCAGAGCGAGGGTATATCCCGGTTGTTTTTGACAAGTCCAAGGTTGAACTGTAAGGGCATTTGTGGAAATGTTGATGTAGTAGTGACTATGAAGCAAATCTTTGATCTCGTTTCATTTTTGCATTCCCCTTCTGACTGTAGGGTTATGACAACACCGAAAGTAGTGTGCGGAAGGCCAGCGTGTTTTGCTTAGTGGCCATTTATTCCGTAATCGGAGAAGAGCTGAAACCTCACCTCGCACAGCTCACAGGGAGCAAGGTAGGTATAGTGTTACATGGGCTGATACGCACACCTGGGCTCTGCCAGCTTGTCATAAATCTGCTTGTCTGCAGCTCTGGACTCCAGACAGGTTTTTCTTATCATATGTGTCATAGCCAGGCCTCATTTCTCCCAAAGCATTTTGCTAAAGATAAAAGTGACCAACTATGTAGTGAAGTCACTTTGTTACAACATAGTCTGTTGTAACTCCTGCGTTTGAAATGATCTCTTCGAGCTTCTAGTTTATTTCCAAAAGGAAGATGACTTTGTTTACAAACCAGCTTGTCTCCTGTCACAAAAACACTGAGGATATTTACCTGCTAGCTTAACAGATTGCTGAGTTGGAACTGGGTTTCTCTTGGGCGTCAGCAGTAACGATAGCTCTCACCGTGTGCCCGCCAAGTCCTAGACACTGTCCTCTGCACTTTGCCTGTGTCGACTCATTAATTCATGACAACATCCCTGTGGGATGAAGACAGCCCACATTTAACCTGCCCAGGGCACAGAATGATATTACTCCAGAAGCCAGGCTTTTACTCACTATGCTGTCTCTCATGTTCCTTTAAGTGAATTCTAGAAAATAGAAAAGAAGACTATTGGCTTCTTGAAGATGAAAGTGGCTAGAATGCTCACTGGTTTAAAAATAAACTCAGATGTGATGAACCTGCCAGGCGAGAGCAGTCTTAACTCCCAGGCTCTGGCAGGAGAAGCAAGAGTGGAAGGCGGGGCTTCAGCTCCCTTGGAGTGGAGGGGGGATGCTGTCTGGGCTTTAGAGACCTTCACTGTGTGGAGGGGAGCCTCCTCCAGGGATGCCTATGGAGGAAGTGCATTAACATGGAGTTAAAAAGTGCCCTGGCAGTGGTGTGATAAAAAAGCACCAAATAGTGCCTGACCCTGCTCTTTATGAAATAAAGAATCAGCAAGTGATGCCCATTTCTTTTCAAATAGAGCTGTTCCTTTGACATAGTTGGTGAGCATCACAGCATGAAGCTTGCTTCTCAGAGTTCTGGGCAAAGCTGACTCTGCCCTACTTTGTCCAGAGCAGGGCTTGTAGGACCCTCAGCACTGTCGACACTTAGGGCCACTTTGTTGTGGGGAGGCTGTCCTGTGCATTGTAGGAAGTTTCGCAGCATCCCTGACTACCGACCTGTAGATTCCAGTGGCACACCCCACCCCTCAGTTGTGACAGTCACTAAAGGCTCCACACATGGCCAGATGACCCCTAGGGGACAAAATCACCCCTACTTGAGAAGCACTAGTCTGGAGGAAGACACTTTACTCTTCTTGCAGACAGAAATAAGCATCTAGATTGGAAGATATGAGTGAGGCAAGTGTGGATAAATGATTTGGGGCCTCTTATATCTGAGTCCATTTTCCTGTTTCTCCTTTCCTTCTTTGCTCCTCCAAAGGCTTCTCATTGATACCACCCCTAACCACGACCTGAAAACTACTGAACGTAAGAATGCACTAGGCCAGGAGCCCTTCTCCATTTGCTAGCCTCCATCAGGGATTTGTAGGTGGTTCCTGGCCGCAGTGAGGACCTAGAAGACAATATTCACACAGGGAGTTAGACTTATAAAACAGAAAATTCATCCGCAATTAATATGTCAGACCTCGGTTTTATCTGGCACTTTTTACTTTTCTGAGAAAGGAAGCTATTCTGTCATCCCATTTACAAGTGTTTCTCATCTCTGTTCTGCATTTAACCTGCTGCTCTCACTCTCACTGGTGACCTTGAGACTAGAGTCCACGTCCTGATCAGGAGCCAGTACTTCCCCTCCGCCAGGTATAACTTCAGTCAGCTCAGAGGGCTTAGGGAGGCTGGCTGTAACACCTTTCTGATTTGACAGCCCGATTCATCTAGCCATTACAATTCTTAGATGTGATAACTCTGGTGTGTTAATAGGAACTTGGTAGAGTCAAATATATATCTCCTAAAACAAATAATGCCCTCCCCTCAAAAAATGGGTAGCTGACAGAACATGGTGCTAAGTCTGTCAATGTCCTATACTAGAAACAGAACCAAGCCATAGTTTCTTGTTTCTTTGTTTAACCACACCTATCAGAAGCTTCTTCCAGGACTTAAATTACGTTAATAAATGATATCAGCTTCTGTAGAGAAATGCCTGATACAAGGACAGGGAAGGAGCCTGTGTGTGCATTTTGAGAATTGCCGTGGCAGCAACACTAGCTTTGGAGTCAGACAACCTGCCTTCTAGTCTCTGTCTTCTACTTACTAGCTGTATGACCCTAAGCAAGCTTTCTTTTCTTTTTCTCAAATTTTTTACTGTGGTAAAATATACATGACATAAAAGTTACCATCTTAACCATATTAAGTGTACTGTTCACTGGCACTAAGTACATTCACGTGGTTGTGCCACCATCACCACCATCCATCTCCAGAACTCTTTTTATCTGCAGAACTGAAACCCTATGCCCGTTAAATAATAACCTCCCATTCCCCTCCCCCCGCACCTCTAGCAACCACCATTCTTTCAGTGTCTATGACTTTGTCTGCTTGGATGCCTCATAAAAGTGGAATCACACGGTATTTTGTGACTGCCTTATTTCACTTAGCATAATGTCCTCAAGGTTCATCCATATTGTAACATGTATCAGTTTCCTTCCTTTTTTAAGGCTGAATAGTATTTCATTGTTGATACATACAACATTTTGCTTATTCATTTCTTATTAATGGACACTTGAGTTGTTAATACCTTTTGGCCATTGTGAACAATACTGCTCATAAACATGGGTTGTGCAGATATCTCTGAGACCTTATATTTCACTTCTTTTGGGTATATATCCAAGAGTGGAATTGCTGAATTATATAGTAACTGCCAAACTATTCTCCACAAAGGCTGTACCATTTTACATTCCCACCAACAGTGCACAGGGCTCAACACTTGTTATTTTCTCTTTTTGATAGTAGCTATTCGAACAGCTGGTGTGAGGTAGTCTCTCGTTTCGATTTGCATTTCCCTAATGGTTGGTGATATTGAGAATCTCTTCATGTGCTTGTTGGCCATTCATATACCTTCTTTGGAGAAATGTTTATTCAAGTCCTTTGCCCATTTTCGAATTGAGTTATTTCTTTGTTATTGTTGAATTTTAGAAGTTCTCTATATTCTGGATATAAATTCTTTGTCTTTTGATGTACAGAATTTTTAAATTTTTGTTAAGTCTAATTTGTTTATTATTGTTTTCATTGCTGTGCTTTTGGTGTCATATCCAAGAAATCATTGCCAAATCTAGCGTTGTGAAGCCTTTGCCCTATGTTTCCTTCTTAGAGGTTTGTAATGTTAGTTCTTATATGCAGGTCTGTGATCTATTTTGAGTTAATTTTTGTGTAGGTGTTAGGTAAATGTCTAACTTCATTCTTTTGCTTGTGGATATTCAGTTTTCCCAACACCATTTTCCATTGAATGGTCTTGGCGCCCTTGTCAAAACCATTTATCTGTGAAAGTTTCACAAAACCATTTGTGAAAACCACAGATTTGAAGGTTTATTTCCAGGCTTTCTATTCTGTTCCATTGATCTTAATGTCTGTCTTCATGCCAGTGGTACACTGTTTTGTAGTATAAGTTTCGAAATCAGAAGTGTGGTTCTTAAACTTTGTTTGTTGTCTAGCTCATTTGACTCTTTGGGGTCTGTTGAGATTCCATATGCATTTAGGATTGATTTTTCATTTCTGCAAAAATCTCTTCGGGCTTTTTATAGGGGTTTTATTAACTCTGTAGATAGCTTTGAGAGAAATATTGACATCTTAACAGTATTGTCTTCCAGTCCATGAACATGGGTTGTCGTTTCATTTATTTGAGTCTTTAGACTTTCAGCAACATTTTAGTTTTTTCTGTACAAGTCTTTCACTTTCCTCAGTTTAGTTAATTCTTAAGTATTTTATTTTTTTGATGCTTTTGTAAATGGAATTGTTTTTCGGATTGTTCGTTGTCAGTGTATAGAAATGCAACTGGTTTTTGCTCATTGATTTTGTATCCTACTCCTTTGCTGAATTCGTTTGTTAGTCTTAACAGTTTTTGGGAATCCTTAGAATTTTCTACATATAAGATCATATCTGCAAACAAAGATAATTTTACTCCTTTCTTACCAATGTGGATTCCTTTTATATCTTTTCCTTCCTAATTGCTCTGGCTAGAACTTACACTATTATATCGAGTAGAATGGGTAAAAGCAGGTAAAAGCTTAGAGGAAAAAGCTTTCAGTCTTTTACCATTGAGTATAATGTTTGCTGTGGGCTTTTCATATATAGCTTTGGACATGTTGAAGTAGTTTCCTTCTATTTGTAGTATATTGAGTATTTCTGTCAAAACTATATTGAATTTTGTCAAATATTTTTTCTGCATCAATTGAGATAATTCTGTGTGTTTTTTTCCCTTCGTTCTATTAATGTGGTATATTATATTAATCTATTTTCGTTTGTTGAACCATCCTTGCATTTCAAGAATAAATCCCACTTGGTCATGGTATATAAACTTTTTAATATGCTGTTGAATACAATTTGTTAGTCTTTTCTTAAAGATTTTTGCATCAGTGTTCATAAGGGATCTGTAGTTTTGCAATCTCTTTATCCGGCTTTGGTCTCAAGACAATGCTGACCTCATAGCATGAGTTTGAAGGTGTTCTTTTCTCTCTAGTTTTCTGGAAATATTTAAGGAGGATTATATTCTCTAAATGTTTGGTAGACTTCACCCCTGAAGCCATCTGGTCCAGAGCTTTGTTTGTCAAGAGATTTTTTTTATTGCAGTTTAATCTCCTTACTAAGTTATAGGTTTGTTCAGATTTTCTCTTCGTGATTCAGTCTTAGTAGGTTTTGTGTTTCTGGGAAATTGTCCATTTCATCTAGGTTAACTAATTTGTTGGTGTACAATTATTTATAGTATTCTCTTACAATCTTTTTGATTTCTGTAGCATCAGTAGTAATGTCCACATCCATTTCAGATTTTAGTAACTTGAGTCTTCTATTTTTTTTTTCTTAGTCAGCTTAGCTAAAGGTTTGTCAGTTGTGATTTTTTTTTTTTTTTTTGCCTCCGGAAGAACCAACTTTTGGTTTTCTCTTTTTCTATTTCATTTTTCTCTGCTCTAATCTTTATTATTTCCTTCCTTCTCCTAGTTTTGAGTTTATTCTTTTTCTAGTTAAGGTGTAAAGTTGTTGAGATGGGATCTTTTTTTAAAATAAGCATTTACAGCTGTAAATATCCTTCTTTCCACTGCTTTTGCTGCATCCCATAAGTTTCGGTATATTGTGTTTTCATTTTCATTTGTTTCAAGATATTTTCTTATTTCCTTTGTGATTTTTTTCACTGGTTGTTTAAAAGTGTGTTCAGTTTCCACAGATTTCTGAATTTTTCAGTTCTCTTTCTTTTGATCTCTAATTTCATTCATTGTTATTGATCTCTAATTTCATTCAGTCGTGGTCACAGAAGTTACTTTGTATGATATTTATCTTTTAAAATCTGTTGAGATTTAATTTGTGTCTACACTAACATAGTGTGTCTTGAAGAATGTGCACTTGAAAAGAATGTGTATTCTGTTATTGATAGTAGAATGTTCTGGTCTAGTTGGTTTATTATGTTGTTCAAGTTCTCTATTTCTTTCTTTACTTTCTGGTTCTTCCATTATTAAGAGTGGGATATTGAAGTCTCCAACAATTATTGTAAAACTGTTTCTGTCTTTAATTCTGTCTGTTTATGCTTCACATATTTTGATGGCATGTTATTAGATGCATAAATATTTACATTTGTTTTTTTATGTATTGACCTTTTATTAATATATAATGTTCTTTGTCTCTTGTAACCTTTTTTTAGATTTAAAGTATGTTTCATCTGATATTAGTTTGACTACTCCTGTACAGTTGGTTACTGTTTACATGGAATAACTTTTTCCATTCTTTCACTTTCAATCTATTTGTGTCTTTAGATCTAAAGTGAGTCTCTTGTAGACAGCATATACTTGAATCATGATTTTTTTATCCATTCTGCCAATCTCTGTCCTTTGATGGGAGAGTTTAACTCATTCACATTTAAAGTAACTACTGATAAGGAGAAAGACACTTGTTATTTTGGTGTTTGTTTTTTATATACCTTATACTTTTATCATCCCTCATTTTCTGCATTACTGTCTTCTTTTGCGTTTGTTTGCTTTTTGTTCTAGAATATTTAAATTCCCTTCTCGTTTCCTTTTGTGTATATTCTATAGCTGTTTTCTTTGTGGTTGTTGTGGGGATTACATTTGACATCCTAAAGTTAAAACACTGTAATTTGAATTTATATCAGCTCGTTGAGCACCTTGGGAGATGGAGGGTCAAGGCGACTTTGCCACTGTTAGGAGCTCTGTACGGCTGCTGTTCTTGTTCCCACTGGTTGCAGAGGGCCCCGCTTTCTTGTGCACCATACGCACCACCCTGAGCATCTCTTCATGAGCCCCTTGGGACCATGCCCTCCTCCCCTGGGCTGCCCGATGATTGTCTCGGCCTCACAACCTGTTTAGAGAAAGGCAGGTAAAAGGCTGTGGATAGTAGGTATTTCATAATTCCCTTAATCGTACAAGTTGTGTATTACATAGGTTTTTTTTTTTTTTTTAAGGGGCATTCCGCTTCTGTAAATATCTGTTTCTTTTTGTTCTTAATATGATCAGGCAAATTATCAACATAATATTAACTTAGTGGCATTCAGGTATTTAAGAACCTACTATGTTACATGCTGCTTTACTTATCTTGAGGATTCAAAGGGACTTAAGTTAATAGCAGATGAGGTCTCAGATATGAAAACCATTTCATTGTAAAGGGATGTGCCCATCAGAGGGAATGTTATTTAGTGACGCAGTATCTGGCATCAGAGAGGTCTAATCTTGCCAGAAAGAGCAAGAAGTCCACTGTGACCTGTAGCATGAGGCGGGAAATGCCAATTTGCAGTAGAAGATAGGAGTCCCACAGGAATGAACATGAAGGAATGATCACATCCACATCCAGCCTCATGGAGGTGGTTCTTAAGACAGGTCTCAGATGCCACAGTGCTTTGGTCAGTTTCAGTAGGTAGAAATGGGGTGAAGAGAGAAGGTGTTCTAGGTGAAAAGAACAGCTTCAGGAAAGATGTGAAGGTTAGAAAGAAGACTTGATCTCTAACCTTGGCTTAGCTACTATATCCCTATGGAGCATGGGCTCTCACCTTGCTTTCCTCGCTAGCTCTGATGCATGGAGCCATTGGCTCTAATCACCCCTGAAATGTGTGGATCTACCTCTAATGTACCTTTTTCCAGGGAGCCCTTGTAGCCCACCTAATTATTTTTCTTTCTTTCTTATAATAACCTATTGCATTTCCCTCTCCTTTAGTCTCTGGCCTCCTCCTCATTGCTGCGGATGTTTTGAATGAGTAGTAGGTACTCAGTAAATGTTTGTGTAATGAATTTCTCAATTAAGGGGCATGGTTTTTTTAATATCACCTGGAGTTTTTTTTCCCCGTTTTCTACTTTCCATTTACTTTTTCTTCTGCTAATCTAGTTGTATCTTGTCTTTGCAGATGAAGCTACTAAACTTGTATATAAAGAGGGCCCAAACCACGAATAGCAACAGCAGCTCCTCCTCGGACGTCTCCACGCACAGCTAATGGCAACACCAGTCTCTATGTCTCCCTAGAAGCAATCGGTGGTGCCTCTCTCTCAGAGACCTTTCCCACCTCCCCCTTCATCGGCTGCCCAGTCAGGACAAGGAGGCCTGCAAATATTTATTACAATCAGTATTTTGGTCCCTTCCAGCTTTTGTGTAGAATCTTACTGGTATTGAATGTAAAGGAAGCAAGGCCTGTTTTGTAGTCTTCATACAAAACAAAAGGAATAAGAGAAGAAAAGAGCCATACTTAAATATGTCTTCTGCAGCCCGCCAAGAATATAAAACCATGTGTGCGGGATGCTGTTTTGAAAAATCAGAGCTCTTTAGCCAACACTTGGTAGGAAATAGCATTCTCTCTTCAGTTAACAGAGTTGAGGAGGGCGTGTTAATTTGTGTGGGTTTTTTTTCATCCTAGCTTACTTTCTTCTGGATGTGGCCGGTTGCGGGGCAAATGACCCTCTTTTCCCGTTTCACAGCTGACACCACGAAAGGGTCATGTGTCTCTAAATTGTATTTTGAGATCTACTAAGAATGTGAATCAGCTCGTGGAAAGAAATGGAGAAAAGCCTGAAGGTGGCCTTTTAACAGACGTGGAATTTTGCTTATACTATCTAGACTGGAGGTTGACTGTCCTCACTTTAGTTTAGAAGGGCATCCCTACAGTTTCCTTCCGGGACAGGCTCCCAGCCCCTCTGAACAATGCCATGATGCTGTCCCCAGCCCACTTGAAAGAATTCATAAAGTTTATATCGAAACATGAAAATTAAGGTAAATTTATAGCATCAGTTTATGATGCCTAAAATGGCATTTCATGAAGCATAGAAGATATGAGAAGTAGTTAGTTTTACTACTAAGATCTTTGGGAAACACTATTTTAAGAGGGCTTCTCCCATAACCCCAGTTCTTGGTGATTCTGACTTAGTACCATCAGTTCTAAAAAGGAACTTAATGTGATAAATGGCAACTCTGCCATCTCAGATTTCACTTCTCTGTTTAATTTGGGATTAAGATCAAAGAAAAGTCTAAAGAGACCAGGTATCAGAAATTTTTTTACTTGGATAGACAAGTACTTCCTGATCATCTGTGGAAATAGTCATTGTTTAAGGAAAAAGTAATTATGGTGAGTGGCAAATTGCAGAAAAACAGGATTTGAAACACAATTTTAGAGTGTTTCCTTTTCTTCAATAAGAAATTGCCAGAGAAACTGCCCCCTTTAAAAAGTTTCCTGAGGGTTCGATTACGCCAATCATAGTAACTATAGATTTGGAATCTGGTTAAATAAGTTTTGAGTAAAATTCTTAAAGCTGAATGGAAATTCTTAATGCTATCATGAAGATTTCTGTCATCTCTTAACTATTCGATTTTAGAGCCTTTAAATTGAACTGATTTTTCCATAAGGAAAATGCCTATTCAGGTGTTAATTTTTAATGAGGTGTTTGCTATTTCAGTGTAGAGTCCCTTCTGCTGGCAGCACTGAGAAACAGAGGTGGCACAGTTCTCACCACTGACCTCCACAGACTCCCCTTCTCTGACTCTCCTGCTTGGATGCTGGACGTTGTGAAAGATACTGTAGCAACATGACCCATTTTTTCATTCAGATTTTATTTTAGATACTTCGTTTGAAAATAGGCACTGAAAATGAAAGGTCCAGGAACAGTGAAGCCAGGCTGCCTTCACTGCGTGCGTGGGTGGGTGGGTGTGTGTGTGTGTGTGTGTGTGTGTGTATGTATATGTATGTGTGGAGGGGGTATCACACATGTAGGGAGTACCCCACTGCTGCTGTTGAGGGAACTTCAGGGGTGCATTTTAAGTGTTTGAATATTATTGGCTTATTTTTGGCTCAAAACATAGCAGGACCAGGCCTTACTTTCATTGGTAAATACTGTTTGTTAATATTTCACTAATTGGATTCTTTTTACGCTCTACAAATGAGTCAGAGCAGAGCGTTTTTTGATTACTCCTGTTGTAGAAACGTGTACTCCGGCTAGGTTATTTATGAGTTCTTTCATGCCTAATGCGTCTGGAAAGACCTTTCTCCTTCAGCCCGGTGACCTAGGTCGCCCTGGCCTCCCCCACTCCACCGCCTGTAGTTCGGAAGGATCTCGAACATAGCTGAATGTCTTCATAGTACTCACAAAGGGCTTGCCTTGAATGTCATTTGTCCAACCCTCAATCTCCTGACTTAGAGATACAATCACAGGTCTCCTGGCCTCAATCAGACCGCTGCCCACCGCCGAGGAGACTCGCCTGCCACCGCCACCTCACGGGGAGGATGGCTGCACCCCGCCACACCCTCCCAGGACCCTGACAGCTGCAGCCACCTGGCCGCTTCCCTGCAGGGCTCCTGTCCAGACGAAACAACGGAAAACAGGGGCAAAGCACCCAAAACTGAGTTTGCCTCCGCTGTTTGCCTGACTGTCCAGGGCCCCCCAAAACCCACCTGACCGCACTGCTGGGGCTGAATCATCTGGCTCCTGCTTTCCTTCCAGCTGCTGCCATCCCTCTTGAGGCCATGGCATGTCCTGCAGGCTGAGGCTGAGGCACGCTGCGTTCTTCAGGTACACTGTGTGCCCTCTGGACCCAGTGCCCGCACAGCCATGGGACTGCCCCTCTAGTGGCCCATCACTAGCTTATCAATACCTTGTGCGGGGAATGCAACGGATTTTTGTCTCATCTTTTTCTTCCCCTGCTGCCTTTATTTATCAAGCATAATATTACATATTAAAGAACAGCAAATAAGAACTTCGTAGAATCCCACAAGACTTTGCTAACAATGATGTTTGGAAATGAAAAAAAAAGATATGCTCTAAAAGACTATCATCCACCAAAATAGTTTTGTTGGCACTGTGTTCACACGCATGGTCCCCACACCCCCAGGTTGGGTTTTTGTTTTTTGTTTTGGTTTTTTTGGCTTTTTCATGTTACATCCATAACTATTTATATCTTATTTGTTTCACTTTCAAGTGTATCATGGCAAATGTACAGATTTTTTTGTTAATAATGTGCTAGGATTTGCTAAAAAAGAAGACAAAAAAAACCATTTTGAGTTTGCCCTAGAATAAAAGAAATTTAATTCAGTTTTCTGCTTTGGAACAGTATTTTTCATCACTGGGCCCTGTAGATGGCTTATCCCATCTCCCTGACATCAGCGTGTGGCCACATCTATGAAGAATCTGAGGGGACTGCATACATTAGGGGGCTCTTTCTCCTCATGACAGAAATGGGTCTAAGCCTAGGGGAACTTTCCCACCTGACTGGGGTGCCTGGGAGCTGCTGCATGCAGTGCGGGGTGGAAAGGTTGGCCCGAAGGCGCCGGTTGAGCTGCATCAGCAAGGGACCTCCCTTTTCTGGCCTGTTTCCTCATCCAAGTAGGGAGAACATGAGCTTTCAGAATGTAGATCAGCTCATGAACTGCTGAGAGCAGGTGAATCTTCGATCGGACCTCTGGAAGGGGCTGCCTGACAGCCTGTAGGAGCATGGTCTTAGGAGAAACACGTGACTATGCCAAGGGCACCAATCTGTTTCTTTGAAGCCTTACTTAAATATTTTGAGCTTTCCATCATGTTTTATCATGCATCTCAAGTATCACTACCCCATGACTATGAGCCTCCTTTCTCTTGTGGCCACTCGCCTCCTACTTTTGTTTGACATGTGACCGCAGAGTGATACGGATCACAAATACCTGGTTTCAAGTCCCAGCTCCCCACTTTCTGCCTCAGTCTTATCATTTATAAATTATAATAAGAACTACTTCATGGAGGTGCAGTGAAGGTTAATAGAGATGACGTAAGTGAAGCAGCTGGTAGAGTAAATGCTGCAGGCTGCCCCTGCCTTGTCTCCTGCTGTAGAGTGGGAACTTCACAGGAGGGTGAGGTCACCCCCATGCCTATGTGCACAGTGAGTCCATTAATCATTAGCAAGTGTGGAAAACCCCTAGGGGATGGACCACATTTAGGCAAGGCAGGCAGTGTTGTTTTCTATATTTGGGTCTCTAACCCCTGGTGCCATTGCCCTCTCTCATCCCAGGGCTTCCAGGAAGTCCTTGTGGTCTTTAAGAGGGTCACAGGCCATGGTTGTGGGGGTGGGGGTACAGAGGCCCACTTCAGTCAGCAGGTCTTGGCTTTGGAGGATCTGAACGAGCTCTCCAGAAAAGGGAACATTTCCACTCACACAGTTTTGCACTCGAGCTTGTGTTACGGTCCACTGAGTGGACTCCGACCACTGGCAACTCTGGATGAGTGGTGTCTACCACATCCCGTCCTCAACAGCCCTGCCCAGCTCCTCTAGACTCAGGTCTATGGCTTTGTTTATGGAGTTAATCCATCTTACTCTTTTCCTGCTGCCTTCTGTTTTTCCCCAAATTGTCTTTCCCAAAGAATCCTGCCTCCTCGTGATGTGCCCAAAATAGGACAACTAAGTTTTGTCATTTTTGCTTTCCAGCAATGTTTCAGGCTTAATTTGCTCTAAGACCCACTTGTTCATCTTTCTGGGGGGCCCAGGGTATTCACAGAACTCTCCTCCAATACCATATTTCAAAAAAAAAAAAAAAATCGAAGTTTTTTCCTGTCATCCTTCTTCACTCTCCAACTCGCACATCTGTAAATAGTAGTTGGGAGTACATACAAGGGTGTAGGTGATTATAGCCTTGGTCTCTAATGACACATCTGTGCTCTTGATGGTCTTTTCTAATTCTTCCATTGCTGCCTTTCTGATGCTCTGCCTTCTTTTGGTTTCTTGACTACAGTCTCCATTTGAATCGATGACTGAACCGAGGTAAGTAAAATCTTTAACCATCTCAATGTCTATATTAAAGTGTGTATTTCTTCTGTGGTCATAATTTTTGTCGTCTTCATGTTCAAATGCAGTTCTTATTTCACTTTCATCAGAAATCGTTTCAAATCATTGTTTACTTTCAGTAAGAGTGTCTTCTGCATATCTTAAGTTATTGATATTTTTTCCACCAATTTTCACTCAATCATAGAAGGTCGCAAACCCACTGAAGCTGTCCAGGGGTTCCAAGGTGAAAACCTCTGACTTTAAGACCACCATTCTTTACATTCTTAGATGATTAATGGGGAAAGAAGGGAGAGTAGTAGACAGGCACCATTAATGTCATTGGTGAGGCACACTTAGACTTTTGAAGAATTCTCATCTGTAGCATCTTACTGATTTTTACATCAATCCTGAGATGCAGATGAGGGTATGCTGTCATGTTTAATTTCCAGGTGAGGAAACCGGCATAAGGAAAACTCCCTGCCTCTGACTAGCAGCTGTCTTCCCTCCCTCCTTGTTCCTCCCCGCCCTTTGCACATCTTTGCTGAAATTACAGAAGGCATGTCAGAATCCCCTAGGGAGCTCTGTAGGGCTAAGGTGGGGCCTGGAAATGTGCATTTCTATCAGGTTTCAGGTGATGCCCATGCTGCTAGTCTGCGGCCACAGTGTGAGAACTGTTGTAGAGCATTTTGCTTAAAACATGATGGGGTGTCCCAAGCTCTGGGATAGTCCTTGAAACAAGCTGTTGCAGAAATAGTGCCAGGCTTCTGGAATGTCAGTCACACCATCACTGACCTTATAGGGCAATGGATGGTACCTGACTCAACATCTAGACTAAGATTTTGAAAGGGAAATGGGGTGCTGTTAGCGGGGGGAAGGCAGGAGTGTCTTAGCAAACGGGACATACACCTCCCCTGGGTATAAATTAAAGCTCCTGCTCAGGAAAAAGCTCTTCCCAAAAGAGCCCTAGCCCAAACTGCCTGGCTTTCCCATTTCCTCCAGTATTTATTAACTTATACTTCAGTGGCTCTAGGCAAGAACGGACAAAGGTCATGTGAATTGGCATCTATTCTTAGATTATGTATTTTAAAAACATTAAAATGCTTCCGCACCAGTGCCCTCCTCAGACATCGGGCCTGCTGCCAGAGCTGAGCCTGGGAGGCTCTGGGCCCCTCTGAAGGCGGCGTTCCTGGGTAAATTCCTGACAGCTCTGGGATGTCACTGCCTCCTTAAGTGCCCTGCCGGAGGAGGTGAGCATGGAGCAAGAAGGGCTCGCAGCCTCAGACCTGGGCCCAGGCAGCGCCACCTCCCACAGCAGTGGTTCAGGCTCTGCACTTCCGTGACCTCCATACCTCCCTCTACCTGGCAGGGTTTGGAAGGCTCCCCACATACATCCAACATCAGCACCTCTCCTCTGGTCTCCTGCTTCCCCAGTTGGCAGGCCAGCTGAACACTTACTGTATGCCAAGCTCTGGTCCAGCGTTTCACTGAGTTATCTGATTTCTCATAACAACCCTGTGAGGTGGGTCCTACGATTATTTCCATTTTAGAGATGAGAAATGGCACAGAGAGGGTAACTCACCTGGGGTCATAGAGCTAATAAAAGGCAGAGCTGGGAGTCAAAGCCAGAAAGTCCAGCTCTAGACTGAACCAGTCTTACCTCAGGTCTCTGTCTCTTCTCTGACCCTCGCTTCTGTTTCCCATCTGCCCGACTCTTGTTAAGCAAGTTCGGGTGGTCCCTGGTTACAGGACTGCTGAGCCATTTGACACCAGCTCACGGTAAACATTTATGGAGCACTCCAGGGTACTGCCTGGCAAGGGGGAAAGGATCTGCTTGGGCGCAGGAAGTCTGGGTCCTGAATCCAACACTCAGTGTTACAGGGTCTGTAACTTTAGCCAAATGACTCCAGCTTAGGATGATCTCAATTTCCTCCTTTGTGAAACCCTAGGGAATTGGTGGGGATTGATGGGTCATATGAGGGTCACTACTGTATGTTAAGTTCCTAACAGTTCTTAGATCCTCAACAAGTGTCAGCTGCTATAATTCTTATATTATTATTACAATTACTATTATTGCGGCACCTACCCCAATTTCTGACACAGTCAGTGCTCGCTAAGTGTTTAGATAAACAAATGAGGGAATTACTGTCTCTATCCCTTAAAACCCACAGTCCAGTGGGAAAGCAACACACAAACCATGAGCTTATGGGTGCTTTTCCATCTATGAGAGAGATGATTGGACTGGAGATAGAGAAAAAGGACCGTCTTAGTCTCCGTTTCTGCTTATTTAACCTCCCTCCTACACCTTAGGCTGCTCGTCAGCCCCCGCAGCGTAGCTTCTCCTCGTTGCTGGGCATCCTCTCCACTGTGCGCTTGTCCACTCCACACCACATCCCACACCTGCTGTGTCCTGACAGCCACATTTTATCTCCTTTGAGCTCCAGATTCATGCACCCTTCTTGACTTCTCCATGTGGATGGACGCCTCAGAGGCTACCCAAATGGAGTATTTCCATAATTGAACTTTTGAGCTGGTCTCCCAAACCTGCTACTTTCCATTTTGGAAAATGGTAGCTCCACCTGCCCAGGTTCTCATGCCAGGACCCTCTCCTCTTCCTCTACTCTCACCTCAGCCTACCCCCAAGTCCTATGAAGCCCATCTCCAAGGTGAGTCTGGAAGCCCTCCACCTCTTGCTCCTCCCGACCACCACCTGGCCCAAGCCCACACCTTCTCTCACCTGCGCAAGCAGAGGGGCCGCTTCGATACTAAGGGTATTCAGCTGCTTGTTTTTAAAAAGGCTCATCCGATCTGTATCCCTTTTCAAACCTTGCAGTGGCTTCACACGCACACATTACGACACACACATAACAATAGAATTCCAAAATCTTGACCATAGCCTGCAAGGCCCATCACCTGGCCCCTGCCTTCCTTTATCACTCCATCTCATGTCACTGTGCCCCAACCACTGTTTCCCCACCTCTGGGCCTTTGCCACTATACTCTCTGCCTGGCCCACTCCTCTCATCCCAACACACACACACACACACACACACACACACACACACACACACACACACACACACATCTATACATGCAATTCCCTTAGCTAACCTATACAGATATTTTAGGTCTCAGCTTAAATGATAGGTCATCACATCTTTGAAGAAGAATCTAAATTAGTCCCTTGACTTTTAGAAGAATCTAAATCAGTCCCTTTCTAATCTCATCAAGCATTTCATATCTGTTTGTGCGGTTATCAATCTGTTTCACCTATATTTGTGGGTAAGAACTGGGCCTGTCTCATTTACCTCTATATCCCTAACGCTTAGTGCACATGCCTGGGCCACAGTAGATAATGAATGAATGAATGAATGACTAGTCTGCAGTTCCCGAAGTAGGAAGTGATCTCAAGGGCAAAGCCTCATGACCTAGACTTTTTCTATTTATCCAGGAGCCCCCCCTGCCATGGTACATAACACAGCTGCTACTGCTACACTGCCTGTGTTCAAATCCCAGCTCTGTGTGAGCTTGGGCAAGTTTTCTAACCTCTTCCTGCTTCACTTTTTTCCTCTGAATAAGCAGAGTGTCAATGACAATAGTAAGTACCTCATAGGATATTTGTAAATCACTTAAAAATAAAGAGCACCCTGGACACTGCCTAGCTTGTTGTGTTAGCCATTACTTTTTATTCGGTGATCATTAAATCAATTAAATGGAGAGTGAGCTTGACCTTCAGAGTCAGGCCTGAATTCCAATGCTGGCTTCCTCATTTCTGTGTAATCTCATGTGAGTCTTTGGGCTTCTATCAGCCCTAAAATTATGAGGCAGCATGATCCACATGGAAAACAGTTTGAGGTTGGAAAAACTGTACAACTCTTGTAAAGTTGAAGATGCACATACCTTATGCCCCATCGATTTCACTCACGGGGTGTGTCCTGGACGAACCCAGGTGTGAGTGTTCTGAAGGACATGTGCACTGGTGTCTGAGATGGCATGATTCCTAAAACTAACAAGACATGGTCCCAAGGAGCCCTATGAGAAGGATGGGTGAATCCGTTGTGGAATGTTCAGAAATGGGATCTGATACAGAAGTGAAATGAATGAACTACAGCTACGTTTACAAATATGAATGAACCTTAGAAATATTGTTTTGTGGGAAAAGAAAGTCACAGAAGAATGTGTAGAGTATCTTACATTTTTTAAAGAAGAAAATATCCCAAACTAAATAACCATGTATCTTTTAGAGACACATACATTGTGATAAAACTCTAAGTAAGTAGCTGGGAAACAAATTTGGAATGGTGATTTGTTTGGGGAGACAGGTGTCAAAAATCCAGAACAGTAACAATTAAAACCAGTAAAATAGTATTTAGTAAGCGTTTATTGTGTACAAAAGAACAATTTGTAAAGTGGGAGCTTTCACCCACAAAACTGATAGGAAGCTCAGAGGCAGAACATATAAAATGCATGGCTGATAGAGTGAAAATAAGTTGTTTAACCTTCACAATGATTGGTTATTGCAATGGGGGTTTCTAGACAGCAAGGGATTGGTTAAAACTGATCATCTCATACTATTTTAGGAAGATGACTTAGTTTCTTTAATGATCATTAGAGGCATTTACAAGAAATAACCTAAATTGTTTCACTTATGTTCATGAAATAAGGAAGATTTAGTTTTGCTTACATGGTTGAGATGGTTTTGTCTGCATAGGGAATTTTTCGGTTTAATGATGTTTGTGTTCTGGCTCATAATTTGGGTGCTGGGCTCATAGTGTTTGATCTATTTTTATAGCTCATAGCTTAAATATATGTTATACAGCAGGTCCTCGAATAACATCATTTCATTCAGCATTATTTTGTTACAACATCGACAAGCTGCCATAGGAACTTAACTCTTGTTTCTAGCAATTAGCCTATGGTAAAATTGGTTTCGTTATAAGTTGTTTTGCTTAAAGTTGCAGAACCTATTGACAATGTTAATGGAGGACTTACTGTATATGTTTTCTTTTGTCTCATCAAATATTTCATAATTTAAAAGCAAAAATGTGTGAGGATACTAAGTTATAAGGTGATTTAGATGAGTCTCTTATTAATTCTTTGGGTTATCATAGACAGAAATCCCTAAAATTTCAACTTTTGTGGAGAACATATCTGTGAGCTTTCATTCAAGGAATGCCATGCTACATGCCCAGTATCCTATCAGGCCTGTGTCTGAGGGGGAGGCCCCGAATATAGGACACTATCATCATTTATAGGATACCCTTTCTGCACATGGAATGGAGGAAGCGAGAGCATAGAGAATCTCCTTCCAGTTTCTCACGGCCCCTTGAGCCCCCAAACATTGGGGAGGCTTCATTCCCTTTGGCTCCTGTTCCTGCTCAGTTCACTCCTCTCCCACTTAGTTTTGCCTCCTAATAAAGTTCGAAAGGAGAAATGGTTCTGATGTTGTCCAAATTTTTATTGATCACAGAGGGTCCTGCTTTTTCAGCCAAGTCTGAGGCCCCTTACACTCTGTGTGAGACAATCTCCAAAAGGATGGCTGCTCTTGGAAACATCAGGTTGCAGAAGAGACATGTCTGAGGAGGACTGGCTTGCTGAGCACCTTTCTTGATCCTTCTAACCTGCATTCCTTGACTGCTGGGCTTGTTTCCATGTGTGGCAAGGTTCTGCCAAGGAGATGTGCCTTGCAAAATGAGAAGCAGCTTTTGTTCAGGGACACAATGGTGGTGACATTTGGTACACCTGAAGGCAGCTCAGTGTAGGTTCTAGCTTGTCACACAGTGTCATGGCCACCAAACAGCAGGTGAACCACCGAGGTTTGTCCCCTTATCTGGGAAGGAATGTTCCCTGTCTGCTGTTGTTCCTGGATGAGTGGCACCCAACCCTGGCTCTCCTGAAGATAATGTCAACTACATACCCTCTGCAAGAAACCCCTTCTGCTTAAACTAACTGGAGGGGACACCATCATTTGTAATGGGGAATTGGAGCAACAGAGACAGACAACTCAGAACATCCAACTGAAGATAAAACACCTAAATAAATCATGGCTTAGCCTTTTGATTAAATCCTATCCAGCCATGTAAAACAGTCTGTTTAAAGAATTCTTAAATACAGGGCAAATGCTCATAAATAACGTTAAGTGGAAAATAAAAAGGGAAGATTTTCTCTTCTGATAATGGTATACTAGATAATTTTGGGTAAAGCCCTTCTATAGATGGTAACTAAAAAGCTGGACAAACATTTTGAAAATTTAATTGAAGCATCAGAGAGTTAACAAGGTAGTGAAAATAATTAGGAGTTACTGGGAATTAGCATGAGAAGATGGAAATCTGGGGACATGAACCTAGCACCTAGGGCAACTTGTGTCCTGGGGGTGTTTGCTGATCCAACAGAGAAAATTAATGACCGAGATGTAGAGCAAGGCTTTTGACAGCCTCAGGCCCTTAGGTAGAACTGATGTGATCCAAATTGCTATTGCCCCAAGTTCTTGGCAGAAACGAACATAAATTTTCTCTGGAGAAAGATAACGTAATCTAAGCCACAGAAATATTGATATGATTTTTAAAGTACACTGTTTAGTACACTCCAAGTAGTAACTGGCCACATGAGGGGACAAGACAACATGAACAAAGACTAACAGAAAAGAACAGACAGTGAGGAAAGATCCATAAGGGCTCCAACTACTGGTGTTATCAAACGCAGAATTTAAAATAACTTCATTTAATAGTCAAAGAGATAAAAGATAAGACTGAGAATTTCTGGGGAGGACTGGAAACTTTTGAAAATCTTCCATATTTTTTAAAAAAGGATATGGTAGAATAAAAAAAAAGAATTCTAGAATTGAAAAATAGAGTAACTGCAATTAAGAACTCAAGGGATAGAAAAGAAAAAGAGCTCAAGCCAAAAAGATGATTAGGGAAAGGGAAAGAAGGCCAGAAGACAAATGCAACAATGAAGCACAGAGAAACAAAAGGATAGAAAACACAGAAGCTATAAGAGATGTCAAATCCATGGAATAGGAATCCCAGAGAAGATAGAGAAAGGAACAGAATGTTATTTTTCACAATATGTTAAAAGGTAATGGCCAAGAATTTTTAAAAATGGCTACAGATATCAAACTGCAAATTAAAAAGTCCAGTGAATTCCTGTAAGCAGGGCTGGAAGGAAGGTGCACTTGCATAGCTTCCTTACATTGTGTGCCTTGAGCAGATCATTGTCTCACTCTAGTCCTGATCGTGCCAGTAAGGATAAGTAAAATATCCAAATGTAGGTACATCATAATAAAACTTCATAAAAACAAGACAAAAAAGAAAATCTTGAAAGCAAAAAAAAGAAAAGCAAGTTGCTTTCAAAAAAAGCAGTAATGAGTCTGTCAGCTGATTTCTTAGCAGAAACAATAGAAAACAGAAGGCAATGACATTCCATACTCAACAAAAACATCCTGTCAGACAGAAGATGAAATAAATAAAATTTTAGGCAAACAAAATACTATAAAATTCTTCGTAAGCAGACCTGCATTAAAAAGTATTAAAGGGGTTTCCTCGGGCAGAAAGAAATGATCACTAATATTAGGTTGTCGTTGCAGGAAGGAATGAAGATTCATTGAAATAGTAGTTACGAAGGCAAATCTAAATGATTCTGACTGTGTGAAACAACAATAATAATGCCCTGCGGAGTTTAAGGTGTACATGGATTTAAAATTCATAACAATGACACAAATAAAAAGGCAGAAAAATGAAGTTAAATCGTCCTAAGAAAGAGAATAGAAGCACTGATTAACATATGAATTTGAAAAATCAAGGATGCATTCAGAAACTCTAGGGAAAACTTAAAAATAAAATTAAAACAGAGTGAGTGTGTAACTTCCAAACTAATAAAAAGAGGGAAACTGTACAATAAAAAATAATCAATCCAAAAGTAGGCAAAAAAAAAAAAAGGAAATATTGCAGATGGGATAAATAGAAAGCACACAGTAAGATATTAGATTTAAGCCAACACATAACTAATTACATTAAATACAAATGGACAGAAAACATCAATGAAATGAAAAATTTTTAGACTGGATTTTAAAAAACCACAACTGTATGCTGTTTCCAAGAAGTACATCTAAACATAAGGATACAGGTTAAGTTGAAAACAGGTCAGAAAAAGATATACAACACAAGCATTAAATTTTAAAATATACTTCTAAAGAACCCAATGGACAAGGAAGAAATTACAATGAAAATTAGAAGATATATCTAACTGGATAACATATCAAAATTTGTGGAATGCAGCTAAAGCCAAGCTTAGAGGAAAATTTTAGCCATGGATGCACATGTTAGATAAAAGGAAAAGGTAAACATTTATAACAACCACTTATCTCAAGAATTTATAAAAAGAGTAGCAAAATAAACAAAGTATAAGAATGAAAATAATATAATGTAGAAATCAATTAAATTTAAGAATATGTAATTGGAAAAATAAATAAAGAAAAAACAGATTATTTGGAAAGATTAATACACTCCTATTAACAACACTCAAAATTGATAAACTTTTGGTAAGATTGAGATAAAAGGAAAAGACATGAATTATAAATATCAGAAGGAAAAGAGGAACATCTTCAGAGATCCTATAGATACTAAAAAGATAATCAAGAACAGTTGTAAAACACATGCAAAAAAGTAAATTTAGATCCCTAGCTCACATCACACATAAAAATTAACTCAAAATGGATCAAAGATTGAAATATAAGAGCTAAAACTATAAAACT
Source organism: Pteropus alecto (assembly GCF_000325575.1). Classification (NCBI taxonomy): domain Eukaryota; kingdom Metazoa; phylum Chordata; class Mammalia; order Chiroptera; family Pteropodidae; genus Pteropus; species Pteropus alecto. Next base: position 5,490,756 of record NW_006442484.1, read on the forward strand.
CTTAGAAGAAAACAGATGTTATATCTTCAGGACCTGGTATTAGGCAACATGACACCAAAGACACATACAACAAAAAAAAATAAAATAGACAAATGGGATTTCATCAAAATTAAAAACTTAAAAAATTTTCATGCTTCAAAAAACATCAAGAAAATGAAAAACCCACCCACAAGATGAGGAAAAATATTTGCTGATTATGTTTCTGATCAGGGAGTTATATCCAGGATATATAAAGAACTCTTACAAGTCAACGATAAAAAACAAATCACCCGATTTAAAAATGGGCAAAGGATCTCAATGGACTTCCCCCCCGCCACCAAAAAAAAAAAAAGAATTTTAAAAAAGAATATATAAATGGCCAACAATCACATGAAAAATGAATGTCATTAGTCATTAAAGAAATGCAAATCAAAATCAAAATGAAATACCACTTCACACTCATTAAAATGGTCAGAGTCAAAAAGTTAGATAATAACAATATTGATAAATATGTGGGAAAATAGGAACCCTCATATATTGTTGGTGTGACTGTAAAATGGTGCAACCACTTTGGAAAACAGTCTGGCTGTGCCTCAAAAAGTTAAATATAGAGTTGCCATATGACTCAGAAATTTCAAACTTAGATATTTACCAAAGAGAACTGAATATATGTTCACACAATAACTTATAAAAGAATGTTTATAGCAACATTATTTATAATATCCCAAAAGTATAAACACAAATGTCATCAGCTGACGAATAGATAAAGTATAGTATCTCCATACAATGAAATATTATTTGGCCATAAAAACTAATGAAGTACTTTTACACACTGCAGCATGAATAAGCCTTAAAAACGTCATGCTAAGAGAAAGAAGCCAGTAACAAAGGCTACATATTACGTGATTCCATATGTATGAAATGTCCAGAATAGGCAAATCTATAGAGACAGAAAGTGGATTAGTAGTGGCCAAGGCTGGCTGTGGGAAGGGAGAATGGGAGTGACTGCTAATGGATAATGAGTTTCTTTTGGGGATAATTGAAATATTCTGGAATTAAATAGTGGTGAGAGATGTATGAATATGTGGATATACTAGGTATTGCAGATCTAAAAATAAAAATAAAGAAGATGAGTATATAAAATATAATATTATGCTAAAATGTAGCCAAAATGGACAAATTGTAGAAAATTCAATAACCAAAACTGACACAAGAAAAAAAGAAATTGTTAATAGTCTTATAGCTATTAAAGAATTGAATATATAACTTTAAACCTTCACACAAAGTCCAGATGGCTGCACTTGTGCATTTGACAAAACATGTAAGGAAGGAAAAAAAGCCAAGCCCACAACTCCTCCAGATAATAGAATACAAGGAAACACTACCTGATCAGGTCAGGATAACCTTGATACCCAACCTGATAAGATGTTAAGAGAAAGGAAAGTTACAGGTTTACCTCATACATTAACATAGATGCAAAAATCCTAAACAAAATATTAGCAAATTGAATCATGTAATATATTATTTCCAAACTGTGTTTATTCCAGGGTTGGTTTAACATAAGAAAATCAATTCGTGAAAGTCATCAAATAAACAGAGTATAGAGGAAAAATCATAATCATCTTAGAAACAGCATTTGATAAGACTCAACATCCATTCATGATTTTAAACATACTTTTGAAAACTCAGAATAGAAGGAAATTTTCTTAATCTGATAAAAGTTGCCTATAAAAAACCTAGAGCAAATACCATACTTAATGATGAGATGTTGAAAGCTTTCTCTTTGATATTGGGAACAAGGCAAGGATGCACGTTATTGCTACCTCTACAGAAAGTTGCACTGAAGGCCCTGCAAAGAGCTAAGTGTAGAAGGGCAAAAAAAAAAAAGAGATTAAAGTCAGAAGAATTGGAACGAAAGAGATAAAAATGCCATAATTTGTGGATGAAATGAGTTTGTAAACAGGAAGTCCAAAGAATTTACAGATAAATTATTGGAATTATAATGAATTTGACAAAGTTGCTGATAAAATTCAATAAAAATAAACTGTATTTCCATGTCAGCAACAAATAGGAAATGAAAATTTTAAATAGATATTGTTGGCAACAGAATAGAAATTTCTAATACCTAAAAATAAATCTAACAAGAAAAATGGACAAGACTTTTCCGAAGAAAACTATACAAATATTCTTGAGAGAAAATGAGTAACTAAATGAGAGATATCTTCATTGGAAGACATAGTATTGTAGATGTCAGTTCTCCCCTAAGTGATCTATATATTTAATGCAATTATAATAAAAATTTCGAGTGATTTTATGTATCTTAAAAAGCTGATTTTAAACTATGTAGAAATGCAAAGGGACAAAAATAACCAAGACACTAAAAGAAAAACAAGGTAGAAGGATTTGTTCTACTAAAAATCAAGAATTTTTAAGATTTATTGGGCGATCACTCTTTAAGTTATATAAATGTCTAATCACTATGTTGTATACCTGAAAGCAATATAATATTGTATGCCAATTATAATTAAAATATATAAAAATTATTTTAAAAAATAATTTTTACAAAACTCACAATAATTAAAGTAGTATGGTGTTCTGTAGTAATAGACAAACAGATAACGAGAACAAATATAGATTCAGAAATAGACGCATGCATATTTGGACATTGAATTTAGGTGGCACTGCAAAGCAGTGGGAAAACAAAAGTATTTTCAGTAAGTAGACTATGTCAACTAGACAGAAATATGGGGGTTGGGGGAGAGAAACTTGACCCCTACCTCGTACCATGCACAAAAAATTAATTCCAGGGGGAATTGTAGGCGTACATATAAAAGGAGAAACAATATATCTTTGAGAAGACAATTAAGAATATTGTCATAACCTCAAGGTAGGGAACTTCTCTTAACTAGGACACAAAGAGCAATCATAAAGGAATGAACTCATAATAACTTCTAGTTATTAGAATTGACTCTAATAACTTCTAGTCATCAAAGATTCATTAAAAGAATGAAAATGTAAACTAGAGAGTATGAAACTATATTTGCACTATATTTAACCAACGAAAGTCTGAATATCAAAATATGTAAAAGAAAAACTCCTGTAAATCAGTAAGAAAGAAAAAACACTCTAGAAGACAAGTGGACAACAAGCTAACAGTTTGCAAAATGAGAGTTAAGAGGAGGTGCTCAGCCTTATCAGTAATCGGGAAGATGCAAATTGAGAGCTTCGGGCGCCCACCCACTAGGAAGGCTTAAACTAAAAGGCGGAGCAACACCAAGACTGGTGCAATGGGCGTTCTTATGCAAGCAGCTTGGGAGTCCAGATTGCACTTCTGAGGTTGAACAAGGCGCATCCTATAATGCAGCAATTTTACTCCACCTATTCACCCAACGGGAAAGTATCAGGGCGCCAGGAGACAAAAGAATGTTCATAGAAGCGTTATTTATGATGTTCCCGCTTCCCCCGCAAACCCCCAAACTCTGTAAACAATGGAAATGCCTATCAGCAGCAGAATGGAGAAACTGCCACGTGTTCGTGCAACGGAACACTTCACAGCAACAAAAATGAACAAACTACATTTATCAAATAAATACAAATGATGTAATTATATAAAGTTCAGAAAGAAATGGAAGTAACCTATAGTGTTTAATGATGAACACTTCGAAAGTGAAAGTATAAAGAAAATCAAGGGGGAGAACAAATCAAGAGACCACATAAAGAGCCCAGACAAATCATCCACATGTATATCTGCTATGAATGTTTTTAGTAATAAAATTTTACCCTCACTTGCTTTTAGTAACTATTATGTAATGCAATTTGTGTTGTGGTATTCTAACATTTACATATATAAAATCTCAAAATAGTATACTTCTCTGACTTGTTTACAAGTGCTGTAAAAAAAAAAGCATGCTTTTCCCCTCAAAAAAAAAAAAAGAATAGTATTGCCAAAAATCATGCTGACTCAGTTTACTTATTGAAAATACTTTCTTTTACTCGCTGTTTTGCAGTGCCGCACTGGTCATAAAGCAAATGTCCATACCATTCAAAAAGAAAGATAACATAATTTGTAGTTGTCTTTGTAAGAAAAACATTTTTCTGCTTCATTATATTTTCCTGTATTTTCTAAGTTTTCTTTGCTGTGTCTATATTACTTGCAGAAACAAAATTAACACAAATAAAAATCTCCCCAGATTCAGCAAAAAGAAAAAGAAAAATAGGAAAAAAAATGAAACAGAAAAGTAAGTAAAAAAAAATGTGGCAAATTGTTAACATTGTTGGGCTTAGAGAGTGGCTATATTGGTATTTTTTATACTCTAAAGTTTTCTGTATGTTAGAAAATTTTCATAACAAAAAGTTGAAAAACGGTAAGTTGTAAAAGAGGATGTGCTCCCGGCCCGGAGAGTGTGACCTGCCCCTTGGAGGGAGATGGAACTGGGAAAGGGCCACCAATGAACTTTCTGTTTCCCTAGAGACACGAGGAAAGAGACAGGGCCTGGAGGTCCCCACAGAAGTTGCTTCTTGAAAACCAGACTTGTGGATCCTCTTTCCTTTGTATGTTTATTTCCCACTTGGCCTCCCTCTTGGTCTCCTGATGCCCAACTGTGAAACCAGGCTCTCCTAGAGAGGCATC
>NW_006442484.1:5495395-5500182 GCF_000325575.1 Pteropus alecto
CCCACTCTCTCAAGTTGTTTAGTCACTGTTGATGATGAGAGTCTGATCTAGTGTTACAAGCTGAGCCATGTCCCTACCCCCAATTCATATGTTGACTCTAACCCCCAGTGCCTCAGAATGTGACTATATTTACAGATGGGGCCTTTAAAAAGGTGATTAAGTTAAAATGGGTTGTTAGGGTGGGCTCTAAGCCAATATAACAGGTATCCTTATAAGGAGAGGAAATTTGGCCATACAAAGAGATAGCTGGGATGTACAGTGCACATAAGAAAGACCATGTGAGGATACAGCAAGAAGGAGGCCATCTGTAAGCCAAGGAGAGAGTCCTTGGAACAAAACCAACCCTGCTGACACCTTGAGTTTGGACTTCCAGCCTCTAGAACTGTGAAAAAATAAATTTCTGTAGATTTGTCATGGCAGCCTTAGGTGACTAATACACCTAAGTAAGGCCAGAGACAGGAGGAACCATGGCAAGACTTTTCCCTCCCCATCAATGCACCACAGCTTTATCAAAGGAATGATAATTAATTTCCAAGGATAAAAAGGAACAAAAGGTTTAAGTGTTGCCCTCATAGAATTTACAGTCTTATTGAGGAGAGAGAAGGTCATGTAGTAAATTAATTGTCATGTTTACACCAAAAGAAAATGAAAGTCTAGTTTCTAAAGGAAAACCGTCTTATTTTGAAGGAGTTGACCTCCTTGCACACACAAACATAGACAATAGTTAAAAAATAATAATAATAACCAAAATGGTAACCAATAGAAAGGGATGTGACTGTGTAAGAGGGCACCTTTATACTTGATTGTGGGAGTGTAAACTTACGGTATAGTCTTTCTGAAGGACAAGTCAGCTTTACAAACAAAAAGTCTGGAAATGCAAAGCCTTTTGACTTAGGAATTCTACTTTTAGAACTACCTTTAACAACACAAAACAAGTATACGAAAGTTCATATGTAAGAATGTAATTTAAAATATGACTAGGGTCTAAATTATGACATGCCCATACCACATGTGGTTACTGGAATTTAGGTTCTAGATAACTATTTAGTAATATGGGAAAATGTTTATGACATATTAAATGAAGAAAGCCATTTGCAAAAGACTATAAATACTATGAACCCAATTGTATTTTGTATATGTTCATATGTGAAATAAATCTATTAATTAAAAATTTACCATGCTTACTATAATAGTTTTTTATTGCTGCATAACAAATTACCATAAATGAGCAGCTGAGAACAATGCAAATGTATTATTTCAGTTTCCATGATCAGAAGTCCTGTCTTGGGTTATCTGAGTCATCTGCTCAGGGTCTTGTAAAGCTGAAATCAAGATGTCAGTTGGGCTGCATTCCTTTCTGGAGATGGGTCCTCTTTCAAGCTCACATGGTTGTTGGCAAAGTTCAATTCTTGTGATAGGAGGACTAATCTCTCTTCTTTCCTCTGGCCTGCCCTCCTTCCTAGGAGATGCACTTTCCTGCTGCCTTTTCCTGCCTCTGCCCCTCTCAACAACATGGCAGTTGCTTCTTCAAAGCCAACAAGAGAGCATTTGCTGCATCTTTAAATCTCTCTGACTTCCTTTGTCTCAGACTTCTATATCCACTTTAAAGGGCTTATGTAATTAGGTTGTGTCCACCCACACTCGAGAGTGGAAGTTTGGGGGGGCCATGTTGAGTTCTGCCTACTTCACTTATCCTGAATGGGAGAATTAGAGTATAACATATTTTACATTTTAATAACTAACTTACATTTTACAAAATATTAATTTGTTTTACATTGACATTTAAAAGTAATATTAACTTATTTTGTATATATAATTTTACCTTTTCATATTTAATAACATATTACTAAATGTTTTATAATAAATATACCTTCTTTCAACATAAAAACTGTTATTTAAAAATTTTGCTTACTTTCTCCTTAGAACATTGATGAAAGAGAAAATCTTTAGCCTTAGAAGGACAATCCAGATATCTGTCACAAGCACCTCCAGTCTGGCTCCCAAGTCCCTCAGTTGTCATTAGCCTACCAATGACTGCATCCCAATTTCTCAGTGACATTATGAATGATATGAGCTTTTGGGGATATCCTGGTATAACCTCCCCACCACTGAGTCTAGGGTAAATCACATGCCTTGAACTCCATTAATGAATGTTTGGAACTGCTGGTTTTGTAATCTTGTATTGAGATCCACCATCTGACAGAGGTTTTACACATGGTAGGCATGCAGTATGTGTTTTATAGTCATTTGCCTGTTCATTCAACCATTTCACTTATTCAACCATGTTGATTGAGTATTGGGCCCCACAACAGGCCCTAGGTTGTTGAATAAATGACCACATTTGAGTCCCACCCCATTTCTCTGTGGTCCAGCTAGTGCTAGAACTGGTACCCTTCCCAAGGCAGTTTGGAAAGAAATGAGCCAAAGGAAAAAAAGTGGAAGATAATTCCTTAGGGAGACAAATATGGGCACCAAGTACAAATAATGAGAGACAAGTTATAAATGGAGTAGAGCCTACGAACAGAGGTCAGTGGAGGTGCCGAGTGGGACAGGAGAGAAGTGGGAAGGGTCCTGGGCCACTGCCAAGCAGATATAGGGGCCTAAAACTCATTATGAAAGGCCTTTTGTACATGATAGATGGACAACTGAGCTGGTGAAGCAGGATGGGGATAGACTGCATGCTAAACACCCTGGAGGCGGGGGTTGACTCATAAGCCCCAAGAAACTACTTTAGCAAGGAAAGTTATCAGGAATAAAGAAGTCTATTACATAACGAAAAAGGGGTCAGTTTTTCAAGAAAACGTAAGTATCCTTAGTTTGTATGTGCTTAACAGCAAAGTGTCAAATTATGTGGCACAAAAACTAACAGAATTGCAAAGAAAAATAGAGAACTCCATTATCCACTCTCCATTGGAGACGTCAACACTACTATATTGGAAATAAACAGACCTATCAGGCAGAAAATCAGTAAGGATTTCTTTGAATTCAACAACATCATCAATTAACTGAATATAATTAACATCTACAGTCTACTTCATCTAACAACAGAAGAATATATATTCTGCTCAAGTTCACATGAAACATTCAGCAAGGCAGACCACATTCTGGGCCATAAAAACACACTTCAACAAATTTAAAAGAAGAAATCTAAATTTAATTGGAAATCATACAACATCTGTTCTTAGACCACAATAAAATTAAACCAGAAATCAATAACAGAAAAACAAATATCAAAATACATGAAGATTAAGCAATACATTTCTAAATAACACATGATTTAAAGAAGAATTCTCAAGAGAAATTTAAAAATATTTTGAACAAATAAAAATAAAAATACAACTTACCAAAATTTGTAGGATGCCCCGAAAGAAGTGCTTAGTGGGAAATTTGTAGTATTGAATACATATTTCAGAATAGAAGAAAGAACTAAAATAAGTAACCTAAATTTCCACGTTAGGAAACTAGAAAAACAACAGCAAATTAAATCCAAGGAAAGCATAAGAAAAGCAATAAGAATCAGAGGAGAAATCAATGAAATTGTAAACAGGAAATCAATAGAGGGAATCAATGAAATTAAAAAGCTGATTCTTTGAAGAGATGTATAAAACCAATAAGCCTCTAACAAAGCAAAACCTAAGGAAAAAAAGAGAGAGAGTACAAATTACTAGTATCAGAAAGGAAAGAGGAGACATCTCTAAAATCCTATGGACATTAAACGGATAATAAAAGAATGCCCATAAATTTGATTATCTAGATGAAATGGACCAATTCTTTGAAAGACACAATTTGCCAGGCTCACACAAGAAATAGACAATCTGAATAGGCCTATGTGTGTTAAAGAAATTAAATGAATAATTAATAACCTTCCAAAACAGAAAGCACAAGGCCCATATGGATTCACTGGTGGAGTCTTCCAAACATTTAGGGAAGAAATATTCTCTATATTCTTTTTTGGAGATTAAAAGCAGAGAGAATGCTTCTTAACTTGTTCTGTGAGGCCAGCATTACTCTAAATACCGGAGCCAGACAAAGACATTGCAAGAAAGAACACTATAGACCAATACCTCTCATGAACATAAATGCAAAAATCCTCAACAGAATATAAGCAAATTGAATTCAACAATGTATGAAAAAAATTATGTACCATGACCAAGTGGGATTTATCCCAAGTATGCAAAGCTGGTTTAACATTCTAAAATAAATTAATTAATAAAATAAATCCATTCAATTAACAGGCTAAAAAAAATCATATGATCATATCAATAGATACAGAAAAACATTTAACAAAATCCAACACTTGTTCGTTCATGACAAAAACTCTCAGTAAACTAGAAATAGAGGAGAACTTCTTCAACTTGATAAAGAATACCTGCAAAAAACCTACAGCTAACATGATACTTAATGTTGAGAAACTCAAAGCTTTCTCTCTAAGATCATAGACAAGGCAAGGATGCCTCCCCTCATCACTCCTTTTCAACATCATATTGTAAGTTCTAGCTAATGCAATAAGACAAGAAAAGGAAAATAAGCATGTATTGATGTGTACTGTGGCCCTGAGAAATACTGTGATGATATGTGTGATGGAACAGTCTCTGTGTCCAGGTGTGTTTTGTATTTAGAGCTCAGGCCATCTTTGCAAAAACTCAGTGAGCTGCCACTTTTATCATAACCCTATTTTCTAGAGGAGCAAACTGAAGTACAGAAAGATGAAATCACTTGCCCAAGGGCACACAGCTAGTACATGACAGAGCTGGGCCTGGAACCCAGGTCCTTCATCTCTTAATCTC
>NW_006442484.1:5500863-5515082 GCF_000325575.1 Pteropus alecto
CAGTTTCTACAGAACCTGGCATACCCATATTGTCAACATGCACCTGTTAAAAGATGAACCTCAATTTTGTTTGCTTGATCATGGAGTGCCTGGCTGGAAAGTTGGATTAAAAATAGTTCAAGTGGCTTTTGCTCTGATCACCCACACATATTTTCACAGAGGACAAGCTGGTGCAGAGAAAAGAATAAAGGCTCAGGATCAGACCAAATTCTGGATCAGCTGACATGATTCCGGGTTGGCCAAACTCCCTAAGTCTCAGTGTCTTTGATTTGTACTGTGAGAATTAATCTCAACTAATGGAGTTCTTATAGGGGATAAATAAAATAATGCATGGAAGCCTCTGTACACATTGGTCTTTCTGGTGAACTGGAAAAAAGGACAGACTTGTGGGTCCAGTCCTGAGGCATCTGCTGTCAGAAGGAACCTTCCTTGAAGCAGCCTCAGGGGCCTGACCAAGCTGGTGACCAGCTTGAGCAAACTCAAAAATGAGCTCTGAACATTCTGGCCATGGGATTTAATTTGCTTCATCCTCATGTTGGGCCTGGCAGATGATAAAAGTGCTCAGTTAATGGCTGTTGAATTCAAGAGGAGTGTTGTTGGAAAGCAGAGTGAGTTCCACTGAGGGATCCTTTGGAAACAAACCTCTGAGGCTGGTGAGGAGCCACTCACCTAGATCTTTTTTACCCCCTAACTCTAACCCTAACCCTAACCCTAACCCTAACCCTAACCCTAACCCTAATCCTAACCCTTAAACCCTAACGCTAACCCTAACCCTAACCCTCACCCTAACCCTAACCCTCATCCTCACCTGGGTCTTTTGTAGCATGTTTCCAAGGGCTTTCTTGCTGACAAGCTTCAGTTTTCTGGATAAAGCAACCATCTGACCATCGGAAAGTTGGGAACCAGTGATGAAAGGAAATATTTATGAGATTTCTAAAATCTCAACCTTTTTAAGGATGGTCTTCTAGGGTGGAACAGGGGACCCCATCTTGAGTTTCACATGGTGTCATAGGAAACACTAGATGTAGGTTGGAGTTCCTTTTATTCCTCCTCTGTCTGCATAAGAGTTGGTTGTGCCCCCTTCTTGTCTGAGAATTTGGATTAAATGATACAGCTGGAAACAGAAGCCAATGCTTAAGCCAGAGATGACAAATGCTAGTATGTGTGCAATAGCTCAGCCCTCACCTGTCCATGGCAGACATACACAATCAATCACCACAATGTCTATGCAGTCCCTGGAATGGCAGAGGAAATATGGACTTATAGGCCATTTGAAATTACTCTAATAATTTTTACACCCTATAATATCAATGCAAGAGCCAAAATGTGAATTTCTTCCCTTAAATATTTTCTGGTTCTTATATAGTGGTAGTATGACATGGTGGCACAGGCTGTAGACATACACATAACTCATCAAACACTGGTGAGGTCACTGAGTAGCTGTGCCTCCTTGGGCAAGTGCTCAGATGTGCAAAGCTTCTGTTTTTTTTTTTTTTTTAAATTTGTGAAACAGAAATATGAATTGTTCAGCTCTGAGTAGAGAACTCGTTAATGGAACCACATTATTATTATTTCAATGTTATCTCTGCTTACCTACCTCTAAGTACAAAGAGACTTGCTTCCCTCCTGACCTGTCCCTGTTTGGATCTGTTTCCACCCAGCTTCTGGCCTCTGATTCCAGGTTATAGCCCTTTGGCAACTCTTCGAACCTTGTGTTTGTGATTGTTCTCCAAGGAGGCTGGAGGCTTGGTAGCATCGAGAGACATAGGGCTGGAGTCTGCCCCGCCTGTTGGGCAGCTGGAGTCCCCAGAATGCGGCTTTGGCAGAGCCATCAGCAGCCTCCCCTGGAACCACCATGCTCCTAGGCCATGCCACCTCCCTTGTTCATGCCCACCCTCACCTCTGCCTCCTGGGTTCCATCTTCAGCAGGCTCCTAAGCACCTGTGCTATGCAGGTCACTGGGCAGGCACCAGGCATCAGGTAAGTCAAAAGTTCCCATCCTCTGGGAGGAGACAAGCATAAACATGTCTGTGACATGATGACGCAGCATTAGGGGGACAAGGCCAGGGGATCCCAGGAATTAGAGAAGCCCAGAGGAGGGCACTCCATATGGCTTGGAGGTGAAGAGTGCAAGGGAGGCAAGAACACAAGATTCCTCAGAAGTACTATATGAATTGAATTTTGAAATATATGCAGAGCACTCTAAGCTGTGGGAAGAGCATATGCTTAGGCCCAGCAGCGTGTGAGAGGATGAAAGTTCTGAGTGAGGGATATGTATTGGTGGAAGGTGGGTGTAAAGAGTGGAGAGAGGAGTGGTGACCTCTCTCATTCCCTCACATCCGACTCCAAAGCAGGTGCTCAGTCCTATACTCAAGGTCTTATTCTTATTCTCACCCCCAAAAGATTCTTTACTTAATGTGCTAATGCAAAACTTTATTCCTGTGGGATCTGAGCTTTTAGTGATCCTGTTTATGTTGGATTACCTCGTCTTCCATTGATTTTACCACTGGACATAGCTATATCAGGAATGGTCCCTGAGGATTTCCTGGCCCCATGTGAAGCAGTAACTATATCTCCTCTTAAAAATTAAGGTCAATCACACTTGTAAACATTATAACTCTCCCTTTTCTTGTTTGTTTAGTGGCATGAGAGACCCCAAATGGCCAGGTGAGAATTTCATCCTTTAATTTAATTTAATTTAATTTAATTTAATTTAATAATTTGAAGTTATGTTCCTCGTGTTACTAGTCACATTTCAAGGTATGCTCGTTCCATGACTACTTAAATAATAGAGCCCCATATTGTGGAGATATAAAGACAAATGTCTTGTGAGTGGTCATTAATTGTAACATGAAGGAGGTGATTGGCCATTCAACTCCTGGACCCATGTATTCTGATTAAAAAGAAGAAACAGGGCTATGAATTGGTAACTGATTTGGGACATACGTTGTATTATGTAAAATGGGAACTCAGTTTTGTGAGGTATTGCCTCTTGTCTGTACTATAGCCAAGACTTTAACAGGCCATTCTGCTGCTCTATCAGACTAACTGTTTTGATGTGATCAAGTATGTGGTAAAACTCATGAATCCCATGGGCGTTATTGGACCATTGCCTTACTTTTCTTTTTGTTGTGAAATAAGTTTCTTGATCAGTAGCAATGCTGAGTGACTAAGGCCTCCGATAAGTCCATAGATGGTACTGCCAGCAGAAGCATAGCAGATAGAGAAGGAAAATCCATTTGCAGAATTAATGTCTACCCCAATGCGAAAAAAATCACTGCCACTTCCATGATGTAGGAAGCACAATGCAATCAACCTTCACCAGGCGGCAGACTGGGCCCCCAAGGTATGGTGCCATATTGAGGGCAGTTGGTAATGACAATTTTAGAGCGGTCAATTTCATGCAGTTAAGTCAATATACAACCTCTATCTCTGCAATTTTCCACTTTGTCAATGGGTAATTTCTGGTTAGGAAAAGAGTTTGGTTATTAAAAACCTCCTCTGCAATGGGTGTCCTTGTGGGAAATAGTCATACAAGGTATAAATATGCTCACATTTTGGGCCCATTCTGCCTCTTTCTCTAACCTCCCTGTTCTTAGGCTTTCAATCTTATTTTTAACTTCCTGACCTTAGCTCCCACTGACAAATCAGGAGAGAGCCTCGGTTCATATCATCTCTCCTTCTGGGTAAAGAGAATCATGTGATGATGTACTGCATGAAGTTCTATGCTTTGGGAGGATTTCTCATCTCTACTGTCCTTCAACACATCACTGAGTATTGCTATAGCTCCACAGCAGTTAATCTTTAGCTGGCAGTAGCATATTGTTCAGAGCCATCTGACTAACAGGTGTCTGTGTTTTCTTCCTCAGTCAGCTGGTCTCAGGGTGGGTCAAGGGAGGAAGTATGGTAGGAATAAGAGCACTGGGTGGGTGAGATACCTGCTCCTGAAGCTTACTTGCACCTCCAGGACTTGCATGAGTCTGATCCCATCTGTCTGATGGTGGAGTGAACAGACAACCTTCAGTTCACGGTCAAGGTCATCTGGTATCTCATAGTATTCACTCTCAACCAGAGCAAAAACTATTTCTCAAGAGAATCAGTACTCACAGAAGAGAGTAAGGCTTTGCTCTAGATTTGCCACAGGCAGACTGAGTTTCATTGAATACACTGAATCATAAGGGCCAAGGGACCAGTAGGATGTCCAGGTGGATGGTGAGAGGATCCAGACCCCTGGGTTCTAATTTACTGCCCAGAACTAGAGGGTTCGCATAGTTCTGAGGCACGATGCTAAAAATATGTTCAGGTCCTTGTCAAGTACAAGTAAATGTCTTCTGGATCTTTTGGGGATCATGAAAATGTTCTGGAATTAGATAATGGTGCACGACTTTGAGGAGAGACTAAAAACCACTGAAATTTTAGCACTCTAAAAGAGTGAATTTTATACCAATATAGAAGAAATCTCCTTCTAGAGTTTCCTGTTTCTTTGCCAGATCAATAGCTGCATACCCGGCATCAGGATCTAAGAATATCTGTGCCAGTAAAAAGAGAACACCTGGAAAAGCTGCATTTGGAGTCACCACCTTATTAAGCTTTCCAGTCCCCAAGAATCAGTTATCTTGTCTACAGTTTAAATATGTAAACTACACAGGCTATGATAGGGATTACTACTGTGTATCTGTCATGTCTTTGATGGTAGTATTAATCTTTATTAATGTGGTACAGCTTTTAATGACTAATTTTCATTGGAGGAAGACCTCAGAATTTTCCTTTTAGCCCTTGCTACTCTGGCAGCTCAACTCCCTGAGTTAAAGAAAGAGCTCCTTGGGGATTCGGAGAGTTGTTAAGGGACAGTCAATGGATGTGTTTACAGACCCATTGGACCCTTGGGCCTGAACTCCATCTATCACCTGATTCTCATAAACCTCTGTTTGACCAGAGGTCTCGGAATTTACGTGAGCTCAGAGGTTATGTCCTATGTACACAATTATTCTGATAAATGGCCACAAGTACCTTTAAGGAAAGCTGGAAAGACTAAGGGTTCATCTTCAAGTGTTCCAGCCTCCCCTCCACTCAGTGGGATTCTCTCAGGTGTGAGGATTGGATAGAGGCCAGGGACTCTGTATTGTGTTGTCTCGGGTTGCACCTCTACCTCTACTGTCAATACCTAGAACGCCTCAGTGGCATAGATCACTGAGGAACTTAGCATATTGCCCCTTGAGTTTAGTCCCTGAGATACCCATGCTCAGAGAGTTGTTACCCTGGTGGCTGTCATGCCTTGCATCTGGAAGAGGTGCTATGTGACCTCTGCCACCCAGGATTCCTTCATTCCACTGAACACATGGATCTCTTTTCAATCACTCACTTCACCACAGGCTTTTCAGGGACTCTGGCACTTGCTCGCGGATCTATTTCCCACTATTCTGGTGAAGGGGATATATTATGGTCCTCTTAGGGGATCAGGTTAGGAGGGTATATTATGGTCACATATGCTAACTTCCCTCCCATAGTTCTGTCCCTAAGTATTTTGATTCCTTTTTCTAAATTTTGCAAATGAATCTCTGCCTCCTGACTTCATTAGCTTTGGCCACTGCTAGCAAACAGGACCATGATCGGCTAGTCCAGCTGTCACATTGAATCCAGACTCCACTCATTCATTTCACAAATATTTATTGAGCACCTAGTGTGTGCCAGGCACTCTTCCAAGTGCTGGGGATTTAGCAGTGAGCAAAACAGGAGAAACATTCTTCCCTCCTGGAGCTTACATCTTACGGGGGAAGGGAGTTTCTATAAACTAATAAACAAGTAGGATGCAAATAGCTCTGGAGAAAAATGAAGTAGGGAAGGGGCTTAGGGAGTGCTGAGTAGGGGAGGATGACAGTGAAATAAGATGGTCAGAAGGTCTCCTTGGTAGTTGGCATTTAAACAGAGACTGCAAGGAGTGAAAGAATGTAGACATTGAGGGAAGAATATCCTAGCAAAGAGAAAGCCAGTAGCAAAGGTCTCAAGGCAGGTGTGGAGCTGAGCGAGAAGACTGGTGAAGCCTAGGCAGAATGAGTTAAGAGAAGGGTAGGTGAGAAATCAGAGCTTCACGGGAACAGACTATGTAGGGCTATGTAGGTCACAATGAGGATTCCACTTTCCCTCTGAGATGAGAAGTTGTGGCAGAGGCTGCTCACTGTTTGCCAGTTTGCTTTTCCTCCTGGACATACAGAGCTGGGCTATGTTTTTAAAGTTTCTGTGCCATTTTGTATGGCCATGTAACTAAATTGTTGTCAGTCAATGTGGGTGGAAGAGACTTTGTCTTTGCTACAATAGGTGTTGCCTATGAAAATCTCCCATGTGATTCTCCATATTCCCTCTTCCTCCATCTGCTGGCTGGCTGTTGTGTCAATGATGATGTTGTGTCTATCTTCATGCTGCATGGAGCAGCACAGCCCCCCACCAAGCGGACTTTACTCGAGTGAGAAATAAACTTCAACTGTGTGAGGCCACTGAGAGTTTTGGATTGTTTGTTAAAGCTGTTAGCCAGTCCTCACCAACACAGAGGTCATTGGCAGTCTTTGAGTAGAGGAGTGGAAGGGTCTGACCTAAGTTTCCAAAGGCCACTTGGACTATGAAGAAGAGACCAGGGATGTGGGTGTGAAGCAGGAACCTAGTAAGGAGGCTGCTGCACGAATCCAGGTATGAGAGATGTTAGGTTGGATTGTGGTGACACAAGCAGGCACGGGGTAGGAGTGGGGAGGTAGAAACAGAGAAGAAGAAAAGTTCAGAATGATTCCAGATTTTTTTGGCTTGAGTGTTTGAATGGATGGTTGAGGCAGTTACTGAGATGGGGGAGTACTGCAGGAAGAGCAGGTTTAGAGAATATAATCAAGAGTTTAGTTTGGAAATTCCAAAATCTGTATGCGGTAAGTTCACTTATTTTCAAAATTTACTCAGGTCTGAAATTTGGTTCCTTTCACTTCATCTACCACCCTCAGAATTCACTCCAATGCATACTCCTTAAGTTTTTTTTTCTTTCCTGATATAAATATGAAACTTCTACTATTATTGCAATGTATAAGCATCCCCACTCCCAGGTTTTACTTGGTAAGAATCATCCTAAGGTTTGCTGAGATACGATTCTACTATATATCTGAAAGTAACCCAGCCTGGTAAGGGTGGAGAATAGGGGGAATTGTCATGCCTTATATGAGTCTTCTAACAAAGCAGGACTAGCCGCATCTTATGGGGAGGAGTGAATACCCCCACTGGTAGGGATGGAAAGCCCTTAGGGTACTTTGAGTCCTTGAATTCTCCTAAGTGTCCCTTTCTAATACCTGAGGTCTACTTTTCCTTTTTCAATGCCTTGTCAAAAAAGAAAACTAGTGAGGCTGAAATTCAACCTACATGTGACTCAGCAACCTATCGACTCAGGTCTGCTCCTGTGTTCTAAATACATCAGTCCCATAGATTTAAGAGAGAGAAATTCTCAGTGGTTCTCTACTAGAGGCAGCTTGGAAAAATGTGTGATATTTTTGATTGTTTCTCATAAAACTAACAGCAATTAGCATATGACCCAGCAATTGCAGTCTTGGACATTTATTTCTGAGGAACAAAAACTTAGGCCGACACAAAAATCTGTATAATAAATTGTGGTATATCCACACCATAAAATACTACTAAGCAGTCAAAAAGAACAAATTAGTGATACAGGCAATGTCTTGGATGAATCTCTAGGAAATTATACTGAGTGAAAAAAGCCAAACCCAGAAGATTACATACGGTATGAGTTCATTTATGTAACTTCTATAAACGATAAAATTTCAGAAATAGAGAACAGATTTAGTGGTTGGCAGAGTTTAGGGAGATGGGGATGAGAGAGGAAGGAAGGCGAGTGTGGTTATAAAAGAGCAATGCATGGCAATTTTCGATATCTTGACTGAGTCAGTGAGTACCTGAGCCTACACATGTGATGAAAATGCATAGAGCTAAACATACACAAGCAAAACCGGAAAAATCTGGATGAGATTGGTGAATTGTATCAATGTCAACATCCTGGCTGTGATATTGTACTACAGTTTTGCAAAATGTTATCATCGAAGGAAAATGGTTAAAAAGTAAATGAGATCTTTCTGTATTATTTGCATGTCAATCTATAATTATCTCAATAATTTTTTTCAATTAAAAAATGCTTGATACTTTACACCATACACAAAAATTAACTCAAAATGGATTGAAGACCTAAAAATAAGACACAAAACTATAAAACTTTTAGAAGAAAAGATAGGTGAAAACTTCATGATATTGGATTTGGCACTGATTTTTTGAAGATGACACAAAAACGCATGAGCCATGAAAGAAAAAAAATAAATAGAACTTCATGAAACTTAAAAACTTCTGTGCATCAAAGGACCCAATCAGCAGAATGAAAAGGCCATCTACGGAATGGGAGAAAATACTTTTAAATTATATATCTGACAAGGGGCTAATATCCAAAAAATATAAGGAACTTTTATAACTCAATAGAAGAAAGCAAACAACCCAATTGAAAAATGAACAAAGAACTTGAATAGACATTTCTCCAAAGATGATATACGAGTGGCTAAAAAGCACTTTAAAAGATACTCAACATCACTAATCACTAGAGAAATGCAAATGAAAACCAAAGGAAATATTACTTCACACTTATTAGAATTGCTACTATTAAAAAAAATTTATAAAATAGTAAGCGTTGATGAAGATGTGGAGAAAGTGTAACTCTTGTGCATTCTGGTAGGAATTCTGATAAAATGGTGTAGCCTCTGTGCAAAATAGTGTGGCAATTTCTCAAAAAATTAAAAACAGAATTACTATATGATTCAGCAATCCCACTTATAGGTTAATACCGAAAGGATAAAAGCAGGATCTTGAAGAGATTTGCACACCTATATTCATAGCAGTACTACTCACAATAGCCAAGAGGTGGAAGTTATCCAAATGTTCTAGATGATAAATGGATGAAAAAATGTGGTCTATACATACAATGAAATGTTATTCAGCCTTAAAAAGGAAGGAAATTCTGACACATATTATAACATGTACAGTCCTTGAGGACATTATGCTAAGCGAAATAAGCCAGTCACAAAAAGACAAATACTATATGATTTTACTTACACGAAGTACCTAGAACAGTCAAATTCATAGAGACAGAAAGTAGAACTGTAGTTGCCAGGGGCTAAGGGAAAATAGGAAGTCGTTTAATGGGTCTAGAGTTTTATTTTGCAGATGAGAAAGTTTTGGTGATCTATTGCACAACATTGTGAATATTACTAACATTACTAAAAACGATTTAGATAATACATTTTATGTTATGTGGTTTTTTAAAACCACAATTAAAAATAAAAGAAATTAATTTTTAAAAATTTATAGGAGGGGTAGTTACTGGTGATTAACAGCCAGGGACCAGAAATCAAGACCCTGCAATGTGTGAAAGAGCTTCTCACCAAAAGGAGTTACCTTGCTCAAAATGCCAATAGCACTGCTCTTGAAAAGCACTGTTTTGGGGCAGAAAGACTCTCTTGTTCTTTTACTTCTTTTAAGCTAAAAACGTGTAAACTTTGGCTTGTCATTATGTTTCTTAAGCGTTCCAGTACAGTGTAATATCATCCTTGTATTTCAGCCATCTTTCTAATCATTCTAATTCTGGTCTATCAGAGGAGACACCCAGTCTCCCAAAGCTCAGCATTCACTAGATATTTTAGTCCAAATAAGCAGAGGTGATAATTTCTTCTCCAACAGTTTATTTCATTTTTTTTCAAATGCAATGGGGAAGTTGAAAGAATTACACAATGAACATCCTTATACTCCCTGCTGGATTCTTCAGTGAACGTCGTAGTCTAGCTGCTATATCATATATCATGTATTTATCCATCAACACACTCCATTTAACAAAATTTTTACATAAGTTTAGTTGGTATACAATATTATATTGGTTTTATTGGTTTCAGGTGTACAATGTAGTAATTCAACATTTTTATACCTACAGTGTGCTTACCTAGCTAATTCTAGTAATTATCTGTCACTGTTTAAACTTACCACGATATTATTGACTATATTCCCTTTCATCTTTTTCACCCATCCCCCTCACCCACTGGCAACCATTACTTTGGTCTTTGTTTCTACGAGTCTGTTTTTGTTTTGTTTTGTTTGTTCATTTGTTTTTGTTTTGTTTTTGTCTTAGATTCCACATATAAGTGAAACCATATGGTATTTGTTTTTCTCTGCTTGACTTATTTCACTTAGTATAACACCCTCTAGATCCATCCATGTTGTCACAAATGGCAAGATTCCTTCTTTTTTTATTGCTGTGCAATATTCTATTGTATGTGTATACCACTTCTTTATCCATTCATCTATCGATGGACACAGCAATTCCATTTCTGGGTATTTATCCAAAGAAAACAAAAACACAAATTTGAAAAGATATATGCACCCTTCTGATCACTGCAGCATTATTTCAATAGCCAAGATGTGGAAACAAATCCACCTTATTTTTTGATGAATTTCAAAGTAAGACACCAGTAAATACCTCATTATGAGCATTGATAATTAGAGTTCAATATTTGCTTATGTTTCTAAAGCAAAATATATGTTCCATGAAATGCATGAATGTTGACAAATGCATGTACCTGTGTAACTCAAACTCTATCAAAATAAATTAAATTACCACCACCCCAGAAAGTTCCCTTATGCCTGTTCCCAATCAATACCTATCCTTACAACCCAATGGCAACCCCTGTTCTGATTTATTTTTCCATCATGGATTAGGTTAGCTTGTTCTAGCACTTCATATAAGTGGAATCATAAGTCTCTACTCTTTTGCGGCTGGCTTATTTCACTCAGCATGTTTTCAAAATTCATTTATGTTTTGCATGTATTAGTAGTCTATTCCTATTTTATTGCCAAATAGTATACCACTGTATGAGAGATCGGGTTGCTCCACATTCTCACCAGCATTTGGTGTAGTCAGTCTTTTTAGATTAGCCATTGAGTGGGTATGTAGTGGTAGCTCACTGTGCTTTTACTATGCATTCCCCGAATTATTAACAATACTAAACACTTTTTTTTTCATGTGGGTATTGACCCAGCCATTAGTATAGCTTCCTTTGTGAAGTATATGCTCAAATATTTTGCTTATTTCTTATTGAGTCATTCATCATTTAATTATTGAGTTTTTGAAGTTCTTTCATATATCCTAATAGTCCTTTGTCAGATATATCTTGTGAACACTTTTCACCAATATGTGGCCTATTAATTTTAACAGTCTCTTTTTATTATCAGAAGTTTCTAATAATTTCTTTTATGGTCATTGCTTTCTATGTCCCGTCTAAGAAATCTTTGCCTACCTCCAAGTTACAAAGATTATCTCTTATGTTTTCTTCTAAAAGCTCATGTCAGTTTGAATGTTTAGGTCTATAATCCATTTCAATTTAATTTTTACATATTTTGTGTATGATGTGAAGGAGGGGTCAAGGTTCACTTTTTTCCATGTAGATACACAGTTGTTCCAATATCATTTGTTGAAGAGAATTTTCTTTCTCTATTGGATTACTTTAGTGTTCGTTGAAAATCAAGTGATCAAGTAAATGTGAGTCTACATCTGGGCTCTCTAGTCTATCTTATTGGTCTATTTGTTGATCCTCATGTCTATACCTCACTGCCCTGATTACTAAAGCATTATGGAGAATGTTGATGTCAGGTAGTTGAAGTCTATGTTTTGTTTGTCTTTTTGAAGACTGCTTTATATATGCTAAATTCTTCCCATTTTCATACAGATTTTAGAATCGGTTTGTCAATTTATAGAAAATAAAAATCCTAGTGAGGTTATGACTGAGACTACATTGGATCTATAAATAAATTTGGAGACAACCAACATTTTAACAATATTGGGTTATAATGAAACTGGTATGTCTCTCCATTGATCCAGGTCTTTACGTCTTTGGTTAAATTTACTTCTAAGTATTGTATACATTTTATGGTATAAATGGAATTTATTTTAATTTAACTTTCCAATTGTTTCCACACTGATTTGTGTGATCTTGCTAAGTTAACTTTTAAATTCTTATAATTGTTTTGCAGAGTTCTATGAAAAATTATCTATGTAAACAACCATATCATTTGAGAAGAGAGGTAGTATTGATTCTTCCTTTTTGACTTATGGGCCTTTTCTTTCTTTTACTTGCTTTACTGCACTGGATAGTGCCTCCAGTACAATGTTTATACAAGTAGTGACAGTTGACTTCCTTGTTTTATTACTGATACTGGGGTGGGGAGGGGGGAGCGGCAAGATATTTATACCAAAATAAACTAAAATCTTAAACTAGATGCTAAAACAAATCTCAAATTAAAAAAAAAAAAAAAAAAGCCCTGAAATCATGCAAGGTATGTCCTCTGACCACAATGTAATTACATAAAAATAAATGTCAATATTAAATTTCAAGAACCTTTAAACTGTATAGATACATCTACTTTGCCCACCTTTTATGCTGAGCAATCAGATGAATATTAAAGACATAAAGAGAAAAAATATTTTATTACTTTTATCCACGTATTTTTGATTCCTGGTGCTCATCATTCTTTACTGAATATTCTCTCTGCTATTACTCCCTTCGGCCTGAAGAATATCTTTTGTATATCGTGTAGTGCAGATCTGCCAGCAATGAATTGTTTTAGTTTTCATTTATATGAGAACATATTTGTTTTTTTTTTTATTATTGTGGAAGACTATTTTCTCTGAATAAAAAATTTGGAGTTTTTTCAGAACTTTAAAGATGTCATTCTACTATGTTTGACTCCCATTGTTACTGATGAGAGGGTAGTCACACTTTTTATCATTGATTTTCTGTATATAATGCATTCTTTTTCCTCTGGCTGCTTTAAAATTTTTTGCTTTATCTTTGATTTTCCCCATTTGACATTAAGACGCCTTGTTGCAATTGTCTGATATTTATTCTATGTGGGGATTGCTGATCTTTTTGAATCTGTAAATGTGTGTCCTTTACTAACTTTGAGAAAAGTCGCAGACTGGTCCAAAGGCGTGCAGGTGCCCTCTGTGCCTATTCAGCAGTTTCCTACTGACTGGAGCGCTCAGCCTGCCACTGAAGACTGGTTTGCAGCCTCCATTGCTCAGGCCACTGAATGGGTAGGAACAACCACTGAGTGGTCTTAAGCTGGCCTTCCAGAAACTCTTAAACAAAATGGAAATAAGGCTGACGGAAAATAAACAGTTTCTAAAATAAACAAACAAACAAACAAACAAATAAATAAAATAATTTCTTCAAATATTTTTACTACACAATTTTATTTCTCTTATATTTCTAGGATGCCAATACAAATGCGTTGGCATTTTTAATATTGTTTACGGGTCTCTGAGATTGTGTAATTTTATTGTCAATTTTTTTTCTCTCCCTTCTTTTGTTTGGAACCATTCTATTAATCTCTCAATAGAATGGTTCTGACATTTACAATCTTGTGTTAAGTAAAATCAGTAAATTTTTATTTCAGATGTTATGTTTTTCAGTTTAGAATTTTTAAAAATTAATTAATTTTTTTAATGATGACATTGGTTAACGAAATCCAATAAGTTTCGGCTGTACACTTTATCAGTAAGGCATATATATATATTTACACTGTGTGTTCACTTCCCATGGTTAGATTTCTTTCTGTCACCACATATTTGACCCCTTTTGCCCCATCTACCACCCCCTCAACCCCCTACACTCTGGTAATCACTAGTCCATTGTCCACATCCATGAGTCTCTGTTTGTTTGTCCTGTTCATTTGTTGCTTTTAGGTTTATATCCCACATATAACTGTTATGTGATTTTCAACTTTTTCTGTCTGACTTATTTCGCTTAGCATGATTATCTTGGGGTCCATCCATGTTGTCGCAAATAGTAGTATTTCATCTCTTCTTTTAACTGAGTAATATTCCGTTGTATATATGTACCACAACTTCTTTAGCCAATCATCTATCATAGGACAGTTCAGTCGCTTCCATGTCCTGGCCTCTGTGAATAATGCTGCTATGAACATCAGTGTGCAAATATCTTTTTCGATATGAGTTTTCAAGTCTTTGGGGTAAATACCCAGTAGAGGGATTGCTGGATCATATGAGAGATCAATTCTTAGTTTTTGAGGACCCTCCATA
The DNA here is from genome assembly GCF_000325575.1 of Pteropus alecto. NCBI lineage: Eukaryota > Metazoa > Chordata > Mammalia > Chiroptera > Pteropodidae > Pteropus > Pteropus alecto. Next base: position 5,515,034 of record NW_006442484.1, read on the forward strand.
CTGTTTTCCGTAGTGGCTGTGCCAATTTGTTGTCCCACCCGCAGTGTTT
>NW_006442484.1:5520874-5530627 GCF_000325575.1 Pteropus alecto
TATGGTTATTGTTGTTCTATCTTCTTGATGAATTGACTTTTGATCATTATATAATCAATTTCTTTGTCACATGTGAAAGTTTTTTTTGTTTTTTTTGTTTGTTTGTTTGTTTGTTTTATCTCTAGAAGATCTATCCTGTTCTTTTTGAGGGTTTTGATCCCCTTGTTTTGCTTATCTAGTTGTTTTTTCAATTCCTGAAATTGTTGATATGACTTGTTTCAGATCTCATTGAGTTTTCTTCAGAAATACTATCCTGAATTCTCTGTCATTTAAGTTGAATAGTTCTATGTCTATAAGCTTGTTTTCTTGAGATTTTTCTCTTTCTTTCCGAGATGCCTTGTCACCTTGGTTGTTTGTGGTGTTTAATGGACTATTTCTCCACCTGAGAATGAATGGAAATGTATTCTGCTTTTTTTTCCAGAAGATTTATTATATAAAGGTCTCTCTGTAGCCTGTTGCTAAGAAGGTGCTTTTCTTTTGGTTTCCAGTAGGTGGCGACTAAGCCTCTTGGATCCTTGCTTTATATAAAGCCTTAACAATGCTTTTTCATTTTATTATAGATATTTAATGACTCTCACTACCCTCAATTTCAGTCCCTGTCAGTGTTAGCAACAGTTTTGGTAGCGTTTGTTCTATTCCCCTGGGGCTCCGTGGTGTCTGGTCTCAGAGGGTATGGGGGAAGGGGCTCTCTGGGTTGTGGGATGGGGGCTGTGGCTCAGCTCTGGTTTTGCAACCACAGCTGGTAAAAATCAACTGTTGTTTTTCTGCCTTCTTGCTTCTCTGCTTTTTGCCCTGATGACTGGGCCTTGCCATCAGCTGTGTGGAACTCACAACTCTCCCAGGCAGGACTGTTCGGGGAAGTCGCCACACCTTCTCCCCTGCCCCTCCTCCTTCTCCTACAGGTAGCTCCAGCAGCTGTGAGAGGCAGCTTCTTTGTTTCTCCCAGTCCACCACCCAACACCGGGGGTTCTGACCTGTGGTAGCTCTTATGTGCAGATCCCACGCTCAGATGTGCTGGTGTGCAGTTTGTGTGTTTTTTGTTAAGTTTTAGATGTTCAGTTTATTGTTATTTCAAGGGGAGAGATCTGGAGACGTCTATTACTCTACCATGTTTCCGAAATCCTCCAATAGATTTCTTAATGTTTCCTCTCTCTGGTAGTCTATTTCCTCCTAGTTAATTCTCACTCCTAAACCCCCATGCCATATTTGGGTGTTTTGGTCTTTATCTTTTATGTTCTCCCATGTAGGATGATCTATGTGATTCTCTGCTCATATTAAGAGAGGCTAAGTGGCTGATTGGTAGCTCAGAATGTGTGGGAGGGGCTTGACTGACTCACTGCAGGGCTGATTCCCCTGGGTTCTTTCACTGGGGAGCCCCAATGCCAAATTCTTCAAAAAAATTCTTCCAAAATCCTACTTCAAGGGTGAAGGCTAGGGAGCTGGCAATCTGGGGATGGAACCAGCTGGGGCTGGGATCAGGGAAGGGAGAGGGTCCAGAGCTCTCAGCATTTAGTATATAAACATTTACTTAATTCCTGTTCTCATAATGGTACCCCTACCTCTAAGTATTCCTGTTGGCCCCAATGGCGGTAGCATGAGACTGTGCCTGCAGACTTCAAATTCAGACACTCTATTCCCCAATCCTTCTGGGTTTTCACCATGGACACACTTCATCTGTTCTCCCAGCCACCCAGCAACTCTTCCCAGGAAACTGCATTGCAGACCTCCCTTAGAGCGCAGGGCCATTCTGGATGCTTCTCTTTGACCTCTCTCTGTCTCTCCTTTGTTCAGTCGGGCCAACATTGTAGTCTGTGGCTCTCCCTTCTTCTAGGCCCTTCCCAATAAAATCCTTACACATGTAGTTCCACCTTGGCATCTGCTTCTTGGAGGATCTGGGCTAACACCTACAATCCAATTCAGGGGTCCCCCGATGTACCTCCTTCATGGAGAGGAAAGGAGGATATGAAATTTAAACTTTTCTTAACAAATTTCCACCCATCTCTCCAGGCAACAATGCTGTGATTCCCAGCCTCTGGGGGGAATCTGACATGATAATTAGGTTGCTCTGCTGGTTTTGTCCATCACTAGCTCAGCTTCTCTCTCTATAAGGAGACTTTCACCCCTCAGCCATCTGCTTTCCAGATTCTAGGCCTTTGTGGCTGTGGTCTCTTCCCATCCTATTTGTCTTTATGCATTTATGTCCTAAAAAAAGTCTTCACTTTCATCGTGGAGAGTTTCAGGAAGACGCAGTGGTAGATGCTGATATTTGGTCTACCTCTTTCCGGAAAGGGTTGGGATGAGTGAGTAAGAGGGAGAGAACCCCTCAGGCAGGAGACTCCTCGGTATAAAGGCTCGGAGCCAGTAGAGACAGCCTCTCTGAAGAGAACAGGAGAATAAGAAAGTTTGCTAAGTTTGAGTCCTGCTTCCTTCTCTCAGGCACTAAGACTTCGCTGCCTTGTCCAACTTCTCCTGCCTCCCTGGGGAGATATCTTGGGCCTGGCTCTAGGCAGTCTCTCTCCTTTCAGTCCAGCACAGTGGACAGAGCCCATCCTGGCTCTACCACTCTCTTGCTGTGCAAAATTAAACAAGTTGCCGAGTCTCAGAGCCCCGGTTTTCTCATCAGTGAAGTGGATATGATGACATCTGTCTCCCTAAGATGTTGAGAGAGTTAAATAGAATAATGAGTGGGAAGCTTAAACACCTTGGCTATGCCCCTCGAGAGGGGCTCTCTGCAGCCTCACCCCTTGCTTTCTCCTATTTCTCTAGAGTAGCACCCCCCTAGGAAAGAGATGCTACATGTGGGCTCCCTGCAGAGGCTGGTAGTTGTAAGTGGGGTGGTTTGCAGAAGGAAGCTTGGAGCAGATAACAGGCCTCTTGTTTGCTCCCTGAAGGGGAGGCACTGTGCCAAAATGCATGTGGTTGACTCTGCCTAGGACAATTCACTGTGACTGCCTAGCCGGGAGTATAGGGCACTTCTCCTCGGAATGAGGATACTTGACTGCCCCAAAGACTGAGAATCTAGGGAGAAAGAGGAGAATTTGTGGAGGGCAGTACTACAGTCTTTGGAGTGGGAGGGCAGGGGGTTCAAATCCCAGCTCCTCCACTTGTCAGTCACGAGCCCCTGCGCAGGCTGCCTGACATCTTGGCCTTCTTGGGCCTCCACAACCTCATTTGTGAAATGAGTACATTAGCTGTCTTATAGGGCCATTGCGAGAACTAGACAAGCTAGTAAACATAAAGTTCCCACACAGCACTTGGAACATGCTAAGGGCTGGCTACACAATAGTTGTTTGTTAGAATATATCTGCCCTGTCTGGGCTATTTGGTGAAGTTAAAAGTGATGATACCTTTGAGCTTTGTTTTAAGAACACCAAACAACACATGCCCAAATGTACCAATTTTAATCTTGGAATTCTGAAGGAACATTTTTTAGAAAAAATATTTTCACTTTGGAATAATTTTAGACTTACAGAAAAGTTGCCAACATAATCCACAGAATTCTCATGTACCCTTCACCCTGTTTCCTCCATTGTTAACATCTTAGGTTACTGTGTACATTTGTCAAAGCTAAGAAACTGAGATTGTACAGTGCTATTAAGTAAACTCCAGGCTTATCTGAATCGGAAGGAGTATCTTTGAAAAATCACTGTCATATCTTGAGAGAGCAAGTAAAGTTCTTGGCAGAGAAACTGCTTATCACCATGATGGAAGTGACCATTGGCCAATGGGATTCAAAGAACAAAAATGCGATATAGCCATGCTTGCAGGGTAGCAGGGTGTGATGATCAGACAACCGGATATCAGGAGAGCTCAGTTCATGCTTGAGTCTGCCATTTACTCTGTGTCTTCCTAAGTGTCTTTACCCATGTGCCTCTGCTTCTTCATCTGTAAAATGCAAGTAATATTCTTTGCCTGGTACCCCTGGCAATGTATGGCAGAAATTATTCCTTCTTCAGGTCTATCCTCCCATCTTTCTCAGTAAGAAACTTGATTTTTAGCTGGGCACATGACGCTCCAATAAGAACTATATTTCCTAGCTTCCCATACAGCAAGATGAGGCCAGATTCCCACCAATGGGAAGTAAACAGAAGTGGTGTATACAACTTCCCTGAAGAGAAAAGGTGTGCCTTATTTTTGCCTTCTTTTCTGTGGCTGGCTAGAATGCTGCCATAATGGCTGGAGCTCCAGCATCCGTTCTAGATTGTGCCACAATCTTGCAGATGGAAGGTAAACATGGCAAAGAAACAAGATATGAGAATTCTGAGTTCCTGACATTAAAGAATACCATGGAATAATTAAGCTAGGGTTCCTCAGCCTAAGCCCTATTAACATTTTGTGCTGGATAATTCATTGTTGTGGGGGGCAGTCCTATTCATTGTAGGATGTTTAGCAGAAGCCCTGGCCTCTACCCACTAGATGCGACCAGCCCCCACTCCCCCAAATTATGATAACCAAAAATGACTCTAGAGATGGCTATGTGTCCTCTGGGGGGCGCAAAGTCACCTCTGCTTGAGAACCACTACTCTAGACCAGTTCTGTTCAGTAGGAATACAAACGCAAGCCATGTGTTTGAATTTAAATTTTCCAGTAGTCACATTTTAAAAAGTAAAGATAAACAGATGAAATTAATTTTGATACTGTATATAGTATTTAACTCAACATATTAAACATATTATCATTTATCATGGGGTCAGTATAAAAATTATTGATAGGCTACTTATCTTCTTTTTTCATACAAAATCTTTGAATTTGGTGTATGCTTTACACGTATAACACATTTTTATTAAGATCAGCCATATTTTAAGTGCTCAATGATCATATGTGGCTCATGGGTACTATACTAGACGGTGTTGACTATAGACTTCTAGAACTTAAAGGAGAAATGAACCTCAACCTCGTTTAAGCCATTTTTATTTTGAGATTTCCGTTACTTGTAGCAGAACATAATCCTAATTAGCAGTTGGCATTTTCAAGCCATTACACAGTTTTGAACATTCAAGAAGTAATTAAAAATGAGATTGGTGATATGCAGCTGAAAAACTACAAGTGCTTTGAAGAAGGCTAGGAGAGGGTGTGTCGCACACCCCACGCATTGTCTTCCTTAGTCCCCCCACCCCACAGCTCCAGAAGGCATGTACTTTCATCGTCGTTCCACAAATGGAGACTCAGTTCGGAGAGCATGGTGGGTGCTGTCGTGCCCAGACAAGGTGTTTCCTCGTGGGCCGAGGCACCCAAGCCCCTGCTTCAGGGAGCATTGGCAGTTGATACCACTGACTAGGTCTCTCTTTGGGATTTGCTCTGAGCTTAGTTGCTTTGCTCAAGGGGCAACCTTCTGACCATCACTGGTCAGTGTGGGTGTATAAAAGGCCTGACTCCCTTGACCAAATTCCTGACAATTTTAAGGGCTCTCCAGGCCCCCGAACTTCTGTAGGATCCATTGAGGTCTCATAGCTTAACTTGCCCCTCTGCCCACTCCTTCCTTTACTCCCAGACAGCTGCTGATCCCAAGGGCAGTTCTCAATAAATGTCCATTGCACAATCGGCAACAAGTGGTTAAGTGATGAGCCTAAGGTGGCACACCCAGTCTACTCCCAAAGTCAGAGGTCACTGGGCCTTGCTCTTGCTTAGCCCCTCCTTACTCCAGGAGCTGCCCTGGGGTCCCATTCTTTTACCCCTGGAGAACCACACGCTTTCCTCCCTCTGCACCTTAGTACATGCTGTTCCTTATGCTGGGAGAACTCCTTTTCCCATTCACGTACAAAAATCCTACCTTTCTCAGGGCCCAGATCTAACTACCCGATCTCCCTTCCCCCAGGAAATCTGCTGAAGTTGAGCACCTCTAAGATTTCTGGGTAGTTCTAGCACCCCTAGTGTGCCTCATGGAGACACATGCACCCATGCACATCACCCAGCTTGGGAAGAGCCCATGGGAAGTTTTGAACACAGAAAAGTTGGATGAGTGGAGAAGAGAAGGGGGTGCTGAGATTTTCCTTTCTGAGTATGACCCCTTTGAATTTTGTGCATGTTTCTATGTTATTCTTAAAGGATTAGTTAATTGTGTAATAGACTGTACTAGTGATTTTCCTTTTTGAAGCATCTGCCACGGTATTTCACATCAGTTCACATCAATCAAATTAAACAAGCAGCTCATAAGTAGCCTCTCTGTGATGACTCCATGGCAGGTGCAGGGGATGAATTTTGGAGGAGGACATGGCCCTGACTAGGAGAATCCAGAACCTGGTAGGGCCACAAACTCAAGGAAGATCCCAGCCTTCCTTGTAGGGCGTCGGCTCCTGAGGGCCTCAGCAACCCCAGCCTCCCCAGCTGTCTGGTGCAGGTTGGTTGTGGCCCGGGGTTGGGCCCAAACTCTGTACATAGCTTTCTTGCTGATGCTCTGGCCTAGGCTGAGGGTTGAGGGGCTGCGCCAGAACAGAGGACTGAGCATCGAGGTTCAGAATCGAATGGCCATGTTCAGATCTAAGGTTCAGATCTTGAACCTTAGCCACCTTGCCCTGGGCTAGTTACTTGAGCATCTGGAACCTCGGTTTTTCTTCCCCGGGTAATCACACTGAATCTTGCAGGTGTGGAATGGGGATGGAATGTGTTAGTGAAATTAATGCCTGTACAGAGCCAGAGCTCAGTAAATGAGTGCTTCCTCTCTGTGCCCTGCTGCTGCCTGGCCCCTCCATGGGAGTCAGGGGCTCAGGTGCTGTAAAGAGGGCCTGGCATACCAGAGACCAGGTCTAGGAAAGCTCTCTCTGCCAATAGTGGGGTCCACCCCATTGTCTTGCCTGAGCAGTGTGCACAGCAGTGAGGGGTGACCTGGCCTCCGTCCTGAGAACGCAGCATGCTCTGTGTTTTGGCAACTAACCATCTGCCAAGCCTGTTGGCATAACAGGGCCCACAGGAGAGGCTATTTCCAGGAGGAATCCCTGCCCTTGAATTCTGCAGAGGCACCCTGCCTAGGCAGACTCCTCCCAGGAGAAATAGCCAAGGGGCATGAGGGGCGTCTCTCTGGGGACAGGTGGACTAGAGACTTCAGCAATTTACTTACTCTGTGGAACCTCAGTTTCTACATCTGTAAATGAACATTCAGCCCCTACCTCTCAGGGCTACTGTGGGAAATGTCCAGCCCAGAGCAGGTATTACAAAATTAACAGTTGGAATTTCAGTTCCCTTCCCCTTCAGGAACCCAAGTCAGGAAGAGCAATGGCTTTTCAGGATCAGACATTGTTGAGTCCCTCCAGCCTTTTCCACCTACTCCCAACCCAACAGTATCTCCGTGTGTGGGCCCTGGGTAGCTGATACTGGGGAATGGGGTGTTGCCTGTCCAGGGAAGGGATACGGTGTCTGGGTCGATGCAAGTTGCTTGCTACCTGTGGATACCTGGGGGCATCCACACCTGCCTTTTCCAGTTGTTTCAGAAGGGGCTCCATTTTCTCCAGGCAAAACATGTTAAACTTGAATGCTGGAGCATTCAGGGCCTTCAAGGCCTTTAGTTTTTGCATCGACTTAAAAATAAAACTATTAATGAAATATTTCGGATCGCCAAAATATATAAAGAATATTATAATGGCCACTCATGTACCTCCTGTACCACCTAAGAAATAATTACATAAAGAACTCATAGAGTGGAAGTTCCCTGTGTGAGCCCTTTCTCCCCAGAGGTAATCACCACTCTGAGTATTGTGCTTATCACGTCCTAGTTTCAAAAGTAAGGGCCCTTGAACAATATCTAGTATGTTTCACATGATTTTAAACCTTATACAGCAATATCATACAAAGTGTATATACAACTTGTTTTTCTTTGCTCAACTTTATGTTTGCGAGCTTCATCCATGCAGCTCTAACTCATTTTCATGCTTGTAGAGGATTTCATCGTGTGACTAGACCACAGTTGATTTATCTAGTTTGCTACTGATGGACATTTAGTTTGTCTCCAATTTTTGCTGTTATAAACAATACTGTGATAAACATATTTATATAGCCTTTTCTCTCTGGCTAGAATTCCCCCTTTTCCCACCTTGGCCACCTTAAACTCCTATTCATCCATCAAAACCATCCTCTCAGGCATGAGGCCCCAGAGTCTTTATGGTGACTTCCTCTAAGAACAGCTGGGATATCTTGTAGAGCTGCCAAGACAGTGTTGGCCCTGAGAACTAGTAGGGCCCTGGGCTGCTCCTTGGGAGCAGACACACATCTGACCACAGGGCATTTACCCAGCCTTTTGTGAAGGAAGGAATGCAGGGCCTTAGGACAGGAATTGATTATAGCCAAAGAACATAGGCCCTGAGCTCTCAGAACTGGCGTCAAAACCCAGGACCTCTGTTTGTTCATCTGTAAGATGGGGATGATGTGCCTACTTCTCAGCATTGAGAGAGTCTAGTGTGCGGCCTGGGCCTGGCACAGAGTAAAAGTCAATGTTCCAGTGTAAGTGAATGGTGGATACTTACAAAATAAAAAAAGGGACTGGCAGGCCATTGCCTTTATATCTGTCTTCTCCTCTTCTCTTCACTGGATTAGATGCCCTGGGGGTCCAGGCTGGGTCTAATTGTGCCCTGCAACACCAAGGAATCATAGGCAGGGATATGTCACAGTGACTCAGATGCAGTTTCTGTGGACATTGTCAAATCTTATCCTCAAGAGGGTCGAAATCTAGAAAAGAAGGTATGCAGTCACCTGAAATATAGGTCAGAGAGTCAGACATTCCTGAGAGGCTACACTCATCTGACCCTGAGCTTCATCACAACCCTGAAGCTAAGGTTTATTACCCCTATTTTACCAATGGCCAAACTGTGGTATGAAGGGCCCAAGATATCATTTCTCCATTGGTATAAAACAAACCATCCTATAACTTAGTAGCTTAAAACCACAACCATTGATTTCTCCTAAGTCTGCATTTTGAGCAGGGCTTGGTGGGATGTCTTAACTGTGCTCCCTGTAACCTCTGCTGGAGCAAATCTACTAATGCATCTAAGACATTTATGCTGGTGGCTCAAGTGGCTGGGGGCTGGCTAGGCCTTGCTCTCCAATGAGGCAGTTAGACCCTACATGGTGGTCTGGAACTCCAAGAGAGTTGAGGCAGCAGCTGCCCTGCCTCTTAGGGACCAGCCTGGAACAGCGACAGCATCATTTCTGCTGCATTCTATGGTCAATGTCAGTCACACAGCCAGCCCAGATGGGAGGGGAAATAGATGCCATCTTTTGAGACTAGCATACAGTCAATTTACCTTACCCAAGGTCACATATCTTCACAGAGCCAGCTAGGAAACCCAAGTCTGAGCCACTGTAATCTCTGTTTCACATGTTCAATGCTCTTCCTCCAAGCTTCTGCATCTGCTGCGTGTTCAGCTGGAGACCTTCCTCTATCCCCCAATTCACAGACTGGCCTAACTTCCACCTACCCATCCATCAGGAGACATCACTTTACTCAGGAGAGTTTCTAGAGCTCCGAAGTCTTGCCTCGTATTCCCAGAGCAGTCTCTACATCCTTGATTATACTTCCTGTAATTTGTGCGTACCCACTGGTCTCTTCAGTTAGAACGCAAGCTTGCATCCCAGTGACCAGTGCAATGCCTGGGACATGGCAGGTGCTCTGGGGGATATCTGTCCAATGAAAGAATCCAGTAAAGGGGGTGCTCTTTCCACACTACCCCAGAACACTTCTCTTGTAGTGGACCCCAAGGCAGAACTTAGTGCTCAGGATGTTTATTAGGAAGTTCCCTTGAGATTAACATCTGTGCAAGGTGAGAA
>NW_006442484.1:5530647-5540806 GCF_000325575.1 Pteropus alecto
GGCCCTGAAAGCTTCAGCTGGTTTCACGGGGAGTCCTGGGGCTAAAACAGCCCGTCTGTCCGTGTAGATGGCCAGACTTACACTCCTGACTGCATAGTGGCTCTCTGCAGCAGAGGCATTCCCTGAAGAGGCTGGCAGCTGAGGGCTGTCTGCTTACAGCACTACCTGTGCCTAGTGCCACAGGTTTTTCCTTGAGGGGAGATCTGAGAGGCACCTTTTCATTTCCTCATGGAACAGAAGTACAGTGGGGAGGTGGTAGTCCTTGAGAGCTGCTCAGCGCAAGTTGCTTACCAACTGTGGCGGGAGGGAGGGGAGCAGAGAGAACAGACTGAGGAAGGAGCTGGAAATTCCTAATCTCCATGGGACTTCATTCCATTCGATTAACACTCAGGGACAGAAACTAGGGTGTGGGTTATGGCTCTTTGACCTCCACTCCCTTCTAACTGACCCCTCACTGTGACCCACTGTCCACACTTCTTCCAGATTGATCTTTCCCAAAGGCAAATCAGATATGTGACTGCTCTGCTTAAACCACACAGAATTAAATCCAGCTCTTTGCAGGGCCTGCTAGGCCCTCCGTGATCGGCCCTGCACACCTCTCCCACCTCATCCCCTAAGCCTTCCCTTTGGTCATCCAGCCCCAGCCATGTCAAAGTAAGTCAGCCTCAGGGCCTTGGCCATTACTCTTGTTCCAGACTGGAACTGCATTTCCTCTAGATGTTCATAGAGATGCTTCCTCATCATCCACAAGGCCTCAGCTCAATGTCATCTCCAGGAAGACTTCTCTGATTACTTACTGGATGCATTTCTTTTCTCTCTTTTTTTTTCATACTTATTTAATAGATACTTATCAAGCACTTACTATGTCTCAAGCACTTTTCTAGGCAGGGGAGATAACACGGTGAGTTATAGAACAGGCCTTTCTCTTTTGGAGCTTACATTCTAGGAGGAAAGACAACACACTAAAAAAAAAAAATACCACTATTTCAGAGAGAGTAAAGTGCTATAAATCTATCAATAAATAAGAGCATGCTAAGGAGCAGAGCGTGTCTTGGCCCTGGTGCCTGACATCCAAGCTCGGATCGGCCTCTTTCCAACCACGGTGCGGCTCTGGGGACCAGCATGGCGCGCAGAGCCAATGGGCGGGGCGCGGAGAAGGTGCGTGAGGCCATTCGAGGGGCGGTGAGGGTCACCTGAGCCCCACCCCCGGTGGGAGGGAGAGGAGCTGGGCTTCAGCCTCAGCCAGCAGCCCCGCCGCCCGCTCTATCTAGTCCGGCGCCGGGGAGGCGCACTAGCTCGCGGGAAGGGCGCGCCAGTGCGGTCAGCCAGGTGCGGTGGCCGCGGGGAGCCGCCTCCCGGTCGCGCGGCCTGAGGGGAGGGTCTGGCCTCGGTCCCGCCCCCTGGGCCGTCCATAAAGGCGCCCCGCGGGCGGGCGCGGCGTTTCGGAGCGCACTTTCAGGTGACCATTTGGGGGTCTCGCGTCTTGTGTCCAGTTCTGCACGCCCAGGTCGTGGCGGGCTTGGAGCTCCAGCCATGCTGTTCTGGCACACGCAGCCCGAGCACTACAACCAGCACAACTCCAGCAGCTACCTGCGGTAAGGGCCGCGCTGCCCAGCCCAACGGGGATCCCACCGCGGTGTTGGGCCAAGTCAGCGGGCGAGGGTCGTCAGACATGCGGGGCGTGGAGGGTAGCTGCAATGTCCGGGGTGCCCAGCGCCCCCGCTGCGCCCCACTTGCCCACTGTCTGTTCTTTGCGGACTGAGGGAGAGAGAGCTGCCCAGAGTCCCGCTTAGGGACGGACGGACGGACGGACGGACGGACGGACCCACGGACCCTGGCAGGAGTGGAAGCGCAGTGTTGGGGGCCCGTCTTGCAGAGACCGGTGCCGGGAACGGCTCCTCCCATGATGACCTCCGGCGGGCGCGGGACGCGCTCTTGCTGGCCGCAGCCTCCTCCGCTGCGTACTCGTCCCCTGTCTCCTCACCGTTGGCGTCGGAGGGGTGCCTGCCCCTGAGAAGTCTAGTCCCCTGCTCTTTGCCCCTCTTCGCCCGGTCCCTCTCCGAGCCTCGCGCCTTCTCTAATGTCCTTGGTCCGGCCGAGGGGCTAGTGAGCGGTGAACGCTGAGCGCTGACCTGTGCTGCAGCCTCGAGGGCGCCAGCAAAGGCTTGGGAGGGGCAGGTTGCCCCCTCCTTCCAGGTGGTCTTGAGCGTTTTGACCTGAGGCCCCTATGTTTATGGTTCTTGATGGAAGTCTTTCTTCTGCGGGGATTTTACTGACTAGTGCTCTTCAAAAGAAAAAGTAAGTCCTGCCTGTTCGGAAAGTTTTCTCCTGTCCCCCAAAGGAAGAAGGACCCCGTTAGCTTCCGTCCTTGGAGGATCGTTTGCCCCTTTTCTGCAGCTGATCGGGTACTAATGGGCAGTCATTTCGCTCTGAACTCAACTGAACCAGCTTTGGCCTGTCTTTATTTCTATCCTGGTCACAGTGTATGAAATGTGCCTAATTTAACCCAAACGGCTTGGTAGGGCTCAGAGAAAGTGAATTGTGAGGCCTAGGGAGTCGCTGGCACGGAGAACCCCAAAGAGATACACCGAGAGTGCTTTTTTTGATCCCAAGAAGTTCCTTCTGAGATTTAACAGTACACGTTATTTGTAAATTCTGACTTCTATTAGGTATTTGTCCAGTCATCCTCCCCGAAGACCTACCCCTTCTGAAAAGCAAAAGAATGAGTTGATGTGTCCGCAGTTTTTTATTCATGGCCAGAGTAGTAGGAGATGGCATAAGTATAAGGCCTTAATTAAAGACTGATGACCTCCCTGCAGACCTTGGTGATGTCTGCAGAGGGAAGCTGCTCTGGGGGATGTCCAAGCCCACTGGGCAGATGTTAATCCCAGGCAGAAGATTAAGTGTCCATTCACTTACACAAAATGCTACAACGAAATACATTTTTATTGTACTGCGTGATGCAATTTTAGGTGTAGTTTTCCGTAAGTTTTAGTTTGTTGCCATCAAGTGTATTCCCATACCTTAAAAATGATTTTAAAGGTGACCTTGAGTGGAGGGTGAGTGTATTAAAAATTTCCTGGGTACTTAAAATAGCATCCCGGTAGAGGATAATTTTCTTTGCATGGGAGGTTCCTCTGCTATGAAATGAAAATTTATCTGTGGAATAACTGAGATACCTTTTAGGATTTTGGTATTGCATTGAGAGGTGGGCAGGAGTTGGGGTGAAAGGTGCCATAAAGACATATTGGTTTCTGGGGTCATTTTGGGTCCATGGATAAAGAAGCATTTGGTCCCCCCCTGCCACGCCCTTTTTACTTCTTAGAAGCTGGGAATTTCGCCTTGTAGAGGTTGACCTCAGTGAAGGCCAAGGAAGGGGTCAATGAATAGATCCCTGATCCTCCCAACTCTAGAGTGAGGGTCTTGTTCATTTCCTTGTTGTTTTTTTTTTTTTTTGTATTTTATATTTGGTTTTCTCCTCACTGCAGAACTTCTGCAAGTTGTTTGACCATACAGGAGTACAGGGGTAGTAGCCTTTACTCCCTTCTTCCCTTTTTCTGTTTGGTGTTCTAGTGACTTTTATTCCTTGGCAAATAAGGATGCCAGGCTTGAAACAAGTTACTGTTGAGTGATGGTTCTTACCCTCCCTCCCCACTTTTTTTTTTTTTTAATTTAAAGGCAGCAGCCCATGGATTATTAACTTAACATGGTCTGGGCAAACATAAAATTATGCAATCCCCAGGTGAGCAGGCCTGCCTGCCTCTCACCTGTTCCTCGATAACCACCTAGGCTAGGAGTGTGCCAGTCTTTTTAAAAGGAAGGCTGAGTGTGAGGGGAGCCAAGTCAGCACTGCGCTCTGGTCTTATGGGCCACACACGGTGGCAGGCGAGGTGTACACACAGCTGTACTCCGAGCCCAGCTTTTCCTTCTGAGAATTAGTTAGACATTTTTGGGGTGTGTGCTGGGTTTGTGTTTTAGAGACGCTCATTTATTGTGTTGTATGAGGAACAAATTGTACCAGTGACTGCTGTTTATACAGTGAAGTGGGGTCAATGAATCTGATTCATAACCTGGGACACAGGGAGGGAGGAGGGTTATCAAGATAAGGGCACTGGTACTTTTTTGGCACCTGTTTTCTTGCCACTCATAATTTAGAGATCTTAAAAGAGTCTCTCCTGCCTGCAGGTCATCCGTAGTCTCAGGGATTTCTTTTTTTTTTTTTTTTTTGTGAGGGCATTTAAAAATACTTCTCCAGTCATAGGCTGATGCGAGGCTGATTTTTTGGGATATGGTGGGGAGTTTTGTTCATAGGTGGAAGAAAAGAATCTGAGCATCTTACTATTTTTCATTTGGATAAGAAAATGGAATTGAAACCAAAGTCCTTCCTTCTTGTTTTATATTTTAAGAGATATTAGTATGACCTTTCGAATAGGGGTTATGGGTCAACTGTCTTTTTTCTTTTTTTTTAGAAGGGTCAGGGGGATGTCTCAACCTGGGAGAGTGAAGCAAACAGTTTCTGTATTTGCATAGTTTACAGAGCCCTGAGGGCAGGGTATTGGTCTGAGAAGTGGCCAATAAATAGAGTAGTTTATTTAAAAATTAATTTTTGTTCAGTCTTATTCTAAAATAAGACGATAATTATCACTATCTGGTCGTTGGAAACCATATGGCATCTAAAGTTCACTCCATCGCTGGTAGTCCCTTTGTTACAGAGATTTCCGTAACTTTAGATATTAGATAACTATGTATTTTTACCTCATTGATGATTTGTTTGAATAAATCTCTTGAGGATCATTGAGAGAAAGTAGAATCATCACAGACTGGTTTGCTCTGTCTGAAGCTTCAAAGAGTTTGTGATATGAGGTGTGAGAAGCTGAACCAGCACACGGCCATATGCTTTGCTGAGCTGCCCTTGATCCCCTCCCTCTCTCCGCATCCACCTCTCCAACTTGGCTCTCTCTTTGCAAATGGGCTCTTGGGGCTCTGCTCCTGACAACCCCCTCCCATGTGTTGCAGTGATGTGCTCGCTCTGCCCATCTTCAAGCAGGAGGAGCCCCAGCTCTCCCCTGAGAATGATGCCCGCCTGCCACCCCTGCAGTACGTGCTGTGCGCTGCCACGTCCCCAGCTGTGAAGCTGCATGAAGAGACACTGACCTACCTCAACCAAGGTAGTGGCCAGAGCACTGGGTTAGGGCAGAACTCGGGGTCCGGGGAGACTACCTAGAGGGAAGGGGAAGTTGTCCTGAACCACCCATTTGGCCTCATTACCTTGTCACAGTGGGAGAGGTGGGGTTTGGGAAGAGGCTGTGGTGTCAGATAGATTCCATTTTCTAGTTGTGAGACCCTGAACCTCGCCTCAGGGTCTTCATCTGAAAAATGTACACATCAACTTTGTTGTTATTCAGGCCAAATGGGGTAACGTTCCTCGTACAGACCCTCCACACAGCACATGCTCAGTGATTGCAGACACTGTCGTAATTGTTATTTACTATGACCACAACTGATGTCTTTTCCTGGACATAGATTAAACACCTGTGGTGTACTATATCTGCTGTCCTGTCTGGAGCTGTACCTGTCAGTGGTGGGAAGACTGGCCCTGTCCTAGGGCAGCAGTGGGGCTGGATTCCACATGTGCCAGACAGAAATGCTTTGTGACGATGGGGACAAGATCTCTCACTGTGTCCTGAGAGAAATGGCATGGGCTTTGGAGTTTAAATTCCAACTCTAGCACTTCCTAGCGCTGTGACTCTGAGCTGTCTTTTTCTCTGAGCCTCAGTGTTCTCATGTGTAAAATGGCAAGTGTAATTTTGTGATGTTTGAAAGAATGAGGGTGTGTGAAGTGTTCGGTATGATAGCGGCTGTTCAATTTCTGATTTCCTTTGTCAGGACCCGTGGATCAGTGTCCTGATGGATAGTGATTTTGTGTTTTCTGGATGATTATGTGTTTATGTTTATTGCACTTCCTTCCTGGGCCACCTCATAAACACCCTGGCATCGAGTGGATTAATTGCCCCTCGGCTTTAGATGGGAAGAGCAGAGGAGCAGGGGAACACAGCGGTTTCTGTAGGGTTGCACTAAGTTGCAAGGGAGCTGCAGCGTGCTAGTGGTTTGTCCCACACAGGCTGCCTCTTTTCTGTAGAACTTTGACTCCTCAGTTTCGGGTGCTAGTCGGAGGTGGAGATCCAACCTGATCATCAAGCTCTCCTCTGACTGCTGAACTTGCCAGCTTCTGGGCAAAAGAACCAGCTCAGAATCAGCAGGTGGCTCTGCATCTGCCTCTGGATGGAAACAGCCCCTTCCCATTGTTGACGTGGCTCCGTGGAAGGGCATGCTTATCCCTGTACGTAGCTTTTGGGCATCAGTGAGTCACCAAGCCATGCTCGGTCAACAGTAGGGTGCCTGGCTCAGGCTCTAAGATCTGTGCTCCATTTCCTGAGGCTGGTGGTTGTTGATGGCGGTGATGTGGCCATGTGGATGATACCTCTGTGCATCTGCTTGTTTGTAGAGTGGCTTCCGCTACTTTCCTTTCTCTTTCATGGGAGATCAGATGCTACCAACTTGTTGTGTACCTTTAGGCAGTTCCTCTTTGGGCCTCTGCCTTCTTGCCTAAATGTAGCATGAAGAAATTGGGTGATATTTACGGAGTGTTGTACTCCGAGGCAGTTCTTATTCTTGGCCCTGTCCAGTGGTGCTGAAGAGTGAGTGGTTCTGAGGCCCTGCTGCTGGACCCGGACCCTGAGTGTGCCTGCCTCTGCCCCGTCTGTAAGGCTTTTGACTGCCTTCCCCACCTTCCCTCCAGTCCCTCCCTCCTTTAATAAGTCCGCTTTGGACAGAGTTTGGCAGTCAGCGTACCACGTCTTCTTAAAGGAGTTTATCCTTTGCTCAATACAGATAAGTTAAGAGAGGGAAAAAGAGTTGCCCTATGGTCTTACCATCTTGTTTTAATTTTGTGTATTCATTTTTTAAGATGCATTTTCCTGATTATTAAAATAATACATGTTCATTATAAAAATTTTGGATGATTTAGAAAAGTGTAAGGAAGAAAATTAAAAAAAAATCACGATCTCTAATTGAACCTCAGAACTACTGCTAAACTTGTTGCTACATTATTTGTTTATAAATCTTTTGAAGTTATAACCACACATATCCTGTTTTCTTAATTTCCTCATGTCATTAAAAATGTTTTGCGAACTTAAGTTTCTGTAACAGCTGCATAGTGTTACATTTCATAGTTGTGTTACTTATCTAGTTTCACAGTATGGACACTTAGTTTTAGTTGTTTTTGTGAAATGTTGATTATTTATTTATTTTTAGATAAATATCTTAGAAGTAAATTATGGGATCACAGAGTTTGAATAAGGTTTTTGATATATTTACCAAATTGCCTTTTCGGCAGAATGTGCCAATTTCTATGCTGGCCAGTGAGATACATTTCACTGTCTCATTCCCAATATTAGACATTATCATTTTTCATCTGATTAGTGAAACAGAATTTAATCTTAAATTAGCATTTCTATCATAACTAATATTTTTGAATATTTTAAAATGTTTATTGAGCTTTTTTATTTCTTCATCAATTATGTTCACGTCCTTTGCACATTTTCCTATCAGGATGTTTATGTCTTATTGACTGTAAGAGCATACCTTATGGGCTATCATCAACCTTTTACCTGCTGTACGTTGCGAACATTTTTCCCTGTTAGTAGCTGGCCATTTAACTATATTTATTGTGTAATAACTCTATTTATGGTGTAGGATATATGTCATGATTTTTTTCTGTGTAGAAATTCAAATCTTTGTCTTTTAAAATGGTTTTTCTCTTATGCTTAGAATGCCTGCCAACTGCAAAATTAGTTTAGTAGTTTCCTAAATTTCATTTAATGGTTTTAAAATTTTACCATCGAAATGCACTTAGAATTTTTTGCAACTTAATAATTTGTTATTTGATGATATTTTGGATTTATTACTATATAAAATATATGTATTATTTTCAGCTTTATCAGTGAGATTCATATTGCATTTGAAATTTCATATTGCATTTGAAATTTATGATGTGATACAAATGTCTAAGTTTATTTTTCTAAATAGTTAACCTACTAGTTATTGCCTGGTTTATCCTTTTCTCACTGGTTTAAAAATGCCACTTTTAAAACATTTAAAAAACCGTATTAGTCCAGAAACAGACCCTTGTATAGGTATCTGTCCCATACTCCTGAGATTCATTGATTCTCACCCATTTCTTATTGAACAATTTATTGTAGCTTGGAAATATGTTTTCCTATTTGGGAGCAGAAGTTCTTTTCATCATTCTTCTTAGCCAGTCTCAATTATTTATTCTTATAAATGGATGTTACAACCATTAAATCTTCCTTCTATACCTTTTAAAAAAAGAATACCGATGAGATCATAAGCCTTATAAAATTGTTTCTTGCTTTTATTAAATACTATTCTTGTAATAAATTTTTCTGTCATTATTGAAACCTCTTAGACATTATTTACTATGTCTACATATTATTTTACTATTTCCTCTTATTTAGGATGGAATATTGTCATTACTGCTGGAAGAAAACACAGCGTAATTCTTTTAGTGCCTGTCTCCCATAATAGAATGGAAGCTCTATGAGGGCAGGGCCGTATGTTTTTAATATTGTATCCCTAGCATTAGGCTTGGTGCCCTGATGCTTTATGAATATGTGGGCAATTAAAAATTAGGCATGATTTGTTTAATGCCATTTTATTTTTTTCTCTTTGTTGCTATTATCAGTACGCTGTACTGGGTATCTTTTTTAGCATACTTTATTTAAAGTGTCATATGATGAATAAATAGGCATTGATTCAGTTAAAAAATAGTTTTGACACATCTGTTATAACCTTCTTGGTAAATTGAAAAATTTGCTATTAAGTAATGTTTATTGAATTGGCTCTATGATGTTGTATTCTTTCTATGAAGCCACCCCATGTCCTCTTCCTTGTAATGATGTGTTTAAAGTTGTCTGAAAACATGGGAGAGATGCTGTATCTATAACTTAAAAAGTCATTAAAACCATTGGATGCCCATTTCTCAATGCAGTGTTAAACCAATGCTCTGATATCACGTGGCTTGGGCAAAGTGTATTACATATGGGCTTCCCATCATCAAGCTCAGTGGTTAATTTTGGATATGGTGAAAATGATTTGAAAAACGAAGTATGTCCTCTGAAATGGAGTCCTGAGGAAAAGGGGTGGCAGCTGTTGAATGGAGGTCTGAAAACTTCCATTTCCAGATCAACTTCTGTCAGTGACCAAAGGTCACAGTGGGCAGATCTTTCCCGAAAGCAGGCTGGAGCCAGAGGGAAAGGATGGAGTGGGTTGTAAGGGAGGAGTCACAGAGAATAGAAGACAACCCCAGGCAATCTGTGTAGTGAATTCTGGCTTTGAGATAAGAAACAACTTTGCAAGAATAACTTGTTATGGAGAAAGCTTTGGTATTTCCTACCAGAGCAGCTCTTGAACCTTGAACATAGTAATACATTTTTACAGGACTCTTACTTTCATTCACTTATGGAATAAAACTTCCTGCCAATTGGAAGAGGTGGGTAGTTCAGTGAGTAAAGAGAAAAGTCATGTACAAAGGCAAGAATGAGTTTGTGGGTGGTGGTGGTGCAGTTAAGCACACTGTCTATCCAAAGAATCCTAAGTTGTTCAGGATGACTAGGGTTTGGAACACAAGGAGGAGTGTGAATGATATGGATGGAGAAGTAGACCAGATGGCCAAGATCTGCCTTGCTGAGGCTGAGCAATCATTGGGCATTCACCTGGGCAAGTCACTTAACCGCTCAGTGCCTCCAATTGCTCATCTGTAAAATAGAGGAAATAAAACTCCTACAAAGTAGGTGCTATTATATGGATAGAATGAGTAAATACATATAGGGCACTGAAAATGGTTTCTGGCGCATCGTAAGCATTCACAAATTAGCCATTATTAATGATAAAGTGGACACATGTTTACCCTAATCCTGTTTTGGAAGTTAGCAAGGTCATCAAACTGGGACTTTCAAAATTTTCACTATTTTTATCCTAATTCAGAGGTTAACACAAGGATGGTTCTACAACTAAGCATTGTACTTAGACTTGACAGGCGGTAGTTTTGGGACAGATTAAAGGCAAGAAGCCCTGCTGA
>NW_006442484.1:5541019-5555529 GCF_000325575.1 Pteropus alecto
CTGTTCTATTTGCTTTTCATTCACTGTACAACCAGATAACAGACATAACCTGGAGGAGACATGTCCTATGCAGGGTGTTAAAACACATCTTTAAAACTGTGATTACAAAAAGCACCGAACTCCTAAGTGATGTGAGCTTTTGTGTCAATGACTACATGGGGACATTTACGTGGGGACCTCAACTAAGTAAAGCTTTACATGGAACTGTGTACAGCCTTTAGAGTAATACTTTGTTTAGCACTTTAGAATTTACGAAATACTTTCTGGTATTCTCTTTTGAGTGATTCTCCCAGAATGTCTTATGTGTTCCCATTTTACGGAAGGCAGGATGGCAGGCTGAGAGAAGACGAAATCAGGTTCCCCTTTCCTTATCACATAATCAGGCAAGCCGGGGGAGTGGTTAAGCTGTGAAGTGTTAATGAAAGGAGTTCTGGAAGAGAGGCAGCCGTTTTCTGGCCACTTTTCCTAAGACTTTCTATGGGCTGGATTCGAGGCTAGGCATATCCACGAGTGGTGCAACTTTGAGGGAAGATGAAAGAGACTTGCAGGGGAGAGGAACATGAAGGAATGGAGAAGGGAGAAAATGCCTCCTTGAACAAAAAAAAGACCATAATTGATTGCTCCTACTCCACTCATACCCATCAGTGTCTCCACCCACAGTGACCTGAGGGGATGGCCAGGGAGATAAGAGCTCTAGGCCAGACATGCTGTCTTCCTGGCTCCTAGACCCCAGACAGAATGGCTACTGCCTCTTTTTACCAGTTTCTACTCTGGGGAAATCACTTAATCTCTAGGAGCCTCTGTTTCCTCATCTGGAATTGGGACGGTTTCATTTTGTATGTTGCCTTGAAAATTAAGTGAATAAACAACTGTCTGGCAAATAGTAAGTACACAGTTATATTTTCCCTTCTCTCGAATTATATCAGTGACTTTGAATTTAAGGAATGAGGCAACAGATTAGTTACTTTGTTATCCTTTCTCTGTAGCTGAAGTTTTCTTTCCAGATTAATTTTTAGCCTGAAGTTTGAGAACATAAACTGAGTAAACGAAATGACACTTAAATAGATTACTTTTTAAAAAAAATGCTTTCTCCCTTATTGTTTTTTTCCAGAGTTTAAAAATAGCACATATTTATTATAAAATAAAACAAACAGTACAGAAATTCACACTCTAGAAAGTTTCCAGTAACCTCACTTCCCAGATTTTTCTTAGTCATACGTTAACCTACATATATCTAATTGTATATATATATACACACACATACTTGTAGAAATGTATATACCTCTTTTTAAGAGATATGGGGTCGTATTATATACCATTCAGCAACTTGCTTTTCTTTCCCTCAAACAAAGTATTCTTAGTACCATATGGGTACATTAAAAACTGTAAACCAAAGCTGATCCTTACTGGTTACATTATGACCCATTGCATGGATATTGCATAACTTGTTCTCTTGAGGAACATTAGGCTCGTTTCCACTTTTTTTCATAATTACACTCAGCACTCCAGTGAGCATTTGTGTACACATATCTTTGTCCTTACAGGAGTGAAAATATCCGTAGGATAAATATCTAGAAATAGAATTGCCGGCACAACATTTTGGTAGATAACTACCATATTGCCCTGCAGTGATGTTGTACTTATTTGTACTTTTACAAACAATAACTGTCTGAATAATTATTTATTTCTTTCTCCTTTATTATCTATCTCCCATCTCTACCACACCGAGAATATGAATTCCTTGAAGGCAGAGACTTTGAATGCCTTGTTCACTGCTAGTCCTAGCACAGTCCCTGGCATGTATAACTTCTTTGAATGAATGGAGAATATCTATTTTTCTGTAACTTTGCCAACACTTTTTAACCTTTGGTCATTAAAGGGGAAAATACAAGGTATTCTTGTTTTAATTTTCACTTCCTCAATTATATTTATATTTCATATTTTATTTGGTTACTTTCTCCTTTTGCCTTTCATGAGATTTACGTGGTTTTTCAAGTGGGGGGTTTCATCCTTATTTGTCAGTGCTTTTTGCATCTTTGGGATAATGTTAGAAATATTTTTCTACTTTTTTATTTATTTCATTCATTTTTTGTTTGCTTGCTTGCTCTTTTATGTAATAAAAGTTTTAATAAATTTCTACGTGATCAGGTTTATTGGATTTCACCTTAATTTTTTGATTGTTAGGAAAGCCTTCTTCACTTTAAGATTTTAATAATATTCACCTGTTCTTTAAAGCACTACAGTGAGTTGCACCCCAGTCTTTGACACTTAGGCGTTCATTTTGGTGTGTAAAATATGAGGAAGGTATCTAACTCTTATTTTCCTCGTTGTCCTATGATAACTTATTGAATTGGAGCTGTCACATAGTAGAATACAGCATAACCATAAAAAGCATGAGGTAGATCCTTAAGTATATCCACAAAAGCTATCCAGCCTGTGTTGTTAAATTAAAAAACAAACAAACTGTATTTCCCTTAGTTGGTAACACTGGTTTGGATGACAGTAGTAATTATTCTTTCTTAGAAAAATTCCAAAAACCAGGAATTTTAGAGTTGAATCCACACAGGTTCCAATTCTGGCTCTCTCTTTTTCTCCCAAGTTACTGAACCTGTCAACCCTGTTTTTTGTAAAACAGATATAACACCCATTTCAGGTTTTGTCTTGAGAATTAAATGAGATATTTGTTGTTGTTTGTTTTGTTTGTGCCATGTGAAGATATTTTTATTATGGCTACATAAAATTTAGAAATGTTTATTCCACAAAGAATTTTATAAACCGCATCACAAAGGTTAAAGAGAAGAACAAAATAAGGAAAAAATGCTTTCCTAAATGTCAGCTCACCATAATTAATCTGAGTTAAAAAACTAATAAAAATACTAATAATTTAGCTGAGGGTATCAGTATCATTAACTGTGTGGTTTTTTTTTTTTTTTTGGTTTCTTTGTTGTTTTTAAAACTTCAATTGCATTTTAATGGTTATGGATTAAGTTAAAGTATAATACTTATATAATCTAATTCTTGAGGGTCCAATTAATTGGGAATGATATAGTCTTAAGAATTATGTAAAACCATCTGTATTACAGAAACACTATGTTAGAAATTGTAATTATTAAAACTTGAATGAGAGCAAATACAGTATCGATTAAGTAACATGTTAAATGAAATAGGCTTCCATGAAAATTAATTTAAAGAGAGAAGACGCATCAGATGTCCTGTTGTACTTGTACACGTTTAGAGGTTGGCTGTTGTAAATCTGAATCAAACCTGCCTATCACCTTGTGTCGCCTAGTCCTTATAGCTCACCTCTCTTGCTCCCCTGGGGCCCTGATGATGCAGGGGATGCCCTGATCTATTTTCAATGTAGGTTTTATTATTTTTCAGGTGTTGTGAGGCCAACGGATAACAAGATGATTACCACTGAAAAGATAGTCTGTTACAGTCCCCAAGTGGAGGGGGCACACCACATGATGCAGAGACACATGGAGAAGCACCAGGGTCAGCCAGAGGGACTGAGGGGGCAGTGCAAACAGCTATGAACCATGTGCCCATAATTCAGACAGCCTTGTTAGAGCACTGCACAGCTTCCTCAGGAACAGCAGCACAGACATTTTTGTGGCTGTCAGCATGGCCTCTCTGGTGCCAAAGGGCACTGCAGATCTGCCCTAGGCTGCTGGCTTGTAGGCTACAACTGTCTGCTGGGAACCCTGTAGGTGGTCTACCCCTAAATCAACAAGTGCCTGGCAACCGGGACAGACCATTATAATGGGTACCAAGTATAATAAACCTTGTTCTAGTCACTGCACAAGTAGAAAGGTTATAATTTGTATGGTACATTGTAGGAAGATAATAATTTTTAAATGCCACGTACATCAATGGGTCTTAATTGAGGTTATTTCTTTTCTGCTGTTAAGTTTGACTGGTTTTCATGGATGTTTGGTGGGGAGGAGAGCAGGGAAAAAGATCAGGGGTAGAAAGACCTATCTTACTCTTGTAAATGGATCCCTGAGTCAGGTTTCAGGGGCCACTGAACTATGGTTAGAATTGCTATGTAGAAGAATGTATGCAGATTATCTGCTCTGAATAAGGAAGGCATTTTTTGTATTTTGTTATGCTTTAAATTAGCCATTCTATACAAATAGGTACCATGATTGTTCCAACCTCTTCATTTCACAAGAGAAAGAAGGAAGCCCAGAGTAAAGGTGGAATGTTTCTGGGCTGTACACCCTGCTGAGGCAGGGCCAGGTATAACCCCAGAGCTGGACAACTTTGGAGTCTATAGAGGCCACAGAAAGAAGGACATGTGCTTATTTGTGTTAATTAGGAACTGGTGTTCCTACCTCATTTTTCACAGGCCTCTGAGTCTCTCTGATAGACACTCTTCCTTGCAGAGCTATCTGGCAAAGAAATCCATTGCTTCAATGGGTTGGTGTTTATTGGGTGGACATAGACAGCTAGCCTCCCTACCTTCAACTTTGTCCCTCATCTTGTCTTTTGGGCACCTTGAGATGTAACTCATTCAACCCCCATTTATCGGTAGGGAAACTGATGTCTGGAGGGTAGAATCTGACTTGTCAGCATGTGTAGTGGGTTCCTGACAATTTCTTGGAGTGCATTCTTGTCTTCTCTCCGGAGTGGCTCTAGCGGGGTATTTGGCCTTGAACTCAAATGCTGCAGCATCAAGATCTCCCAGAGTATGTGTTTCCTATTGGGTTAGAACTGGGAGGGACAGGACTGTGTTTTTGCTAAGCACTCCAATGATTGATGCTTGGGTACACTAGGGTTTGTTAGCCACTGCATTGAGGGTACAGCTATTCATCTTTTTCTTTCCAGAAGGAGAGCATTGGACCTTGCAAAGAAAACTTGGGTCCCGCTTCACTCGTGGCTCTGTGCTTTAGAGGTTGAGGACCTCTCCTGTGCCTGGCCAGGGGCTCTGTGCTCAGGCAGCTTTGGGAGGTTCTTGACCTTCCTTTACTACTCTCCAGCCGGTGATAATGCCCTGGAAACTTCCATCTGTGTGATTAGAGGACCCTTTGAGTCTTGAATGGGAAGGAAAGACCACAGATACCCTGGGAATTCACAGAGGTAGATGAGAGTAGATTTCTTAAGTATGAAAGCTAGAGGAGGCCTAAGATATCTCTGATGCCTTCTACTGAAAATGTGGTCCACAGACCAGCATTACCTGAAAGCTTGTTTTCAGTGCAGAATCTTAGACTGCTGCTGGACAACAGAATCAGAACCTGCATTTTAACAAGTACCAAGGAATTATGAACATATTAAAGTTTGAGAAGCACTGATCTAGGCTGTACACTCCTTACCCACTCCCCTGTATTATACATGGATAAACTGAGACCAAGAAGACTGTGTGACTTGCCTTAGACCACAGAGTGGTACTTTAATCTGGTCTCTTTCTTTTATTTAAAAGTTCTATTAGGATACAGTCCATCCTTTTAAAGTATACAATTCGTGTTTTTTAGTATACTCAACTAATATGTTAAACCATCATAACTAATATAATATAATATATAATATAATAATAGAACATTTTCATCCCTCTTGAAAGAAACTATGCACCCATCAGTAATCAATCCCATTCTCTCTCCCCACCCTCATCCCTAGGCAACCACTGATCTACTTTCTATTTCTGTAAATTTGCCTATTTTAGACATTTCAGGTAAATGGTGTCATACAAATAAATGGTGATTTTTTGTCACTGACATCTTTCACTTAGCATAACATTTTTAAAGGCCATCCACATCGCAGCGTGTATCAGAACTTCATTCCTTTTCATTGCCCAGTAATACTCCATTATATGTACCTCATTTTATTTATTCATTCTTCAGTTGATGAGCATTGGGTTATTTCCACTTTTTGGCTGTTAAGAATATTTTGTAATGAACATTAACATACAAGTTTTTATGTAGACCTGTGTTTTCATTTCCACACTCCCAGGGAGGGACTGTTAGCCTGGCTAGGTGACATACTCACCTGGACAGAATGTGGCCCGAGAGCTGGGCCCTGTATAAGCACGGCTGCTCCCACCCTCTCCCTTTCTCCGCTCTGTAAACAGAGGCTGATGGAGCAGTTCTCTGAGATGGTCCATAGGCGTCCACTCTTCTGGAAGGCCTGGGGCTGGTAAGGTGGAGGGAGAGGAGGCTTTGGTTGTCTCAGGGCTGTACTGACAAGCCCTGTTTACCCTATGGCAGCCCCAGAAAGTCCTTCATCTATCTTACCTGAGGTTAAGAGAGAAAATGGGACTGCCCGGGGCCCGACAGTGATGGGCCGCATATATGAGCAACCAGGCTGTCTGGCTCCACTTCCAAGATCTTGGCCGATCAAAGGCACATGATTGCCCTCAGCCCCAGCATGGACATGGTTCTCGCTGGCAGGGCTTGGAGGAGAGGTGCCTAAGCAAGTCACAATTCTCATCTGATCTTGGAAATTTGGTTTTCTATTCTTTACTGTCCTTTGTCTTATTAACTTACGTGTTTATACTTCTACCACCTGTGCAGAGCAGTACCTGTTTCTCTCTATCCTTGCCTGGGCTCTATATTGTCAGCCTTCTGAATCTTTTCTAATATGCACACAGAAAATTAGCACTTTGTTTTCATTTATATTTACTTAATTTCTAATAACTTGTGAATAGAATTGAGCCCACATATTTACTAAAAATCGACAGTTTGTATCTATTGCCTTTTTTTTTTCTGTTGCCCTTTTACTTATTAATCTGCAAGACCATTGCATTAGGTGGAACCATATGCAACTGCCATTTTGTGAATCAAAATGGGTTGACAATTTGTAGTTTTGTATTCATTGTAATAGATTAGGTTTAATTTAACGAAAAATTAGTGAATTTCCTATGAACCAGAAATAATCAAGTATAAAATAAAATAGGAAAAAGAGATCCCATTTTCATTACCAAGGCAAATCAAACAATTTTTGAAAATGCTGATCAAGTGTCCAGGGGTCCAGAGGCCCCCAATTCGGAATCGGCCAGCAGTGTTTATGAACATGCTGACTCATGGGTCTCATCCAGATTTACTATCCACAGTTTTGGGTGGGGCTCGGGAAGCCAGGGCGTTTGGGGGAAAGAAAAAAAGAGTCATTTTAGACTTAAAGAAACTCAAAAATGGTAGCGAGAATTCCTGTATACCTTTTAGTCAGCTTCTTGTAATGTTAACATATAACTGTATACAATTATTGAAATCAAGCAGTTAAACTGGTGTGATTCTATTAACTCCAATACAGTCTTTATTTAAATTTTACCAATTCCTCCACTACTGTCCCCTTTCTGTTCCAGATTCCAATCCAGGATCCCACATGTCATTTCATTGCCATGTCTCCTTGGTCTCCAATCTGTGACGGTCCCTTAGTCTTTCCATTTCTCCCATGAACTTTACACTTGGAGAGGACTTACTGGTCAGTTTTGTACACCTTCCTCAATTTGGGTTTCTCTAATGTTTTGTAATGACGAGACTGAGGTTAAGCATTTTTTTGGCAAGAACGCCACAAAAGTGACATTGTGCCCTTGCCAGTGCATCAAGTTAAGGGCTCATAATGCTATTTGTCTCATTGCTTGATGATTTAGTAGTGTCTGTCAGGTTTCTCTACTGTAAAGTTACTCTTTTCCCTTTTGTAATTAATAAATATCTTGGGGTAGGAGAGATACTTGGAGACTAGGCTGATATTTTATCATCCTTAAATTTGACCCACTAATTGTAGCATCCATTGCCGGATCTTGTCCGCATCAATTTTTATTTATTTCCTTCTTTTTACATTTAGTAATTGGAATGCTACTGTAAGAAAGAGATTTCTCTTCTTTGCCATTAGTTTATTTATTTACTTATTATATCAGTATAGACTCGTGGGTATTTATTTTATTCTGTGGGTTAAAATTCCACACTATTGTTATCTAGTCTGTTGCTCAGATCATTCCAGCTGTGGCCTCATTTTTGACACTACGAGATGCTTAAAAGAGGAGCATCTTGTATTTTCCCTGCCCCAGCCCTGAAAATATTCTTCTCTAGAAGGTCTCCAGGATATGACTTACTCTCTTACTTTGTACGCACACACACGTACTTACCATCTGCTAAGTATTTATTGGGGATCCAATGTGTGCCAGGCATGGTGACTCTTCCCAGACATTCATAATGGCTCCAAGGACCTCGCCCAAGGTCACCCAGGTGACAGGCCGTCAGGACTGGGATCGGGTCTGTTGATGGCAGAGCCTTTTCCCTGAAGCATGCCTGTGTGTGAGAGCTCTGTCGACATACTTGCATAATACTGACAAGACAAACTACACGTGCTGGTGCACTGTGGGCAGCATTATGCTTTCTCTGTCTGCCATTATTAGTACAGCACTGTTGGCTCCTAGCCCTCCTTTCTCTGAGGTAATGATGACCTCCATTATGTTTTATGTGGCATCAATTACCTAAAGCAGTAACTTGGAAAGTAAACAACCTGTAAGTCTTGGCTGGTGGGGGCAATTGCCTCCTGTTCTTGGGAACACTGTGATCCGGGCAGGAGGCCCTGCATCGGGTTCTGCTCGCTGGGCAGAGCCGCTCTGCAGAAGAACCTGGCGGGCACAGCACAGGGGGAGGCGAGCAGGGTGGGCTTGCTGCAGCATTGCCCGTGTGACAGCAGTGGGATCAATATTCCCCACACCCCTACCCAGACAGTTGGAAGGGAACTCAGGGCTGTTAGCCACACAGCCCAGGGCAGCCCTTGTGGAATCACCCCTTCCTGGGGGCATGTTCCAGCTTGGCTGCCTCCTGGCCGTGTGACCTTGGGTGGCCTTGGGCTGCTGGCTCACTTGCTTGGAGCTGTCGTGAGAGCTGTTGTGGGAGCTGTGCAGCTCCCAGTCCGGTGGCTGGTGCGTGGGCGGGGCTCTGTGCCGGAGAGCTCATTCACCGCTTGTTGTTTGGAAATGGCAGTCGTGGCTGGCACTTGAGTGCTTATTACATGCCAGACTGAAGTACACTATTTCATTTAATCCTCACAACTGTTTTGCAAGGAACATTTTGCATATGTAGAGAGTGAGGTGCAGAGAGGTCCATGAATTTGCTAGGACGTACATAGGGGAGTCTGACTCAACCCCACCCCTCTTGTTCAGGGCCAGGCCACAGTCTGCTGAGTCTTTGCCACTCACTGCAGTGTTCCCTAGGGCACATCAGTACCTCCCTGAGCCTCGTTTTCCTCATCTCTAAAATGGGTAGTCATATTGTGCTTATGGGTTCCCAGAGTGGTCTCCCAGAGAGATGCTGGGCTGGAAGGAGCACTGTGTGTCTGACTTCATTGGCATGTGTTTGGTGTTCTATTTATTGGACAAAGATGGTTTTCCCCAAATGCGTACCTGATTGGCTTTTGGGGACCAGCCTGACACTGGATTAAAAAATACCAATCATTATTCCTGCGAGCATCTGTTACATGCTTGGAACAGTATGAACAGCACTCTTCCCTCTTCATTTTGTATTTTTTTCAAATTCACATGTAATATATTCCTAGTTTAAAAAAAAAAGTTGATGCTGATGCTGTATATAATTTAAGAGAGAAAGGTTCTTCTTTATCCACTGTTAGATGCATATATTAGACTCGCAAATATAGGGGTATGTGTATAACATTTTAAAATAAAAGTAGGATTATACTGTGTACATATTATTCAGTACTTTTTTGGTGGGGTTGTTAGGTCACAGATGATGTGTATTTACAATACTGATGGGTATTGTCAAAATGCCCAATAGGCTGTTACAATATCTCCCACCTCTAGTATGTGTGTGGGCCCATTTCTCTATCTTTTGTCCTTGTGGGATATTAGCAATCTGTTAAACTTTTGCCAGTCTGACAGATGACACTGGCATTGCATTATTTGCATTTGGCATTTCTTTGACCATTAGGGAGGCTAAGTATCTTGTCATGCTCTTCATGGTTTGGCTGCCTAGTTCTAGCTCTGTTATTTGCCTTAGGGAATTTATATCAAATTCTGCCACCATTAATTAAAAGTCTATTACATACCAGTACTCTATAGGGGCTGATATACATGTGTATGTTTGTGTGCAAATTTGTTCAGGTAAACTGGTAGCTGGCCTGTTCTCAAGATTTTTCAGTCAAGTTGGGGAGCTATGACTTAGCCATCATGCAAGACAGCTGAGGGGCAAAGTTGCAAGGCGCTTAAAGAAGTTGGGAGGAAGGAATAGAAAAAGGAAGAGTGAATGTTATGTAAAAATTCAAATTTCAGTGTTTATAAATAAATTTATTGGAGCACAGCCATGCCCATTCATTCGCATCTTGTCTATGGCTGCTTCCTTGTAAAAATTGCAGAGCCAGGTAGTTATGACAGAGATCTTATTGGTCCTCAAGGCTGAATATAGTTACTGCCTAGCCCATTATGGAGAAAGTTTACCAATGCCTGGGCTGGAAGATGTTAGATGTTGAGGGTTGCATGAGGGAAGAGGGAGGAAACAGGTTTGTCAAGCACCTGCCTGGGCCAGGCACGGTGCATAGTGCTGTACCTGTGCATTTCATTTTCCTTGGGAAAGTTTTCTCTGCTATCTCTTATTCCCATCGCCATTCTTCCTCCTTTTCTGTGTGGGGTGGAGGTAAGGAAGGGCAAAGGGATGGAGGCCGGGCACAGCCCAAGGTAGGGGTAGAGGGAAATTCCCACACCCTTTGGAATGGCTTCAGGGCCCTTTGGGCAGGATCTAAGAAGTCTCCTCTAGGTGGTGGCTAAGGTTTCCCCGTGAGCGTCAGTCAGGCTGAGGAGCCCGTATCCCTCCCTGCAGGCTAAAGCTGGAGTGCTAAACTGGATAGGGTCACCAGGGCTGGGCTGGCCACTGCTTCTGGGGGTGGGGAGGAGAAGCCTGTGACCACCTCTCTATCTCCTGCTGCTGCTGGCACTGGGCTCCTCTGGGCTGGACTGGTGGCCTCTTGTGGAGGGTTAGTTGACATCACCAAGTGCTGACCCAGGGCTTCTTCTTAGCTTTAAGAGGCCTTTAACAACTCCAAAGTAGAGGATGGGGCCAGGGATATTGGAAAGAATCATCTGGCACGCTTTGGTGAGGCTGTGGAAAGGCCACCACCAGCTCGTAGGGACCCCTGCGCTTCCTACCAGTGCTCTCACTGCGGGGAGGTTTTGAGGTCCAGCCAAAGACTTCCAATGTGCCATCTCTGCTGGATGTATCTTTAATCTTCCAACAATCCTCTGCGTTAAGTACCAGTATTGTCCACTTTTTGGAGATGTGGAAACTGATGCTCAAAAATGGAGCCATTTGCCCAGTTGT
The DNA here is from genome assembly GCF_000325575.1 of Pteropus alecto. Classification (NCBI taxonomy): domain Eukaryota; kingdom Metazoa; phylum Chordata; class Mammalia; order Chiroptera; family Pteropodidae; genus Pteropus; species Pteropus alecto. The sequence continues at coordinate 5,552,293 of NW_006442484.1, forward strand.
AAGTGGTGGGTCTATATGTGAGCCCAGGCTCCAAACCTGGGTGCTGACCAGGTTCTCAAGGCAGTTTTAGGGGTACATAGAAGAACATTGGTAGCCACATATCTATATAAATTTTACAAGTACTATATTTATGGTATATGATTATGATTTTCTATAGGTATGATATACACTTAAAAAATCAAGTTTAAAAAAGTGAATTGATGAAATAAAATAGACTCATCATGTTACCTGTTTTTAATTTCAGTGGCAAAATTATGGGGTGGTGTGTGAATGAGTGGGGTGAATGCTACCCCTGCCAGCATTGTGGGATGTCTTGTACCCAGCATATCACTGGCACAAAGCGGGTAGCGGTGGGGGTGTACAGTGACTGCTGAGCACTGGAACCCAAGGGACCCTCCCTCTAAGGTGGGGCTGGAGAGTCGGAAACACACAGCCAGAGTGCAATGCCAAATGACAACTGACTCCAGTATTCTTCCTCTCTCAACTACTGTGTGTGCGTATGATCGTGTGACAGAATTGTTTTAATTTCAGATCAATTGAATACTGCAGAGAATAAGAACAAATACTCATGTGCCCAACACAGTTTTTTCAACCTTGCCAAATTTGCTTCTGATTCACCTATTTCTAATCCTGTTGCCTTTCCTCCTCCCCAGAAGCAAAACCAGTGTTGTGAAATGGGTGTTGGTTTGAATCCCATGCACATTCTTCAATTTTTACTCCTTGCATAGTCAGTCCTAAAAATGAACAGTATTATTTTGCATGCCTTCAAACTTTATATAAACATACATACATGTATATATCATCATTTATCTTTTTTGTTTAATATTATAATATTTGTTTTTGAGATCTCTCCATTTTGATATGTGTCTCTAGAGTGTTCATTTTATGTGCTGTGTGCTATTCCATTCTAAGTCAAATAACAGAATCGACGTATCTCTTTTCCTGTCACTGGATATGTAGGTTGTTGACAGTTTCATATTTCCTGTAATGAGCAATTTTTGCCCATCCCCCTGTACACATCAAGAGCTTCATTACGACATGCTTCTAGAACTCAATTTACTTGCCTGAAGGGCTTGTACATCCTCAGTCTAAATCTTTTGGTAAACTCTTCTCCAAAATGGTTGTATCTGTATAATACTTCCATCAGCAATGCCTGAGTGCTTAGTCTCTACATTCTCATCAACATTTGATGTTGTCAGACTGTCACCTTTGGATATAAAATGGGTTTTATTTTACTTTGCATTATCCTGCAGACTTGTAGAGACCAGTATCTTTTCACGTGTTGATTGACCATCTTCTGTTTCCGTGGGGTGTCCATATGTCCCAGGTCAGTCCCCACTTATAGGGACTATGTAATTATTAATAGCACCCTGGCATTTTCAAAAGTGTCTCACTATAAATTTTAACATAGTTTTCCTGCATAATGTAAAGTAGGGGTCTCCAACCCCTGCCTCAGACTGGTACCGGTCTGTGGTCTGTTAGGAGCTGGGCTGCACGGGTGAGCGAGCTGAAGCTTCATTTGTATTTGCAGCCGCTCCCCAGCGCTAGCATCACCTCTGCAGCTCCACCTTAGATCATCAGGTCTTAGATTCTCATAGGAGCACCCGTCCCTGGTGTCAAAAAGGTTCGGGACCGCTGACATAAAGGACATAATTTTTCCTTTGTGTGTGTCTTTCTGGTTTAAGAACTCCTTTCCTACAACACAGTCATAAAGTAGTCTCATATTTTTCTTAGAAAAGTTAAAGTTTTGCTTTTATTTTCTGGCTTCTAATCATTTAGAATTAATTTATTACATATGGTGTCCATTATAATTTTTTTCCATATGGAAAACCAATAATCCTGCACTCTTGAGAAGCTATCTTTTTTCTCACTGTCATAGATCAAGTTTCCAAGTATCTGAAAGTCTACTTGTGGCCTCTTTGTTCTTTTGCATTGGTCTATTTGTTCCCATGCCAAAAATGACATGGTTTTAGTTACTGTAACCTTATAGTATTTTCTGAATATTTTAAATTTCTAATAGTTTTTTAAATGGGGCAAACTAGTCATGGAGACTAGTTTATCAGGAGGAAATGAATATTAAACCTTACGCCACAGTGTGGTTACATATCCACATGGACTTCTAAGGTCCATCTTGGTTCAGAGAACTGAATCATGGGGCATTAAGGGTTTGAATCTTGAAGGGGATGGTTTAGGTGTGTGGAAGAGGGTCATGAAATATAATGAATATAAAGAAATTCAGAGAAATGTAACAGATGGACTCTAAATATTAGAACCAGAAGGGCCCTTTGAAGCAACTAGATACCATGCAGTGTAGTTTGACTAAGTGATCAGTCCTTGGAGTCAGAGAGACCCAGGTTTGATCGTCAATAAGATATTTACTCTCTCTGGATCTTAATTTCTTCATCTATAAATTGAGATTGGTGAGAAGACTAAATGAAATCATACACATAGGGGCTTAGCAATGTCCTATCGCATAGCTGGACAACAACTAACTGGTAGTTATTTGTTACTTTATTTCCTTAATTCAAAGACCAACTTTTTTTTTCTTTTTCCACATTTCACCATTCTGAAATTAGAACAGGCTTTATTATCATTTTCTGCAGTGATTTGTTTTTCCACCCAGATCATTGTTTAGAATGTAGGACAGTATATTATAGACAAGAATCTTTGCTTTTTCTAAATCTAAGCTCACTTGGCAAGCTGAGTGGTTCATCCTCAGACTCATCTCCATTGCTAGTCCTAAAGGGAAGAAGGAAGGAGAAAAATCCATCTTAACTTGGGATGGCGATGTTCGGGGTGCTTTTAATGCCACAGATGTAGGCAAACTTTATTCAGTGTGCAAAATGGGATCAGATGCTTTCCAGAAAGGAGTCGTTGAGAGCATCTTGTGGAACTACAGATAACCTCTGATCAGCATACGATGCCCACCAGGTAGGATGTGGCAAAGAATGTGGCAGGTTCTGGAAACAGATTTAGTTTTTCTGCTCCTGGTTCTGCCACTTAGTAGCTGTGCGAACTTGCTCGTCAGGTAACCTCTATGAGTCTCTTCTTTCTATCAGTGGGGCTCATAATGCTAAATACCCCCATTGACATGTTGTGAGATTTGGGGTGACTTAGTACCTGAGCAGACTTTGCCACCGGGTAAGTACCCAGTGGATGAAAGCTGTCAGTCATTGTTCCCTAGATGCATGCCTCTTGAGCCCTCCCACCTCCTTGCTATAGTTTTGCTTAGGAATA
>NW_006442484.1:5555562-5560466 GCF_000325575.1 Pteropus alecto
CCCTCAGCTATCGAAATCCTGCTCACTTTTCAGAGTCCATCTCTAATGTTATCGCCTTGCTCAAACATTTTTTACCATTCCCCCTTCCCATTCCAGATGAGTGTTGCCCATCTGATAGCAGGAGTTTGTCTTTCCTGTGCTGTTCGATGTAACCTAGAAGAGTGTTAACCTTTTGAGGGCAGGAGTGTGTCTTACTGTAGCTAATTCTGTAGTTCTAGCCCAAAGTAGTATTGCAAAGATTATGAAATCATGTTTAAGCTTTTGTTAAGTACCTACCATGCATCAAAAAGTAAAATGGTGAGCAAAACAGACACAGTCTGTGCCTTTACATAGCCCATGGCTCCCATCCATGCCCTGAGATGGTCTGGCTATGCCTATGTGCCTTAGGTCAATGCAGCTTTCATGACCTTGCTCTTCCGTTAGTGTGTGACTGTGAACTGTGGCCTTATGGATGCTGCTGTGGAATAGCGGGGTGGCTAGTGTGTGGGCACTGAGGTAGGCATGGGGAGGGAGGCTGGACGTCTGTCCTGCCTGAGGCCTGAGTCAGGGAGATGCGATGTGCCTGGGAGGGACTCTAGAGGGTGCCTCCAGGAGGAAGGGTTGAGGAAGGGAGATTCTGTGGGGAAGCTCATGTGTCAGGTCTCTGTTCCTGGTAGAGGAGGCCATGACCTTGAGCCTAAAGCCCCACTTAATGGAATTACTCTATATGGCACAGGAGATACTTCTTACTGGGCATAAGCTGAGGCTGCCCTGAGGAGCCTGGGGTCAGTATTAACTGAGCCTTGGATTGCCCATAAACCCACATAATAACCACTTGGGCCTTGGGCCTCATGCCAGAGCCTGTACATTCTTCCTTGAGGAAGGTGGAGGACACTGGAAAAACCAGTTAGGGTATGAGAAGCTCCATTTTATGTTGCTGTCAAGGCAGTGTAGGCTCAGGAGCCTGGAAATGTATGTTAGAAAGTTCTGGCTTTTTCAGAAAGTTAGAGGTGTCGATTAGGTCAGCAAGACCCTTCTGTGAACTGAATCTTCTGAATTGGCACGTGGGCAGGACAAGAGTTTGAGGTTTACGCCTCTTCCATCTCACGTGATGTACCCAGCACATCATCCTGAGTAGAGCTGGGCTTTGGCGTGTGTGTTATATGTCCACCAGTCCTGTAAGATGGGCCACTAAAAGCTAAGTGGCCCATCTTACAGGACTGAGAAGGGAGCTTTGCGAGTGGGTATTTCTGGGTTCGGCCAGCGTCATTTCCGGGCCTGGTGGGAGCTGTGGTGATGAGCTCCCTGACACACAGCACTGTGTCCATTCTGCCATCTTCATGTCCTAGGATTTGCACGGCATTTGGCCCATGGTTGTTGTTCAGCAAATATTTGGAATGAATGATTTAATTTCATATTTGCCCATTCTAGTATTCATATGTGTGTGTGTGTGTGGGGAGCGGGGGCGTATATTAGTTTCCTGTGACTGCTTTAACAAATTACTACAAATGTGTTGGCTTAAAACAACAGAAGGTTATCCTCCTAAAGTTCTGGAAGCTAGAAGTCGGAAATCCAGCAGGGCCATGCTCTCTCTGGGGGCTTTAAAGGTGAATCCGTGCTTTGTCTCTTCTAGCTTTTGGTGGCTCTAGGCAGTACTTAGCTTGAGATTGTATCGTTTTAATTTCGGCTCTCATGTTTACACAGCCTCCTCTTCTTTCTGTCTCCTCTGTGTGTCTCTTACAAGGACACTTGTCATTGGATTTAGGGATATTTGGGACAATCCAGGAAGATCTCATGTCAAGATTCTTAATTGTATCTGCAAATACTGTTTTTCCAACTATAATATAACATACATAGGTTCTGGTGATTAGGGTATAGATGTGTTTTTTTGTGGGGGACACCATTCAGCTCACTATAAGGGGTCTTAGTATTTTTCTAACCATTTCTCTTTTAGTTATTTTAGATAGTTAGCCATGGATTATAAAGATTTTAATATAGCTAGATTTTCCTTTTCCTCCATGATTTTAGGTTCAGAAAGCCCTTCCCTATACTGACCGTCCAACAAGTAGTCATTCATGTTAAAATGAAACCTTAGGAAAATAGCTTTTTAATTCAGCGGTCACTTGTTTTGATGGCTGCTGTGATTTGAAGGTCTGCATTCTGAAAAAAATAGCTAATCTCTACATGAGAAAAATTTTATAGGCCTATACCCATGAACACATATGAGAGAGAGAAAGAGAATGAGAGAATATATACAACCCAGGGAAATATGAGTAAGGTCTGGGTCTGGTTGATTGTGTTGTGCCATGGTCAATTTCCTGGTACCACCACTGGGGGAAACTGGGGCTGGGTGCTCAGTACCTTTCTGTACTATTTTTATAATTTCTTATGAGTCTATCATTACTTAAAAAAATTCTTTAAAACAACTAATCAGATTTACCAATACCAGTGATTAAAGCATTTATTCTGTTATTTTAAAAACATCTTTTATTAAGTTATGATATATGCTAGGGTGTTTTAGAGTTGTGGTTAAACTTAACTTGGGAATAATTGACATTTAATATATGGTCTTCCCATCTAGAAACATAGTGTATCTCATTTATTCAAACTATATTTTATCTTCCAATGAAACGTGTAGTTTTCTTCAGGTTATTTATAAACATTTTAAAGTGTTTTGTTGTTATTATGGATGGATCTTTTTTCCATTTATATTCTTTAACCAGCTTGTGCTGGTTATATGTCACCAAATAGAATCCCCACACCCTTTCAAATACATGAAATTCTTTTAACTTGGGAAAATGCTTTTCATTCTGCAATTAGAGACAATGTTTAACAGGCTTTTATTCATTCCTTTAAACCTGCTCTCAGGAAGGGTATGGTCAATTGTTTAATGTGGAGTTAAGTAGCTGTGTTCTCTATCCAAGTGTATGGGGCACATTCTTTATAAACAAATATGAAGTTATGTTTCATAAATTTAATGCTCAAGATATTTGTTGGATTCTCTTTCTTTGAAAATTGTAGAGGTGCTATTTCTCATGGGGTCTTGTAGTGTGTTACCTGAGGTGCACTGGGCCCAACCAGGCAGGTGGACAAATGGGGGCATTCAGTTCAGATGGTGATTGGAGCTGGCTATGAACTTTCTTCTCTGCTTTGCTCCTAGACCGTGAGGCTTGGCTGGGCACTGAGGAGGTTATGAAGGCCTCTTACTAGTGCCCCTAGTTTGAAAACACTCAGGTATGGGGACTGTACCATTAACCTTCTTCCAGGTCAGTCTTATGAAATTCGTCTGTTGGAGAATCGGAAGCTGGGAGACTTTCAAGATCTGAGCACAAAATATGTCAAGGTAAGTCTGTGAGGTGCTCTCCCTCCCTGTGGGGTTGGTTGGGGCCTCAGCACCCGGGCCTGCTGTGGGGGTTCAGGAATGACCTTGACCTGGGGAAAAGCTCCAGAGGGAGAGCGAGCTCCTGTTCCCTGCAGCGTGTTGTCCAGGGGCACTAGGGCAGGCCGGCGGTGTTGAGTGCTGAAGTAGCATGGGCTGGTAGACTGGCAGACTCTGGGTTCCAGCCTGGCTTTGCCACTTCTGAACTTTTCTGAGCTTCCATTTGCTCATCTGCACAAAAAGTTTATAAATTAACCACGTACGCAAAGCACTTAATAATTGTGCTAAAAGGGTAGGCACTGTTATTCTTACCGTCGTTGGCATTGACCGGTTTCTCCTGAGGGTGTAGAGTGGCGCATGCTGAGAGCTGGGACAGGAAGCACCAGGAGGAGCGGCCTTAAAGGGCAAGGAGTGTGCCCAGGCTCAGAAGGTGGCGGGTAGGTTCCTCTTGGGTCCTTCTTGGCCCCACACTCATCTGTCCCCTGCCGGCCTCCACTCCCCAGAGCATCATCCGCGTGGTTTTCCATGATCGCCGGCTGCAGTACACGGAGCACCAGCAGCTGGAGGGCTGGCGGTGGAGCCGGCCCGGGGACAGGATCTTGGACATAGGTGAGTTCCCCGGGCCAGGGCAGGCCCAAGATGCTCTAGCACACTGGGGTTCTTCTTGGATGCCATCTGGATCAATGACTGTGCTGGGCATCTTAGCACACTCTTGTCTTGTGCAAAACCCTGTGGGAGCGGACAGAGATGAACACACTGCTGGGCCTGCACTCAGGGAGTTCCCCTGTTGGTGGAAGAGAAAGGCAGGTGGAATTCAAAGACCTGCTGTCGGAGTTCCAGGGGAGGCTTCGCAGAAGGATCGTGCCTTAGAGAATTTTGATACATAATGAAGGGGAGGATGGGCATCGCAGAGACGGGCAATGAAAATGGAATCTTGGGGTCTTTGGCACTCTCAACAGTCCTTTATCCACAGCCCTTAGGGCCAGATGGGTTTTGGACTTCAGAAGTTAGAAGTTAGAATGACAATAGGGTACATAGACCCATAGCATCGGGGAAGGCCTCCAACAGGCAATCAAGCACAATAATCTTCTGCAGCAAAATAAAATGACTGTTTACACTAAATGGTATAAAGGCTGAATAGCTTCATGGCAATTCAAGTCAGGCTTTCTGCCAAAGGAGTTATGCAAAACTTAGTTTTCAGAACTTTTGGCATTTCAAATTGTGGTTAAGGAATTTGGACCTGTAATGAGAGTCCTTCCCTCAATATTTGGGAGTGGCTGACAATTGCACTTTTGTGTGTGTGTATGTGTGCACAGATATTCCACTGTCTGTTGGTATCTTGGACCCCAGGGCCAGCCCGACCCAGCTGAATGCAGTCGAGTTTTTGTGGGACCCTTCGAAGAGAGCCTCCGCATTCATTCAGGTAAGAAGGAGGGATGTTGCCCACTGTGGGGAGGCCGGAGCTTTGGGGTCCATTTTGCAGTTCCTCAAACCTAACGCCTCTGGCAGGGCCCTACTGAGCTTCTGTTCTCTGTTGCAGGGAAAG
>NW_006442484.1:5560480-5576117 GCF_000325575.1 Pteropus alecto
GTTGCTTAATGAGCTGGCTGGTCATAGGGTTGAGAAAAGGACTGGAATGTTTTAGAGTCCTGTGTGGGTTTTGCTTATGCATATGTATGCTTTTTATAAAATAAATATTTCCTGGCATGAACGATTTGAAGCAAAAAATTTTCCATTAATAGTTTGTTATTAAAATAATTATTTAATTATTAAGCCCTCGACGAGAGTCCAGCTTTATGGTAAACATGACAGAAGATAGAGCTGGCTCAGGGCATGGCCATATGCTGTGCTTCATGGCTTATCCCCGGCTCTCACTTGCCGTGTGTCCCCTGTTTGAGTGTCTTAGTTTTCCCACTGGTCTTAGAAATCAGATATTGGAAATAAAGCCATGGCCACAGTGCCTGGTCTATAGTAATCACTCAGTAGAAATTAGTGATTTTTTTCATAATCACAATATTCTTATTGTATTTTAAAATTAGTATTACAATAGTATTGTATTATTATAATAATATTATATTATTACAACAAACGGTATTATAATAATAAATAATTATCAAGTGCCTTCTGTGTAGCAGGTACGTACAGAAATACAGAAGTAGTTCCAGCCTTCTGGTCATGCTTCTGGCCTGGCCCGAGTAACCTGGACAGCAGGCCTTTAGGGACTGCTAGGTCCGCGCTCTGCAGTCTGTAGGATTTTCCAAGGCAGAGGTCTCTGAGGAGCTTGGGTGAGGCTACTGGGGTCAGGGGGCCTGGAGCAATAGTCAGGACATAGCCTGTGAGACCGGGCTATGTCCTTTGTGGACATGGTAATGGGGAGGTTGTCAGCTCAATGGAGCATATGGCTCTGGGGGAGAGCAGTGAGGTTAAGGCAGGTCTGTACCTGACCAGGCAGGAAGGGAACCTCCATTTGGAAAGGAGCCCTTGGGGTGCCCTCACCCCCATCTCGCTACCTGCTCCATGTTTCCCCTTCCAGGTGCACTGTATCAGCACAGAGTTCACCCCGAGGAAGCACGGGGGTGAGAAGGGAGTGCCTTTTCGAGTGCAGATTGATACATTTAAGCAGAACGAGAATGGGGAGTACACCGAGCACTTGCACTCCGCCAGCTGCCAGATCAAGGTGTTCAAGGTAGGACAGCCTCATCATGCCCGCCTGCGGTCACATGCCCACTGATCCACTTGCACTCATCCGCTCTGGACAGCGATGCCAAAACGGTCTCATGATTCCATGTGGAGGCCCAGCAAGGAGCTCGGCATCCCTTAGCCCCAGCTCCTGCCTTCACTCCTGATGAGCACAGGCGTTGTGTCCTGGAATGACAGCCTGCCCACTGTGGGCATCGAATGTGGCACCTCCTTAGCTTTTATCATCACTGATGTCGGTGCTCTCCTCTGCTTTACAAAAATGATTGGATTTACACGAGTTTAGATTTTCGTTTTCCTCTCAAAGAAACGCTTGGACTTTCTCATGAGGAAAGACAGAGGCTGTGCTATTTATCTCTCTAGCACCTTCCACAGAGCCTGGTGCACAGCAAGCACTTGGCAGTGACTTGGGAAGCATGCCAATCACCGCAGCTGTAGGAGAAGCAGACCCAGAGCTGATGGGTCTGTACATAGGAAACCACATAGCCGGGCTGCTGGCTCATTCACAGTGATAAGATCTGGCCGCCTGAGGCCGTGGGCAGAGGATTCTGAGGCCTGGCTGGGTTCTGGATGGGATGCTTTGGTCAGTTAGTGATGCTGCCTGGGTGAGAGGGAGAGGTGGTGGCAGGAGCGTGAGTGTCTTTCCCGACAGAGCAGCAGCAGCCTTTAGATACCTGCTTTAGGATTCTGAAGCCTTGAAATTAACCTCCAAAGGAGGCTGAGCGTCTTCATTCTGTCTCCTGTTGCTGCTGTAACAAATTACCACACATTTAGTGGCTTAAAACTACACACATTTATTGTCTTTCAGTGCTGAAGCTCAGAGTCTGAAATGGGTCTCACTGGGCTAAAGTCAAGGTGTCAGCAGCCTGCATTCCTTTCTGGAGGTTCTAGGGGAGAATCTCCTTACTGGTCTTTTCCAGCTTCTTCAGGCCTCTGCATTCCTTGGCTTGTGGCCTCTCTCTCCATCTTTAGAGCCAGTGAGAAGGGACTAAATCCTTTTCACACTGCATCACTCTCCCCCTCTTCTCCCTCGTTCTTCCACTTTTAAGGGCCCTGTGATTACCTTGGGCCCACTGGGATGATCCAGGATAATCTTCCCACTTAATCTCACATTGTTAGCAGCCTTAATTCCATGCAACCTTACCCCTTTTGCTGTGGAAGGTAACATCCTCCCAGGTCCTGGGGGTTAGGACTAGTTCTTTGCTGAACTCAGTGCAGTGATATTACAGCCTCTGGTCTTACTGCCCGCTCCCGGATCTCGTGATTCTGGCTCAAGTGGACATCTCTACAGCCGTGCTGCTGGTGGCCTTTCCCAGTCCTCCAGGGACACCTCCCTCCCCGTCAGGTACAGACCACATCTACCCTAGGTAGCGGTTCATTTCCCCATCCAGGGACGTCCAGTGTAATCCACTGCTCTAGCAGTGTGTGCCCTGGAGCTCAGACACCATGCTGGGTAGCAAGACAGGGGATCAGGGTGGGGTTTCTATGCCCGTGGAGTGCCCAGTCCTCCCCATGGCCTCCATTAGCTCCCCTTGCTGCACCTCGAGGCAGAAGCTCAGCAGTGAGGGCCTTGCCCACCAGGCTCCTTGACCACACACCAGGTGTTAATTGGGGGACTGGGCCCAAAGCTGCCATGTCTGAGTGACCCGAGGAAGGCCGTGTCACCTCCTGCAGGGGAGTAGGTGCCCCTGTCTCTGGAAACTGGCTCCTCAGAATGCCTGAGGAAGCATGGCCACCCATCTACCCATGCCTGTTCACAGAGGCAGGTCAAATAGGTATTTGGAAGCACTAGCCAAACTGTCTATCACTCTCCCACCTTTAGTCACCCCAGCTCCTGGGAAGCCCCCAGCTTCCTGGAGTTATGCCCTGGGCTCTGTGTGGGGTATCAGGACCTCTGAAATGGAAAGCAGGGCCCCTCTCTGACCAGCTAGCTCCCCACAGGTGTTCCTGGGGCTGAGTGCCATCCCCCGCACAGGCTTGGCCTGCAGTTATGCCACCTTGCTTTGTGGCTTCAGAGCCTCTTCTCAGGAACAGGAGCTTAGAGGTGGAGCAGTGATGGGTATGATGTCTTCATGCCTGGCTCTCCTACTGAATGCTGACATTGTCATTCATGTCCCTATACGCCCCCCTGCAAACCAGCCTCTGTCCAGTGTGGGCATCATTCTGAGCACTGTTTCCTAAAATCTCTTGAGCTGGGAGTTAAAAGCCGTGCCCTGAGGAAGATGTACACAAGATAATTCTTGAAGGTGCCTTTGAGCTTGAGAATGAATTTTGTTCACTGACTGCTCACCATGTGTGTTCTGCTGTGTACATAGTAAAACTGCTCAGTCCTGGGGCTGCTTGGGGTCTTGATATCTGAACTCGCCAACCCTGCTGTGAACTTCCAGGAGGTGAGAGTCCAGAGGTTCCCATCAGCCAGCCTGCTGGGGCCAGCCCAGTGGTGTTGCATACCTGGGCTCTCTCATCTGGATTCTGTACCTCGTCAGCACTTGGTTCCTCTTTAGTCTCGATGAATCACTTGAGCCTCAGTTTCCTCACCTATAAATGAGGGGAATAATAGTACCTGTGGGGTCCGGACACCTGTAAGTTCCTCGGGTTGGCTGGTGATCCGGATAGGCTCTTACCCTGTGAACGGAGCATGAGCTGGGAGCAACAGGAGTCCTAGGCGTTGGTTGTATGGAGGCCTTCGTGGTGTGGCCGGGACCTCACAGCCTGCAAGCACAGACCAAACCCTGACCGGCAGCCCCTAGCTCTTCTGGTTCCCTTCGCTCTCCATGGGTAACCCCAGGAATGCACTGGGATTTGCTCTGGTGCCTGACCTCACGTAGGGGAAGGATTTCAAACAGTAGGGCCACATGTTTGATGACTGGGAAGCAAGAGAGATACTAACTCGTCTGCGAGGTCCTGCCTGGGCTTCTGCACCCTGGGTAAGGCAGGAGTTTGCCGGCTTTGGGGGCTGCTACTCAGCCCTGGATCTTCCATCACTGTCCACTTTGGACTAATTGGACCCCTGTGCTCTGCATTTGTAGCCAAAGGGAGCTGACCGGAAACAAAAGACGGACAGGGAGAAGATGGAGAAGAGAACTGCCCAAGAGAAGGAGAAGTACCAGCCGTCCTATGAAACCACCATTCTCACCGAGGTGAGCTGGCCAGGTACTGGGTGAGCCTCCCAGGGCCTTCTGCCAGCAGTGGGCCAGTGGCGCTGTCGGGTTAGAGTCTTCAGAAATTGCCCACCTTGGGTGAATGCTTCTTTTGAGAGTGAGCACCCATTAAATTGTGGTGTATTCCTGGGTCTGGAGCTGTGTTCATCTGATAAGGCCCAGCAGCCGGGAAGGTGTTTCAGAAATAGCTTAACACTTAGCTGCCATTTGCACTTTTCAAAATTAGGGTATTACTTTTTCTAATAGGTAATAGGTCCAAATTTCAAAGGTATCAGAACATCTCTCTCCCAATACTGTCCCAACCTCTCAGTTTCTCTTCTTAGGGCAGCCAGCATCTCTGGTTCCTCCAACTTTCTCTGCAAATAAAGCTAATTCATACAATTTTTTTTTTTTTTTTACACCAACAGCATACATAGGTACACTGTTCTGCAATATCTGTTCATAAAGAGTTTTCTAGTTCTTTATCTAGCTGCGTCGCCTTTGTTGTGTGGATGGCCTGTTTGTGGACCCTTGGTTGTTTCCAGGCTCTTGCCTTTTCAGACAGGGCGCTGTGAATAACCTTGTGCAAAAGAAGTTCTGTACATGGGAAGAATGTCTGCAGGGTTCCATTCTTGGAGTGGGACTTCGGGGTCAGAGGATGTGAGCACTTGCTATTTTGTTGTTTGGATAGATATTGTAATACATTTTCTGTTAACCCTGATGCCAACACCCACCTGCTCCAACCATCCTACTGTCCAGGGTACTTCTGAGATGCTCATTATCATAGGCCCTTTTTTCTCCTGTCATCACAGGTCTCTGCTGGTGCCGCCTCTTTTACCTGGCTGTTTTTTTGTTTTTTTTTTTAAACAATGATTCCCTGCTGCGTTCTGCAATCAGGCCAGCTCATAGGTGTCGATGTTTGGTCACTGAATAACTTGACTTGCCCAGAAGGCTCTCTACAGAGGCGTAAGGCCCAGAAGTGTCCATAGCGGAGTTCAGGCTGTGATAAGGGTGAGGCCTAGGCACAGAGCATCTTAAGAGGTCAGCGGCCTGGTTCTTGGTTCATGAGCTGTGTGTGCGTGCGTGCATATGTAATAAGCCATATACTGAAGAGTATTTGCAACAAGACAGTATAGAAGCTAATTCTGTAGCACAGACAAATGTATACTGGAATTTTATTTGAGGATAATAGTGGGCAGAGAGCCCTAATGCATGACGAATGCTGCCCCCACCCCCACTTTGGCAACAAAGCTGTGCCAGCACCACACCATGTGGATTCGAGCTCAGATCAGTGAATTTTTTCCAGGACTAGTTCCTGCCTGTGCTGGTGACGCCTCCGCGTTGCCCTCCATGCTCCCATTCCCCTTCCCAGCTGAGCCTCAGCCTCTCCACCCCTGACTCTCCTGTGATTTCCTCGGTGGTGGAGAGGTATGTCTGCTTCATGCAATAGCCATCCAAGTCCTTGTCACAGTGTGGTGTGGTTGGTTGAAATCCCCACCTGGTCCATGACCTTGGAAGGTGACGGCTCCCGTTGTATCAGCTCGTCAGCTTTCCTCCTCCAGGATTTACACCGCCAAGTTCCAGTCCATGCTCAAACCACAGGTAAATATTTACCAACCCAGTGGTTCGGTGGGTGACAGTAAATCTTTAGGAGTGTTTCAAATTAGCCCTCTCCAAGGATGTGTCATCACAGGGAAGGGAGGAAGTGAATACTTTGTTCACTGGCTTCCCCCAACAGGCCAAACCTGTATGTCTTTGCTTTATTTGGGACACTTTCACTTGTGTTCGTTTTTGGCTTCTGCAAAAGCAGTTCCTTGAGGTCGAGGATCACATCTTCGTGTTTCTGTGTCTCCCTTAGCTCCTAGCAAAATGTCTGCAGTGTAACAAATACTCAGGATTGTATTGAAGAGCAGCTGCTCTTGATGAATGTGAAAGTGCCTCTTCTGTCTACTGAGCCCCTCAGCAGATTCTGTTTTCAAAGAACACAAGTTTTAATACCGAACTTCACTGATGATTTTTTGTTTGGAAGTTGTCTGTGCTCCCTATTTCATGCGTTTACACCCATGTATCTGCACCAAGAAAATTTATTTGTGAGCAACTGGCCTGTTGTGTTTTTCTCTCTCTCGTGGGCCCAAGAATCATGTCGCTAATGATGTTTCACTCTTCGGTTTGACTACTAGGAGGCTCACAGAGACACATGTCATGCTTTGCTTGCACCGAGTAAGACCTAATGAGTCTCCACTGCTATATTTGATTCTTTGGTGTGGCCCTAGTAACCCACCTATCCTGGGTCATGCAGACACTGGGTAAATGTAGGTTGGGTGTTGAAAGATTGGTGGTTTCACACATTGGTGGTTTCACACAGTGGATGTTGGCTTGGAAAGGCCTGAGGCGCCTGGAGTCCGCATCTCAGCAGATCCAGCTCCTCCTGAGTGTCACTGCCCTTAAGTCACCACTGTCCTGTGCTCTCTTCCCGCAGTGCTCTCCATGGCCCGACATGGCCTACCAGGTGAACAGCGCTCCATCCCCAAGCTACAACGGCTCTCCAAACAGCTTCAGCCTAGGAGAAGGGTATGTGTCATCTCTCTCCCTTTGGACTCCCTGGAATGGTGATGGGCGTGGCTTCCTTTCCTGGTCTTCCTCTCTGTGTCTTTTCTCCTTTTGTAGCCTGGCATCGATTTGGGTTCCAGGGTGGCTAACTGGTGTTGTATTTATAACCATTTTTAGCTTTTGTGCAGCTTTTTGTGTATAAATTCACTTATAAATGTTGTCGGCTAGGGTAGCAGCCCAGAGCCCACCCTTCCTTTCTCCCTCTAGTAAAGGTAGGGCTGGCCTGCGGGGTATCAGGCTGCCAGGCAGAATGACCTGCCTCCGAGACAGGTACGGCCTTGGAGGTGGGCGTTTGGGAGGCTGCAGTAGTTGCCAGGGCCTTCTTGGATCTTTCTGCAGCCCTTGTGCACATTCACTGGGTAGTGTAGGTCAGCTTAGGATCTTCCTTGGCCTGGGTTTCAGGGCTTCGAACACAGAAGTGGCCTCACTGTTGGTCATCCAGCCTCACTGCTGGTTATCACAGGCTGTGCTGACTCCAAGGTAACAGGAGTGCAGGGGCTGGTAGAGAGCCATCCATCCCGTTCCAGGCTGTGTGGCACAGGGCCCATGGCATCACTGCACATTCTGCTCCTGGGGGCTGGGGGAGTTAGGGACAATGCCAGGCGGGTTCAACAGCTGAGTGTGCGGGTTCCTCAAAGCCCACGCTTGGCTGGCAGAGAACTTTACTAATGGGAAAGCAGGACATGCACTTGATTTACAAGGTGAGAAAAGTCCTCTGGGTGTGTATGTGTGTGTGTGTCGGTGTGGGTGTGGGTGTACGTGAGGGGAGTAGGAGACAGAAGAGGTCATATTTAGATTCGGGCACACCCAGTTTTAGATCTTCACCTTTTGGGAGTAAGTTTGTTGACCACCCTTAGCCTCAGTTTCTCCACCGTAAAGGGAGTAGGAATTCCATGCAGGGTCGGGGGAATGTATGTGGAACACTCAGTGCTCCACAGACACTTGATGGAGTTCAGCTGTTTTTACTGACCACTGGTCTGAAGATCATCCCTGTGAGGGTCTTTTTGTAAAATTTCCCACTGTAACGTTTTTCAGTGGATAGTTCAGTGGCATAAAGTACATTCATGTTTTATCGTCACCAGTGTCTATGTGGGAGAGTCATCTTCAAATGTGAGCTTTCTCTCAACTTAAAAACCCAGGTGCTGGGCCCGTGCCCCCCGATGAGTGAGCCCTGAGGAAGGCTGGTGGGGTGGGCCTCCCCGTGGGGAAAAACCATAACAATGGTTTTCTCGCGGATGATGGAAAACTGTGGGTGCTTGTTCACTGCACGGTAATTCCCCGAGGGGTGCCTCTGCCCTCTTCTGTTGCCACAGAGGAATGTGTTCAGCTGCCCCTTTGGCCGCTGCTATCTAACGCGGCCACCGTGGGCACTGCCAGGGACGCCCTCGTCCATTGCCCCTCCCTCGGGCTGAGGCTGGGCTGGGAACTCCCAGGGGAAGGGAATACTGACCAAAACAAACTCCCAGGGGATGGAGGGGTCATTGCTGGCCAGGAGAGTGTAGCTAATCAGAACTTCCTGTCCACACTGAAGAGTTAATTAGAGATTTGGAGGGATTGGACGGTGGCCCTGCCTTTATTCCTTTGACTCTGGAAATTCCCGTTTAAAACAAGTGTAGAGCCGAGGGAAGTAGAAGCAGTGGGCAATGAGGAGACCTTCACCAGCCCCAGAAGGCGCTCGCCCTCACCACCTTGTTCTCTTTGCAGCAACAGCTCGCCGGCCCATCCCCACCTGGCAGAGGCCCTGCCCGTGAGCAGTGACGTAAGTGTCTGCGGGGTTCTCTGGTGGCCTGCCTCTGCGCAGACCCTGAGTTGTCATTTCAAGGCCTCCTCTCTCTGTCTGCAGCACCTGCTCCCGTCAGCATCGATCCAGGACGCCCAGCAGTGGCTCCACCGCAACAGGTTCTCACAGTTCTGCCGGCTCTTTGCTAGCTTCTCAGGTAAGTGTCCCTAGGTTGTATTTAAAATCTGCAGGGACCTTGGAAACACTGAGCAAGGCCAGTCACCTTCCAGCACTTGCCCTCAGTGCCTGGGGCTGTGGTTCTGTTTGGGGACTTAAAGTAATGTGAGTCACTTACACTTGCTGGCCTTGGCCAAGTGCTAAGATTAGAGGCCCCTAGAAGTTTCCAGTCGAGTGTGGTTTGAGGGGAGGCCCTTCTGAGTACCTTTATCAAGACTTCTGGGGCGGGCTTTTGTCTGCCTGGGTACGGTCCCTTAGCTAAGCAGGCCAGTGCATATTAAACAAGCCTCCTTGGCATTTGTCCTACCAAAATGATGCTCATCATGTTGTCTCCAGAGCCATGACCTGGAAGGTGGAAGTGAAGCCACAGGTGAGAAGGGAAAGCTGGTTATTCCTTCTTAAAAGGTTTTTGAAGCCCTTACTGATGGGTCTGTCAGGCAGAAGCCTTTAGCCAGCGACTGTGGTATGCCAGGATAAACTGTGCGATGAGCCTTGCCACTAAGTAGAGTCAATCCAGGGTGATGGGGAGTAACGATCTGACCAAAACTGGAGAAGTGGCTCTCAAGGACATCTGTGGCCACTAAGTAGAGTCAATCCAGGGTGACAGGGAGTAAAGACCTAACCAAAACCGGAGGAGTGGCTCTCAAGGACATCTATGGCAATGTTTTAGGGGCAGAAGGTATGAGGAGGGTCAGACAGGGTGCCTGTCCTCAAGGAGCTTGCATCTTTGAGTCAGTGCAGACATATAAACCTCCCACTTCAATATAGTGTGACACGTTTGATAGGCAGGCTCAGAAGAGGGACTTGACCTGTCCTGGACAGGGAAGGAGGGAAGAGAGTTGGCTGTGGTCTTGAGTAGAGTGGTCAGGGTAGATCTTAGTGAGAAGGTGTCATGAGCAAAGGCTGGAATGAGGCGAGCAAGTGAGCCAAGTGGTTACTGGGGTTACAGATGGAAAGTGCAAAGGCTGCAAGGTGTGGCCATGGAGCAGAGGACCCAGGTGACTGAGGCTGAGTGGACCAGTGGAGGAGGGGAGGTCAGAGAGGCATTGGGCTCTGGTGGGACAGTGGAAGGACTTTGGGTTTTACTCCCAATGGAAAGGGAGCCATTGAGCCAACAGAATATATTACAGAATATATATACAGAATAATATATTAACTGTGGTAGGAAAAAAGAGATGGAAATTGCGGCTCTACGCCATGTGGCTGTTGGTCAGTTTTCAGCAGAAGGCTGATATCATACTTGTACCTTTGAGAGAATCCACATGGTCACAAGGCTCTAGTGCAGCGGTCACCAACCTTTTTGGCATCAGGGACCGGTGTTCCTATGAGAATCTAATGCTTGATGATCTGAGGTGGAGCTGAGGCAGTGATGCTAGCGCTCGGGAGAGGCTGCAAATACAAATGAAGCTTTGCTTGCCCATGGCTCACCTCCTGGTGTATGGCCCAGTTCCTAACAGGCTACGGACCAGCACTGGTCCCTGGCCTGGGGGTTGGGGACTCCTGCTCTAGGGGACTCCTTGGCCTTTGAGGAAAAGACTGCATCCACATACAAGGATATTTATAGAGACTTATTCAAAATAGTCCCAAGTTGGGAGCACCCATCGGCAGAGAGTAAATACATAAATTGTGGTATATTCATGCAATGAATAATATCTAATAATGGGCATGAATGGTTTATAATAGGAAGAAACCCTTAAACTGAACTTGGAGGCATAGAAGAGTACATACTGGTCAATTGCATTTACATGAATTTCAGAAAACAAGCAAAACTCATCTGTACTGTAAAAGGTCAGGAAAGTGGCTTCCCAGAGCTGGAAGAGGGGCTGGTGCTAGGGGTCCAAGGGATTCTGGGAGTTTCTACCTCTTGGTCTGCGTGCATGGGTGCATTCAAATGGCTGCGTCTGGTGAGCTGTGTATTCTTATACAGACAAGTGCACGTGTAATCAAAACCACATGCCCATGAGGGATATGCACATACATTATATCCCAATAAAAAGTACAGAGAGAGGCGTGGGCAGGCACAGGCTTCTGTAAAAACCCATCTGTTGTACTGAGTTTTGTGAACGTCAGTCGTTTAGCTTCTGAAATCTCTCGGGCTGTGATGTAATGTTTAGTTCTTTGCCTGCTTCTCTCTCCACGGAGTGTCTGGTGCCCACTGAAGGTGAGGCTGGCTCTTCCCTGTCCCTTGTCCCTGACCCCTGGTGCAGGGTCGCAAGTGCTTGGGGATGGTGCCTTTTCTTTGTGTCTCACATAACGGGCAGCCCCACTTACCTGCCCAGGTGCTGACTTGCTGAAGATGTCTCGCGATGATTTGGTCCAGATCTGTGGCCCTGCGGATGGGATCCGGCTCTTCAATGCCATCAAAGGCAGGTGGGTGTCAGTTTCCACCTAGAGGCAGGGTGTGGCAGAAAACTGGTAATGGGGCTCCTCTGTTACAAGTGCAGGAGGAGGCACAGTGAGGGGGCACGGGCCTGGTGGTAGCCAGGGAGTGAGTGAGTCGCTGTGACTGAGATGCAGCCAGCTGCAACTTATCCTGCCTGAATCCCCCTCCCTCTTCTCACTTTGACGAGAGCCTCGGCCTCTGGGTCTCGGCCCTTTAGCCACTTCCAGTTTGCCAGACACTTGCATGGGTCTGGGGCTTCAAGCAGCCTCTTCCTGCAAGGAAGCTGTGGGCTGGTTAGGCTACTCAACCTCATGCAATAGGTTTCAGGGAGGATTGTAGAGCAGTGCTGTATCTGATGGAACCTCCTGCCATGGTGGGAATGCCCTGCGGTGCACTGTTCTGTACCGTAGCCCAGCTAGCGATGACCGTGGGGCACTCGATCTAGGGCTAATGTGACTGACAAACTGAGTTTTAAATTAACTCTAATGAATTAAATTATAATAACTGTACATGGACAGCACAGTTTTAGAGTAAGAGAGAGCATCTGAGTTTGAGGCCCACATCTGCCTCTTTGAAGCTTTGCAGTTGGGCGAAAGCCCTTAATCCCGTGAGCCTTAGTTTCCTCATCCGTAGAATGAAGGTGGTGGTCCTTGCTCCCTCGTACATGGTGTGAGGGTGAAACAAGTTATTTGTATAAAGTTCTGATAATGGTGCCTGATACAGAGTAAGCCATCCTGAAAATGCCTCATATCTTGAGATTTGTGTTCTGGGCAAAGCCCCGTCTTAGCTTGGCTGAGATTCTGCTCCTGCCCCCACCACGAAAGGCATTCTGCACCCCCACAGCCTTCTTTCTTTCTCCTGAGTCCTTCCCAGCACTATGTCTACCCTGTGTTCTGGAACATTCTAGAACAACAGAGCTCGATCCCCCATATCTGCTATTAATTTCCTCTCTTGCCAGGAATGTGAGGCCGAAGATGACCATTTATGTCTGTCAGGAGCTAGAGCAGAACCAAGTGCCTCTACAGCAGAAGCGAGATGGCAGTGGAGACAGCAGTCTGTGTGGTGAGTTGTGAGGGGCCCTTTCCACCAGGGCCGGTTACAGGGCAGCAGAGGAACGGAAGAAACAACCCAGGTCTTCCCACTGAGGATGTTTTCTCTGTTCTGCCTCACTCTGGTTTCTTGCAGGATAAGTTTTGCTAAACTTCATCTTGGGATTGAAATGTTTAGGACAGAAGGCATCTTCCAGGATATCTCATCCAGTTTACTTATTTTATACCTGGGAAACAAGCCCACAAAGGGAGTGTGTCCCCCAAAGCTTGTGTTAGAACTGGGAATTGCGACTTCTGGCTCCCAGGAGGGTGACAAGTGGCACTCAATATTTGTAACCCTGGGAGTACTGTCTCCTGTGATTTTTCCCCTGCTGGGTGAGCCTTTGCCATTTGGTTGGTTGCTGCACGAGGGCTAAAAAGTGCAGCTAAAGGGTCTCGAAACACCTCAGAGACGTGTAACTTGGGTTGGCAGTTTGATGAATGAGAGGACACAAGTTTTGGGGTCAGCTGTCCTTGAATATCAGTGCTGGCCATGCCACCTAGTGGCCCGGTGGCCTTGGACAGGGTACCAGGGCCTGTGCATCAGCTTCCATGTCTGTGAAATGAAGATAGCAACCCCTACCCTGCAGAGATGTGACGTTTCAGTTAGACGACAGACACATATAGAGCTCCATAATTCTGAGTGTCCGTGAGTGCCAAGAGATTGATGAACCCCGTTCTCGACGTGCATAGTCAGTGCCCTGTGTATTGTCTGCAGAGAGAACACCCTGTTTGCCTCTTTGCAGGTCCCTCCGCTTTGGTAAGAATGCTTGACAAGTCCCTGTCTTAAGGGCTTTCCATGAATTCACTTATTTGTTTCCCATAGTAGCAACTGTTGCTAATATTGTTTCACTGTGGGGGAAACTTACCCACGAAGCAGTTGACTGGTCTAAGATGATAATGTTGTAAGTGGCAGAGCTAGGATCCAAATATCTGGACCCTGGCAGCTGGCTTCTGAGCCCTCAGTCTGGCCTCGGTACATGTCTGGTGAAGGTCCAGGTCTTCCCCCTGCTTTTCAGCTATCTGCCTGCAAAGGACAGAGACTATGTGCCGTGGTCTACCACATAAATGGAAAGGGCAGCCTAGTGCATGCTCAGAGCAGGTGTTCCACGCACACTGTGTGATTTATGGTGGCCCCGCCATGTAGGTGCTGGCAGCGCACAACCAGGGTTCCGGGAGGTGTAGAGATTGGCTGGGATCTTGCTTCTGGTGAGTGGCAGAGTTGGGATTTGAACCCAGGATTGCCTGATCTAGAGCCTCTTCTTTCCCCAAACTGTCCCCTCATCCTTCCACCCCGCACCGTGGCCCCTGAAGAGAGGAGGTACAACAGGAGTTCAGAGGAGTGGCCAACCCATGCTCTGGTAGCTCCAAGCACTCCTGGTGGCTATGCTCGGCTGGGGAAGGGACAGGTCTGGGACAAAAGGTTGCAACAAAAGGTGCCAGACTATAATCCTTCCAGTATTTTTTTTTTTTTTTTGCTAGCAGTCCAATTTGCTTAAAGAGTAAAATCTCTCTAAAAAGTCTCTCTAAAAAGTTGGAGAAAAGCAGTACAATTAGAATCCCATTATAAAGAGGAATCTTAGGAGAGAGGCCCGGTGTCAGTACTGGAAGGAGCATTGTGCAGGGGCCACATTTGCTGAGCAAAATCTAACAGTGGGTCAGCCTGTTTGAATCATGGGAAGATGGATCTATCATGTGGCTAGAACCCAGTGGCCTCTGCCACCCCCTGTAAAGGGAGCCGTGTGTGTGTGTGTGTGTCTATGTCTATGTGTACATGTGCATGTCCATGCTTTGAAAGTTGGGCCTCTGTTCAGAATTTTTTGAACAAAGTGTTTCTTAGTTGAAGGAAGAGTTTGGGGGTCTCTTGTTTAATCCAGCTGTGTTTTAGTTTTGAAGACCTTGAAGCCCCAAACACTGAGTAACCCACTCAGGTCTCCATGGAGTTCGCTCCTACCTGGATGGTTTGGGTCTGGTACAAAGAAGCATTTCTGGCCTCAGGGTCACTGTTAGCTTCTGACAGACTAATGACAGCCTAGTGCCCCGCATCTTCCTTTGCGGTCACAGTACTCCAGCAGACTATAATTTGTGCTGTGGAAAAGAGCTGGGACAAGACTCTCTCTCTTCTGCTTCAAGTAGCAATTATCTGAAAAGCTCACTCTTTGCCACCTGAAGCCATCCAGTAATTCCTTTAAATAGTGGAGAGAAAGGAGGTACACGTGTGTCCACACATCAGAAGCACTGGAAACTTGTTAGAAATATAGATTTCTGCTAGCCCTTCTACCTTCAGCTGCCACCCATAAATGGGTGTCATTGGGTCTGGGGTGGATCGAAGAATTCTGTTTTACGTAAGTCCCACAAGAGAGACTGAAACGGGGGGAGCGGGAGGGAACCACAGCCTGGCATCTTTTCACTTGTTGATGGGCTGCTCAGAGGCCATCGGCTTCTAGACTGTGCCCGTTACAGCCAGATCCCAAGAGTACAGTCTGAGCATGAACATCCTTACGAGCAAGTCACTGATTTCTTAGGGTGGGGTTGGGAGTAGAGGGTAGGTAGACTCCTTAAAAAGCAGGCGTTTGTTCTATAGAAGGACCTGTTTCTCTCCCAGTGTACCATGCCCTCTTCCTGGAAGAGCTGACTGCCTTGGAGCTGATTGAGAAGATCGCCAGCCTGTACAGCATCTCTCCACAGCACATCCACCGGGTGTACCGGCAGGGGCCCACGGGCATCCACGTGCTGGTCAGCAATGAGGTGAGCGCGGCTACCTGAACTGCCCTGACAAGCTGGGGATTTGGGCTCCTGGGAAAAGCAGCAGAACCTGCATCAGAAATGCCTTGTTGGGGGTTTGCAGATGACTTTGGCCCAAAGGATGGCAAACAGTTTTTATTCGCATGCCACCTGCCCTCAGCTGTGTTGCTCCATGGAGTGCCGTGAGGTAGAGAGTGCTGAGGCCACAACTGGGCTCTGAATAGCTATCGAGCGAGTATCTATCCCCTGTGTAACCCGTGCTTGAGCAGGTGCCTGCAGGAACCAGGAGCACAACTGCACCTCTGCACTCAGGGTGTTTACAGTGAGGGCTGCAAGAAGTCAGGAGAAGAGTGCTCACCCAGAGCAGGCAGCAGGCCCCAGTGAGGAGTGAAATGGACTGGGGGTTGGGCGATGGAGAAGATGTGGCTCCCTGGGGAGAACAGAGAGGTCTCTGCCGAAGGCTGCTGTCATAGCCTTCCTGGGCCCGTCACTGGCCAAGGGCACAGGTATTGAGCCAGGGCCCTGCTGGAACTGCCCTCGAGTGGTCTGACCCTACTCGTGGCTAAAGAGGGGTTACTAAATAGGTTTGTCGACACATTTAGGCATT
>NW_006442484.1:5576151-5583482 GCF_000325575.1 Pteropus alecto
TCATGGAACAGAGGCTTTTAAGCTTGTTCTGTCCTGGACCTCTCCTCTTAATAATAATAGTAAGGAGTATCAGCATATATTGAGTGCTTGCTGTGTCCCTACTATTGTTCTAAGTGCATGCATAGTGACTTACTTAATCCTGACAGCTTCTCCATAAGGTGAGTGCTGTGATTATCCCATTTCACAGGTAGGAAACTGAGGCACAGAGAGGATGAGTAAGTGCCCCGGGTCACACAGGTAGTAAGGGGTGGAGCTATGGTGGGAACCCTAGTGGTTCAGATGCAGAGCTCAAGCTCTGAGCCAGCAGGCTATCCAGCTTCTCCTCTGAAGCCTTTAAAATGAAGCCTTTTAAAAAAAACAGACCTGATAGGAGCAGGGCTGGGACCCTAAGCCCTCTGCTCAGCCCCCAGTAGACCCTACGCCAGTCGTGAGAACTCCAAAAGTCTCTGTGTAGAGGATTATAAAGGAAATGATAACAGGAGTGGTGGCTGGGGAAGTACAGAAAATGTGGGTTTTGAAATTGGACTGGTGTCCCCACCTGGAACCGACTCCTAGCAGCTGAGCAACCTTGGGCAAATTTACTTAACCTCTTTGAGTTTCAGTTTCTGCATCTGCAAAACGGGAATAAGTGTACCCATTGAGCAAGTTGTAGGAAGGATGGAATGAGAACACAATGTTAGGTACCAGGAGATGCTAAATAACCAGCGAGTATTGTAATTGATAGTGCTAGGCACTTGTTATTTTGGAGAGCAAGTGATGGAGAGATCTTTAAATTCGACAATGTATAAAATGTAAGGTTTTTAATGGTCTGTTCATTTCATTAATTGTCATTATTAGTGATAACTCCTGTTGTCCCTTTTATTACAGTTGCTGGAGCCCCTTAAATGGGAGTCTCCGATTCATGGGCAGTTCATCCTAGAGGTTGACAAGGTGGTGTTTCCCTTCCTTTTTCATTAAAAAGTAATCCACATACTAAGAAGTCAACCAGTGTAGAATAGCAGAAGGCAAATTGCGAAAGGCCCTCATCTTCCCCCACTCTTCTTTTCTGGAGGAGTTTATATTAGGTTTGATGAGATTCTGCCAAATAATTTTTCGTGCAAGTGTCTGTGTGTGCGGGTGAGGGTTTTTAAAAAACAGGGATCCAACCGTATATTTATCTGCAACTTGATATTTTGTCACCCGTTCAGAATTCCTTCCATATCGTTATGTTCAAATCTAATGCAGCTATTTTTACTTTTTACCCCCATTTCGTAGATAAAGAAAATGAAGCGTAGAGTTCTTGACCCAAGAACTTACTTTAGAATAACCAGGAAGGTTAAACCGCCCTGAGCAATGGGTTGTTGTGGCATGGAAAACTTGTCACTTTGCAATTCAAAATGAATTTCTTCTGTGAAGACAAAAGCCAAGAATGTATAGAACTCTTGCAATTTCACGGGTCCCTGAAGAAAGTTTCTTCCCCTGTTTGCCCTGTGCCCTCAAGAGCAGGCAGTTAAGCAAGTGAAGCAGAGAACAGAACTCAAATGCCACCTCAGCTAAGTAGGCGATTCTTATTCCCCGCTCTCTTTGCCTCTTAACCCCAAATCAGTTGGAAACCTTTGGGTCTTAATTGCCTGGAGCACTGGAGGCAGCCCGACCAGCCCAGCCGCTGAGCGGCCCCTGGGGTGCAAGGGCACTGAATTAAATGAGGGAGTTACTGATTAAGCCCGAGTGGGCTTTGCATGCCCAAGTGGCTGGGCCGCTGAGAGTCCTAGAGGGAGCTGGCCAGCAACAGAGAATAAATGTACTTCATGCGTCATTAGGCCCTACGGAAAGGGACGGGGATTGACAGGTGGATGGATTTGGGGTAGTAATCCAGAGCAAGCAATAAAATGTGGGTTGCATTTTTTAAAATTAGAAAGAGGTTTTGCTGTCGTGTTGGGTAGTATGATGTGTACATATTTATATATGTGTGTGTATTTTTATTCTCTCCATTTATATTGTGAAGTACAGCATACGTATGCAAAGAGTATATAAAACTTATGTGTATAGTTTAAAGAATATTAAAAGCACCCAATACCTGCACTCAGGTTAATACAGTGTTACGTTAGAGGCCCCTTTGTAGGCTAATTTCATATTCCACTCTACCCCTTTACCTGCTGGTCTGAATTTTGCATTAATCATTCCTATGTTTCTCCTCGATATATTTTAAAACTTCATATAGGTGGAATAATAGCGTATTCTAACATGACTTTCTTTTGTTCCACCTGATAGATTTCTGAGATTCATGTCTGTTGAGGTGTGCTGCTGGAGGTCATTGGCACTGCTGAAAGTATGGTGTGATTAGGTCATAGTTTGTTCATGTTTCTACTATTGAATGACATGGGGGCTGTTTCTGATTTTCAGTCTTACAGTGCTGCACTAAACATTCTTAGATGTGCTCTGTGTGTGTGCGTGGAGTTTAACTAGGACGTCTGCCTATGGGAGGCCTGTGCATGGCCACGGTCACAGGTCCCATGGACATTTCTGTAAAGCGGTCGTACAGATTCACACCCTACCGGTAGTGATGTCGGCTCTCGTCACTCTACACCCTGGTTATGTTTTTTATCATCGAAACAGTCCCATTTTACAGATAGGGCATGGAGACAGGAAGAAAAAAGGTTGACTTGTCCAAGGTAACTGGGCAGTTAATCAAAATGAGAACCCCAGAGAGGCGGCTGGTGAGTACTCATTTGATTCCTGCGAGATTTGCGGATGCAGGGAATGGCATTCTGTTTATATTTGGTCCTCCTAAAACTCTACTAATTACCCAGGTTTTTAGTAGTCTACTAATTACCCAGGTTTTTAAAATCACTTTAGTTTTTTACCTGTTGCTACTATACATGCTCCTTATAATGCGTCTGTTATAGGGATTGGAAGACCCAGTAACTAGGAAAAAGCGAAACAAAAGCAAACAAAAATTTAGTTTCATATTAAATGTTAATTCCCTTCCAGGCTTTTCATCGTTCATGTTCAATTTTTTGTTATTTAAAATTATCATTTTGTACATTTGTTTTACATCACGTTTTCTTGGTGAAGGTAAACATGGTGACTGTCATTTCTGATGGCTGAGAGTGACTGGGCTCCTTATCACTTATCCTTTTCGTATTATGAACTCGCTGTTGAAGGGACATGGCCTCTCTTTTGCCTTTCAGATGGTGCAGAATTTCCAAGATGAATCCTGTTTTATTCTCAGTACCTTAAAAGGTAAAGCCCCTCCCCCCCCACCCCTTTCTTGTTTAATTGAAGTATGTTGGCTGCAGTGTAGTGTGGGGAGTGGGGCCTGACTGCATGGTGTCCCCTTGAGAGAATGTTACCTGGGGATATCCTCTAACAAAGAGAAACACAAACTTCCCGTGAAACCTAGCCCTGGAATGTGAGAATCAGTGAGATTGGCCTCAAAGTCACTTCTAAAAGGGAAATCTTGGCCAGATAGTGTGTTCTCAATGAACTCAGTGCCAAGTAGATGTATGATGCATTTGAGTTTTACTAAAATGTGGGTCTCTAGAAAGAGCAGGCATGGAATACAGCAGCTGAGTCTGAGGCCGAGTGGATAGGGATCTGGGATGGAAGGGTGGGATGTGGAGGGCCCTCCTGAAGGAGGAGTCTGAGAAAGAGCACTTGGGCCAGGAGAAAGGAAAGACCAGCTGTGACCTTCCTTAGGGCCGGGGCAGGTGAGTATACGAGGTCTGTCGAATGAAAACCCCTTGACTGGGTCATAGACCCTGCACTCTGACGGGGCCTGGGGCCGTGACACCCCGAGAACCACAGTTTGTCCAGAGCCTCGTTGGACATCGGTCCTTTAGTCCTTGGGCCTATAGCTGTGGTGGAAAGGCCTGTCGTCAGAAGGAAACTCAACGAGGCAGACACAAAGGCATGTGTTGAAATCTCTGCTTTTGTCAGCACATTTTGCTCTGTGCAGCCTTATTTTGGTGGTCTCTGTCAGTATTCATGGCAGGGCTTCTGTAGTACCCTATCGCTATGCATTCCGTGACTCCCAAATGCCACGGCACCATGCCTTTCTTCCTGGAAAATGCCCAGTGTTTCTCTCTTGCAGCTGAGAGCAGTGATGGCTACCACATCATCCTGAAATGTGGCCTCTGAGCAGAAGTACAGCAGGCAGCTGCCTCCTCTTCCCAGCCCCTTGGATGTAGAAATTGCACCACTGTAAGCTGCAGCCTCCTCTGGCAAGCTGTGGCTACGAGTGACCTTGCTTGGTCTATGAAAGCCACAGACCAACGACTGGCAGAAACCTGCAGATGCAGAGTCTCTGGCACGGAGAAAGCCAGTAGCTCCTCTGTTCTTTCCACTTGGCCTCCAGCTTTTGAACAGTTCCTTGGTCTTTTCCCCAGCCCTGCCATTCTAAAGAGGCAAACAGTGGGGCATCTTCTCTGGAATCCCTTCCTCCCTTAATTGGAAGCTAGTTCACTAGGTATCTTGGTGCCCTCTGTAGTGATTCCTTCTGACCACTCTCCTGCCTTCAGACAAAGCTCTGCCTCACCCCGAACCTTCACCTTCTCTGGTAACTGAGGCTCCGTGACCAAGACTGCTGACTAGATGGGGGCTGTTTGCCTCCGTCGTGTTGGTTTCCCCGCCCAATGACTCCGCAGGTGAGCGTCCATCTGTCCTGTCCTTGGATGGACTGATGGGAGTGGAACATGCTGTGCCTTCTTCTTTCACCTTTACCTTGTTTCTAAGGATCTGCTACTGCAGAGCCCAGACATGGGCTCATCTCTCTGCACTGGTGTGGTGGACACCACACTGTACAAGTAGGACCTGCCACACAGACCTGTTCTGAGGCCCTTGGGAGAGAGGCGGGGAAGATAGAAAGACTGTTTTTAGGTACATTCTCATGAGTATAAGAGGGATGAGAACAAAATGATTCCTCTTGAGCTTCTTTAGTATAATTTTATTTCCTAAAAATCATGGATAAGGAAGACTAGGAAATGAACATTCCATTATATGATCAGATGACCTTGACTGTCATGATACCTGGTGGTCTTAGATGGACTCTCCAAATCTCATATAGAGAGGACCTTGGTTAACCATTGCCAAACTTGCTAGGTTTCCGAGGGACATTGGTTTTTCTGTGAGCGTCTCCCTTCCCCCATTTAAATATTTATCTTTTTTTTTTTTCCATTTGTAGGGGATATGGTTAGAGCATTTTGCCTGCATTGGCATGATTGGACCACCTTTCTTAGTGACTTAACTATTAGGAAATTTGAATATCAGTAGCTGGTAGACCCAGGAATTACTCTTTGTCTTGACTCTGCTTCCCAGGACCCAGTGATCTGTATGGGCCCAGGGCTTCAACTCTGCTAATTAGATTCATCTTCCAAAACGTGGTGAACCCTATGACCAACTGAGCAAGGTGTTACAGCTTTTAAAGTGGAACTTTGGCGGAGTATAGTGTTAGAGTTAGAGATGATCAGAACTAGGACACCTTGTTTTACAGATGGGGAAATTGAAGTCCCAAGGGGCAAAGCCACCTGTCTGATAACCATAGTGACTGGGTAATGACATCGATTTATTATACAAACCAGGGTACTTTTGAGAGCGAATGAGCTTATTAATCATCATGTTGGGACAACAGGTATGGTGTTCCTACAGAGTAAAGACAGGCTCCTGATTCTTTTTCTCTTTTGAGGGAGGAAGGAGGAGCTGGCGACAGCTTTATTGAGATATAACTCACATACCATACAGTTTGCCCATTTATTGTGTACAATTCAGTGGTTTTTAGTAAATTCACAGAATGACCACAGCTTTAGAACATTTTCATCACCCACCAAAGAAACCCTATATTCTTTAGCAATCATTCTCCCATTTTCCCACCCCGGCCCCCAATTTCTGTAGTGCTAGGCAACCATGAATTTACTTTTTATATAGATTTACCTATTTGGGACATTTCATATATATGGAATCATACAATATGTGGTCTTTTGTGACCAGCTTCTTTGACTTAGCTTGATGTTTTCTAGGGTCATCCATGGTGAACATATGTCGGTACTTTTAATCATTTTTACAGCTGAGTAATAGTTCATTCTATGGGTATACCACATTTTGTTTATCCATTCATCACTTGGTGGACATTTGAGTTGTTTCTATGTTTTGGCTATTATGAATAATGCTGCTATAAACATTTATACAAATTTTGTGTACACATGTTTTTATTTCTCCTGGAAATATATATAGGAATGGAATTGCTGGGTCATATAGTAACTCTATGTTTAACTTTTTGAATAACTGCCAGACTGTTTTTCAATGCAGCTGCACCATTTTACATTCCCATCAGTGTATGAGGCTTTCAATTTCTCTACATCCACATCAATACTCGCTATTATCTGTCTTTTTGATTATAGCATCCTAGTGGGTATGAGGTGGTATCTCATTGTGGTTTTGATTTGCATTTCCCTGATGGCTAATGATATTGAACATTTTTTTTCATGTGCTCATTGGCTATTTCTGTATCTTCTTTGGAGAAATATCTATTCAGATCCTTTGCCCATTTTTAATTGGGTGATATCTTTTTATTATTAAGTTGTATGAGTTCTTTGTATATTCTAGATACAGGTCCTTCACCAGGTACATGATTTATAAAAATTTTCTCCCATCCTATGGGTTGTCTTCACTTTCTTGATGATGTCCCTTGAAGCACAGAGGTTTTTAATTTGATGATGTCTGAGATTACCCATTTTTCTTTTGTGGCTTATGCTTTTGGTGTCATATCTAAGAAACCATTGCCTAATTTAAAGTCAAGAAGACTTGTGCCTATGTTTTCTTCTAAGAGTTTTTATAGTTTAGCTTTCACAATGGTCTTGTATTCATTTTAAAGTAATTTTGGTACAGGTAGACCTTGTTTTATTGCACTCCACTTTATTGCATGTCACAGATGTTGCCTTTTTTACCAATTGAAGGCAAGACCCCCCACCAGCAAAAGATTATCTCGCTTCATTGTGATACCAGCTTTATTGTGTAGTCTGGCACTGAACCTGCAGTGTCTCTGAGGTGTGCTTACATTATATATTGTGCGGTAGAGGTCTCACTTCGTTCTTTACATGTGGCTATCCCGTTGTCCTAGCACCAGTTGTCGAATAGACTATTGGAATCCCATGGAGTTAATTGCCTTGGCACCTTGCTAAAGTCCCCTGATTCTTACTGGATCTCTTTTTTATTTTTAAGGACATGGGGCTGTCATTGGAAAGCTTGCCTTTTCACCCTTTTCTCTTTCTTTCTTTCTTTCTTTCTTTCTTTCTTTCTTTCTTTCTTTCTTTCTTTCTTTCTTTCTTTCTTTCTTTCTTTCTTTCTTTCTTTCTTTC
>NW_006442484.1:5583595-5592003 GCF_000325575.1 Pteropus alecto
CTTCCTTCCTTCTCGGCCTATGTTTGGCTTCACCATTTTTACAGCTGGCTGTCTCTACTTTTCCTTCTATCTCCCTCTTTACCTATCTCAACAATACTGGGTCATATCACTTTCTGATGCTCTGCAATCTTTCTTGGTGCACATTCTAGCTCCACACACTATTCCTTGGGGAGGGTCAATACCAGTCATTTTCTTTTTTGAGAAAATTGAGTCACATGGAAGTGGAATAACTTGGCCAAGGTTATACAGAACAAGGACTGGACCTTTGGTCTTCTGACTTCCAGCCTTTCAAGGTGTCTTTAGTCACTATACTTTAGTCACTATCCAGGCCAACTGATGGCAGGCTAAATTTTAATTCCAAAAATATAGTAGGCTAATATTTTTATTTCTTATTTCCAATAAAGGGCTTTATAAAGATCTGTTACCTTAAGTTTGCTATTTGTAGAGTCTTTCACTCTCTGAAATGCTCACTGCTGTCTGTTCTCCTTACCTTCTCCTAATGGTTATAATTAAATCTGGTAGCTTACAAAGAAATAGAGAATAATAAATACCAAAAAGAAAAAAAATATACACATAGTTATTTGGTACCAAAATGTTTTAGCTGCTTAATTCAGCAGTTTATCCTTTCCACAGGGGCCCAAGTCAGATGAGCTAAGGCTATAGATTTTGTTTTCATTTTGTTAAGTACAAAAAAGCTGTAATACTTTGTACTCTTGTCCACCTGCTGTCTTTTCTGTGAGCTTTGAGTCCCATCGGCCCTCTGGCCAGGGCAGCCCTCCCAGAACTGTACCCTTTAACCCACATGTTCTAGGTTGTGGCTTCTCGGCAGCCACAGTTTTTAAAAGTAATCTCCAGAGAGAAAGAAGATAATATCCCTGTGATCCAGCCACCATCTTGAACCAGAAGCCCAAACCTGCATTATTCTCAGGCCATGACCTTTCTTTACTGGGTGTCTGTTTGGCAAGGTTGTGATAACGTTTTCCTGTTTACTGAGATGCACCTTTACAGTAAAGACAGAGGCTTTTGAATGGGGGAACAATAAGGTTTGCTGGGGAAGGGGCTTTGTGCCTTTGGAAAAGGCAGTGCGAAGTCCTGGCTTGAGGTCCTAGCAAAGGTCAGACATTGCCCTAGTGTCCCCCTGCCCAGGCAGCCTTGGGCCCCTTAGGGAGAACTGTTAGCTTAGGAGGGGCTTTACAAGGAGCAGGGTGGAGCTGGTTGAGCAGTTTGTCATAAGTTTCCAAGTCTAGCGTGGCTTCAGGGGCTGGCCTGAATGTCTGAAGGTCTTAAAATCATTAACGAGTTAGTGAAAAACATGGAAAAGCATCTTTTGCTGTTGTCAGGAGAGCAGAGGGAGGAAGTCCTGAGGCTCTCAGAGAAGGTGGAAAAGCAGAGGATGAGAGGGTAAAGTGGGGGTGGAGAGAGTTGGGAAGGACAGGGTTCCTAGGCCCCAAGTTTCTCACTTCCATGAGTCTCTTTGCCTCTTTGGGTCTCCGTGTCCTCCCCTTAAAAATAAGGGCTGGGAGACCTCTGCAGTTGCGGCTGACTCAGTCGCATGGTGATTCTGAGGGGCAGTGGGCCTTTCCCAGTCTTTCCTCCATCAGAGTCATACAGAGAGCAGGCGATGAGTTATGTGTGCGCATGCCGGTTGCACACAGTGCTGCTGAAGCTCCCGTTCAGGCTGGCGCGTGCACAGCAAGGTCACATGCACCTTGACATGAGGTGTAGGGTCTCGGTCATGTCTTTAAGAACCAAGTCTGGCTCACAGCTGGGCTGCCTACCCCATTAGCACTTAGAGTGGCCACCAGGTGTACCCCCGGCTGCCTGAGCCTGGACGCAGTGATGGCCAGCTCTGCAGCTATGTTGTACATGTTTACGTGTATCCATGGACCCCTTTCCCCGCTCCAGGGTCTGATATCGATGCAGCCCTAAATATTCTCAGCTGGACGTGGTGATTACTGCTGTTCCCTTTAGATTTTACATGATACTCCTGGTTTGTACTCTGTTGATGAGGCCAGTGAGGGTAAAGTTGCCCTACTGGGGGGAAGGGTGGATCCACACCCTAAGTCCAGCTCTTCTGCAGAGGGCAGCAGTGCTGGCAGTTGCCATCTGACAAGGACCCCAAGAGCAAGGCCCATGGTGTTAGTCTTCTACATACCACCCCGTGTCCATTTTTTTCTCCTTGGTTTTATACTCTAGGTGTGATATCAGTCAGGCTGGATGCTAGGAAGTTTGTACATCCTTTCTGATCACCCTCCTGCCTCCTTACCTTCGCCTTGTGGGAACAGGGCAGGGGGCCTTTAAGATGGTCCAGGCTGGAGATGTAAAGTTGCAGCGAAGCCCTTGGTGGGCCTGGGGCAGTGAGGTCCTGGTCAAGACACCCCAGGCCTCCTTCCAGGAATCCGCCCAGCACCCAAAGAACTTGTACTAAGTTTTCCAGACCTCTACAAAAACTCCTCCTGGGCTTTCTTCCTTCACCCCCAAGGGTGACAAGAAATCCCAAGAGAAAAAAGGAAATAGGTCTTTTTTGAGTGGCAGCTCTCTTGCCAATGACCCAGCGCTGGACCTGCCATCCCCTCTCCCCCCATGCCCTTGCCACATAGAGACCCTCTAGAGTTAATGGCCTCAAGAAGTAGCTCTGAGGCATGGATTTGCTGCTCTGTGCAGGGCTGCCGATGGGATGAGGTGGTCACTGCCTGTGTCTTGGGCTGACGAGCCCTGCCATCAGGGCAGCCAAACTAGTTCCCCTCCCAACTGGCGGTGTGCGTGAGCCTGTCCTCAAACCCTTCATCTGAGGAGCCCCAGTGGGTGGGAGCCAGCAGGGGATGGGAAAGCCTTTTATCATGGGAAGTTTATAAACCGTCATCGAAGAGAACAATATAATTAACCCGGGCACCCCTCGCCCCCATTGATCAGCGCAAGCCTACTGTCATCAGGGGCTGGCGAACTGCAGCCCCCGTCCAGCTCACTGCCTGGTTTGTGATCCATTTGATGATAGCAAGCACTCTCTTTGAACCAAATTAAATGAAATATTATCCTGCATCCTTTCAAAAATTCCATTCTTCTCATTAGTAGAGCTGTACTACAAAGAAGTACTCAATTATATTTTGATTTTCATCAACAAAAAAATTGTGGAAATTTATTTTCTCATGCCAACATAATATTGATTTGCTTCTTGGCCCTTAAAGCTGAAGATACTTGCTATCTAAACCTTTACGGAAAAAGTTTGCTAACCACTGAGCTAGACCTCCATTACCATCTATCCCCACTGGATTCTTTTAAAGAAAATCACAGAAAAGAGGACGTTTTGAAACAATAAAAAGTATTTTGTTTTGAGTTTTGAAGCCAGAGAGGCAAGCAGCTAGGCAGCCCGAGTCTCTCTTTCCTGGCGATCTCACTTCCCATGTGGTTAGTGAGCCCTTTGTCTCGTGCGGTCCACCCCAGCTTCTTGGTGGGAATGTCCAAGTCCTTTGCTTTCCCCTTCTGCCTGCCTGCTGTCCCATTCCGGGGGAGCTGGTGGGCCTTTGGATACCCGGGTCAGAGTGTTCGGGGCTGGTATAAGGGCTGTGGGTGGGAAGGGTTTTGTGCTGGTATTAACAGGTCACCAAGCCATGCTAGGTGGTGGCCTTTTCATTGAGGCCTCAGGAACTTTTCCTGTCTCGAGAAGGTACAGCCTGACTTTCCTTTCAGCCGGCACCTTAAGGACCATGGACCTTTTGGGTTCTCTGGGTCCCCGCAGATCCCTCCCTACATGTCCTGCTGTTCTTCCTCCTACAAAGGAAACCATTTGCTTGGTTATTGAGAAGGGCTACTTCCTGGCCCTCTGTAAGGGTTTCATGGGCCCAGGTTTCTGTTTATGCCCTTGGGAGAAGTTGGAGTGAGTTCAAATGCCAGCCTTACAGCCTAGGTGCTGCTGTTCAACTCTCAACTGGGTGGTGCCTGCCTCCCTGTGTCTTGGTCAGCCTTTTTGGGTCCCTTGCTTCACCTCTCCATGTGCAGGTGGCTGGACACTGTATCCAGTCCTCCATCAGTACCAATACCAACAGCAGCAGCTGTCACTGACTGGCCTCTCCCGGGTCAGGCTTCGTGCCCAGTGCTTTTGCCATTGTGTCATTTGATCCTCCCCACAGCACTGTGAGGCCCCTGTAGCCCAGTTTTCCAGGGGAGGAAATTATGACTGAGAAATTACCTACAGCCCCAGGTCCTACACGTACTGGTGAATTGAGCCAGGATGAGAAGACAGGCATCTGCGTCCAGATCCTACACCCAGACCTCATGTTCTCGTCCCAGAAGGGCAAACGCCTTCCTATGCAGCACTGGCTTTTGTGCTGACTTCATACTGGGCTTGGTGCACCTGCTGGGGAAACAGGTGGGGCTTGTTGTTAAAGACAGAAGAGAAGGGATTGTTTCGTGTGCCTCCCCCTTCCCCGCCCCCTTGCCGGGTAAAAACTTGGTTACTGTGTTCTCTAATGTTCATGTATTTAAAGTGATTTTTTTTTTTCTTAAAATGTAACTTCCTCACCTTTTTTCAGATTGGGTGACTCTTTTCTAAAGGTGGTGGGAGTCTCTTGGGAATGGTGTAGCCCTTGGATGGGTCAGGCAGACATGATGGTCATGAGGAGGTGGGCATCAAGACAGAAGTTGTCACCTGCCATATTGTTTTTGTACCTGAAATAAAGCCTATTTTGCACTCATTACTGTGCCATCGTGCTGACGAGAAATCTGTATGTGGGATCTATGCTCGGGTCAGAATTCAAATAAAACTCATTTGTAAGAAATCTCTGTGGCTCAGACCTCTGGGCTTTTTATGTTTTTTAAATTGTGGTAAAATACATAGAATGTGAAATTTATCTTCTTAACCATTTTTAAGTGTACGGTTCAGTGGCATCAGGAGTATTCACATTGTTGTGCAACCATCCATCCAGGACTTTTTCGTCTTCCCCTGCCCTTGGCACACACCATTCTACTTTCTGTCTCTGTGAATATGACTACTCTAGGTGCCTCATGTAAATGGAATCATCCAGTATTTGTCCCTTTGTGATGGGCTTATTTCACTGCGTATGATGTCCTAAAGGTTCATTCTTAGTGTATCTTATTAGAATTTCCTTTCTTTTTAAGGCTGAATAATGTTCCATTATCTGTATATAGTACTATATTCTGTTCATTCATTCATCGACACTTGGGCTGCCTCCGCCTTTCGGCTGTCGTGCATAATGCTGCTGTGAGCATGGGTGTGCAGATATCTATTGGAGCTCCTGCCTCCTCTTCTTCTGGATAAATATCCAGATATGGAATTGCTGGATTCATACGGTAATACTATTTTCCACACAGCTGCACCGTTTCACATTCCCACCAGTGCACAAAGGTTCCAATTTTTCCACATTCTTGCCAGTGCTTATTTACTTTATACCCACCCACCCCCCTTTTCGATAGTAGCCATTCTTATGGGCGCCCTCTTGTCTTTGAAGCTTGATCAGTGAGTGGGCCGTGCTGAACTCTGTGGTGGGCACATTTGCAATGCCACAAACCCAGACCCTTATCATTATCTAGGGCCAAGGCTGCAGTATTGTGAGCCTCCCACCAACCTTCTTAAACCAGCTTGTGTTCTCTCTCCCAGCTCTTGCCCTGCTCAGAAATCTTCCTGCCCAGACTGCACCTTTTCCAAGCTCATCTGCCCCCAGTACTCCATTCCAGTCAAATTGTGGGCTGCTGCTCCTCTGTGTCCCTACCCATGTTTTCCCCATCCTCCTGAGCTCAGTGGATCCCCCCTCTCCACCACACTGGTAAAGTCCCCCCTCTCCTCTCAACTTGCCTATGCTCCCATGAGAAGAGCAGAGGGTGTACACAAGGGTGAGGGCCAGGTATTAGGTTGGAATCTTGAGACCACACGGTTAAGCAAGCTGCTTAGCCTCTCCAAACCCCAGCCTCATCTGTGAAGTAGTAATGCCACCTGCCTTTCAAAATCGTGAGGCTGACGTGAGACCGTTCATGTAAAGCAGTGACTTGGACTGGGCACAGGAGCCATTGAGCAGGGCTCTGTGATGGGAAACAGCTTGGTGGTGTCCAGGATCCAAAAAAAAAATAGTGCCATGGTGGTCAGAGTAGATAGAGGGGAGCTGGGTCAGATAAACCAGAGTTTTCAGTGTTACACAGTACACACATATTAAGAGTTTCACACAAAAAATGTTTCACAAAACTATGTTTGAACTATTCCATTTCATGCTTTCTTTAGAAATGCAGGTCCTGACCTGCCAAGTTGACTTCCTGGCCCACTGGTGGGCTGTGTCCTGATTTTGACTACACTAACACAGTCTCACAGACCATAGCAGGAAGGAGGTTCTGATTTGCTTTCTAAGTGAGGTGGGAAACAGCAGTGGAGGGACAAGATGGGATTGGGTTCCAAAGTTCAGAGTTGAACTAGGGAGATGGTCAAGGCAACAGAGCCATTAGGGGCTAGAGTCTAGGAGTCACCCTACATCACCCTGCCTTTTGTTCTGGCTTGGTTGCAGGCTGCTGATCTGCCTGTGTGGCCTCTGCCCTAACAGGGCACTCAGCTGTGAGCACGACACATGAGCCCAGTGGTGTGTCCCCAGAAGTGCTCTTGGCCCACCTGGGGCAGGCCCTCCCAGCAGGGGCCCTGAAGCAGCTGCTCCTTCACATCAGTCCGCAGGAGAGCTGGGCTCTGAGCAGGCAGGCCCCCACTGAGGCAGGAGCAGAGCCACACTGCAAGATGGTCTATTTCTAGCCACAACGTGAGCACAAAGCTTTCAGAATGAATTCCACGTGATGTGGCATTTTCAAGCAGCAGGTGGGGTGGGTGGGGTGCTGTGGCCCTCAGAACTGCATCAGGATCATCTGGAGGGTGTGTTTAACAGACTGCTGGCCCCATGCCCAGAGTTTCTGACTCCGTAGGTCTGAGCTGAGGACTGGGAATTTATATTTCTAAAAATTTCCCAGGCGATGCTGACGTTCCTGGTCCAGGGACCACACTTTGAGAATCTTTGGCATAATGAATGACAGTGCCTTGTTCCAAATTCAGATTCCAGCTTTGTGACCTGGGCAAAGTTACTTAACTTTTCTGTGCCTGGCTTGCTTCATCCATGTGGAGCTAATATTTATGCCTGCTCCATAGTATTGCTATATGAATTAAATAGCTTTAATTTACTTAAAGAGTTTTGAATGACTCCTGCACACAATAAGCCAGTGGGCGGGAGCTTTTCATTCATGGTCCTAGTTTACTGGGGAGTGGTAACTTCGTAGCCCCTGCTGAGGACAAGTGTCATAGAACATCAGCGTCACCAGAGGGGCTGGACTCTGTGGGTGTGGAGTCTCCCATTCTTTAGGGGCCGAGAATGTGCCATTTTTAACCATTTCCTCAGGGATCTGTTTGCTGGTGGGGGACCAAGCTTTGAGAACCACTGGCCTGGAGGAACTTGCTCTCTTTCTTGCAGAAGCGCCCAAGAGGAAAACGAGTCCTGGGTGTGAGCTCAGGGTAGGGCGGGGGTGGGGGCACTGGAGAATGTCAGGGTCGGCTGACACAAAGGTCACCCAGACCTGAAGAGTTGGGTCACAGCTGTGGGATCCTTCCATCCTCACTTTAGCAGAAGCTGAACTCAGTTGTGAAACCCATTGATAGAGGCTGCGGGGCCTCCTGGGTGCAGGCATGCTGGCCACCTGCTCTCCAACCACTGTCTGCTCCGGGCCAGGCACAGCAGCCACTCGGCACCTCTGAATCATGGGAAGCCCTGGACTGCAGTGGTTACCACATCACTGACTGTGATAGTCCACGTGGAAGACCAGAGAGAGTCATCAGTAGTGGTGGTGGGGCCACCGTTTGGGCATCTGTCCTACAGGCTTGAGATTCCACTGGGAGTATGTCAGACAGGATGGGCCCGACGGGAATAACTGAGGAGGACCAAACCCTCAGGAGCCTGAGGGAGTTGGCAGAAGGCCAGCAAAGCAGAGTCCCTACAGGAGAGGTGTGTGGGCACATTCTCCCAGCTGATACAGCACCTGGCTTTCCCTCTGTGTCCTTCCTTGGCCAGAACAGTGTACGTCTCCCAAAGCACCCTGTCCTCTGTTCCTGCCTGGTCCTTGCACTGGGAAGGACAGGGTGCCAGGACTTCCATGCTACAGGCAGACACTGAGGCTTGGCTTGGAGAGGGTTCTTGAAACTGCCCAGGGGACCTACCTAGTCCTGGGCAGAACCAGGACTAGATAGCCCCCAGCTCAAGCCCCCAGACGAACATGCTTTCCAAGGAAGGCTAAGTTCCTAGGGGCTGCCACTCCCTCAGCCCCCTGCCTTGTCACTCCAGGGAAGGGAGCCTTGTGCCTGGGAGGCTTCCAGAGCTTAGCGGGGTTGACTATTAACCTGCCTTGATTGCGTGGATCAATATTTAAACTCAATTATA
>NW_006442484.1:5592286-5613752 GCF_000325575.1 Pteropus alecto
TGGAATATCTGATAATCTGAGAGGCTGACATGGAGTGGGAGAAGGGGCCAGGCCCCAAACATGTCCAGAGTGGAAAAAGGAGATGGAGAGAAACCAGCCAACTTCCTTCCTCCCTACTGCCCTCCCTCCTCTCCTTCCTTCCCCATTCCCTCCAGTCCCTTTGTGGACCCATCTCTTTCTTACCTCCAACAAGTCACAGAGCCTGCCAGTCCCACTCTTCTGCTGAGCTTCCCTGGCTCCTGTGCATAGGCTGAACTATCAGTTTGTCTGTCTGGCTCTTGAACTGGTCAGAGCTCCTAGAAAATGGAGATTGGTCTGCTCGATTATGCCACTCTGAATTTCAGTTGAGGGCCTGGCAGGAAGAAGCCTCTCCAGGAGTGTTTGTTGAATGAATAAGTGACAGCAATATGATGATTGGCAAGTGAGAGACTGGGACCCAAAGGCCCTTGTGAAAGTGACTGTACTGGGCCAGGAAGAAGCTGGTATGCCTTAACAGGACTTTAGACGAGTTTGTAAGCTTTCAACACCATGAACAGGGCTATGGTAGTAGGGGCAGGGGACAAACAAATTCAGATAGGAGAGTAGGGATTTGGGAAAAGTACCAAGCATGAGGCAAAAGGACATTGGATGGATCAGCATGGGGAGGGCTTGAGACGGGCTCCCCACTCCCCAACCTGACAGATACCTACCATGTGCCAAGGGTCTTACAGAAGGGATCCAGAATATACCACTACAAAAAGTATTTTGCTTTTTTTGTTGTTTGTTTTGAACGCTCTTTGTCTGCCTAAAAGCGGAGCCACCCAAAAGAATT
The DNA here is from genome assembly GCF_000325575.1 of Pteropus alecto. Lineage (NCBI taxonomy): Eukaryota > Metazoa > Chordata > Mammalia > Chiroptera > Pteropodidae > Pteropus > Pteropus alecto. Next base: position 5,593,098 of record NW_006442484.1, read on the forward strand.
CAGCTGTCATAAATTCTCTCCCTGGAGTTTTGAAACCAGAAAAGATTGACTCTAGCCAGAGAGGAGCCATCGAGACAGCGACATCAGGATAAGAAATCACCTAACAGACATTGTCACAAAACTATCGTCTTTCTCATCTCTTCTCCTAGGGGCCCATTTATCTTTCCTAAAAATCCTTTGTTTTCCCATAAGTGCCTTTCTCCCCCTCTACTTCCCCTATTAAGATGGTATATATTTTAAGTCCCAAATTCTAACTGCCTCCTTGAGTCATATTTTTCTGTGAACTCCTGCGTATGTAGGTGAATAAAAATCTGTCTCTTCTCTTGCTAATCTGTCTTCTGTCAGTTTAAGTCTCTGGCCCCTAGCTAGTGAACATAAGGGCAGAGGGAAAGTTTTTCCTTCCTGACATTTTCATTGTCTCATCCAGTCCTCAGAGCGCCTTTTGAAGGAAGTGTTGAAGTTTCCACATTGCCCATGAGGAGACCGATACTCAGAGAGGCTGGGTAGCCTACTCCAGGACACACAGCTGGTCATGGGGCAGAGCCGTGCTTCTGATCTGGCTCTGTCAGCTCCAAGGCCTGCATATTTTCCAAGGACTGTGCCCCAAGGCTCTGTGGAGGAGATGGTAGGGCCAGCAGTAGGGAGCAAATGCATCCCAGGTAAGGTGTTACTTGGAAGTGGGAAGGAGAATCGGGATGGTCTAGGTGGCCCTCCTCCAAATTCTTTATACCCCTGGGGTGGGGTGCCTTTGGAACAGGCTATATACTGTGGTCATCGCCTCCCCATCTCAGCCATGTCTCCACTGTGCCCTTGGGCTGCGCAAAGGCGCCAGCCAGGCCCACCTCCTCCCTCCCAGCATAGCACCAGAACCTCCACCTGTCACTTGCCTCTCTGGAACAGCGAAGGTGGTAACAGGGGTAGGAGGTGCAGCTAGGGGGCTAGCTTCAAAGTCTTCAGTTTGGAGCCCAGCTCCATCCAGGGGACCCCAGACCCCCATGGTCACCGAATAGGCATCTTCCCCACAACTGCAAATGTCCCTCTGCTGCCCTCTGGATTGTGTGCCCAGTAAAGGAAGCCTGTTCTCTGGTCCGTGTATGTGTAGCTGTTCCTCTGGGCTCCCAAGCACTCCTGATCTCCAGAGTTCATCTCAGCACTACCCCTTGCCCAGAGTGTCTTCTGCATAGCCCTGGGCAGGCCTCAGAGATGCCACCTTTTGCTGAGTCAAGTCATGTCTGTGGTCTCATAAACTGATAGATATTGAAGGACGTTTGAGTCAGGATGTCTGGAAATCTGTTTTTGGAGCCTTTGGGCCAGGCATACCCTGGTATGCAACTCTCACTCTGGCAAACCACTGCCGTTGGCCTGCTGGCGAGGAGCTTCTGGGCAAATTTTGCACTTTTCTTTGGGCTGTAAGAGCATCCCAGCCATGTCATAATCGAGGGGGCAGAGGCCCCAAACTTCCACCTGGTGGCCCAAGGCTCTGCAGGGGCTTTGAGGGCTCCATCCTGACTCCTGGGCCTTCCGACCCTGACTGGATTGTCCATTTAGAAGCTCGCTGCTCCCTGTGCCCTCAGTGTCCCCAATAGCCTTGGTCTCTGTGTTCTAAAACTAATCTGACTCTAGGAAAGAGGTCGTGAGGGCCCATGTGTTCTAAGTAGTGTTTTGCGTGCCTTTTTTTTTTTTTTTTGTCTTTTCTAATGACTTAAGAGTTTGAAGAATGGGTCTATAGATCAACTAAACTATTTGTAAAGTATCCAGAAGATACCATTAAAAAGAAAACTCTCGAGAATATAAAACACCACTATGATGATCATTATTAGAAAATAATATTAAGCTGGAAATACCCTGAGAAGAATTTGTTTAAATGGTCTCACATTATGGCCATTATATAGGTGAGTAATGCTAGGTACTATAAAAACGACTCCTAAACTTCAGTGGCTCACCACAGTAGAGGTTTCTTTCCCCTTCGTTTCTCCGGTTGAGCTTGGCTGCCAGGGCTGCACTCCACATGGTTACGCAGGCGCTCACGTTGCCTTCATTGAGTGTGTCTGACATTTTCTAGGGGTTCAGAGTCCTTCCTGCAGGCAGAGGAAGCAACGAGGGAGAACCTGGAAGATGGAAGGAGAGGTTTTAGAGACCAGACCTGAAAGTGGCACCCATCAGTTTTCTCTTATGTGGCACAGAAGCTGGTCACATGGCCCCACTCAGCAGCTTGGTCGGGTGGTTGGGAAATACAGTTCAGCATTCACTGCCACGATGACATTTAATAAATAAAAATTTTAAACCCACCAGAATGAATAAAAAAAGAAATTGCCAATGCGTAAGATGTCAGCCTGTGACAGGTTCTGTTTGGAGTCTGTAGATACCAGTGCTTCCAACAGCCATGTTCAGGATCCACCATGAACCATATTTTAGGAAGGAGGAAACTGAAGCCAGGAGAGGTTCACTAACTTGCCCAAGAAAGATTCTGAACCCAGAAGCTTTAGCTCAAACCTGTGCACTAAATCACTACCCGAATCTCTCTTAATAGAGACACAAGCTCAAAAAGAAAAGGTTGATGTGGGTTGATTTTTAGAGGCCCTGCAGCGGGACCCCCACCCAGAGTAGGTTGTGGGAGAGACGCAGGAGTTGAGAGAGGGAGATGGTAGTTTCCCACCTTCTCCCTTCTCCAGACTCCTCTAACGCCTCCCATACCCAAGAGTGTGCAGCGTTGCCTTTAAGAAAAAAAGAGCATTGTTGTTGGAAAGACAAAATCTGCCTACAGGGTTCCAGTGCCCCATCATGGGTGTTTGTGTACAAAACAGAGGTCAGGCCTGGGGGTGGCAGGGCAGGGCGGTGGCACACAGGGCTCACTGTGAATCTCTGGGCTTGTTTCAATCCCGAATGTCCCTGGCACAGAAGATGATGGAGGAGACGTGAGAGGGAGAAAATTGCTCCTGCGTGACATAGCTATGGCACTGTGGGGCCTAATGACTCTGTGTAACACAGCCCTAGAGTCAATGCTGCAGGGGCTCTAGACATCGCACAGGCCAAGAGTCTTCAAATTTGTTCCCCTAACACTTCATTAAAGTGCACATGGCAGTGCATTCCAAACCAACAGCCAAACTGAGGGACCAAATGGGGTGCAAGGAAGTCACGGATTTACAAGAGGGGCTCTGAGGAAGCCCAGGACTATATGGGGCAGAGAGTGAAGAGCTCTGAGCTCCTCTAAATTCTTTTGCTGCTGCTATTGCTGGAGAAACTGAGGCTCATAGAAAGGAAGCAACATGAGAGGTCCCCTGGTGACTTGTGTCTTGTTCAGGCTAAGGCGGAACCCCAGTGTCCATGTACTCAGTCAAGGCTTTGCCCTCAAACTCAGGCCCTTCTCACAGCAAAAATGTCAGAAACGTGCCTGGGTGTGGGTGGTTCCTAGGAGGGAGGGCTCCCCGAGGGTGCTGCACTGGCATGGGGTTGCCATGGGACCCAGAGAACAGAGGGAAGGCTGCATTCTAGAAACAGGGTGTAGGAAGAAGTGGAGAAGAGTAAAGATGGTGGATCTGGCAGTTGTACATCGTGGGATGCCCCTAGGTGACTGGTGCACCAGCCCAGAGGACGACAGCTGACGCAAGTGGATTTTGGCTGTTTGGCTTCGAGGGGCCAGGCTCCCAGATTCCTTCTGCCCGGTGGCAGCTGAGCCCCTACCTCCTATGAGGGGTGACAGGATATTGGGGTTGGGAGAGTCTGTGCTGCAGACATTTGTCACCACCACTCACTGAATGTGTATGGCATGGTTCAGACCATTTAACCCTTGTAACACCCTGTGAATTGAGGCTATTGCCCTTGTTCTCCAAGGAAAAACCTCAGGCTTAAAACGCATGGACTTGCTTGTGGTAAGATGCTTGCTCCGCCAGAACGTGTGGGCGGACACCCTGAATGCAGGGTTTCTGGCTTCACAGCCAGGGCTCCCATCTTTTCTCACCATCTTTTCCATTGTGGACGCCACCTGCTCTCAAGATCGGTGGTCCAATTAGCTGCACGGTAACCAGTAAGTGATTTGGATAGAAAATGCTGCTATAGAGGTTAGTTTTCCCTGTCTGGGGCCCATGTTGCTTGTTTCTGGTTTAAAGAAAGTAACACAAGCCCTCTTTCTCCATCCTGTCCCTTTTGGGGTCCAAGAAGAACATCTGGGGGCCTGAGGACCTGCATGTGAATTTTATTTCTCTACATCAGTGGAACATCTTCATCCGTGGGTGAAATTGCAAACAGGCTCAACAATGTAATTATGCAGCATTCATGTGTAAATGAGTACGTTCGATTTCATTTTACTTATTTATTTATGCCACTGTCCTCTGCATTTTAAAATTAATTTCCTCCTGGCCAGGACTCTGGACACTTCGATGTCAAAGGGGTATTGTGGCCAGGACAGCCTCAGGAACAGGGCTGGGCCAGGGCTTGGGGAACATGGCCATCCCCAGGCAGCCTGGCATCCAGATCAGGAGAGTCATTGGTCTTGGCAGAGCAGCCTGGTGGAGAAAGGAGATCACCTGGGGAAGCCTGAGAGAGACTCAAGGGTCCTGTCCCACACGCTCCCAGATAGCTGTTGCCCACAACTTCTGGTGTGCCAGCCTTGTCCAGAGATGTCACTTTCTGCGTGCCTTTCTTTCCAACACTGTGCATCTGCTTGCAGAGAGATGCCCTCCTTGGTTCTGCTGGGGTGGTCTGGAATGGCAGAACTTGCAGAACACAAAGGATTTGTCGTGTTTTCAGTGGACGCCTTTGCAACCTGGGGTAGAGGAATCCAGGGATAAAGACAAAACCCAGGGCCCCGGAGGCCACTGCAGGTACAGGACCTGGGACAGCTGTTGGGGTCCAGGGCTCCCCCAGGGTGGCAGGCCTTTTCCTCCCATTTCCTTCCAGCCCAGCAAATGAGCAGGGGGAAGACAACACTTTTGCAGAGAGCATCCTCTGAGCTGGATGCTGTAGTGGCATTTTGTAGTTACCGGTAGGTACACTTTCAAAGACAAAGGAGAAAATGTGCCCCTCTTAATAGTGGCTGCTTTATAAATAATATGTTATATGTAACGGCAGGTCGAGGATGTAAATAGCTTATAGGAAATGATGTCTGCCATGTACCTGCATTTGAAAGTCTTTAAACCATCCCACAAGGTGAATATTATTATCACCATTTTACAAAGAGAAAACAGAGTTTCAGATAAAAGGAATACCTTGTTCAAAACTGCAGCAGTTAGGAAGTGGTAGAGCCAAGATTCGAACTCAGTTCTGGAAATCTTCAGTTGGGTGGCACGCTCCTGTGCCAGGCCAAGACCTGAGAGATCGTGAGTGGATCCACAATATTCACAGACAGGCATGGGAAAGTAGAAACCCACATAGGGTCCTGCAATGAGGATATAGTGGGGCTGGGACCAGAAGCCAGTCACTGGGCCCCAGAGACTAGGCTTGAGCAGAGCTCTAGATGTGAATGTCGGTAAAAAACGCTCAATGACCAGTATGTGGCTGTACCAATGTATGTGTCTCCTACGTGGCAGTGAATGAAAGAAACCAGAAGGAAGGCAAGCTGCCAGATTTCGTAGCTTGATCAAGTAGGCACACCAAAGTAGTGTTTAGGGACGCTTAGTAACGTTACGCAGAAAAGCAAGGAAGTGATTGCAATGAGCGTCAGGCTAGTGGTTAACTCTGGCGGGGAAGGAAGGGCACTGGGAGAGGATTCAAGGTTGGGAGTGGTTCCGAGAGACCTTAAGCGCTCCATTTCCTGCCCCAGGTGGTGAGTTAATGAGTGTTTGCTTTCTGATAAGTCATTGAGCTGTGTGTCTATTTTGTGCCCTTTTCTATATGCATGTAACATTTCACAATAAAATTGGTTTTAAAAAGAGAGTAAAGGAAACGTCATTTTGCAGAAGAAAGGACCTCCCCTGGAATTCTACCCGCTGGAGCGGGCTGTCCCTGTGGATCCGGAGAACCTTCTGCTGTCTTCTCTTTAGGTACCTACCTTTCCTCCACAAACTGCTGTTGGAGGCACTTGGTTTCAGGTCCACGTTCCTAGCACCTGCTTGAACGGGAGGTGCAGCACCCTCCCCTGCAGGTGCCCACCTGGGTGGTGGGGGGCAAGCTCCTCTCCACCGCACTCTCTGGTAATCATGCCAGTCAAAGGCCAGTGTGGTTCTCCATTGTCCTTCCTCATCAAAGCTGCTCTGGCTGAGAACCCCAAGAAAGAGGAGGCCCCTCAGTGGGTGAGAGCAGAGGGGGCCCTTCGCCTTCCTTGGCTACCTGCTGGCACCTGCGTCAGAAGCCCAGTCCTCAGGAGCAAGTGCTCAGCTGCCCACCACGAGGCATTTCAGCCCACACCCGGCCAGCTGGCACATGAAAGGACTCAGGCAGATCCGCCCCTGGCCACTTCTCAGGGCCTTGGCTTCTGGGTCCATAGAATAATTACACCTCCCTCCCAAGGCGGTTGCCTGGTTTCAAAGCAATGACATGGGAAAATCACGTGGCATCATGCTTGCACGGAGAGGGCATAACCACGCGGCTTCCTTGCCCAGGGACTGCCTTCCCTTGGTGGGGACCTAGAGTGTCTGAATCCAAATCTGACCATGCTTCTCTCTGGCTTAACATTCTTCAGATATCCTCCAAACCCACATGGGGTCAGATAACCCTTCTTCAGTTCCCATGGCCCTAGGGCTTGCCCCAGTAATGGTGCTCAACCTTGCCCTGTCCTCCTACTAGGCCGAGAGCCCCTGAAGCGCCTGGACCTGGCTTACTCCACATTCCAGGTGCTCTAGCACCAGCCAAAGCCTGGACACACCAGAAAAATGGTTCATGAGTCTCCATAAAGGAGCCCTGGAGACCCAGAAGCCCGAGTGAGTTGAAGGCAGCTGAGCAGTTGTCCAGAGCCTCCCGAATCCGCAGTTCAATGTCTGCGTCTGCAGACTATCTGGATACAGCTCACTTCAAACACTAGCCACGTTGCTGAGTTCGAATGGAATGCCAGTCAATCAAACGCTGAAATACACCTGTGGGACTCACAATTTAAGGAAAGCCTACAATGAGTTAGTTTTTCAGGGGAGTAAAGTGTTCTTTTGTAAATCTCCGCAGTTCAATGTCTGCGTCTGCAGACTATCTGGATACAGCTCACTTCAAACACTAGCCACGTTGCTGAGTTCGAATGGAATGCCAGTCAATCAAACGCTGAAATACACCTGTGGGACTCACAATTTAAGGAAAGCCTACAATGAGTTAGTTTTTCAGGGGAGTAAAGTGTTCTTTTGTAATGCAACAAAGACCATTTAGTTTTGTTTTTTTCTTATATAAATTCAGATATTGGACTTTGGGTGCTTGGCTTCCCCAGAAAGCAGATTCTGGGTCAGCGATTAGTATGCAGGACATTTAATAGAATATTCTTGAAGTTAACATGGGGAGGGGAGGAGATGGGAGGAAGCAGGAGAGGGCAGACGGAGAAGCTGAGCTTTGATGCAGTCTCAATGGGGTCTCCAAGGCCCACAGGGAGTGTGCAGCTGGACTCCGTTTCAGAGTTGCGCCCACAAGGGGTGAGATATTTAGATCCCTGCCAGTCAATGGTGATGTCCACCACCTTTCAAGGGTGTGACCTTGAAGGAGGCAATCTTTGTAGGGACATAGAGGGCTGACTAGTGGCACATCTCCCAGCAGCCTGGGGAGTAAGTCCTTTGTTCTTGAAGGGGACTCTGCGCTCCTCAGTATCCACCACATCCCATCACATAAAACTTTTACAAAGAAAATAAGGGAACTGCCATTTCTAGAGGGCCCACTATGTGCTAAGCCCTGTGCTGGGTGCTTTATATCCATGCTCTCTGAAAACCCTTACAATGGCTTTACAAGGTGGGTGCTATTATACCCATTTTCCACATGAGAAAAGACGAGAAAGAGGTGAGTCATCAGGAGAGTGTCAGAACTTCACTCCCCACCCTCCTGCTGTGGGACCCTACTGGGCATACTCACACTCTGTCTGTCTGTCCTCTCTACCCCCTCCCCCACCTTATACTGTGACTAGCCATAAGCCTGCAGCTTGCTTGTCCAGAGACTGTGTCCTATCTGGATCATGCACTCAAGTGTGCTGGTGAACGAGAGGTCGAGCCTGGGTTGAGGCCCTGTGAAGCTGACCACAGGGGTCCAGGGCAGGGCAAGGCCAGGCTCCTGGGCAAGGGAAGGCTGTGTTACAGACCGGTTCCTTGGGTGGGATCAGGGTCAGATGGGCAGAGTTAGGCTCCTCTGGAAACTGCCCCATGCAAGGGCCAACTTGCAGACCTGAAGGTGGCAGACACACTGGCCTGTGAGTACAGACATTCGACAGACACCGGGCACTTAAACTGTCCCAGGAGCAGTGCTTGCCATTGGAGACTGGGAAAGTCAGGCGTCCTCCTGTTGAAGGGGCTTCTGGGCTAGTAGAAGTAATGACAAAAAGCAAACAACCTCAAATCGCTGCGACAAATGCTCTGAAAATGAAACAACTGTCATATGTCTAGAGGCTCCCCTGTCTGCCACCAGTTGGGATGCCTGGAGTCATTATGGTCCATGCTCACTAGCGACTCTGCTGAGTGGATCTCTTCAAAGCCACTTTTACAGAGAAGGCGAATAAGGTCTAAGGTTGCTCAAGCCACTAACCATGGAGGGTCAGGACCGGAATAAGATCGCTCTGACTCTCTTCTTTCCTCCCAACTTTGGGCCCTAATTCCTGGATGAAGATCCCCAAAGTGCCTTACCTATAGCTGATCTTGGCTATGATCTTGGGAAAGACCAGAGATCTCATGTTGAGGGGAGTGACTGGGGAAAGAAGATGGTTCTGGCCAGATGACTGATTGTAGAGAAGCGGAAGCTGAGGTCCACTCTCACATGGCTGAGGTTGCCTTTAGCCTTTAACCAAGGCCACTCATCCTTCATGGGAGTTGGAATGTCAGGGGAGCATGGAATGTGTCAGTGCTGAGCTGCTAGAGAAGGGAAGGTTTTGCTGCTGAGATGCTCAGTTGGAAGAATGCATAAGAGGCCGACATGAGAATGAAACGCAGGCACCAACTTTTTTGTGGGGAGTGCAGTTCTATTGCAGGAAGTGCAGTTCTATTGTGGGGAGCATCCTTCTGCTTCTACTCTTCTTGTGCTCCCCGTTTTGTGCTTCCCTTCTGCTCTCCAGGGAACGGCATGGCTCCACACATATCAAAGTACAGTAGTGGCATTCAGCCACACATGCATAATACAATAAGCTGAAGTATTTTTACATATTTTAGGCGCAAGTGCCCTACTTCAGTAATGTAACATTCTAGATCCGGAGTCCTATTCCTAGCTGCGAGCCTGGATCATAGCCAGACATGGGATCCTTCACCCGGGACCCACACTCCACCCTTACAGGGTTGCAGCACAGGATCTGGACCGGAGGGTGCTACCTTGGGCCCACAATCTACTTCCTGGGCTGGCTTAGCCGCACGGGGCTTCAATCCCAGGGTAGTCTTTACCCGCCGTCCCTCTGGGTGCTGCTCAGCACACCAAGGGCATGGTGACACGGCAACTTGTGCTTGTGCCCGTGTCAACGATAGCCTCCATCATTTTACTTCCTGTTCCATGGTACAGGCCGTCTGGGTACCAGGTGTCCTCAGGGATGGGAGCCTGACCCTCTACATAGGGACTCAGTATGTCTCCCATCCCAGCAGGCTCCGCCAGGAGCTCTGCTTGAAACTGCACTGGTCCCAATAGGGAGTGCAGTTAACCTGACAGGGGGCTCATAGAGAACTTACACCCACTGCTCCAAGTAAGCCCCCCATTTTGTCAGCGTAGGGGTCTGTGCAATTCCCATATAGGGAGCCACAGAATGTTGAATCAGACCGAGGGCAGGAGTCTGTGTGACTTATCTCCAGGCAAGGGCATGGGTTCCTCGAAAAGGAGCTGGGGTGGGTTCCCCAACACCAGCTCCTTGGCAAGTTGAGAATAGAGTCTGGCTGTGTCTCTGCTGGAGGCTGTTATTCCCGCATCTGCTCAGCCTCTCAGGGCTGGACTGGCACCTTCAGCTGCTCCCCAGGGTCTCTTGATCAGAGTCATTTTCTCTCTGCTGCTAGGGCATGCCGAGTGTTTCCCCAGATACTGCCTTCTTTGGGCAATTTCTTCTCCCTGGAACACACTCCTCTTCCACGCCATCCTTCAAGGTCCTTTCCTCCTTCAAGGTCCAGTCCAGCTGTTCTCTTTCATGGTTGCGTGGGGGTGACTGTCTCATGCAGTAGGGCTCAGCTCCACGGGAAATGGGCTTTGTTTCACTCATTGTTGTATCACCTGTACCTGAATCAAAGCCCAGACAAGTGGGTACTCAATGAAGAGCAGGGACTGTGTGAAAGGGTGATAAGGTTGGGCCTCTCTGCATGTCCCCGCCACTCACTCTCTTCACCTGCCAGCCTCCTGTGTCACATAGACCCCCTGTGACTCTTCCACATTACAGAGACCCTGATGGCCCAGCCCGGACCCTCCCACTTTCAGTCCCTGGCCCTCCGCTGCCTGGCCTTTCCTGTCTGCATGTTTCCTTTCAAATTCTTCAGAGGGACACTGAACTTTCAGGGATCCTGGCCGCAGGCTCATGGGAGTCAGCTGCCAGGGGCTCAGTTGGCAGGGCAGGTTGGCCAGGTGGCTCATGTCTGTGGCCCTGGCCAGGGAGAGCACCAGCAGCATTCACACTGTTCGTGGGCTCATGATTCAATATACTCTCATATCTTTTTCCTAGTTGATTGTGAGCTCCCGAAGATGGGACATTGTCTCTCATCTTGCTGTGATATTTTCAGAGCACTGAGCCCAGAGCTGGAGACACACACACAAGATTTGGATCACAGATCTGAATTAGACTCCGTTCCTGTCCTCCAGGCACTCACTATCTAATGTGGGAATCATACCATTAAAATGATGTGCGAAGGGAGACATGAAGAGTCTCCCTGATTTTCTCATTAAAAAATAATTTCAAACTTAAAGAAAAGTTGCAAAATAGTACAATTTCTGATATCCTTCACTCAGATTCCTTAAAATGTTAACATTTTACTACATTTGCTTTTTCTCTCCTCTCTTTCCCCATATCTATCTATCTATCTATCTATCTATCTATCTATCTATCTATCTATCTATCATCTATTGTCTATCTATCATCTATCTATCCATCTATCATCAATCTATCTACCTATCTATCTATGATCTATCATCTATTCATTTATCCATCTATATCTATCTACCTATCAATAATTTTTAAAAACTGTTTCAGAGTAAGTTGCAGATATGATGCTTTGTCACCTTTAAGTATTTTAGTATTTCCCCAAAGCAGGGGAATTCTTTGACATAACACAGTACGTGATCAACACCAGGAAACTGGGGGAGCAGCATGGGCAGGCCTGGGGATGTGGAGCTGGGTAGTATGTATGGAAGTCTGTGCAGTGCTTTTGTGCTGAGCGCCTGGGAGGAGTAGCGGACATCAGACTGCAGAGCAGGCGGCCCCAACTGATCAAATAGGCCTTGAATTTGACCCATAAAGCCCTGGGGTGCCCTGCAGATTTGCAGGCTGGCTGATGGGCCCTGCTGTGCAATTTAGCCTGTCTCTCTTGGGTCCTGCAAGAGGCCTGGGCTAGGAGCCGATGGTCCCAGGTGCCCGAGAGCTCTCAGTCCATGGGAAAATCAAGTCGCCCTGCTCACTAAGAAGTTCAGTAAGAACAGAATGTACTCAGGGAGACCAAGGAACAAGGAGTGGAAGGGCAGGGAAGGAATGGAAAAAGTAAGTGTCTGGCATGTGCCCGGCCTGTTTTGTAACCGCAACAAAGTCTCCTGATGAGTCACCACCCTTCTCAGAGGACCTGCTCCTTCCGCGTCCACCTCCTTGTCTCTTTTCTTGCTCCAGCCACTGGCGCTGTCCCCCACTCAAGTCGCTCTGTTCCTGGGCTGAGCACATGGACTTGGAGTTATTCAGAACCAGGTTCAAATCCCACCTGGCTATTGTGTGGGCTTGGGCAAGTTGCTTGATCTCTCTGAGCCTCGGTTTTGCTTCTTTAGAGTGGGAATGGCAGTCCATGCTTGCAGGTTATAGTGGGAGTTGGTGGGGATGGTAGGTGTTTCGCACAAAGCAAGCTCCCTTGCAAGTCTGGCTCTATCACTTGTAGCCACGCAAAATCTCTGTGTGGGTAGGGCCCCATGGTTCCCAGGTGCTTTTCTTCCTCCAGCTGTAAAGTGGGCCCTTGCTTGCCAGTGAGTGCTTCGAGAACGGGCCTGCATCTGACTCATCTGGACACTCTTGCGAGGGTACATGGCACTTTGTAGGTGTTCAGTGGATGTTTGTGGAAGCCATAAGACAGGTAAACCCATGAGATAGCACCTAGCAAGTGGCAGATGCCTGGGAAGTCTGAGTGTCTTATGTGAGGCCTTTCAGCCATCCACAGTTAAGATCCACAGCATCTGCTCAGAGGCAGGTAAGCTGGTCAGCGAGCTCACCGGGTGAAACTGATGGGTGCTCATGATAGGTCAGCCTCCCCTCCTGAGGGTGTGCTCCCTTTGGGTGGAGAAGACTCCTGCAGATAGAATTGCTGAGGCTAAGGAGGGGAGAGGTGGGAGCTGCAGCCAGGGCACCTACTTGGGGTGCTTAAGGAGCTGGTAGGCAGGACCACTGAGGCAAACCATGCCAGATACTGTGTACCCAGATGCAGTGTGGGGACCTGGGCAATGAATTGCATAAAGGAGAATGTGGGCTTGTTGGTGAGAGGGCTCAGGCTTCAGCCCTCAATCCTGCTGGGGCCTTTCCTCTGCCCCCAGGTAACCCAACACCTGGCCATCCTCCTGCAGGCCTGCACACCACCTGCCTCTCTTGGCTGCTCCAAGAGTTTTGTGAAGGTGTTGTAAATTGCTCTATGATGTTCTGGAGCCAAACCATGTCCCTGGCCCATGGCCCACCCCCCGGGGCTTGGCATCAGCTGCGCTGTCCCTGGAAGACACTTTGCCTTTGAGGGTTTAGAGTTTTGAAGGCTTTGATTTAGAGGGCTGGGTCAGCGGCATCTTCACCTGACTGGCATTGAGGAAGTGCCTGCCTAAGGGTCAACCAGAATCAAGGTGGTCAAAAGGACACAGCCTTGGGCTGCTCACATCCAGGCCCTAGCCACCCAAAGATGCTTTTGAGATGAGCAATGTAGAGGTTAGCTAAGAACGTGTGCTTTGGAGCTAGACAGCCTGGGTGCCACTTACTAGCTGTGTGAACTTGGGTAACAGGGCCTCTTTGTAGCTCAGTTTTCTCATTTGTAAAAGGGGAGTGATGTTGTGAAGGTTAAGGAGCTAATGTAGATAAACTGCTCAGAGCAGCCCCAACTCATGAGCGCTCTACAAAAAGGAATCATTTCAACCAAGGTTTCAGAAATACCGCAGATCCCTTCCTAGGGGTAGAATGAGGCTAGCCTTCCCTTTCCTGACCCTGCAGCCCTTTGAGGTCTAGCCCCTATCCACTCTGCAGCCTCACTTCCAACTTCTCTCTTCCCTCCGCTGCAGCCACACTGGCTGCTTGTGTTCCCCTGAGCATTCTTAGGCCTCCCGCCACCACAGGTTGCCTCCTCCACCTAGGCAGTTTTTCCGACCCAGTGGGACCAACCCCTACCCCCTATTTCTCTCACTGCTCAGCCTAGGCATGCCCTCCTCCAGGAAGCCTTCCCCTTAACATCATGATATACTATCCTCGCTAAAGTCTGCAGGTTTGAAGAAACTGAGGTTCCCAGAGGGGAACAACTTGCTCAGGGTAAAGCTGCCGGAGTGGAGAGCTGGGACCTGGCTTCAGGCCTAGCCAGCTCCAAAGCTGGCACTCTTCCCTCTCCCTACCCTGCTTCTCCCCATCAGAGTTTGTGGGGAATGCTGGCAGGAGCCACCTGGTCCTGCCTCAAGACTGAGGGGATCAGTCCCTGGCTGCTAGGAGGTGGCCCGCCAGCCTGTCCTGGCATTCCCCTGGCTGAGGAGACCCCTGAGCTGCCTGCAGGATTGGCTGAGGCCCCCCGTCACAAGCCAACTTCCCAATCCAGCTTTCTTCCTACCCTCACCCCATATGGATCCTCAAAGGGCTTCCTGATAAATGTCCTACATGCTTTTTCCAACCCAGGGGCTGCAGCAGGTTCTTAGTGACAATCATCTAATCCTGGTTAGTGAAATAAGGGAGTTCCCAGAACCCCAGGAGGGCCAGGCTTGGGGCTCCACGGCAGGAAACACTACCACGGCTACCCAGTGTGGTGCCGGCGCACACTCACTCGTCACTGGGGTGGGCCCGAGGCAGAACACCCGAGCTCTGCCATGCTGTCTCTAGACTAGTGGGATGTCTTCAGCATGGGGGGGAGGGGCTCAAGAAGTAGGTGAAGGATGGGAGTGATGAGGAAGGATGTGAGGGTGGCCTGATTTAGGGAAAAAGGCTTGAAGCTTTTGTTGTGAAAACCATGCCTCTTATACTTGATACCAGGGAGACAATATCTTTGATCAGCTAACACACCTGATCTGAGATCGCAATACTCCTGAGGGCAGCAATCATGGGCGATTCATTGCTGTCTCCAGGGTCTGGCACTGGGTTGACACTTATATGTATTAAGTGAGTAAATAAATGAAAGAAAGAGGAGTTAGATCTGTCCCCACTGGAATGGAAGCTCCATGAGGGCGGGGTCACATCTTCCTTGTTCACTGCCTCGTCCAATGCCCAGCGCAGGGACTGGCATGTTGGTTGGACGAATGAGTGAACGAATGAGTTTTGCAAACGTAGTCTATACTTGCCCTTAGTGTCTCATAGTCAGTGTCCAAATAAGTTTGGGAAAGGCAGCACGTGATATCTTCCTGTCAGAGAGTCGCTCCACATTATAGTCCATTAAAGGCTCTAAGAAGACCCGTAGTGAAGAGACTCTTTCACCTTGCTTTATCTAAAATTTCCCACATTTATTCCCTCCTTCCTACCCCCCATTGGCAATTCATGGACACCAGTGCACTATGGAAAACATTTTCGGAATTGCTTCTTTAATTTGAAAAATCTGAGTTAGAAGCCATCAAATCAAGAGAGTCAGATATCTGCTTGGGAAGAGGGGAGGGGAATGGGAGCCCCAGCACAGAGGTGGGAAAGAGGCTTCTCTGCAAGGGTCTGAACTGCCTCCTTGGACCTGGGATGTCACTCTGTGGGCAGCGATGCCCAGTAGGAGCTTCCGTGGGGTGTGATAAGGACAGAGTGACAAACTCCTATTGGAAGGACCAGAGGGAGGCTTCACAAAGCCCCGTTGATCACAGGGACGTATCCCTTCCAGCTTTTCCGAGATCCAGCTCCCCAACCAGCAGTGGCTCTCTTCCCTCCTGGTGACGTCACCATATCACTGTGGCTCCCTTGAACACTTCTGCACCATACCTGCTGTGCTCTGGGTTAATACACGTGTAAGCAGGTTTTTCTTCACTGATGAAAGGAGGAGGGAAGGAAAGGGAAGAGTGTGAGCCTAAGCCTGGCCTTGGACAACATTCCTGGTTCCTTGGGGTTGCCAGCAGGAACTAGCTGTGGTCATCCAGGCTGAGGGACAGCTGGCCATTCCCGGTGGTGTCATAGGTGGAGCCTCTCAGGGACCAGAGGGAGAAGAGAAAGTGTGAAGACTGAGGCTGATTTTCTGATATGACCCTGAGGCGGAGCCACGAGCTACATGGGGACAGGCACAAGGGAGCTGGTCAGGGGCAACGTTGCCCAGCTTGGTCTGCGCCAAGGGAGACATTGAAGGAAACACCAGCTGATCAGTGCTGGTGACATGTGGGGAAGGAACAGAGTCTACTACGAGGCATTGAGTTCTGCCCATAACTCACAGTCTACTTAGGGAGGCCTGTGAAAGTGAGACTCAGGGCTGTGGGGGTGGATGGGCTGTGTCTTGAAAAGGGGTGGAGCTGTGAGGGGTTATGAGAAGGAGTTTGGAGAAGGAAGGGGATAACCCTGGGCGGCTTCATGGAGGAGGTGGGCCTGTGTGAGTGGAGAAGGGTGGGTGAATGTGCCCAGGCCATAGTAGGCTGAGATACCAAAGGCTGGCCTTCTGACCAGATGCTCTCATTCCTGACAGCACTGGAGCCAGCTCCGAGAGGGCGGAGACTGTGACCTGTAGAACAAGGTACCTGCACAGAGGAGAGGTCTTAAGTATCTGGGATCCCTGGTGAGTTATCCTCAACAAAGACTGGCCTCTGAGCACTGAAATAAAAGTCAACAGTGCTGATCAGAGAGGAGAGCACAGTCTTTTGAAGAGGACACACAGCTCCCAGAGTAGCCAGGCTCTGCTGAGCCCTGACCAAAAGTCACAACTTGTCTGTGACAGACACTGCTGGTTGTTTGCCCAGCCTCTATCCACCACCACTTCTCCTTGCCCTCCTCTATTACAAAGGTCAGAAAATAAAATTACTCAATTGTTCGGTCTCCCTTGCTGCTAGAGGGTTCTGGATACCAGCATATAAGCAAAATTCTCTAGGGAAGGGCGAAGTTTTGCCAGGAGGAATCTTTTTGGCCCTTTTGCTCTTCCCTTTTTCTTTCGGACTGGAATGCCACTGTGAGTCTTGGAGGGGCAGCAGCCATCTTATCATCCTGAGTCAACAAACGTAAAAGAAGAAGCTTTTAAAGTATTTGAAGTTAGATGTATTCTTATCTGCTACAACGTCTAAAGAAGGATTTTTTTCCGTCATAGCCACTCAGAAAGGGAGTGTCACAGAGGCCAGCCCTGGCAGTGCCCAGGCCAGCAGTGCCTGCAAGAGGGAAGCTTGATCACCAAAACACTTTCAGAATTCTGGACCCATTGGCAGCACTGCTCAGTTTTCCAGCTCTCTTTGTTCCACGTCCACACTTTCTGAGCAACTCACGAATGGGTGCTAGTTTTCTGATGAAAGCCTACTTTGGAGGAGAAGGTGTCAATCACAAGCCAGGGGTGGTTGTCACATCTTGTACCAGGACTGCTCATTATAAACGAATGCATCGGCCTGAAGATTTATACATGTGAGTCTACCCTGAGAGGTGGAGCTGCAACTGGAGAGTCCCTTAAATCAGATTTCCCAACCTTTGGACTGTGAGACACTTACCCTGTGAGCCTGGGAACTACAGATATGCAATACATGCTGAATGAATGAGGGAATAAACTGCGCCTCCCGCCCCGCCCCTCTCCCCACTGGAGCTAGGTTCCCGAGAGCAAGATCTGCACGCTTCATCCCCAAGTGCCTGGCTCAGGGCCTGGTGCCTGCAGGAGGTTCTCAAGTGCATGTCGAGGATCAGTGGCTGAGGGACAGCGAGGCTTACAGGGGTTGGAGGGTGGGAGGGGAGGAGCCCGGAGGACAGAAGTCCAGATGTTCCTCTCCACTGCTCCTAGACCCCTTAGCTGACCCCAGGTTCCCTGGGACTTTCAGCCCATTTCCACAAGGTGCTGAAGGGACGCATATCTCCCAGACCTCTGAGTCTCTGGCACAGCCCTGGGGCTGTGGTCAGGGGCTGCACATGGGTTTCCCACACTGGAGTCGCGTTTTGAATCTGCTTTGCCAGTATTTGTCTCAGAGGGTTTCCAAGTTCAGTTTGGTTACTCGTCACACAAGGATTTCTCAAGCTTTTCGTGTGGGTCAAGATCTGACCTCATTAGGGTTCGGGTCCAGGTTTGGGCCAGGGGCAGATTTGGCCTCCTGGATAAGGTTAAGGTTTAGATTCGGGTTAATGTCAGAGCCAGGGCCAGAGGATCAGCTACAAAATTTTGGGTCATGTTTTTGTCCATCTCATGGGATGTGGAGTTTGGAGTCAGAATTTTACAGGACTTGAGTGCTCACCACTGAGCAGCTCTGCAGTGACCCTCTCTGTCCTCCTCTAACCTTCCCCTCCTCTCCCTCCCCTTGGCACCCACCACACTTGCTCAGTTGAAGCTGATGGGCTCTTGTGAGTTATTCCCAGATGTGTCTAGTCTATTCTGTGGTTGCATCAATGTCTTGTAGGCAGGGCCTTCCACTGACTGGGCTTCCTCTCTCCTTCGGGCCCTCAGGAGGCTTGTAGTAAATGCTGACTGTGTGAATAAAGGGAATAATGTCAGCATCCCTAGGGCAACATGTTCCCTCTGTTGGGAACTTTTCAGTTCAGGTTAATCTAATTATTTTCAAAGTTTTTATTGATTGTGGTGGATGTTAGGAAATTCAGGATATTTTAGCTGCTTATAGGTATCCATCCTTCATCCATCCATCCAACCCAGAAACACTTTTTGATGTCTGCTGTGTTGTGGGACTTTACTGAGCCCACAGGAGATGAAGGAGACATTGAGACAGTCTTCAAAGGGCTCAGCTAATAGATGGAATCAGAATAGTGAGCAGATGATGGGAGGAGCCCAAGTTCTGTGGGGTCCAGAGGAAGATAACCCAGCCCAGCCTAGAGGCATCTAAGGAGGTCTCCTGAGGATGAAGCTTGAGTGTTGAAAGATGAGCAAGCAGTCACCTGTCAAAGAAGAAGAGATGAGCATTCCCATGAGAAGGAACAGGATGTGCAGAGAGGCCTGTGGCAAGAGAGTATGAGACAGCCTTTGAGGAAGTCTGCAGAGGGAGCACAGGAAGGCAAGGTAGCCGTGGGGTTGCTGGGAAGATAAAAGCCCTTGGAGGACTTTATCCTGAAAACTTGGGGAGCCATGAAAGGATTTTGAGCAAAGGATCAACCTGATGCGAGTTATGTTTTAGAATAATCATCTTGGAAACTTGTGGAGGGTGGATGGGCTTGAGCCTTGGCACTCCTATGGAAAGACTAGGGATGGCAAGAGGAAGGCACCACTGAAGATTCGATAAACAGCAGCACCGACCCCAAAGTCCTGCAGGATGTGAGGTTCTCAAAGTCGGTAGGGAAAAGCCAGTCAGCAGGGAAAGCCAGGGAGGTTGGGAGGGCACAAGTGTAGGTGACTCAGAGACCCACCCAGTCAATGGCTCTAGAGGGCTGTGTTGGGCAAAACTGCAGCTTTAGCCAGAAGGCCAGGAACAGTGCTGGTGCACGACAACCTGGCTGTGTGCACCTGCCTCCTGTAGAGCAGGCTACTGGTCCCTGGTTCTCATGCTCCCAGCCCTTCCTTGACCTGCAGAGCAGCCACAGATGAATGGGAATGTCATCAGAGGTAGGTTCCATCAGAGCCAAGTCTCCGAGGGCCGTGTGACCCCAGGATTAGAAGCTGGCTTGGGGCACAGCGGAGGCTCTGGGCGTGCAGACAGTTGTTTCTGGAGCCCATCAAGCTGCTACATTGAGAATGGCCTCTGCTCCGCATTCCCTTTGTTTAGGTTGGTGACTGAAGCAGCTGAGAAGTAACTGAGACAGGAGGGTGACAGAGAAGCCTGAGGGCTGGTTCTGGGGCTTCTCCCCCCTCTGGAAAGAGGGAACATGTTGTACGTGCATGACCTCAACCAGGAAACCTGAGGCTTGTTGATCTTGAGTGCCTGCCGGAATCTTGGCCCTGGTTCTGGGCTCACTCCCCAGGGTATGCGTTGTCTAGCCTGCGAACACTTGATCTTGAGGCTGGTGGAGGAGGGAGACAAGGCTGGGTTGCATGTGGGACTCTGGGTGAAGTGGCTTCCTCTGCCATGATGTCCAGCCAACAAGGCAGAGCCTCCTGAGGGATACCTGGAAACTGCTCAGCGGCTCGGCTCCCAGCCACTGCCTCTCTCTGCTCTCTGCTCAAGCCTAGGGTTGTTTTTGTTTGTTTGTTTTTAATTATTGAGCATCTACTGGACACCAAGCCTTGCACAGAGTGCAGAGTGCAGTCACCTTTCATTCTCAGTGCAGTTCCACAAGGGTTCGGCCCAATTTTACAGAGGAAGGAATGAAGGGTCAAAGAGAATCGGTGAGTAAAGGAGGCAAGGATGCGAACCAGGCTATGAGCGAGACCCAGAGCTTGGCATTGTTTCTTAGAACACCTTTCCTATGTCACAGAGGAGAAGCCTGAGAAGTTTTCACATTCACTGTCTTGACCTGTGTTCACGCAAGCAGAGACTGAGGCCTTATTAGTGAGCATGACCCCAGAGAATGAAGTGATGGTTGGGGGAAAGACCGGGGAGGAATGGAGAACTGATGTGGGGTGAGACTCATGGCAGACCTTGGGCCCTGGCTCTGAGGACTTGCACATACTCTCTGGGGGAGAAAGGAGGAAAATTTACCCTCATATTCCTGATCTTCACCCTTTCGGATTGCTACTGTGCGGCCCTCAGGCCAGGTATGCTCATGCGGCAAGACACAGAGTTGGTTCCCGAAGAGGTACAGAGGTGACTGAAGCAGGAGGCAGGTGAGGACCAGAGGGTCTGACGTGCAAAGTGGCTGGCTGATGCATCCAGTCTCTTCAACACACAGTTGGGGACACTGAGTCTTAGAAAGGGGATGTGAAAGGTCATACATTGGTGGCTGAACCAGGACTTGCTCGAGATCATTTGCCTCCCAGACCAGGTGATTGAAATGGTGAGAAGCAGGAGGTGGCCTGATCCTCTGGGTATATGCAGAATCTGTGTGTGTGTGTGTGTGTGTGTGTGTGTGTGTGTGTGTGTGTGTGTGTGTGTGTTAGACAGAATACTTGGAGTGACATGTAGGTGGCCAGAAAATGGAGCATGGACACAGAGCTCTTTAGAAAGTTCTCAGGTATGTATTCCCCAGCATGAAAAGGATTGCTTCCACACCCACAC
>NW_006442484.1:5615476-5642408 GCF_000325575.1 Pteropus alecto
GAGGCAGGAGGTGGCCTGATCCTCTGGGTATATGCAGAATCTGTGTGTGTGTGTGTGTGTGTGTGTGTGTGTGTGTGTGTGTGTGTGTGTGTGTGTTAGACAGAATACTTGGAGTGACATGTAGGTGGCCAGAAAATGGAGCATGGACACAGAGCTCTTTAGAAAGTTCTCAGGTATGTATTCCCCAGCATGAAAAGGATTGCTTCCACCCCCACCCCCACCTCCAGCTCTGGGAGACCCCAACCCATAGGGTCCAGGCCCCTGTCTCAGTCTTAGGAGTGCTCTCAGGCAAGCCCAGCCCCAGCCAGTACAGTAACACCGGTCACTCCCAGAAGAAGAGGGGATAGTGGGACAGCACATGTCCTGGGCTGTGGAATTGTTCTCACTGTGCCTCAAGCAGCCCAGGGGCTCAGGCAAGGGAAGCGTGATGAGTAACTGGGCTTTGGCATCCAAGTAAAACCCACCCCAAACCCCAGACCAAACCACCTCCTGAGTCTGCCAGCGGTAGTTGCCAGAATAATCAATACCCATTGTTCTCCTAGACAAATGTTCCCTCTGCACTTTCAACCATTGTGCTCTGGAGAATGGCTAGGTGTGGGCTTACAACATGTGGACAGACACAGCCTAATGGGATCTGTTCCCCAAACTGATTCATCCCACAGTCTTCCACAGCAGGGTCAAGGGGATGAAGGCAGCTACTGGCTGGATCAGGGCGGAGAGCTGGCCCCAGCCCAGACAGACTCTAGCCCTTGAAAGTTGGCTGACCTTGGCTTTGGGTTCCTCGACTACTCAGTGAAGTATCATACATAGCCCTCACTGTCTCATTGGAAGGATACAAACATTCCTGGGAAAACATGCAGTAGGAGTGAAATTCAAAGTGTTCCTACTACTTCTCCAGTTGTGTGGGGAGGAATCAGGCATTGGGCAAAGAGTATAGGCATCACAGTCAACAAGCTTGGGTTCCCACACTGGCCTCCCGCATACCAAGCATGTTATCTGTCTAAGCTTCAGTTTCCTCATATGTAAAATGGAGCAAGTGAGGCTAGCCTGTAAGATTGGAGGCTTGGAAGGTGTGCATGCTTAGCACTCAGCAAAGTATCAGGTACCCGTGGGAACTGTGATGCTGCCGCAGCAACTGGTCGCTCACAGAGGATCAAGGACAAGGTGGCTGATGAGGTCAGGACAAGCATCATGAGCAGAGCAGGGATCACATCCTCTCTGTGCTTAAAGGCCAATGTCAAGACACATCTCTTCCATGAGTCCTCTTGAGTTCATCCAGCCCTTAAATCCGGCCCTCCTCTGTCATCTATTCCCCTCTTTAACTCTTAAACACTGCAAGAGGTATTTGTTATTGGGGTTGGCAGAGGACTGCACAACACACCTACCAACTTCTTATTTGAGAGTAAGGCACATTTTTTGAGTATTGGCAGGAGGAGTTAAGCCACCCACTGAGGAAACTGAAAGTGGCAGATGTTCCTTCCCCCATTCCTGGGCAAATGGACCCAGGCTTGGCCAAAAAGACACTCCCATTGAGTCAAGGAAGGCTTCCTGGACAAGGTGGTGTTTGAAATTAAAAAAAAATTTCAACTCAATTTTTAATGGACATTTTCAAACGACCACAAAAGTAAAGAAATATGAACGAAATCACTAAGGAATCAGGCAGAGTGGAGGGAGAGACGCCTGGTGGAGTTTGGGATTGTCAAACCATGTAAGGCCTTGGGGCACCCACAGGTAAAGGGTCTTGTAGAGTGTAGAGTGTGGGCAGAAACAGCATGGGGAGAGGAAGAGCTAGAGTAGTGGACACCTCTTGGGAGATGAGTTACTTAGGACAGAAGATAATTTTTCCCTTTCTTTGGATTTCCACCCCTTAATTTGGGGCAAAAAGAAAACATCTATATGTAGTAGATGAAGGAACTTGGTGTTTTTGGATTTCCCCAGCAACAGGTAGGTAAATAATTATTTTCAGTGTGGTGCAGTGAGTTCAAGGGTGAGGACTTGAATCTTTCAGGACTCATAGTTCTAGGCAAGGGATAGGAATCTGAGTCATTCCTGTAAAGTCTTCGTGCATAACACAGCCAGAGGATTTCACAGGAGCTGGAGCAGGTGACAAAACTAGGTAGAGCTGGGTATGATCCTGAATTTTATAGTCAGAGTTCCTAGGCAGTCATTTTTCTTCCTGGTATGTTTATACAACAGAGATGGTTATTGCTTGGATTTAAAAATATTTTATGGTTGGTTGTAATTTCTGACATTGGAAATGTTCCATGAGCAGTCAAACTTCCTGAAGAGTAGAGGAGAAAATTCCCTAAGATGTCCATCACAGCAGAAGTCACGATGCCAGGCTGTAGCCAACAACACCATGGACTTGGACAATGGACAATTTTACAATGCTCATTCATTCATTCATTCATTCATTCATGGGTTTATTTGTTCTACTCCTTTGATTCTGATTTATGATGCTGTCTTGGTTCTGGTCATTCTTCTGCCCTGACATGCAGGACAGCCCAGACGAAGAGAAAAGATGAATAACCAAGGTGGAAAGTTCTGACATTCCTTAATTTCCTTGCCAGCTTGTCTTTCTCAGGCCAGGCTTTAAATATCAGTGAGCAAGAAAATGCAAAAGACAATGCATATCTGAGCCTTGCTAGGACATGTGGGAAAATCACACATAGTCTCCTTGTGGATGGACTAGATGGAGAGAGAAAATGTCAGGCACTTAAGTGTCGCCACTGTCTAGCTGTATGTCCTTGACAAGTTACTTAACGTTGATGGCCC
Organism: Pteropus alecto; assembly: GCF_000325575.1. Taxonomy (NCBI): domain Eukaryota; kingdom Metazoa; phylum Chordata; class Mammalia; order Chiroptera; family Pteropodidae; genus Pteropus; species Pteropus alecto. The sequence continues at coordinate 5,618,252 of NW_006442484.1, forward strand.
TCCACTTTTCCTCAGCCTGTAGAGTAAGGCTACCACCACTACATTCTAAATACTTATTACCTGACACAGCCTGTGGTACACACACTACACATGTGATCTCACAACAACCATATGAAATTAGCATAGCCAGTCCTTTCTTTTCACAGAAAAGGAACCTGGGAAACTGGAGAGGTTAGTGCTTGTTTCTGGTCACAGAACTGGTTAATGATCTAACTGGGATTTGAACCAAGGCAGTATGATTTCAGAGACTATGTTCACTTTACTTTCACAGGATTATTTTGAGGTGGAATAATCAAATTGATGTAAAGCACTCGGAGTAGTGCCTAGCACCTTGTAGATGCTCAGCACATGTTAGCCGTAAACTTCGTTACCTGATGATTGGGTGGAGACATAACTGAGTCATGGCCTCATGAAAGATCGACTAATAGCTTAAAGGCAAATCTGAAGGCTATCTGTGTAAGTAGGCCATACATGTGCTTTGTCCTTGTCCCCTTCCTGACCTTTATATTTCACGACCGGGGTGAGATTATTATTTGCATGCCCATCAACTTTGTGTATGTCACAAAGCTGGTCGGCACTAGGAACATATAATGGATGATACAATGTAAATTCAATAAAATCTCAACAGGCAGTAATGATAAACCAAATCTAACAAGATTAAATTTGATATGGGTAAATATATGGTTCTGCCCTTACAGTTGAATTTAATAGCATTTATGTAGCATCTGTTATAGACCGTATTCTTTATAAAATACTGGAAGTAAAAAGTTGGATAAGAAACAGTCCCTACTCTTGAAGACCTTCCCTTTATAAAGTGACTGTCCAAGTAAAATATATGTCCTTGACATTCTGTCTTCCTCATGTAGACCCACCTTGCCCACTATAGACCAATTGGATAGGCTTATTTCCTGCCCAGCCTCCACACCAGACTGAATTGGAGATTGATAGCTTAGCAGTGGCTCACAAGAAACACACTGAGGAATTTGGGTGATCTTTGTCATTCTTCTGGGCTGCCCAGCACATGGACTCCCTTCATTTGGGGAAGAATTCATCAACATATGATTTTTGATGGAAAGTAACTTCATGCTCAAATTGTCCCATCTTTGGCTAGTGGGATCTAATTCAGACTCCTGGATTCTTTTGAACAAGGCCCTGGTAGTCTTTAAAATTAAAAAAGAAATGAAAAAATTTTTAAAGGATCTGAGAGACAGTGATGGATATAGAAAGACAAAGAAGATACAATACATGTATGAGAGTAATGTCTGAAGAAGAAAAGTAAAGCAATGGGACAGAATCAGTATTAAAATCTATTAGTCAAAGAAAAGTTTTCTGAAACAAAAAGACACTAAAAAAAATATTGAAAGATGACACTGCATATCTAGGAAAACTTGTCCAGAAGGCCAACAATGAAACATACAGCAAAATTGTTAGATTTTAAAGGAAGAATATTTTGGGTATCCAGGAAAAAAGATCAAGTCAATCTAAGGCTGCATTGTCCAATATGATAGTCATTAGACATTTTAATTAAATTAAAAAGTTAATTCCTCTTACATTTTAAGTGCTCAGCCAGCAACCACATGTAGTTGATGGCTATCATCTTGGACAGCACAGATTATATAATATTAGCATCATCACAGCAAGTTCTCTAAGGAAAGGAAACCAAGTTGGCCTCAGATATTTGTCAGAAGTATTTCATGCTAACAATAATAGATGAACATATTTAAGATATTGAAGGGAAGGTTATGTGAGCTAAGGATTTTATTTCTTGCCAAACTGACCTTCAGGTATAAAGAAAACAAACGGGAATTTTTAAGAACTCTGGGAATATAATTCACATGAACCCTGCCTGAGAAATCCTCTAGGAAATGGATTTCAGACAACCAAAATGACTTGAAATAAATCAGTACAAGGACTAATGGTGAGCATTAAATGTATGTTTATCTGTAGATTTAAGAAAACAGTCTGGAGATTTCTTAAAAAATTAAAAATGGATATACCTTTTGACCTAGCAATTGAACTTCTGGGTATTTATTGAAAGAAAACCAAAATAATAATTCATAAAGATCTATGCACCCTTATGTTTATGGCAGCACAAATTACAATAGCCAAGATATGAAAGCAACCTAGATACCCATCAACAGATGATTAGATATAGAAGTTATGGTTCATATATATAATGGAATATTACTCAGCCATTAAAAAAAATGAATCCTACTATTTGTAATGACATGGATAGAACTAGAGGTTATCATGCTGAATGAAATAAGTCAGACAGAGAAAGATAAATACCATATGATTTCACTTACATGCAGAATCTAAGGAACAAAAAGAACAAACTAATCAAAAAAACAGACGCATAAATATAGAGGATAATCTGATGATAGCTAGAGGGGAAGGGGTTGGGAAGCTGGGAGAATGGGGTGAAGGATTAAAGAACTACAGATTAGTGGTCAATAGATGGGCACAAGAATGGGGAGCATGACATAAGGCATGTAGTTAACATTAATGTAATGGCTAGGTGGAGAGGCAGAGGAGAGAAAGAGCAACTAGGGAAATCATTTTATAAATTATATAAACATCTAACCAATATGGTACTGTATACTTGAAACTAATAATAAAATTAAAACAACAACAACAACAAAAGACTCAACGATAGTTATAAGGCAGCAGTCCCCAACCTTTCTGACACCAGGACTGGTGATCCTATGAGAATCTAATGCCTGATGATCTGAGGTGGAGCCGAGGTGGTGATGCTAGTGCTGGAGAGCGGTTGCAAATACAGATGAAGCTTCACTCACTGGACCACTGCTCACCTCCTGCTGTGCAGCCCACTGCCTAACAGGCCACAGACCTTTACCGGTCTGCGGCCTAAGGGTTGGGGACCCCTGTTATAAGGGATACAGCATAGTATGTAACTTTTATTATTTTTTAAGCTTTTTCTTCTATGATCATTTTCAAATATATATCAAAGTAGTAAGCAAAGTAAAATGAACCTGATTGACTTATCACCCTGTTTCAACAATTATCAATATATGGCCAGTCTTGATTTATCTTTCCTCATTTTCCATTTCTGAGATTATTTTGAAACAAATCTCAGACTTTGTATCATTTCAACCATATTTTAGTATATATTTCTGAAAGATAAGGACACCTTAAAAACAACCCACCATATTATTAACACACCTAAAAAAATTAACCTCAACTTCTCAGTGTCATCTGATACCTAGTGATTATATTTCCTCTCTAGTTTTAAAAATGATTGCTTGAATTGGAATCCAAATAAGTCTATACATTGTAATGGTAGATGTGTTTTGTAGGTCTCCTTTAATGTACAGTTTATCCCGCCATTTTAAATTTTACTTGTAATATATTTGTTGAAGAAACAGGATTGTTTGTCCCGTAGAGTTTCCTTAGTCCAAATTTCACACCTTTTATCTTTATGTTTAAGTCAACTTTTGTGCCTTTCAGGAGGCATTTCAAAACTTTTTTCATATAAATTTTGGCCATTTACTCCTTCGAATTTCCTTTACCTTATAGCTATTGTAAATGGGATTTTAATTCTGTTATATCTTCTCATTGATTTGTGTGCGTGTCTGTCTTATCAATTTATGTTTATTTTATAATCTGCTACTTTACTAAAATTTTAAGTTGTCTGTAGTAGTTTTTCAAGTGATTTTGTGGAGGAGAGTTTCCTTACATATGATTTGCAAATAGTGATTTTCCTTTCCAAGTCTTTATTTCTCTATAGATTTCTCTTATCTGATTGGATTAGCTAAAGCCCCAAAATTAAATAGCTCTGGAAATAGAGAACTTCCTTATCTTGTGTCTGACTATTGGGAAAAACTCTAGTGTTTCCACACTAAGTAAGATGCTGGCCTTTGGGTTAAGATATTCGTGTACATATAGACATATGTATTTAAGGAAGCATCCCTTGGTTTCTCAGTCTTAACAATATTGTCTTCTAAACCATGAACATGCTTTATATCTTCACTTATTTAGGTCTTCTTTCATTTCTTTCAATAAAGTTTTATAGTTTTAAGTGTACGATCATATATGTTTTATCAAATTTATCCCTAAGTATTTCATGTTTTTGTTGCTATTGTACATCGTATTGTTAAAATTCAGTTTTAGATTGTTCATTCCTAGTATGTAGAAACAATCCATTTTTGCATATTAACCGTGTATCTGGCAACTTGGCTAATTCACTTATTAGTCTTAATAGCTTTTTGGTAGCTTTCTCTGGATGTACTACGTAAATAATCATGTTGTTTAATGAAATAACATGGTTTTTCTTTTTTGTTTTTTAGTATGTCATTATAAATTGATTTATTTTAAGCCAGTCTTGCACTCCTGAGATAAACCCCACTTGGTTATGCTGTGTTGTCCTTTTTATATACATGAATTCAATTTGCTAAAATTTTTTTAAGAATGCTTGCATTTATGTTTATAAGGGATATTGCTCTGTAGTTTTCTTGTGACTTCTTTGGTTTGATATCAGTGAATTGGAAAGTGTTCCTTCCTCTTCAATATTCTGTAAGATTTTGTGTAGAATTAGTATTAATTTTCTCATTAAATATTTTATAGAACTTGTCAGTTAAGCTATCTGAGTCTGGAGCTTTCTTTGTGGGGAGATTTTTAACTTCACATTTAATTTATTTAATAGACATAGGGCTTTGGTTGTTTGTGTCTTTTAAGGAATTTGTCAATTTCATCTAGGTTGTTTAATTTATTGGCATAGAATTATTTTTTATATGGTCCCTCATGAGAGGCCTGTGGAGCAATCATTTCTGAGTTCTTATGTTCATAACAATATGTCTATGGTCTTTTTTCACGGAGGTCAATTTAGTTTGATATAAAATCTGTGACTCACATTTTTTGAATATGTTAAAAATGTAACTCCATTGTTATTTGGCATAAAGTGTTGCTATCAAAAAGTCTGATGACACTGTGGTTATATTTTTTTTTCAAGTAATGTGGTCTTTTTGCCAGGATGTCAAAAGTATTTTTTTTTTTCATAAAGCCCAATAATTTTACTAAGATGTATCTTAAAACTGGCCATATGAATTACTTTCCCTAGAATTGTGGTATGCTCTTTCACTTCATAGTCACAAATTCTTTTATTTCAAGAATGTTTTCATAAATTATACATCTTAGTCTTTGTACTTTTTTATCGTTTTCATATGCTTCTTGAAGTCTCTTATACATATGCTGACTCTTCTTTGCCTATCTTTTATATCTATCACTTTTCTTTAAATCCTTTTTATCTTTTAAAAATTATTTTAAAAACATGTCTTTCTTTCTATTTCTATTTATCTTAAAACATTGTTATTTGTTCTTGCTCATGTTTCTTCTATTTAGTTTTCATTTTAAATATAATTTTTCCTTTTTCTCTAATTATATCCTGAGTTCTATCATTTCTCTTTTCAAATATTCCTATTCTCCAGTCAACTTATTTATAAGGTTTTCTCATTTTAATTTATATTTTTCTTTAATAATTTTTATCATTTATATACTGTATTTTAGTTTGTTCTTAATATTAGATTATTTCTCTCTTTTTCATATATCTCTTTTTTTGTGTGTTTTGTCGTCTGTGGTGATATTTATTCTCTGATTCTTATATATTATTACATATTCTTATAATACTCTTTATTCTCTTATTTCCTCAGAATAAACTTCTTATGAGATTTGACTCTTTTCCGTTGTTCACTTTTCAATGCATTTTCTTTGTTTTTAGCATGGAAATGTGTGCTAGAACAGCTTTTTTTGGGCTTTATTTCTGTAGAGCTCCCTCTTATGTTGTCTTTTCAAAGTGATTAAAAACATGGCCTACTTTCTGAGGTCTGCCTACTCTGTTCCCCTCCTTTACTTTAATATGGAGCTTCCTTTTCCTTTGCTTCTATTTTCTCTGTCTTCTTCAACTTGTGTTCTACTCCTATCTGTTTCTTCTCAGTGTGGATCTTTGTTTTGGAAAAGGGCTTCCATTTGTTCAATCTCTTGAGTTTATAGGTGATGCTGCTCTATCACCATCAGCTCTATTATGCCCTACTCCACTGCATTTACTCCCATATTGGATCCTTCAAAACCTTCCCAGTTATGACTGCTCTTCTCAAATTGGCCCAGAGTGCTTTCTAGTTAGCTCATACTAGTGACTTTAGGTTATTCTATTTGTATAGGCATCAGGAGCCCAGTTGTCTCCCTATGCTTCCTTCTGCACAGAGGTAGATACCATGTAGTTCTTGTAGCTACCAGTAGGTTGTTCTCATCCACTCATGGCAGGAGATTCTTGGGGAGACCTCATCACCCAGTTTTGTTGTAGATGCTGTTTATGGGTCTTTACTTTTGCTGTCTTAGTTGCTCTGTTTATGTGGAACAATTTGGGAAGAATAGAAAATGCCACTACCATCTTCCAAGAATTCTAATGTGCATTTACTATTTTTGTTTATTTGTATAATTCAGTTAGATATGTTTTCTATTGCTCACAAATAAGAACCAGGACTTATATAGAAGTTTTAATTGACTGGAAATGCAAAAGGAGTGGGGACATGGCTTCCAAATAAAGTAGTTACAAGACCGTGATTTTAATCCACATCAAAGAGAAGAGAGCATTTTGACCACAGGAGGTGATGATCCTGACCTCTGTTCTAGTCTGCCTTTGGGTGCAGCATTGCATCTGCTCTGGGCACCAGGATTTTAACAGATACTCATCTATGAAGGTGTTTAGGAAGGAGAGGCGTTTTGAAATCTTGCTATCCAAGTGATAGTTGAGGGAATTGCCAGAAACATTTAACTGGGAGAAGAGAAGATTTAGGGGCAATATGATCGTCACCTTCAGATACTTGGTCATGAGATAAAGGGAATAGATTTGTCTGCGTGACCCCAAAAGATAGAGCTTCAGTCAAGAAGTAGACATGATAGAAAGATGGATATTCATTTCCGCTTAAAGAAGAACATCTTTCCAGTTGAAGGATGTACATACTCTTGGTAGGTACATTGTAAGGGTGGCACAACAACTACTGGAGTTATATTAATTCACCTCTAAGATCTCTTTGCAACTGCAAAATGAGCTTTGGACTTTTTCCAACTCTAAATGCCTGTGATACTACTTATTAAGCTTGAAATATGGGCCTAGAACTGTAATCGGCATTGTTGAAGCTTAAGGTTAGTTGCGGGATTATAGAAAACTAAGTGGCAGAACTCATTCTCAAATAACTGATGATTTAGCTGATAAGATTTGACTGATGTATCCATGGAATAATAAACAAATAAAAGAGTTAACGACTATAATTTTCTGAGTGCTGCTATATGCTATAAACTCTACAAACATTATTTCATATAATCCTTACAGCAATTCTATAAGTGCTGTTATTATCATTTCTACTTGATGGATGAGGCTTCAAGAGATGAAGAACATTGTTCAGGGCTATACAGCTAGTAAGTGGCAGAGCTGGGATCAGACACAGCTTCATTTATCTCCAAACCTCTGCTCTTAAACATTTCAGTAGCAGATAAAATTAAGATTTTCGAAAATAAGTTGGCACCATATGAGTCTAGGAGTATTTCAGAGGCAAGGAAAGGATTAACATGACTTGAAGACTTCTTATATTCCAGGCACCATGTGAAAACCATCTAATCTTATCCTCAAAAAAAATTAATTAATAAGAAGCACATTTCATTAACCTAAAGTATCAGCCAGGACCCTGTCAGGAGATAGAAACTATATTCCATTATTCTCACAGAGAGAAATTAATATAGAAAGTGTTAACCAGGTTAAAAAGTTGTTAATTAGGTAACTTACAAGAAGAAAACTAAGTTATTGTGGAGGTAATAACTGCTGGAAGCAGCTACTACCCCAGGGCTGAGAGAAAGAGGGAAGAGATTAAATTATTAAGATTTAAGAGCTTGGAGGAGAGTCCTCATGGAGCTGAAACTCAGACCTCTGGGGTGTAGGAGGAGGGGAGATTTCTCATCTGGGGCTTGTCTTGAGATGCAGTGCAGAGGCTGGTACTACGAAGATTGGAAAACTGCAGGCTGGATTCCTCTGCTGCTGAAGGAGGGAGCTGCTGGGGTCAAGGTGAAGAAGAGTTGCTGAAAGGATGCTTACAGACAGGGAGAGGAAGCAGGTCCTGTCTTCCTTCTGGAATCCTGTAGCCTCCCTCTAGCACCCCCTATTGGCTAAACCTACCATAGAGCCAGCGATCAAGACAAAAAGATGGTTGCAGTCTCAGTCCCTCAATCACAAAGCAGAGGAGAGAGGGGCAGCATTTTGATGTTGAGGAAATAAGGGCTCAGAGCTGAAGACACCTACCTCAAGTATCAGGGCTGGGAACCATGGACACTCTACTCCACGACTCAGGCTTTTGCACATGCTAGTTGCTTTTATGACCACTTCGTTCATTTCAGAGATGACATTGGGGCCTGCCTAGCCTCCTTCTGTCACTTCCTTGCCTTGGCAGGAGCTCTCGCCTTAATGGGTTGCACAGCCTGCCACGTGGCCTTGGAGCTCAGGCACGCTTGCAGGAGCCCTGGAGTGCTCTCTTTGTGACCCTCGTCCCCAAAATCTCTCCTAACACATTCCCTGTCTTGGCCTCAGCCTCCTGTTCTGGCAGGCCCAGTCTGACCATGGTGACTGCCAAACATCTGCTTGGTCTACCTTGATGATGGGAACAAAGAGATCAGTTTACCCAAGCTGTCACCTGCCTCTCAAAGGCCCGAGGTACCATGGCCGGGGCAAGTTCCTGTGGCAGCTTCCCAGGAAACAGATCTGGAGTGGGGTTTAGACATATCTGGTCCATGTTCGGAGGGAAAGGAATCTTCCCAAGGGACGAAGAGATCTACTCTGGGGTGGTGGGCTTGCAGAGTTGGGAGCCCATAGTTGTTTATTCATCCCATGAAGCCACCCTCCAAAATATTTATTGAGAACATACTATGTGCCAGACACAATGCTTGCCCTGGAAATGCACCGGTTGTGCAGGGAACAACTTCTCTGCCCTTATGGAACGCATGGCCAAGTACAGGATGCAGACCATAGCTGAGTAAGGAAATGAGATGGGCATGAATTTCATGCTCTCAATCCCAGGTGTGCAAAAAGTGTAACTTTGATTTTCTATAATTCACATTAATTTCTAATTTGAGACTTCATTTCATTGGGAGAGCAACTTCTTAATGGATCACAGTTTTGGGTTCCCTTTTTTTCTAAGGCTATGTCTAGGTTTTGGGAGGTTTCTGCAGCTCCACGGACATCCTATGCTACGGAGTCCCTGGGTGCAGCCCACTGCCTGGCAGGCCCAGCTGCTGTCTGGGACTCTGTTCAGAGTAGTCTTCTTGGGCTCTGTGCCTCCTCAGTGCTTCCAGGAAGCCAGGCAGCAGGTCCTCTCCCTGAGGCCTGCTCTGGACCTGTTCACTGGGCCTTCGTGAATATCCTAGAAGTACAATCTTCCCCTTCTGCAAAGCAGACAAATCCCTACCTACCATTTATACCAGAGCCATGAAGGAGAGGAAGAGGGCACTTTGATGGGAGAGGGAGCTTGTTTCAGATGGGGAAGAATCAGTAAGTTCTCTTCAAGGATGTGACATTTGAGCTGAGACCTAAAGAAGACCAGGGAAGACCTGCAAAGATCAAATGGGCAGAGTAAAAAGAGCCTGAGGTGGGAGCCAGCTCTGAGGTGGGAGCCGGCACCATGATCTGAAGGGTCCATGGCAGCTGGTGGGCAGGAAGCCTGACCAACTGCCCTCTGGGGAGTTCATTGGAGTCCATGTAACCAGCATCTCTGTTCCGTGAGAGTAGTTCTGACTCCCAGGGAGCAGGTGTATGCTTTGTGGCTATCCTGTGGCTGCTCACACCATGGAAGTGTGAGAAGTTTAGAGAGTACACAGTTCACACACAGCTTCAAGCTGTCTGCCGGTGCTCATTTTTTCTGACTCCAGGGTGGGGTCTTCTCCCCTGCAAAGCCCTTCCTGACCGCCTCCCCCAGGGTAAAAGGATCCCAGATTGCTACTTCCATACCTGAGTGTCACCCTGCAAGGTCTACCTAGCTTGGACCTTTCATTTCCCTGACCCTAACCCTGACGTTCCCCTGTCTCACTCCACTTTCATCACTCTTAAGGTGACGAAACCATTAAAAACAATGTAAACATTCACACTAAAGCTGGTAGGCTTGATTCGTTACCACTCCCGGGAACATTTGCAATTTAAAGATTATTTAAGTCAGAAGAACTCGAAAGAATGGCGGAATCTGGAACAGTAGATTAAGCAGAAACTCTCTGGAGGCCTTTAGTTTGCATCTTGTGTGTCTGCCTCCTCTGTACACATGCGTGCACACTCATGTACGCATGCACACCTGTCGTCCTCACTTCCTACTCTGCAGTCACCTCTATTTTCCTACTCCCCTCTAGAGGCCCTCCACGCAGTAGCAGAAATTTAGCTGAGTGAACCCAGGACACCAGGACACATCCAGGGTGTGCTCTGCAAAGGTAAACATAAAAAACAAACATCAGATAAGAGGCAGTCATATAGCAGACATGGGGCCAGGCACTTGAAATACTTTTCTTTAATCCTTACCAAGGTCCATTAAAGTATGTATATTATTATCCCCATTTTAAAGCTAAGTAAATTGAGGTTCAGAGAGGTTAAGATATTCACTCATCTCAGCAGAATGAAGATTCTGTCAGTGTTCAAACCCCTCTCCCCTCTGCCACACCCTGATGCCTTGCTGTGTGTCCTGTTGCTTCAGAGGGTCCAGATCTGGGAAGGGTGTGACAGAAGGCTCCATGCTGTTCTTGGGACAATATATGAATGGTTTTCAGGGTCTGGTCTCAATTTATCTTCAGCTCTTCAACCCTAGAGCAGGGGTCAGGAATTTCTGCAGGAAGCATCCAAGTATCAAATGTGATAGCTCCCCAGGTGTTCAATGACAGCCTGAGGGAACCAAACAAGCTGGGAGGATAGGTCCTTAGCTAAAGCCCCCAAACTGCCAGAAAATGGAAAAGACTCAAGTTTGTGGTTTTCCTGATGCATGAACGGGCAAGGTTGAGGGGCGGGGATAGGCAGCACCTGGAGAGAGTCTGCCTGACATTCAGGGGAGGAATGGCAGCTACCCCTCCTCCTGTGCCCTTGGGACTCACTTTTGCCCCCAAAACAGGAGTGGCTAAACCCTGTTTCAGTTTTAGCACACCTAATGCTTAAAGACCAAGGAAAACTGGACTGTGAACCACAGGGCACTTTTCCTCTCAGGTCTTGGTACTCATGGTTTGATAGAATATATAATGAAATAAAAAAGCATGATATGTGTTTTTTAAATGAATTTATACCTCCTCACCAAAATAACATTCAACTACTTTAGTTGGAAAAATTAGCGATGAGTAGATGTTTATGATATTCTTTATTCAGAATAGAGACAATTCTTGGAACAAATATGGATGCATAGGCCATTTGGAATTACTTTGAGTTCTCCTCCCCTATACCACTCCACTCCCAGGTCCTCAGCCCACAGGCCAAGAGTCTCAGATCTGAGGATTCTAGTGACATCCTTTCCTGAGCTCCTATGTGGCCTTAGGTAAGCAACTCGACTCCTGCATGGTGCAGTTTCCTCATTCTTTTTTTTAAATTTAATTTTATTATTAGTTTCAAGTATACAGTACTGTATTAGTTAGACATTTATATAATTTATAAAACAATCCCCCTGATTGCTCTTTCTCTCCTCTGGTTCTCCACTTAGCCAATATATTAATGCTAACTGCATTCCCTATACCACGCTCCCCACATCCATGACCATCTATCAATTACTAATTTGTACTTCTTTAACCCTTTACCCTTTTCTCCCAATCCCCCTTCCCCTCTGTCCATCACCATATTGTCCTCTATATTTGTGAGTCTGCTTTTGATTAGTTTGTTCTTTTTGTTCCTTAGATTCCGCATATAAGTGAAATCATATGGTATTTAATTTTTTAATGGCTGAGTAATATTCCACTGTATATATGAAACATTACTTCTTTATCCAATTGTCTGTTGATGGGCATTTAGGTTGCTTCCATTTCTTGGCTATTGTAAATTGTGCTGCCACAAATATTGTAGTGCATAGATCTTTACCAATATTGTTTTGGTTTTCTTTGATTAAATACCCCGAAGTGCAATTGCTGGGTCAAAAGATTTTTAATATTTTAATATTTTGAGGAATCTTTAAGCTGTTTTCCATAAAAGTTGTACCAATTTACAATTCCACCAACAGTGTATGAGTGTTTCCTTTTTCCCACATCCTCACCAACACTTGTTGTTCTTTGATTTATTGATGATAGCCTTTCTGACAGGTGTGAGGTGATATCTCATTGTGATTTTAAATTTGCATTTCCCTGGTGATTAGTGACCTTGAGCATCTTTTCATATATCTATTGGCCATCTGTATTTCCTCTTTGGAGAAATATCAATTCAGGTCTTCTGCCCATTTTTGATTGGATTTTTTTTAATTGTTGAGTTATAGTTTCCACATTCTTACCTATTCATAGGGGCACAGGGATAGAATGATGTATTGGCCATGAAATACGTGGCTGGGAAGACACTAGCCTGTGGCCTCAGAATCTGTTCTCCTCTAATTGTTCCAGATAGGAACGAATCATATGTCCATTATTTTGTTTGTTTGCTATCATTATTAAACCTTCAGACTTACAACAGGAGAGAGAAAAGCAAAGCTTACTTAACAGAGGAAACCTGATGGCCAGGATGTTTTTGCATCAAGTTTCCCAGGAGAAATTTATGAGGGTGAAGGTAAGCCTCAGACTCAGCTACCTTTTTGAAAGTAGGGACTATTTGGTTCTTCCCTTCTACCTCACCAAGGGCTGGACCAGGTCCCGGGGCACAGTTAGATTAAACAGGTAAGTTACTCAGAGCCACGGGAAGTTGATGGAACCAGAGGATGAAGCAGGAGACCCAGAGGTCTACCTCCTTTGTTTATTTCTCCATTCATTCCATTACCAAGCCACCCAGTTAATCTTTCCTGCTGCTTGTTCTGGGCTGGCTTAGTGCTAGGTGTGGAGGCTGTGAAGTGTTCAAAGACCTGTTTCTATTGTCATAGATTTCTCTGTCTGGTTGGGAATTCAGACGTGCGCATAGCTCATATAACACAGTGTAATAAGTAATATGATCAAGTCAGGCACAGGAACAAAGGGGAAAGCCACCTCATCCAGCTTTAGGTCAGAGAAGACTTCCTGGTAGAAGTTAAAGTGGAGCCTATCTTGATGGATGAGTAAGGTTCAAGACATGGGTGCAGGAAGAGCATGCTAGGTCGGCAGCTGGTGGTAGGGGGAGGGGCTTTGCTTAACAGCAGGGCCCTCCTTTGGGGTATGGCCTTGTCTCACATAGTGCTTGAGTTAAAGCCCCTGTGGTTCAGAGCAGAGAGAAATCACAATCCTTGGGCTTATAGCAAGTGGGCCTGGCTCCTTGTAATTTACTTCTTCAGAAGCACAGGTGGTAGGATGCTAGTGGGAGCAGAAAGACTTTAAAATAATTTATGATCCTGGAGGCTCTCCCTTCTTTCTAATTTGTGCTCCATTTTGTTGTCCTACATAGTTACCAGTGGAAGTTTTTCAAAGATTGCATTTGTCATCATTCTTCTGATTAAGGGGAAGCCTTATGGTACTTTTGTTTCTGGCCAAGATGAATAACAGCAACCAGATTTACCAAATCATCTTTTAAAAAAGTAAAATATTTGAAACAACAGCTTTAAAGACAATAAATATCAGGCAACCAAGATCAGTGATCTCTGAGAAATGGGAACAAATGAGGTAAGCCCTATAGCTATGCCCGTTTGCTGCCTTAAGAGAGTTCCCAGACCATGATACAGAGAAGGGGAGCCCAAGAGAGATCCTAGGGGACTCTGAGAGTTGAGATGGAGCTGAGAATCCAGAGAGATAAAGGCATCTAGAGTTCAAAGGACAGAGAACCAGAGAGGAGAGGGCTGAACAGAGAGAGAACCCAGAGATGTGCAGAGGGTTTTCCTTAAGTATTCAGCAGAGTACTGAATGCTTGTGAGGAAAATACCAAACTTCAAGGAAAGAATTAGAGGTAACAGTGTCCAGCATGCACACAGGGTCAGGACTAGTGCCTGTTCTCATCAGGCAGACTTGGAAACTTTACAATTCACAACACAATGAGTAAAGTACTCAGAAGCGGCTTGTCTCAGTCGTGAAGAATAATTAACCTTAGATTAAACATGAATCCACCTCAAAAATTATAAAAGCAAGACCTTAAAGAATGGATTTGTTTCCTAGTAACTAAACTATAACTCAGAAAAATCTCAAGGATATTTACAGGAATACTAAAGCATTCAGCACCCAACAAGACAAAAATATTGTCTAACATCCAATCGAATATTACCAGGCACTTAAAGGAGCAGGAAAATACAAATCATAATGAGGAGAAAAATTAATCAAATGAAATCAACTTAGAACTGACACAGATGTTAGAATCACCAGACAAGGATATTAAGACTGTCATTATAACTGTCTTCAATGTGTTCAAAACATTACTTATAGATATGGAAGTTATGAAAAAAGATGCAAACTAACCTTCTAGAACAAAACTGTAATATCTGAGATGAAAAATACAGTGGAAGAGATTAGCAACAGATCAGACATTACAGAATAAAGGATTAGTAAACTTGAAGACATAGTAATCAAAACTATACAAAATGAAACACAGAGGAAAGACAGAATTTAAAAAATGAAAAGAGCATCTGCGATCTATGGGACAACTTCAAGTAGTATCGCATACGTGTAATTGAAATTTCCAAAGAGAGAGAAAGAGAATTTAAAAAATATTTGAACAAATAATGGACAGAGATTTTTCAAGTTTGATTAAAACTATAAACTCACTGGGATAGACAAATAGATAAATGGAACAGAAGAAAAGATACATAAATATGCCCACACATATATGGACAACTGATTTTTGACAACAAACATGTAGACAATTCAGTGCAGAAAAGACAGGTTTTTTTTCATCAAATGGTACTACAACAATTAGATAATCATATGTGAAAAATAAAATTTGACTTGTACCTCACATATATAAAAAAATTATATCAGGATGGGTCGTATTCCTAAACCATATTTAAAATAAGACGTATGAACCTAAATGTAAATAAGTCTAAATGTAAATTGTTAAAACATAAAAGTTCTAAAAGAAACCATAAAAGATAATCTTTGTGACATTGGTTTAAACAAAGATTTCTTTGATATGACACCAAAAGTTTGACTCATTAAAAAACAAATTAATATAGTAGACTTCATGAAAATTAAAAAGTCCTGCTCTTGTAAGACACTTTTAAAGAATGAAAAGACAGATTGTGGACTGGGAGAAAAATCTTTGCAAGAACATATATTTAATAAAGAACTTGTACCTAAAATATATAAAAACTATATATTGAAAAATATTTAACTATATTGAGAAACTCAATAATAAAGAAATAAATGACCCAATTAAAATATAGGCAAAAGATTTAAATGGACAATTTACCATAAAAGATATATGAAAGGCAAATAATCACATGAGAAGATGTTCAATGTCATTAGTCATTAGGGGTATGCAAATTAAAACCACAATGAGATACCACCTTTTAGAAATGACTAAAATTTAGAAAGACTGACCATACCAAGTGTTGGTGAGGAGGTTGTGGAACACAACTTGGATACACTGCTGGGGAGTATGTGAAATCATACACCCACTTTGGAAAGCAGATTGGCAGTTACTTAAAAAGTTAAATATATGCCTACTGTATGATCTAGCTATTCTATTCCTAGGTATTTACCCAAGGGGAAAAAAAAAGAATATGTTCATACAAAGATTTGTACACTAATATTTATAGCAGCTTTATCTGCAAGAGCTAAAAACTGGAAATATATCATATATCCACTAAAAGGTTAATATAGAGAACACTGGGTAGGTGGGTTTGTGAAAAGATTAATGTGCTTTTGGCTAGAGATTTACTACATCCATCCTTGAAGGAGGAAAATAAAAATACATGAAAAGAAATGGCTAGTTCAAAGTCCAGATTCTTATTTTATGGATGTAAAATGTCCAGGTTGCCACAAGATCACAATGGTTTTCAGCCATGTTCAGATAGTGGTTCTTTGTGTAAGATGTTCAGTAGTGTCATGCCACCCAACAGGAAGAAAGGCCTGGCTCACAGAAGGGTATTCATTTAGGCGAATGCGACACTAATGATCCACACACAACTTCTGGAATTTGTGTTTTATTACAGAAATCCTTATCAGTTCAGTAGTTCTAGTTAATCTACCAAGAATGTGTAATTTTGTTCAATTTTGTAAGATATACAACAGTGACCTCCTATTCTGATATCATTTTTAATAAAGTTTTGATTATTGGCAAAAAATAGAATAGATAAATAAATGTGGTATATTAATATAATGGAAAAAAAAAACCCCACAACTATTGATTGTATGCTACAACACAGAAATACAGATGAACTTCAAATTAATTATGCTAAATGAAAAAAGCAGAAAAAGTGTATCCATACTGAATAATTACACGCAGATAAAACTTAAAAAAATACAAACTAAGCTATAGAGACAGATCAGTGGTTGACATGGAAGGGGAGGAGCAAAAAGGAGGAGCTGCAAAGGGACAGATGGAAACTTCTGTGGGTGACGATATGTTCATTTATTTAGTTGGTGATGGTTTCTGAGTATATACATATGTCAAAATGTATAATTTTCATTTTAAATATGTACAGTTTATTGTAGGTTGACTAGATCTCAAACAGTTGTTGTTGATGTTGTGGTTGTTTTCAAACAATCATTTTTTAACAAAAATTTTGTAGGCTCCCACTGCCCTTAGCTAAAG
The DNA here is from genome assembly GCF_000325575.1 of Pteropus alecto. Lineage (NCBI taxonomy): Eukaryota > Metazoa > Chordata > Mammalia > Chiroptera > Pteropodidae > Pteropus > Pteropus alecto. Next base: position 5,635,104 of record NW_006442484.1, read on the forward strand.
TATATTCTCCTCATTGTACATTCAAGGGACTCTGTGATTTGGCTCTACTTTCCAGAACTCACTTGTTTAAGAAAATTGGAAAGTCATAGTTACAGTTTGAGATCGAAAGCAAAAGAGGTTGATCTAAAGTTTGGGGCAGAAGTTTTTTTGTGGGGTAGGAAGAGTAAATAACACTATTTGGAGAGAACTCACCCAGAGATATCTTTTTCTGTGGCTCAGTTTTATCACAAAACAAAGTTAAGGGTGAACAGGAAGCAGCTCAGAGAGGAAAGAATGTGTTCACTCTATATCCAGGAATTTGTTCAGAGGAGAAATTGTTTATTTAAATATCAGTTCTATATTTATATTATTTTCGTTATGGTGATTGGAAATCGAGAGCCTTGGAGAATTGTAAATTGTGGGCTATCCCCAAACCATAGAATTTTTTTTTCTGTTCTAATTATGAGTGAAAAGAAAACAGAAAGAAGGCTTCTTTTGGAAGACGTTAGGAGAAATAAAAAACATCTTTGAGTTAAATGGGGCTTTTCAAATGGCATCTTATGTCAGCAAATTGTTGCAAGTTAGATGCCAAAGGAGTTGTAACCAAAACAGACAGAAGCCAACTATGGTCCACTGTGGACAAGCCCACGCGAGAATGAGTATAGCATTTTTTGCATCAATAAAAGATACGTACAAAATTCATAAATAGAGAAATTGATGAAAATTTGGATTAACTGAAAGATATCGGTATAGGAGTGCTACATTTCTTTAAAACTTGCTCTATAATTTTATCTTTTTCTTGTTCACATGAGTGTCTTAATATTTATATTACTTTTTAAAACAATGCTTCCTGTGAAAAACAGACTGACTAGATATTAGACATTTATACTGTTTTCATTGAATTATATGTTTATAGGAAAAGCAATTCTGACCAGAATATGTTGCAAAAAGACATTTATATTTGCATAGGTGAGGGCAATTAATAACAATACAATGTTTGAGCCTCTTGTGTAGAGAGTGGTAAACTATAGCTGGTCTGTTTTTGTATGACCTACAAGTTTAGAATGGTTTTTACATTTTTAAATGAATGTTAGAAAAAGAAGAGGAAGAAAAAAGAGGAGGAAGAATAATATGTGACAGAGGTTGCATTTAGCCAACAAATCTAAATTTTTTACTTTACCATTTGTCCTTTAACAGAGGAACTGGCCAAACCCTGCTCTGTTCTATACAGAGACGGCAAATACTTGGCACACATAGCACACCTCCATTGATCAGTCCATTGCAGACATGGCTAATCAATTATAGCTCTCTTTCTTAATGAGGCCTGGATAGGCTACAGAATCTGTTTCAGTAAACTTCAGGCAGCTGTTTCAAATCAATGGGAGTTGGCATTGTGGGATGAAACCTATTTGCCATCCTTAGACTTGTGGATATGACTGAATTATTCAATCTTCTTATGGGCAAATGACACAGACTCCAAATGACACAGGCTATTGACAATTAAACTCAGATTAACTGTTTAGTCAGAACAGCTTACCCAGGAACCTTACAGCTCACAGAAGAAAAGTGAATGGAAAAAGTGACATTAATGTGATCATAAAGACAAAGAAATCTTATTTCTATGCTAATCTTCTCCCCCACCCTTTAATCCATGATTAGCTAAGAACTGTGTTCCATTAATGTTTACACTTAGCTCGAAGAAGTCCTTTTAACATGGCCTTGTGTCTGTGCTTGGCTGTGAGCTGTGAGATTAGAATGTTCCTTTGGCATAGGATATTTTAAGCATTTTAAATATGTAATGTGGAAAAAATAAGGACAATATAACCTTGTTATATGTTTAATGAAACTGGCTGGCTCAAGGCTTTATGGAGGATGGGGTGGGGGAGTAATAGCAGAGGAAGAGGGCCTACTTGTAGTTGACAGTTATATGCAAGATATACTTTAAGTCTCTCCAACCGGAAAATATTACCCCCCACCCACACACATACTTCTCATGGTGTCTAAAATATTTACACTGGAGGCCTTTCATTTACTCTGGAGTTCTTTAACCATGATAATAATAGCTGACATATATCAAATGGAAATTACCTGCCAGAAACATCACATACCTTTTTATTTCTTACAACAACTCCATAAATAATATTCTATTATTTCCATTTTATAAAGGAAGTAACAGGCTTAGAGCTTAGGGAATGTAGCCAAAATAGCATCAGTGCCTAAGTGAGGTTTTATACCTAAGGCAGTGTGAGCTCTCTCTCCCTCACATTGAGGTATGCTGAGACAAGGAATGGGGCACTGAGGGGGTATCTGAGCAGACCCCAACGTCTTGCTCTGCATAATTCCCAACTGAGGCAGCTGGAGCTCAGAAGCTAAGCTGGGGAGATGTTCATCAAGGCATCATTTCTCCCTGCCAGACAGACAGTTCAAGGGCCTCTACCTACTGAAGGCTAACTTGGTCAAAGATGTGGCTGAGGGTGCTAAAGTAAATCTCTTCACTGGTCTATTTTCTTCGAGATTTAATTATACCGTCAAGTGTTTCTGCATACCTTCCCCACTTAAGCAGGATCTAAAATTTGTTTTCTCACAGGAAACTTGGTGATACTAAAAGGCTGAGGTGTTCGGGTGAAGGTACCATTTTTTTTTTTTAAAGCAAACTGCAAACAAATCCTCATGTCCTTGCCTCTTACCATTGACTTCTCTGAGGACTGATGAGGCAAGAAATGTGTCAAAGTTCAGGGTGAGAAAGAGTGGTAGAAAGCATTTAATCATACCAAATGGCTAAGACAAGGCAAGAAAGGCGTTGTCCTGCATGTAAAATACATGCCTAGCTTAGTGCTTCTTCTTACTCATATCACTGAGTACGGCTAAAAACTCTAGGCAGTATACATAAAACAAACCAAAGAAGACTCTGAAAGGTGGAGAGAAAAAGGTAAACTGGCTAGGCACCTTGGACAGTGATGAGTCCTTGGGTTTGTTCTTTGTTTATTTGCTTAATATACCCTGGGCTGGGTACTGGCAGAACCAGCAACCCAAAAGAAGCACAGACAAAAAAAGCTTCAACAAAAGTCTGCTCTTTCTAGCCCAAGGACCGGGAAGAGGCAGTCTCACATAAGAGAAAACTTTTAAACAATAACCATCCAACTCTAGTCAAACACCAGAGAAAAAACATGGCTCCTCTCCATTCCCAAGTAGGTGCTGGGACATTCACCTCTTCTTGGCAGTAAGGAGATCCACCCCTGCAGTGTCACTGCAGACTACATGGGGAGCAGTAATGATTTGCCTCTCCCCTCCCTGCCAGGGTAGTCTCAGAAGAGACTTAGTGAGGAGCCTGAGTGTCTACCCACATTTAGAGAAATGTGGCACCCCTCCTCTCCATGATGCCAATAGAGACCAGGTGGGAAAATTGGACTTTTATCCCCACCTAGTAGTAACGAGGTGGCACACTTCCCCCAACACTTTTCTCCATGAGAGCACACTGGTTGAGGAGGTCTGCTGAAAAAGAAAATTTAAATAAGAACAGGAGTTTCATAGCATAATGTCCAAAATGTTGAGGGTACAATAAAATATCATTTGTTATTCCAAAACCCGGCAAAAATCTCACTCTAAATGAGAAAAGATGATCAACAGACACCAAAATTGTGATGACAGAGTTGTTGAAATTATCTGAAGAGAATTTTTAAAAACAGCCATCATAAAAACTGCTTCAATAAGCAATTATAAACATATTTGAAACAAATAAAAAAATAAAAGCAAAGAAAAAATTTTAGCATAGAAATAGAATAGATAAAAAAGAACCAAATGGTAATTTTAGAAGCAAAAGATAAAATAACTAAATGAAAAACTTACTGGATGGATTAAACAACTGAATAGAAAGAAGAGAGAAAAGGACCAGTGAACCTGAAGATAGAGCAACAGAAATCACTCAGTTTGAACAACAGAGAGAAAAAAAAACTGAAAAAAATACATAAATAAACAGAGCCGTAGGGAAGCTGTAACAAAAGACCTAATGTTCATGTGATCAGAGTTCCAAAGAAGTGGAGAGGAAACGTAGGGCTGACAACAAAAATAATGATAAAAAAAAAAAACCAGTGGCTGAAATTCTCCCAAATTTGGTAAAATACATAAATATACCAATTCAAAAAGCTAAATGAATCAAAATAGGATCAATCCAAAGAATTCCATGTCGAGATATATCATGATCGAACTATAGAAAACTAAAAACAAAGAAAAACCCTAAAAGCAGTGAGAGGGAAACAACACTATATTTATAAAAGAAAAATAATTCAAATAACATTGACTTTCTCATCAGAAACCATGGAGGCCAGAAGGAAGTGATGTAACATTTTTCAAGTACTGAAAGAAAAAAGAACTACAGACTTAGAATTCCACATCCAGTGAAAATATCTTTTAAGAGTGAAGAGGGAAATCAAGACATTCTCAGATGAAGGAAAAGTAAGATAATTTGTCACCTGCAGATCTATGCTAAAGCAATGACCAAAGGAAGTTTCTGAAATGGAGAGTAAATAATAAAATACAGAATTTTGGCACATCAGGAAGGAAGGAAGAAGAAAGAGTAAATATATGGGTTCTCCACCATATGTTGCATACCAGTATAAAGCATTTTGAAACAACTAAATAGAAAGATTTCTGGATAAGCTGTGGAAGGCAAAAAGGAAACTTACCACCTATGGAAAAGAAATGAACCACCTGAGACAGGATTAACGCAGAAAATAAATATAATAATGTATTCAAAGGAATGATAGAGATACTATATCTAACGACTACAGGGAACAACAAAGCTCTATAAATAAAATAAAATTAAATTAAAATTAAAATTAAAATAAGTAATGCAATATTTCCAATAGCCACCCACTCAAATGTTGCTGTAAACCTAACACCACCATAGCAAAAAGGCAGAGGGCAATTTCATGGTGCATGGGCCACCAATAAGCCTTTCAGAGATCTAATTTAATTGTAGTTTTTTTGTTTGTTTGTTTTATCTTCTAAAAGCAATTAGAATAAAGATGAGCCTGTGAAAGAAATAAAAATTAATCTAATTTTCTAAGAGAAATTTAAAAGGACATATAATTTATAAAGTCAAATAAGGGAGTATGTATAATGCAACCTAAACCTCACTTGTCTGATATTAAGAAAGAAAACAGTAAGAAAATTTATCAATTTGAAAGCTTATTACATCTCCTTTAGATAATGTATCTTCTCTGAAATGTTCATTACTTCTACCATTATATATACCTGTGTACACATTTTTAAATACTTTTACACTTTTAAAAATGTGAACTATGGATAAACTTCCAGCACAATAGTGTGAAGAGCTGCATCTACCCGCTCCCCAGTGAAAACTGGTAAAAACTATTTTTAAAACTCTAACGAAGCAACGAAACATTTAAAGCCTCTAGAAATTTTCATCAGGGTGAACAGCAAATGAAGAAACATCTATGAAAACTTTATGAGATAAACGAACATTTACGAAAACTCCATAAGAAAGATTAGAGTCTGTGGTGTTTGAATCAAGACTGCTCTCTCTCCCCTATTCCAGATCATTGTGGTGAAGACTCCACTCCAGACTGTTACAGCCAAGAACATAGAGGTCCCTCTCTTCCCAAGAGCAGGATTTCAGTGTTCCTCAACCTGCCCCCAAATACCTGTTGCTGAAGCTGAGCTCTGGGGGAGTGTGATTGAGAGTTGGGGGCTACTTTTCTCCCACTTATGGAATAGAGGCTCTACCTTGAGCATGGTATGCCAAGAATACTGGGTCTTTGACTGCCCTAGCTTGTGAGGTGGAGGTCTACACTATGAGAGGTAAGCTAAGGGGACCCTAGTTGTTTCCCCACTTACATTAGCAGAGCACTCAGCTACTAGAGTAGGGGTGCCACTCAGAGAGAAACTTTCCATTGTCCCTGCACATAGCTCCACAGCCCTGGCTCCATGATTTTTGTCTGGCAGGGAGAAAAAAGCCATAAAATAAATAGTGCGTTATCTCTTCTGAGAGAAACTGACTTCATTTGCAACAGAGAATGAAGAAGTTCGAGCCTAATAGTGCTCTCCAGAACAGCGGAGGTTGTGGTAGAAAGGCAATTAGGAGGAGATTCAAGATACAAGCTAAACTGTAAGCTGGCTAGTTTGCGGGAGAGAAGCAGGGAATATGCTGGAAGGGGTCCTTCTGGAATCAGAACAAAAATTAAACACTGACCTCAGAAACTATTTCTTCAATGGAGCAAGAATTTGATGGGACTGACTTATAGAGCAATTTATGCCTCCAGGGTATTATTGAAAACAACAGAGCAATTAATGGAGTTTAAAAGCTGAGTGTCGTCAGGGAAAGCGGAAGAGAGCCTCATCAAAACCTTCATCATCCCATAGTGGTTGTGGCCATACCCAAAGCTGTATCTCCCTAAGAAACTATACCAAAGGCTGAACACTGTGGGAGGGTAATAGACTTCACTAAAATAACCCAGTGTGTCATTAAACAAATAAACAAACAAATAACAAAAGCAAACTGGGGGGGGGGGGGGGGAAGGAGTATCCAGAATTGCTGTAATACATTATCTAAAATGTCCAGTTTCCAACAAAAAATTACAAGGCATGCAAAGGAACGGGAAAGCATGACCCATACACTGGGAAATAAGCAGGCCACAGAAACTACTCATGAGAGAGACCAGATGTCTGATTTATCAGAAAAAGCTTTTAAAGTAGTCATTATAAACGTCTTCACAGAACTAAAGGAAATTATGATTGAAGAAATAATGTAAAATGACAATGCTGCATCAAATAGAGAATATCCATAAAGAGGTAGAAATTATTAAAAGGAACTAAATGGAAATTATGGAATTGGAAGTATGATAACAAATTAAAAATTCACTACAGTGGCTCAATTGTAGATTTTAACTGTCAGAAGAAAGGATGTACAAACTCGAAAATAGATAAATAGAGATTATGCAAGTTGAAAAACAGAGTTCAAAGAATGAAGAAAAGTGAAGGGAGCCTCAGAGAAATCTGAGATACAATTAAGCACCTCAAAATATGTGTAATGGGAATACTAGAAGTAGAGATGAGAAAGGAAGGAGAAGAAAAAGTATTTGAAGAAATAATGCTTGAAAACTTCTCAAATTTATTGAAGAACAATAACATACACACCCAGGGAGCTCAGTGAACTCCATGTGGGATAAATACAAAGAGATATACAGACAAATGATAATTTTTTAAAAAGTCGAAAGCCAACACAAGGAGAAACTCTTGAAAGCAAACAGAGAAATATGACTCACTACTTACAAAAGACCCCCAACAAGATTAATAGCTAACTTCTCA
>NW_006442484.1:5642440-5649602 GCF_000325575.1 Pteropus alecto
CAAAGTGCTCAAAGAAAATAATTGTCAACTAGGAATCCTATGGCCACAAAAACCTATCTTTCAAAAATGAAGGCAAAATACTTTCCAAGATGAACAAAAACTTCGAGAACTTGTGGCTGTCAGATCTAGCTTGCAAGAAATAATAAAGGGATTTCTTCAGGTTGAAAGCAAGTGATTCAATATGATAATTCGAATCTACACACTGAGAAAGAACACCAGTAAAGGTAATTATAAAACAGTAAAAATGCAGATGTTTTCCTTTCTTCTAATAGATTTAAAAAACAATTGTATAAAACAATATTATAGAATGTATTTTGGGCCTATGACATATAGTAATGTAATGTATTTGTCAAGAACAAGACAAAAGAGGTGGAGGGAACATTTGAAAGCATTTGAAAAGCTGCAGTTGGCTAAGAAAATGACTACAGACAGTAAACTAATAATTTTAACAATGTGTTATTGGCTTAGTAACATAATAGTTATAGTGCATATAACAATAACACCATAAAATGGCAGAAAGAAAATAGAGCTATGTCTAAGTAATTTTTCTACATATTACTGGAATTAAGCTAAGATAAATTGTAAGCTACTTTGGATAAGTTAAGACATATGTGATCAACTGTGGAACAACCACTGGAACAAATAACCCTTAAAAATTGTGAAAAGTTATTAAAGAAATCAAAGTGTTACACTAGAAAATACTTAACATAAAAGAAAGCTGTAAAGGAGGAATAGAGGAGACAAACATGACATGAGACATATAGAAAACAAAAAGTACAATGGCAAATAAATCCAAATATATCAATACTAACATTAAATGCGAATGGATTTAATAATCCAATAAAAGATCAGAGACTGTCAGAATGGATAAAAAACATGATCAAACTATATGCTGTCTACAAGAAATGTGTTATATTCAAAGATACATATGAATTGAAAGGAAAAGGATCAAAAAACATAATCATGCAAACAGCAACCACAAGAAAGCTGGAGTAACTACACTGTATCAGATAAAATAGAATTCAAAACAAAGAAAATTTAGATGATAAAAGTGTCAATCTACCAGGAAGATATAAAAATTATAAGTATATATGTACCTAATAACAGAGCACCAAAACACTAATCAAAAACTGACAGAAATAAAGAAATAGACAATTCAACAATATTTGTTGCAGACTTCAATATTCAACTTTCAATAATGAAGAGAACATCTAGACAGAAAATCAACAAGGAAATAGAAGTCTTGAACAGCACTATAAATCAACTAAATCTAATAGATATTTATAGAACATTTTGTTCAACAGCAATAGAGTATAGATTCTTCTCAAATACACATGGAAGATTTTCCAAGACAGACTATATGATATGACCATAAAACAAACTCCAGTAAATTTATATATAGAGAAATAATACAAAGTTGTTATCTGATCACAATGGAATAAAATTAGAAATCAATAACAGGGAAAAATTGAGAAGCTCACAGATATGTGGAAATTAAATAACATATTCTTAAATAATTATTGGTCAAAAAGGAAATCAAAAGTGAAATCACAAAATACTTTGAGATGAATGTAAACAAAGAAACAATGTACCAAATTTATGGATATAACAAAAGCAGTGGTTAGAGGGAAATTTATAGTTGTTGATATCTACATTAAAAAAAGAAAGATTTTAAAATTAATAACTTTCTACCTTACAACATTGAAAAAAGAAGAGCAAATTAAATCTAATGCAACCAGAAGAAAGGAAATAAGACTAGAGTAAAAATTAATAAAATAGAGACTAGAAAAACAACAGAGAAGGAAATCAAACTGAAAGCTGGTTCTTTGAAAAGAGCAACAAAATTGACAAATCTTTTGCTAGATTGATCAAGGAAAAAAAGACTCAAATTACAGAAATCAGAAATGAAAGAGGAAATATTACCATTGACTGCACAGAAATAAAAATGATTATAAAAGAACACTGTGAGCAATAGTATGCCAAAAATTGAATAACTTAGATGAAACTGGCAAAGTTTTAGAAAGACAAAAACTACTGAAACTCACTGAAGTAGACCTAGACAATCTTAATGACCTATAACAAGTTTAAAAGATTGAAAGTATAATAATAATAATAAGAAGAAGAAGAAGCAGCAGCAGCAGCAGCAGCAGCAGCAGCAGCAGCAGCAGCAGCTAACCACAAAGAAAGGCCCAGGACCAGATGGCTTGTCCACTGAATTCTACCAAACATTTAAAGAAGACTCAATACCAATTCATTACAATCTCTTGCAAAAAATAGAAGAGGAGGGAACACTTCCCAACTCATTTTAGAAGGCCAATATTATCCTGATACTAAAACAATACAAGGACATCACAAAATGAAACTACAGAAAAAATACTTTTTATTAATATAGATGCAAAATCCTTAAGAAAATACTAGCAAACTGAATCTAGCAACATATAAAAAGAAATATATGTGGGATTTATTCATGAATGCAAGGTTGGTTCAATGTCTGAAAATCAATTAATGTAATATCATATCAACAATAAAAAAGCAAAAATCACGTGATCATCTTAATAGATGCAGAAAAAACATTTGACAAAATCTAATATCTTTTCATGATAAAAACACATAACAAAGTAGAAATAAAAGGGAATTTTCTCAACACGATAAAGGACATTTATAAAAAACCCACAGCTAGCATCATATTTGATCGTAAAAAGTGGATGCTTTTCCTCTAAGATCAGAAACAAGACAGAGATGTTTGCTATTACTACTTCTACTTAACATTATACTGGAGGTTCGAGCCGGTGTAATCAGGCAATACAAAAAAATAAAAGGCATCCACATTGGAAAGGAAGAAATAAAATTATCTATATTCACAGATGACATGCTCTTGTAAACAGAAGATCCTAAGGAATCTATGAAAAAACGATTAGAACTAATAAACGAGTTTAGCAAAATTGTAAAATACCAGATCTATATACAAAATTCAATTGTATTTTTATGTGATTGCAACAAGCAATCTGAAAATGAAATTAAGAAAACAATTCCATTTATAATAGAATCAAAAATAATAAAATACTTAGGAATAAATTTAACAAAATAAGTACAAAACTAATACTAAAAACTACAAAACTATTGAAATAAATTTAAGAAGACCTAAATAATGGAAAAACATCCCTCATTCATGAATTGAAAGACTTAATATGACTAAGATGGCAGTACTTGCTGAACTGATCTACAGATTCAATACATCTCCATCAGAATCCTAGCTGACTTCTTTGTAGAAATTGACAAGCTACTTCTAATATCATATGGAAATTCAAGGGACTCAGAAGAGCCAAAACAATCTTGAAAAAAAGAACAAAGTAAGAGGCCTCAACTTTTTTATTTCACAAGTTAATTACCAAGTAATGGTTATCAAGATATTGTGGTACTGGCACAAGGAGAAACATATAGAGCATAGAACAGAATTGAGACACCAGAAATATACCTACACATCTATCATCAACTGATTTTCGCACTAGTGCTAAGATAATCCAATGGAGGAAAAAAAAGTCTTTTTAACAAATGGTGCTGGGACAAATGAAATCCACATGCAAAAGAATGAAGTTAGACCTAAACTTCACATCATACACAAAAAGTAACTCAAAATAGATCAATGACCTAAATGTAAGAGCTAAAATTATAAAAACTATTAGAAGAAAACATGAGTAATACTTTGTAATCTTAGATTTAGCAGAAGATTCTGAATATGACATCAAAAGTACAAGCAAAAAAAGAAAAAGGTAAATAGATTAAACATAAAAGTGAAAAAAAATTGTGCTTCAAAGAACATAATTAAAACAGTGAAAAGACAACCTATAGAAAGAGAAAATATTTGCAAAACATATATCCGGTAAGGGATTGTATCTAGAATACATAAAAAACTATTATGACTCAATGATAAAAAGACAAATAATCCACTTATAAAAATAAGCTAAGGATCTGAATAGACATTTGGCCAAGGAATATATACAAATGGACAATAAGCATTTAAAAGGATGTTCAACATCATTAGTCATCAGGGAAATACACCTCAAAACCACAATGAGATTCCATTTCACAACCTCTAGGAATGATGGACGCAAAAAGTCAGATGATAACAAATGTTGACAAGGATGTGGAGAAACTGGGGCCCTATGACATTACTGGTGGGAATCTAAAATGGTGCATCTTTTTTGGAAAATAGTCTATCAGTTCCTCAAACAATTAAACATAGAGTTACCATACAACTCAGCAATTCCACTCCTAGGTATATACCCAAGAGAAATGAAAACATATCTTCATTAAACAAAACAAAACAAAACTGTACATGAATGTTTATAGCAGGATTTTTCACAATAGCCAAAAGACAGAAACAACCCAAATGTCCATCAACTGGTGAACAAACAAACTGTCTTATATCAATGCAGTGAAATACTATTCAGCCATGAAAAAGAATGAAGTATTGATATATGCTAAAACATGGATGGGCCTTGAACACATTATGCTAAGTGAAAGATGGCAATCCCCCAATATCACATGTTATATAATTCCATTCATATAAAATGTCCAGAACAGAGAAATCTATAGAGACAGAAAGTAGATCAGTAGTTGCTTAGGGCTGGGGGTGGGCTGGGGATGGGGAAATGGTGGTGGATCACTGAGTAAGAAGTTCTTTTTGAGGTGATGAAACTGTTCTAAAAATTGCCTGTTGTGATGGTTGCACATATCTATGACTATACTAAAAGCCCAGTGGCTTACTGTGTGCCATTTAATATGTGCACTTTAAATGGCAAATCGATGGCATATGAATTACATCTCAATAAAACTGTTAAAAATGTAAAATATGATGATCACAAAAAAAGTAAGTAGATAAAACATAAAAAGAGTCATATTCAGTTTAATGAATTGTAACAAAGAGAACCGTGAAGCCGCACCCAAGTTAAGGAAGAAAACTCCGTGTCCCAGAAGCTTTCTGTGTGTCTTTTCCTATCTCACAACCCTCCAACCTTGCCTGACATATGTAGACACCCATAAAATCATCACCATAATCAGGACAATGAACACACTCATCCTCCCAACAGTTTTCTCAGGCCCCTTTAAAATCTCTCCCTTGCATTCTCCCTGCCCGTCCCTGGCCCTGGGCAACCAATACTCTATTTTCTGTCTCTACATTTTAGTTTCCATTACCTAATGTTTTATATAAATGGAAACATACAGTTTAAAATTATATGTATTTAATTAAAAATAAAAATGATGTATTACATATAACTATAAATAAACAAATTTGCTACATATATTTGTGGCTAGAGCAGAAACTCTTTCGAGACAGGGATTTTGCTTTGGATTCACAGCATAGTAGAGACTCACAGGATGTTGCTTTATAACCTGTTTCATTTTGATTGACCCCCTTTTTGGTTGGGTCAGTGACATTTTCCCTGGACTTGCTCCTTGGCACCCACCTCCCCTGGCACATTCTGTCAGAACATCCCTTCCACTGACATGTTCGTTTTCCCCAGTAAATTACGAGCGTTGTCTAGGTTTATCAGACTGAGTAGAGAATACGCCGCTGGGCACTGGGATCGAGTGTAGATGGAATTGTTAATGCTGTCTTTTAAGAGCAGAAAACATCCAGGGAAGTATTCATTTTGGTGTCCCCAGTGCCTGGCATGGAGTCTAGCATGAGCAGGACCTAAATGCTTGTTGAACAAACCTATCCTTCTCAAATTGATCCTCCATGTTTGGTGGCCAAAAGGAAAGTGCTCTTCTAAAAAGAAAGTGTAAAGGAGTCCCACCCCTTGCTTTTATCAGTACAGGCCCCCCTGCTTCCAGGAGAGACTCCCAAGTTCCGACATAGCCCCCGTACCCTGTTGAGGGGGCCCAACCCTCCCCTTACACCCTACTCTCCCCTCCCCCTGCCTGTCTTTACTTTCCAGGGACACTGGACTCCCCCATTGTCCATCAGCACTGTCCCTCCTCTGTGCCTGCCTGGCTGCCTCTTCCACTCTCTGTTCCTCCCACTTAGTTCACCTGGTAGAATGAAATGCTGACTGTCCTAAGTCTCAGCTAAACGTGGAGGGAAACCTTCCCTCTCCACTGGCTTAGGTGTCCCCGCAGGCCCTCCCTTTTCACTCTGGGCCTGGGTATGTCATGTGCTTTCCCCAGCGTCAGCTTCCAGGGCCATGTCCTCCCATGGGGTGGGCACCCTGAGGATGAGCTTGGTCTTCTCTAAGCATGCGTCCTGGCAGGTTGAATGAAGAAGTATGTGCGTGTGTGAGGGAGGAAGCAGTCCATCCGGGCCAGGGCAGGAGGCCCCCCAGAGAAGCCAGGTGGGAACTCCAGACAAGGCTTGGGCCTGGAAGTAGCAGGAGAGGAGGCAGGGCCACTTTCAGGGAGAAACTAGGGAGGCCTCGGGGCAGGTGGGCTGCTGGCAGTTCATGCGTGCCTCCCTGATTTTTGAAAAGCAGATTGTACCAGACCCTCCTGCTTAGTCCCTGAGTTCCAGCTGATGGTTTTGTGGCATCTTTTATCTTTTGAAACAAACAAACAAAAATCGCAAAACAGCCTCCTTCTCCCCATTCTTTTTTCCTTCCCTCCTGGTCCCTCCAGGGAGCCTCACATAGAGTACAGGTAGTTCTCTCCAACTGGCAAATTCTAATGCCCTACATTGTGTTTTTGTTTACATTAGATGGCAGCCAGGACAAAGCTGTTTCATGGTTATTGTTATCAAAGTCGAGACAGTTGATCAGGCTTCCAAATCCATCGAGCACCTCATAAGTGCACAACGCTGGACACTCCACACATTTCTCCAACCTCAATAACACCTGAGAGAACAGCTTCTCTTTTTACATGGGAGGAGACTGAGACCCAGAAGAGATTAAGAAGCTGAAGAATTTGCTTAAAGCCTTTCTCTTGGGAAGAGTCACAACCAGATTCAACCCAAGCATTTCTGACCCCATGCAGACTTCCAAAATATAAAGGGAAATACAGAGAAAATAAAGGGTCTGGGAAAAGGAATTATATAAAACATGTTTGGTTTCAACTTCTTGATTAGTAGAAATGAAATGTGACCCTGTAAGATTCCATGAGCCCCTCTAAAACTTTTGGGTGCTGGTGGTGGGTCCCTGCATTTTGCCACCTGAGCTATTCAAAATGA
>NW_006442484.1:5649662-5650234 GCF_000325575.1 Pteropus alecto
GGGGGTAGAAGGGGAGAGGAATCCAGGGTGGGATGCTGGGGCAGGGGAGTTCTCCAGGAGGAAGCACCTGTGTAAGTGGGTGGAAGCAGGTGAAAGATGGAAAAACGGTGCCCCTGGCAAAGGGAACCACAACTGTGAAAGCTTCAGGTTTTGTAAGATTGGGACACATTAGGGAAGTGGAGTGGTCCAGGTCGACTCCGAGGCTGCAGCACCTGTGCTGGAGACGTGGGCAGGCATTCATTCTTGAAGGGCTTCACCGGTCATGCGAAGGCCTTTGGACCTTAACCTGAGGACACTGGAGAGCCACCAAAGGTCACATGTGAGAGACAGACATGGCTTGTATTTTAGAGATTCCGCTTTGGCTGAGGAAGGACAGAGGATGGCAAGACTGAAGGCCCCAGGTGAGAGATAGGGGTTATGCTGACTGAAGGCTGCTTATAGGCGTTTTCTTAACACCATTACAGGTGGGCCAAACTCTGGCTGGGAACTGAGGTGAGCAGGCAGGCTCCTGCCTCAGGGCTCACCTTCTCTGAGCTACCTACTCTATTATGGTATTATGGAGCCAGGTCTGC
>NW_006442484.1:5650252-5651341 GCF_000325575.1 Pteropus alecto
GACGGGCGGGGCGGGGGGGGGGGCTTCTTTCCAAGAGAATGGATGGGGTTAAAGAAAGTCTCTTGCTGGCCTGAGACCATAGCAGGGTCTGGAAGGAGGGTCTGGAAGACCATAGCAGGGTCTGGTTGAGAGAGGAATTCATGGGAGCTGAAACCTCCGCCGGAGAAACAAAGAAAAACTAGAACTTCCTGGTGGTTCGGGGAGGAAAGTGGGGAGGGCGGATGGAATGAGGGAGAGAGGAGAGGGGCCGGTGGCTTGAGCCTGAGGCCAGCGTGAGATGATGAGCTAGGGGAATACCCCTGGTGGAGAAGAGTCTAGTGTGTTCTTAAGAACAGATCTAGTGCTGGCAAATCCTCCGGGCTGTTCGGCCCTCCTCCCACCCACAGAATCTTTTGTACAGGAAGTCATTTCAGAGAGCTGGCTTCTGTTTGATTTGGGGTGAGCTGAACCCAAACTTGGGATCCTTGTGCATCTCCTGGAAGAGGGGATGGAAGATAGATGATCACAAAAGAGAACTGACACAGGGGGAGCAGGTATTTGGAGCCACAGGTGACCTTGAGAAGACAAATCTTTGAGAAATTCGCAGAATACTTGGGGAAGGCCCGGAAAAGCCATAGAGCAGAAAATGGGGGTTTCGAGGCTGTTTGTCAAAATGTCTTTAATGCTGCTCAAGAGAGAAGTGCCCACGTTTATTTTCGGACTGAAGTGTTTTCTTCGGTGATTCTGTACAGACACAGCCCTGGCAAGATAAGGACAAAAGTCTTGTCCTGGAGTCAGGGTGATGGGCTAAAGGCCCTAGGCCCACAGTTGGACACTGCGGGGTGGGGTGCTGCCACCTTACCCTCCAACCCGGTCCTGCTGGGTCGGGGTGGACACTCACGCCCAGCATTGACCAGGCCACATTTTTCACCCCACCCTGGGCCTGACTCTCTACAGCTTTGATGACAGAGGATCCCCTGGGCCCTAGACCTGGCTGGGGACCCAGCCCTTATCGTGGGGACCTAATCATGGCAGAGCTCCACCCTAGGTGTTGGGCAGACCCTGCCCTTCTGCCCCACACCCCGTGCCACCCTCAGAGAACAGGCTGCT
>NW_006442484.1:5651391-5676582 GCF_000325575.1 Pteropus alecto
TTCCCTTCCACTCACCTGGCCATAGATGGACAGCTCTGATAGAGGACAGGTCCCTTGGGGCCAGGCTGGACCAAACTGGCCTGGTGTGAAGCGGGGACCTGCCCAGGCTTGCTGGCCCACATTTCTGGCCTCACCCCTCCCTCTGCCTGCTTCTGGTCTGTCTGGGGTCCATCTCTCTGCCTCGCTGTCTTTTTTCTCTTCTTTCTGTTATTGTCCTCCCAACTGCCCCTCTGCCACCCGCTCTGTATCTTTCTTGCCCCCTGCTCTTCTTCCCTCCTTGACTTTTTCTGTCTCTCTGCAGCCTTTTCTCTGTCATTTTCTGTTTCTCACATTTTCTCTCTCTGCCACCCACCCCTCCCTTCTGTCCCATCACCAAACCAGGCAAGTTTATTTGAACAACAAAGGGCATTATTTCTTTTAGAAATTAAGCTAAACAAGATTCCTGGAGTCAGCTCTCAGAACCTTCCTTGGAAAAAAATTAGGGGGACCTAGCCAGTGGGGGAGGTGGTCTGGGGGTTGTGGGGGCCCAATGTTAAAAGTGGATTTAGAGAGAAATGTTCTTAAGACTCTTCAGTTTCTGGCTTTTGAACTTGTTCGCCCCACTACCTGCAATAATAAGAATAAATACATAAATAATTATTATTAAAGTCACCATTTACTGCCGTGTCAGGCACTGTGATAGCTATGTTACATTCTGTGTCATATTTAACCACCATGACAACCTTACAAAATTGGCTTTATTGCCACTTTAAGCAGATGAGGAGACTAAAGCTCAGAGAGGTCACCCAGCTAAGCCCAGCACAAGCTGTGTGCCCTCTGCACTAAGGTGGATGTCATATTCTGATTGCTTTGCTTAAGATTGGACGGACCTGGAGAAGGAGCTAGTGCCACTTTGTAATTTTCCACGGAGGGCAGTGCCTAGGGAGGGTGGTGCTTTGTATGTGGTCACTCAGCTGGTCAACAGTGATGGAGTAGAGCCCAGGCATCTGATGTCCAGGAGAGGAGGGGAGAAGCAAACTCAGGACCATGCCTGTGGCTCCAGGGGGCCTCTTTCCTCACTGCGTGGCCCCCATCAAGCCCTTGCATTGCCTGAGCTGCAATTTCTCCATCTAAAAGTAGGGGTCCTAGAATGGGGCTCTTTGGAGGGGCCTGGCTCTGAACTGGGAACACCAGGAAGAGGCCCAAGGACATTCTCTTTGAAACTTAACTTCATCCTCCAATTTAGTTTGCCTGAGATTTTCCTAGCTGAAAGCTAATCCTGTGGACTGGGAGGAATTAAGCAAAATGATGCTTTAAAAAGAAAACTCTATGGATGTGGCCATAACGAAGTTGGGTTCACAGGGCATGTCTCCCCTCAAAGTGACATAATCTGCCTAACCCCATGACAAAGGGGACCATCCTATTCCCCCAGGTGCTCCTGCCTCCCGGGCCACCCACAGTTAGGCTCCACAAGACTGCCAGGTTGAGATTTCTAACACCTTCTATTCATTCATTTGACACGCACTGTGTGAGGCACCATTCTAAGCACAGGGGTACAACAGAAGACAAAGCGTATGAAAATCCCTGTCCTTGTGGGCCTCACATTCTAGGAGGGAGGATAAATGATAAACAAGATGAGTGAATAAAATATAATTGTGTGTTAGGCAGTTTAAGTCATCAGAGGAACAGTGAAGGGAGGAAAGGCAAGGGGGACGGTGTAGGAAGGGGAGTGACTTAGACAGGGTGGTCAGGAAATCAGACTGCAGCGCCCCCAGGCCCGGTTCCTTCCAGGGGCTCCCCAATGGGCCTAAGAAGCCCAGGCTCCTCTCCCTGGGACCCAGGCCTTTCTATTCTGGCCTCAGCTTCTTGTACGTGCTTTGCTGTCCCCCACTCCACGCAAGCAGGGAGACCTCTCTGTCACCTCTCCAGGTTTGCACAAGCTATTTATTCGTAAATTGTGACTGCCCTGCCTTCCTCTCTCCACTGCTTTAGAATGTGCTGGGGTTTTGATTTAATCATTTATGGTGCGATGACAGACACAGAGACAACTGCCTTGAAAAAACTGATTACTTACAGTTATGCCACGCCATGTCAAACAGGGCCACATGGGGAAGTACCAGGGTCATTCAGGAGACAGAAGCAGCCAGGGGGAAAGCATGAGTCCCTACGAATGCCTCTTGTTTCACCTAATTTGAATGGTCAGTCACTAGGCCCAACTGTTGCAGGTTTGAGTTTTAGTGCCCACTTACTGGTTTGGGCTATTGACCATCTGAGTCTAAAGCCTCAGTTCTCTCATCTGTAAAATGGGGTCAAACGCCATCGACCTCATTAGAATCTTTGTTGGGAGTCCTTTTCTTACACTTGACAGAAATCCAGTTTGACCTCATTTAAGCAAAAGGAGACATTTAATGAATTAACATAGTTAGGAAATCTGAAGGACTTCTGGCTTCGGTTATGATTGGACCCAAGACTAAATGTCAAGACACATCTCTCTTTGTCTCTCCTCTGCTCTCCTACCTCCCAATTTTACCTTCAGGTGTACTCTACCCAGGTGATCACTAAGGTAGCTGGTAGCAGCTCCTGGCTGACCCTCTGGCAGCTTAGCAGCAATTCCATGGAGGGCTCACTGGCCCAGCTTGGGTAAAGGCCCACTCTTGAACCCAGTCATCACTGTGGCCAGAGGGGCGTGAGCTCTGACTGGCCAGGCTTGGTCATGTGCCCACTCAGGGACTCATCGACTCACGTGGATGAGAGTAAAGTCGCTCTTCCAAAGGGAGTCAGGGATGCTGGTTGAGGAAGAGATGCTGGCGAGCACACCTTACAGGTGTCCACCACAACTGTGCGAGAGCTCCGCAGACACTGCAGGTAAAAGCGCAGTGCCCAGCACTGCTAGGAACCTTAGAATGTTGTCATTACTAGATTGCCAGTGACAACTTTCCGATTCTCCCACCCTCCCAGCATGGGGCTCGTGCTCAGCTTTCCCCATAAACTACAGAACTTCCACCCTGCTCTGCATGAGGCTAAGCTCTCCACTTGGGCCCTGGATCCCACTTCCTCTTGCTTTCTTAACACCTTCACTTCTGCTCTATTCTCTTTTTCTCTAACACTAGCAATTTCATTATCAATTTTGGACCATTCCCTTGAGAACACAAACATGCCTCGTTGTCACTTTGTCGAAAAATGCCTACCTTGGATCCATCTCCCACCTCCATTCTAGGTACGGCTCCATTCCTACATTCAATCCAACTAAAGTCCTGTCAACTCTAGCTTCAAAATACGCTCCACCTTGCCTGTCCCTCTTGCCCTTAGGATCTGTCTTTCACGGGGTAGTTCTGTGTCTTCCACAGGGTAGCTCGACCTAGTTGAAATTTTCTAAAAGTCACTTTAAAAGGTCAAGGAAACAGATGAAATTAATTTTAGTAATATATTAGTTAACCTAATATATCCAAAATATTGTTTTTTTGACATGTAATCAATATAAAAATATTTAATGGGATATTTTACATTCTTTATGTGCTAAACCTTTGAACCGTATCGTGTATTTTACGCTTGCGGCATGCCTCATTGTGGACCAGCCACTTCAAGGGCTCAACGGGAGTAGCACAGATCTAAAGTGTCAGTCAGACCTTGGCACGCCTCTGCTTTAACTGCTTCAGTTCCCTCCCGCTGTGCTCAGAACGTGACCCCAACGTTCCAAAGTGGGTGACAAGGCCCTTTGAGAGCTGGGCTGCCTCCTGACCTCGTCTCCGCCTGTTCTCTTGCTCATCCACTGCAGCCACCTTAGCTGTCTTCCTGCTTTTTGCATGCGCCAAGCTCACTTCCACCCAAGGCTTTGCTCTTGCTCTTTCTCTGCCTCGACTGCTCGTCTTCCAATCTAGACATGCTTGGTTTCACCATGTCATTCTGTCCTCTGCTCACTGCCACCTCCTCAGAGACCCTCCCTAACCTCCCTTCAAAAGTGCACAAAAGCTGCACCCCCCCACCCCCCAGAACATTCTTCGTCATATCACCCTACTTTACTCTCTACACAGCATCTACTACTCTTTGGCACTAGCCTATTTAGTGTTTTGGCTCCTTGTTCGACATTTTTTTTTTTTTTTCTGTCTAAAACAGACAGCTCCTCTGCAGAAACTTGCACACCGTAAGCACTCAACAATGCTCATTGTTTTGAATTAAGCTCTTAGAATAGTCAGCATCCATAGTCTCATTGGCTAAAAATTCTTCTCTGTACCAAGACATTGCACAGACAAAGACATTCAGGTGCCAGGAAGGTGAATGTTACAGCCCAGCAGGGAGAACTTAACCCAGTGGCTGTCTGCTGAAAGTGTGATTTCTTGGCAAATTGAGCAGAGCTTGTATTTATGAAGTTTTTTGTCCTCGACCACTACTGATTGTGCCAAGAACTCTCCCACACAGCTTATCTCCCCTACAGAAACCCCTGGGTACCTACAGACCCACTTTGAAAACCATAGACATATTCTCTGGAGCTAGAATTGGAACTTTGAATGCCAGTCCTACCTCTTACCCTTAGACAATTTGCCTAACTTCCTAAAGAAGCTCAGTTTCCCCTCTGTAAGATAGAACTAATAATAGGGCCTACCTAATAGAGTTGCTATGAGCAATAAATTGGAAAAAAAACTCACCTAAGGTACTCAGTCCAATGCCAATGAGGTGGTAAATATTCAAAAATAAATTACTGTTCCTCTCGTGCATCTGCATTTTAAATCTGAATGCTGGGAGAGGGAATGCTTAACCCAAACAACAGAGAGAACCTGGGATAGTAGAATTGCACCACAGCAGCTGGGGTGCAGGGCAGTGGGGAGAGGCTTTTAAAGTCTCCATCTCTCTTTCTGGAGGTACTCTCCTAGTTTCGGTTCTGCATTTAGCTGGCTCCAGTTTCCTGATAAATTAGTAAGACCACTGACCCCTCGATTTTGCTTATACTCACAGGTAAAATACTTTGGGATATGTTTGGGCTGTGGGGGAAGAAGGAGAAAGGGGATCAGTAAAAGTGTACTCAGGCCGCACCCATCCCTTATGCTGAGGCTGAGCCATCCAGCCTGATGTGGGCTCCAGGACCTGGCAGTGTTGGGGGTAGAGTGGGGTGTATTCTGCAAGATTTTTGGTTAAGCAAACTCCATCCTGGAGACTGGACCCCTTAGGAACAACAGCCTATGTGGGGGATAGTCTCACTTTGCTCTCAGCCCTTCCTGGCCTCCGAGCATATTCTAGGATCCCTGGGCCAGGCTCTGAACTCAATCATTAACTGAGCCATTTGCTGAAAGGATTCATTAAAGGCTCTGAATGTCAGGAAAATACACAAGCAGTCATCTGGACTAGCTGACCCATCAGAGAGAAGAGCCAGGCTCAGCTGCAAAGAAGATAAGCCCAGGAGGGGACAACCGGGGGTGGGGGTGTATCCTGAGGGGGGCCCAGGTAACACAATCACCCTCTCTCTACCTCAGGGTTTTCCTCTGTCAAGTGGTTAATCCCCCAAGGAGCCAGAATCTCCAACATGAAAGATGTGCCCTTCTTTTAAGATTTATATAAAAGTAGCTCAAGCCCACAGATGGTGAGATGGCCCTCCCTCTCATTGTCTCTGGGTTTCCTGGGGAGGCTAGAATTTCAGGCCTATCCTGCTCCTGCCAGATCAGCTCCTAACCTTCTTCAGAGACTGGATGCTGAGGAGGTTTTTGTGAGAGACAAGAGCTCTGTGTAAATATCACTTACGGGAAATACAGATCTGGTCTCACTTATATCCGTGGAAACTGAAGCTCAGAAAAGAGAAAAGTGACTTGGTCAAGGTCATGCAGGAGTTGTCAGGTGTGGAGTCACAGAGATCTCAGCCCAGAGACAGGGCCACCAAAGTCTCCTGTAGCTGAGACATCAACCACAGTGAAGCCTCAAGGCTGCAGCCTCTATTACTCCTGCCTCCCAGTTTGACTTACTGTAGCATTATAATTTTGCTTTTCGGGAACCTTCTTTGTGCTCCTCCTCTGTTCCCCTCTCTCACATGCAGCCGAGTGTTTTACTATGGACACCGGCCTTGGAACCAGGCTTGGGTTCAGATTCTGACTTGCAGCTCCCTAGCTATGTGACTTCTGGCAAATGATTTTGAGCTTTTACTTCCTTTCCTAGAGGGGATATGATACCTAGCTAGGTAGGCTCCAATGTGGAGGATAGAGAGAACAGCCCCAAGCCTCCTGCAGTTCACAATCTCACTGGGGAGATCTAAGGCACAGATTTTTAAAAATTTTATTAAAGAAGTTTTCAATTAACAGATAGGAAATAAATACATATTTTAATCTGAGGGTATAGGATATTAAGAAAGATTATGTATTGTTAATTGTAAAGGTGGGAGTTCATTCTATTATTCTCTCTAGTTTTATTTGTGTTTGAAAAACTTTTTTCTGTATTTTTGAAGGAAATATTACACATCATATCACTTCATCTGTAAATATTTCAGCATATATCCATAAAAAAGGACTCAAAAAATAATAAACAGAATAGTATTACCTTAAAAAAACCAAAAAACAATTCTTTAATATAATCAAATTTTCAGTATATGTTTACATTTTCTAATTGCCATATAAAAATTTTAACAGTGTGTTTTTTAAATCAGGATCCAAATCGAGGTCATATATTATGATTGATTAATTTTTCACTTAAGTCTGGTTTGATTTATAAGCTCTTTCTTTATTTTTTATTTTCTTGTAATATTTTATTGAAAAGACCAAATAGTTTGTACTATAGAGTTTCCAACAGTCTGATCACTATTTTCATTGCCATGGTATCATTTAACGTATTCCTATTTCCTTTATTTGCCCTATGTGGGAATTGAGATCTAGAGGCATGTCTGCATATCTAGAGGATGTCTGCATATCTTTCTTTTGGTGATGTTGGTAGCTATTGATAATCGTTGCCTAGGTTCATGAATTTATTAGATTGCAAAAGAGTGATTCAATCTATTCTAATTCTATCATTTCCTCTTTATTTTTTAGCTGGACTACTAAAGGGAAGATGTTCTTCATCAGTCATGTGGTTACTTTGAGCTACCCCTCATAAAGGCAGGATAAATGCTTGATGCCCCTTTATTTATCAGTTATCATGATTTGTTTCCTTTGCACCTTCTAAAAGTAAACAATGGGTATATTTGTGTGTTTGATATTAGTATTATGATCCCATTGATTTAAACATATTTGATTCATTTCAATTTATGGTAGTTATTGCCTTTTTTGATGCTCGATTTATATCATCTTTGGTCAATGGAAGTTATTGAAATGAATTTTGATATTCTATTAATTTTTGGTAGCTGAGTGTATCTGCAGGAGAGGATGATCCAGGTTCATTGTGTATATCTCTCAACGCAAACATAGAATCATTCATTTCCTTAGAGAATCCTGGTTCCTTTTAGCGAGAAGTGGTATTTAGTCACTACAATCTGGATCTAGGGGGGCGCATATTATAATGGACAATTCACATTTCTAGGTCTTTTCAGTGGAGAAAGCTAGGAAATATGTACATTTTTAAAAAGATAAGATGCATTATAAGTTCATATGTTATTTCTAATTCAAATTCTAGACCACA
Organism: Pteropus alecto; assembly: GCF_000325575.1. Classification (NCBI taxonomy): domain Eukaryota; kingdom Metazoa; phylum Chordata; class Mammalia; order Chiroptera; family Pteropodidae; genus Pteropus; species Pteropus alecto. The sequence continues at coordinate 5,658,958 of NW_006442484.1, forward strand.
GAGTTTTTACTTCATTGGTCTTACATTTATATTTTCTTTCAATCATGCTGAGAATCTCAGCTTTGAGAACTCAGGCATAATTACACATTTGATTTCTTTTTTATTACACACACAACAGATCCAGAATAATAATATCAGTAAGATTACCAAAAACGATTTAAGATTTCTTTTTGGCTTTTCTTTCTGTCCTTAGGCTGTATCCCTCTAAGAGCGTATGTTAAATTACTAAGATTCAACATTACTTGAAAAAGTTTTTCTCTGTATGGTTATATCACCACCAGTTGGGTTCATTAATTTCAATTTTGGGGATTGGCTTTTTATTTATTCACTTTTGTTCTTTAATCATGAAAATGCCTTTTAGATGGTTTCATACTCAAACCTGAAAGCAAAGTATGTTCAAAGAATAGCTTCTCTTACTGTCTCCCATATCATTCCCTCCCTACCCTATAGGTAACCATTCAAAAAAGTATGCTTTTTCTTTCCATTATTTTTAAAAATATAAGCACACACCCATAGATATACATATTAGCATCACCCTTTTTCTTAACTAAATGGTAGCATAATATACATACTTTTGTCTGCTTTGCTTTTTTCATTAAACAACACATCCTAGAAATTGCTTCTTACTGGTCCATAGAAATCTCCCTCATTCCAGCTTACAATGGTATGTGCCATAGCTTTTGCCACAGTCTCCCATTGTTGAACATTTGAGTTCTTTCCAGCCTTTTGTTATTATAACATATTATAGGTGGGATCGTGTCCTCCCAACTCATATGTCGAAGCTCTAACACCAATGCGATTATATTTAGAGACAGAGTTTTAAAGAGATAAATAAGGTTAAATGAAGTCATAAGGATAGGGTCCTAACCTCATTGGACTTGTGTCCTTACAAAAAGAAGACACACCAGGGATGCATGTGCACAAAGAAAAAGCCATATGAGCACACAGTAAGAAGGTGACCATCTGCAAGCCAAGGAGAGAGACCTCAGGAGAAAGTAAACCTGCCAATACCTTGATCCTGGACTTACAACCTCCAGAATTATGAGTAAATAAATGTCTGTTGTTTAAGCTACGCTGTCTATACTGTTTTGTTATGGCAGTCTGAGTAGACTAATATATAAATCGAGACACATTTACAATAACTTCAGTAAGTACAAAGCAATGATCTAATAGAGCATATCTATAATCTAAAATCAACAGCTATATCTGTTGATTTTAGGGGCTGAAAAGGGCCTTTTCATTCTCAAACTATTCCCTCTGCTCCTAATTCTGAAAATCCCCCCAGATCTTTAGAGGACAAAGCCTTTCATTCTATAACTAAAGAATGTAATACCACTGAAGGAGGAAATAGTGGGAGAGGCATTTACACAACAGAGCAATGACTGACAGGGGCACAGTGAGCCTAAGAATGAAGCAAGGATGGACTGACAGCTGAGGCTCCCAGACAAAGTCTAGCCAGTTTCCCAGCTGTGTCCTGAGCATTTCTGAGTGCAGCTGGAAGGGAAATGGGGCATATATGTTGCAAGAGCCAAAAGGTTTTTTGAAAATCTTAGTAGAGCCAAGCTTTGCAGCAGGGTGATTAAGCTGTCTTGCATATAAATATTCCACGGAAGCTTATTAAAATGCAGATTCTTGGCCTCCTGCCCCCAGAGAGCCTGGCCCAGGAATTTGCATTTTGATCCCACTCTCCCTAAGGGATTTTGTTGCAGGTTGTTCATGCACCACAGTTTGGGAAACGGCTCTACGGGATTCAGAGTGGTGGGGGCAGTGGCCTTGAGGGGAGTGTGCTGAAATAAAGTTTCACTATAGGCAGTGGTGAATACAAAAGGGGCAAGGCATTGGGTCTTGTCTGCCCAAGTGGGGAAGAGTATTTTATTGTTGACAGTTCCCAGCACATGGTAAACATACAGGCTGTCTGGGTGTGCATCTGCACCTGCCAAAGGACTCAGGGAAGTTGGGCAGAAAGTTGGGGGAAGTAGATAGAAAAACAATTGCCAGGCTTACTTATCTTTCATAACCAGGTAATAGGGAGCCATGACTGGTTCTTGAGCAATAGGAGGGAGTGTGGTAAGGTCCACATTTTCTCCTTGGTCTCTCCTTCCTATATCCGTGGACCCAGAGAACAAGATGTGCTCCCGTTTTCTTTGTTCCAAAGGGGTGCTGAGTCTTGCCTTGGACTCTAAAATCACTTTGTTCCTTTTCTATCTAGTCTTTTTTTTTTTTTTTTTTTTAACTCTCCTGTTGCTTTCCTGGCACAGCCAACTCAGGGCTGTTAATTAACTCAAGAACCTTGTAAAGAAAGATTCAGAAAGAGGCCGAGCAAGGGGCAGCTGGCCTCCATTCCTAGAGGGAAAGAAAACACATTTATGAGGAGCAGAGAGGGCAAAAGAAGGCTGGGGGAGCCAGAAGGCTGGGGTGAGGCCAGCTGGTCGGGGCATAGGGCCTACATCTTTTTGGCTGAAGAGACTGCCAGACTGTCCAGGCAATAGCCTTGTGCACCTCAGTCCCAGCTCTGTCCTCTGTCACTCCTCAACGACACCATCTGAAAGGGAGAAATGCTGTTTCCACTGGTTCAAAGAGAAAGCATAAAGAGCTCAGCAGCATATTTGGCTGCTAGGGGTGCCTGATAAAGGTTTAAGTAGTGAGAGCCAAGGGCTGCTGTGAGACGGAGGAGCTGGGGACAGAGTGGCTGGCACGTTTCTCTTATGTGGTTGGGGTTCTGGACTGTTCTGAGGGTCAGGATAGAAGTTTTCAGGTGCTAGCTGAGTGTTCGGGGAAAGAACTGCATTTTATAAACCTTTGCACCCCTTAGAGCTCTCAGAACACCTTCGGGTTGTGTGGCTCTGAGAACAGTCACCCCGAGATTGCATCCAGGCTCCCTGGGCTAAGGGCTAGGCCTTACTGGCCGCTCTGTCCGGCACCTTCCAGGCACATGGGAGGCACTCAGTGAGTATGCCCGCATTCCTTAGGGAAGCACTTGTTAACTCAAAGGTTACATTGCTTTAGTTAATTAGTTCAATTTTTAAAATTAAATTTATTGGAGTAGCATTGGTTAATGGTGTTATATAAATTTCAGATACATGACTTTATAACACAACATCTGTATATGCCACTGTGTGCTCACCACACAAACTCTAGCCTCCTTCCATCACCATATATTGGATTCCCTTTAGCTTTAAGTTTTTAGTGCTGCTTTACTTTATTTTTCCCCCTGAACACCAAAATAATATCTTTGGTTTAATAACTTAGAAAATACAAACAAGTTATACATAATCCCACACAAGATCATTTTATAAGGTAGTGCCTGCTTTTGTGTGTGTGCGTGTATACATGCATACATGCGTACGTATGTACATATATGTATATATACACATATATACATACACATACATGTATGTGTGTGTGTGTGTGTGTGTGTGCACACACACACACACACACAATATAAGTCTTAAATAAACTATGTTAACTGTAACTTAAGTATTTTGAGAGAGAGAGAGAGAGAGAGAGACACCTAATGCCTGGAGTTTATTGAGCCCTCCCTTGCCAAGCACTGTGCTTAGATATGTCAGATGTTATCTCATTTGAAGTCAAGCAGGCTGGCTCTTGGGGCAGCCCTCACCCCCACTCTGTCCCACCACTCTGATGGGGCATAAGGAATTAGGTGAAGGGTCAAAGGAGTGGTCACTCTGGAGGTGTTGAGAGCAGGGCAAGATTACCTGGGATAGAACAGTCAACGAAGACTTCCTGAGGGAGGTGGGGCTGAGGCTTACCGGAATAATGGGAAGGGCTTCATTCTCAACAAGTATGGAGACTTGAAAAGCATTCTTAGAAGTGACACTATGTGACCCTGTTCTGGAGGTCCAGATGTGTACTTCCAATTCCTTGGAGCTCTGGTATTGTCACAGTCCCCCTCAGAACAATACTGAAGAGTGGAGGGGTTTGGAGAGGCTGGAATCAGACAGGCCGGTGCTGGAATCCTAGCTATTTCTTATGGTGGCAGGAGGTGTGCAGGTCACATAATGTCTTCATGTGAGCCGTAGGCAAACATCGGTGCCTGCTTCACAGGAATAGCATGAGAATTCAGTGACAGCTTGGGTGCCCTGACTTGGACACAGCCAGGCACAGGGTCATGTGTGCTAAATGCCGGTGGGTATTATTGGCATTTCCACAGGCTCAGAGAGGTGGTCTGACATGCCTGGGGCTCCACTGCTCCTGCTTCCCGGTGCCTACCTTGCATGCAGACCCTGAGGAGCACATAGGGAAAGGTGACAGAACCCAGATGGAACTGGTCCTGTTGGCAGCAGGCTGAGGCTGTCCTAGAATGAAGGTTACTGAAGCTCTCTCTCATTGGCCTAGGCTCTTAAGATCACTGAAATTCCAGCCTCCCTTCAGGGTGAAGAGGACTCAGAGAAGCCTCAGGTTAGCTGTTAATGTCTCAGCCATGGCCTGGGGGGCCAAATGCCCAGTGCTATCTCTTCCCCGCTGCGGGCTGCCAATCTGGGAGGGCGCAGCTGACAATACTTTCTGGTCTCTTCCTTTAAGGGAGCTCAAGGGACTCCGTACCTCACAAAGAGGCTGGGGCATGCCACCCCACTCTCTTTTCTGCCATTACTGTAGTTCACCTCCCTTCCTGATTCGCCTCCCTGATTCTGAGGACTGGTCTTCTCCCAGCTTTCCCCACCATCTTGGGAGAGACTACAATTAACTCAGCTCTGAAGGATCGGCCAGGGTCATCCAGACTCCTTGGCTCCTCCCCACTGTGACTTATCACAACCTGTTGCACTTTAATCCCTGAGTTTGAGAAAGAGTTGAGAGAGAGTCCCTGGCCCAGAAAGAATGACCATACGCAAGGTGCCCTAACCTCAGCCTATACTTGCTAGTCTGAGTTCCAGTTGCTCCTGACTGATGCCCTTGGCCCCTATGGGGACGTGCTGGTCATTGTCTTCCTCCGTCATCATTCTCTCTGTATTCCAACCCCATTCACCTTGCTTTTTAGACCAGAACTAAGTACCTATCATCAAAAATGCCCTCGGCTGTTAATGTAGAAATGCAGGCAGCAGTTTACATGTATATTTCAGAGGAATTTGGACCCATATTTTTTATTTCACCCAATTCTCTCTCCCCCCACCATTGTCTCCCATTTCAGCTACATTTCCTGAAGACATCTGTATGTCCCTCTGCTCCTAAACTCAGCCAAGCTCTTCTCCAGGGACTGACCAGCTTCTGTGGGGTGGCCGGCCTTGGGCCAGGCGTGGGGGACTCAGCCTTCACTGTAAGATTCTGGCCTCTGGAAGCTCACACTCAGATCGATGAGAAAGAACTGCTCTCTTTAAAGACCTTTCCCATCACCTTTTAAAAATATTCTCTATTTTGAAATAAGCGTGGATTCTTAGAAAGTTGCAAATATAGTACAGAGACATCTGGGTACCCTTCACCCAGTTTTTCCCAATGGTAACATTTCACATAACTATAGAATGATATCAAAACCAGGAAACCAACATTGGTATAGTTTGCCCACCTATTCAGACTACATCATTTTTACTGTGTGCATGTGCGTGTATGTGTCTATGCAATTTTATCACAAGTAAAGTTTCCTATAACCACCAACATCAACATCCAGAACTATTCCATCACCCCTTGGTAGTCACACACCATCTGGCTCCTCTCCCTCTGCATACCTAAATCCTGGCAACCACTAATCTGCTCTCCACCACAGTAATTTTGCCATTTTGATAATCTTATATAAGTGGAATCATATGATATGAAACCTTTTGAGATTTTATTTTTTAATTAGCATGCGCGCGCGCGCGTGTGTGTGTGTGTGTGTGCGCGCACGCGTGTATGTGTAAAGTAAAAGTTTAAATAGAACTGGAGGTCACACTTCTCTCTTTCCAGGCCTCTAGTCCAAAGACAACCATTGTTAACAGTTTCTTGTGTTTCCTTTTACACGGTTTTTATACATGTATGAGCATACAAGTCCTCTTTTGCGAAACTGCAGAATACCCCTAATTTTGTCCCTTCAATTATATTTAGATACGACATCACTCTGCTCTCTGAGCCTGACGTTGGGGAACTCCTTTCCAGGGTAGAGGAATGCAAGATTTGCTCTGCTTGTGCAGGTCCCCTGTTGCCACTAAATAAATATTTAAAAGAGCTAGCTTCTGCCCCTGGGTTTAAAATGCTGCTTTTAGAGTGCAAAACAAGCCTTGTCCTAGTGCCCAGAGAGTCAGAGGATAGATAGATGGATGGATAATCCCCTCTCATTAACCACAGAGGATGACTGTGACTGGGGGGTCCCAGGACCCAACATTGGGCTCTAGTGAGCTTGCGGTCCATCTTCTGGACCAGGTCTGAACTAGTAGGTCTGTCCCAGCTGGGTGCAGACAGGGCCTGGCAGGAGCTCTCCCTGAGGCTGAGCCTGCTTTGTAGACTTGCACATCTTCTGCTGGCCTTGGTACAGTGTCTGATGGCAATGGCTGCAGCCACTTTCTGAGACCCAGTGAGGGACAGAGCAAGGTAGAGCTCCACCCACTGAGTCAGAGGACCTGGCCCCATGGCCTGCTGAGTGATCCCAGCCTCAATACCTCCTAGCTTCTGTGTTTCCCTTTCCATGAATTGAAACAATACAGTAACTGACTGACGTGGTTTCTGGGGTATTTGAATGAGACAATAGTGTGAAGTTTTATTATTTAATTAAGGCGTAATTTACACATAGTAAAATTTATCCTTTTTGTGTGTAGTTTTATAAGTTTTATGTAACTACCACCACCGCAATCAAGATATGGGTTAGTTTCGTTATCCCTAAAAGTTCTCTCATGCCCCTCTGTAGTCAAATCTTTCTCCCACCCCTGCCCTTTAACACCATATGATTTCTGAGCTTATAATTTGGCCTTTTCCAGAATGTCATATAAATGGAATCACCCAGTACGTAGTCTTTTGAATCTGGCTTTTTTTCATCTTTCTAGCACAATGCATTTAAGGTTCACCCATGTTTTTGCATTTATCAATTGTTTGTTCCTTTTTATTGCCATTACGTAGCCCTACCACAGTTTCTCATTTACCTGTTAAAGGATATTTTTGTTGTTTCCAGAATTTAGTGATTATAAATAGAGCTGCTGTAAACATTCATGTACAGGTTTTTTGGGTGAACATAAGCTTTTATTTCTCTAGAATAAATGCCTAGGAATATGATGATGGTTGTATGCTAAATGTATGTCTAACTTTTTAAGGAACGGCTGAACTGTTTTCCATGGTGGCTGTACCATTTTGCATTTCCATCAGTAATTATGAGAGCTCTAGTTTCTCTGCATCTTTGCCAGCACTCATTTGTTGTTGTTGTTGTTGTTTTGTTTGTTTGTTTGTTTGTTTTTAATTCTAGCCATTCTAGTAGGTGTGTACTGCGAGGTAGTTTATCTGACAGTTGGTAGTTCCCAGTCATTGCAGGTAGTATGGAAATGTGGGTGGGAGACAGGGCTCTGGAGTCAAGTCACCTGAGTTGAAATCCTAACTTGGTTATCTACTAACTCTTTAATTTTTGAGCTTTCTCATAGGAAAAAAATGGAGATAAAATGGGGTTGTCGAAGGAACTAAGTGCTATAATGTATAACAAGTGCTTAGTTTCCCAATGTTAAGACACTAGTATTACTAGAATATTGCATGCCTGATTTCTAGTCTCCCCAACAAGCATCAAAGGAAGCGTTATCATGCCTCTTTTATAGATAAAGACACTGAAACTCAGTTAAAAGACCATATTTCCTAGTCTCCCTAGCAGGGAGATGTAGGCTAGGTTATGGCTAGTGAGATATAAGCAGGGGTCTTCTGGGAAGTCTTCCTTAACAGGATTAAGGTATGCCCTTTTCCTCTTCCTCTTTCTGTCTGGAATGTGGACTTGTTGGTCATATCTCCAGCAGCCTTTTTAAGTTACAAAGTGATTTTAAGAATATAAACCAAGTGCTGAGAAACACAGGAGCCTAGGTTCCTGATTACATCATGAAATCAACATATTAGCCCTGGACTGCTTTTCTGAGAAACAGCTAAAACAAATACAAAAAAACAAAACTTAGTGGGTTACAGCAACAAACATTCATTCTCACGGCCAAAGCTCTGTGGTTGACCAAGGTTCAGCTCACTTAGGCTGGGCTTGGTGGTGTCTCTGCCCTGTGCCATAGGCTCGCTGGACTTGGCTCTAACCTGAGGGTTGAACTGTGGTCTTGTCCACATATCTCCCGTCATTCTTGGACCAGTACTTCATGGCCGTGGCAGAAATGCAAGAGAACAAACCCAATTTCACAAGCATTTTTAAAGTCTCTGTTTGCAGCCTGTACGCTAAGATGCCATTGGCCAAAGTCCTTGGCCAAGTCCAACATCAATGGGGTGGGGAAATATATCCTTCTGTAGTGGGAGTAACTCCAAGTCACATGGCAAAGGGTGGAAACAGGAAAGTGTGAAAAATTGGGAACAACGATACAATACATTGCAGCTATGCTGGGGTATTATTATTGTAGTTGCCATTTTCCAAAATGTCAGACACATGTTGAGAGATGTGAGATAGAGCTCATGAATCATGCATGTGGAAAGTTTTAAAAGGAAAAAATGTTGGGGCTTCTTCATCTGAAAAGCAAAATACCATGTGCCCACCCAGACAGAAAGCTAATGCAGAAGCAGGAAGATCTGATTTTAGATCTCTGGCCAGATAGTGAATAAATGAACTTTACAAGGGTAAAGCTTGTGTGTTATTTTTTTGTGCACCTCCTCCAATGCCTGGCACAATTCCTGGCACAGAGCCAGGGCCAAATAAATCTTCATGCACTTATTTATGAATATGTCTGAATAACTCTTTTTTTCACCAAAGATTCAGTAAGACTGCCATGAGTTTATATAGAACAGGGTTTCTTAATTGTGGTAGTATTGGCATTTGGGGCCAAATCATGTCGTGGGGGCTGTCCTGGGCATTGTAGCGTGTTTGGCAGCATCCTTAGCCTCTACCTCACAGATGACGGTAATACTCCTCCTCCAGCTGTGACAACCAAAACTGTCTCCAGGCATTGCCGAATCACCCCTGATATAGAGAGAAGAACCTGTAGTGCACATCCTATCACAACAATTCTCAGAGGAATGTCCGAATTGGAGAAATTTATTTTAAATAACAGAAATAGCAAATTGTATTAAGACAGTATTAAGACAATTGAATCACATCTATATATTTGCAGCTAAGTATAACTTGGAAGTTAATTTTGCCTGTTTGGGGATTATTTTGTACAATTTCTCACAGCTTTAGAATCAATGGCCAGTACAGGAATGTTTAATGACCTACAGATATTACTGTGTTAGTCACCAATTAGTCTGGTAAAAGCACAGGATTTTTGATGCGTTGACAAAATTTAACACTTTCGTTTGACAAATACTTTTTGAGGGTCTGCTATGGACCAGGCACTGTTCTAGGCACTGCAGATATGGCAGAGAGAGAGAGATGAATTCCTTCCCTAATGGAGCTTATATCCTAGTGTGATGGAAAATGACAAACATAAAAACACATATATACATGATGTAGACATTTGAGTTCTAGGTGCTAGGAAGAAAATAAACAAGAATGCCTTGGAGCAGGCAGCCATTTCTGGAGGCAAACATGAAGAGGTGGCATTTAGATAGCAGCTTAAGGATGTGAATAAGTGAGTGTGTGAAGGTTTGGGAGAAGGACAATCCAAGGAGAAGAAAAACAGTTTTTTTTGTTTCCATGTGGTAATATTATGCAAGAATATGAAGAATTTGCCTTCTCCCCACACCTTCCTTCTTCCTCTCTTTTTTATAAAAAAAATCGATCAGTATTATTAAAGTCAAGTACCTCCCTCAAAATTGTTTTGCCCAAAAACTTTTATCAAGCAGGCTTTGTGTCTGGCCAAGTCACCTCCCACCTCCAGGTCTCAGTTTCCCCACCTGTCCAATACGAGGGTCTATGCAGATGCTCGGCAGTTTATTTTCCAGGCAGAGGTGAAGAGGAATTTTTCAAATGGCTAATCTTATAATCGACTCTTTTTTCCGCTTCTGTAGATGTGCTTGCAGGCCGAAGGGCAGAGTGACCTCGAAACTTACTAAAGACTCATTCTCTCTTTTGCTTGTTCTGTCTGGATAATGGATGTATTGCCTGAGTTCCTGTCTTGGCGCCCAGATCTTCAGAGTGCTGGGACCACCGGCGTAATAAACCTGAGTTCTCCAATTCTCTAAGTGGTGCTTGGTCTTTCGCTTGTCTGATTTTGCAACGTTTCTGCAACAGAGGCATTGTGTTGCTTGACCTGGGTTTGAGTCATGGTTCCATCCTTTTCTAACAAAATAGCTGTGAAATAGTACAAAACAACTCTCTTGGGGCTGGATGAATGCCCCTGAGGCCAGCCCAGTACCTCTGAAGCAGGCACCCTTTCTCCTACAGCACTCAGATGCCCAGGTCTTGAGATGGTGACTATCAAAGGGCTTTGTGAAGAGCCTGGGTGCAAAGCATCGGTCTTACTGCTGTGATGACCCCAATTGAAGCTCTTCTGATTATTTAGAAGGTTCCTACGCTTTAGCTAGTCCTTGCATCTAAAAGACTTACCTGTGGACCTAAGTGTCAGGAGATAAAGACACATCCGGATTCCAGCCCCTGGGGCATGTCTTTGATATTTCTGAAAAATCAAACACAGTTATGTGATAATTGGAATATCCTCATGAAAAGAAATGTGTCCTGGCTATATTGGTTTCCCGTGTGTTTGGGTTCTGGGACAGCAGGCATTTTCTGAATGAAAATCAAAACCAACTGAAATGGCCAAGCCTGGATATTCACAATAACGGGGCACCTGACAGGAGAAACTGGTCAGCAGGTGTGAGAGAGCCAGCAAAAGAAGAAAAGCCAGGAGCCAGTTGGAACAGGGAAGGGAAAAGACGAAGTGTCTGGGTGGCCAGGACTGCCTGAGGCCCCCACACCCATTCTTTCTCTTTCTCATCATCAGAGCCTTGATTTCATTTGGGGCATTCTCTGTTTTCCAGACACCCTTGCAGCTGGGAATGACCAAGTGACCAAGGTCTGGCCAGTGAAAAGGGGAGGGGTGCTGGGGAGGGGTGGCATCTGGGTAAACTCTTGTTTTCCTGACACAAAGGACAGTGCCAGCCGGTATGCACGCATTAATTCCTCATCCCTTCCCCCTTTATTCTGTATGGAGCTGGGTGTGGGGCCTAGAGGTGGAACAGCCACCTTATGAGCAGGAAGGAGAAAGCTTCTTGATATGTGAGAAAAAGTAAACCCCATTCAGTTAAGCTCCCAACTGGGTTCCGGCTCCACACAGCAGAACTCGATGCTCACAGATCGTGTGCCATGTTCCAGACCCTGTGCTGGACACCCTGCCTCATTATCTCATTCAGTCCTCACAGGTTTCCTGAGAGTATCACATCTGAGCTCCACTTAACAGATGAGGAAACTGAGGCTCAGAAAGGTCCCCCTTGCCATCCTGCAGGTAGCAAGTGTTAGAGCTGGGGTTTAAACAGAGTTGTCTAATTCCAAGTGCTGCACACTCCACCCCCACACTGTACCTCTAACAGTTAATAGCAATCACAGTCACAAAATTTTCTGTAGGTCTGAATCCTGTCTAGCTCCTTTCTACTTTTGTGACTTGGGAGAAGTTATTCAGTGCCTCTGAGCCTCCTGAGCCTCAGTTTCCTCCTCTGGAACTGTGGGTCATAGGGTGGTGGTGAGGGCTGCCTGCTGCCTGGCACAGAGCTTGTACTCTCTACATAGTCACTCCTTCACTTACTCTGGCTTTGTGGCAGTTGCTATTGGGCTAAGAGCATTTTAAAGTGCCACAATCCTCTTTGACTCTTCCATTAACCCCTCTGAGGAGATAATTCTCTTTCTCCTTCTCTGAACCTCAGTCTCTTCATCTGTAAAATGAGAGTGAGAATAATACCTGTCTCATACAACTGTTATTGGATTAAATTATATAAGGTGTGGGCAAAATTCAGCTTCATCCCTAGCACATAGTAAGCACTCAATCAATGTAGCTGATGCTTTAATTTGCTATTATTACAAAGCTTTGCTCTTTGCCATACCAGATGCCTGCTTCATCGCTGCAGGGGATTCCAAGGGTAAAATGCAGCCCAATTACAAGCGGAAGCAGCCCTCAGCCCTCAGTCAACCTCTGTGTGGCTTTGCTGAGTCTGAGTTCACAGTGTTGAAGGCTGGTCAGGGCCAGGCTGGAATCAAGTCCATTTCAGCTCTTCCATACCCGCGGGGAGGGGCCATGATTGCCAGTGCAGCCTTTTAGTTCTGGAAGGCTGAAGACTGTCCACTCACATGAAAGTCTTACTCACAGATGCTTGGGACAGATAAAGAGCCTGCTCTGTCGGTCCCCACTGCTGAGGGTACTCCTGATTTATGGAGAAACTGCACTGTGTTGGGTGTAACCTTGCCCCATTCCCTGCTGGTGTCTGCTAGGTGGGACAGTGGCAGGGCCTGTGACTGTTAAGTCATCTTTCTGTGGGGTAGTGTAGGAGGGGGCCAAGACACGCACAATACATACGCACACTCACATTCACTGCGAGGGATCCAGAGGCCCTGTCTTCTCTCTCTGCAGGTTCCCAGAACTTAGCACAGTGCTCAGCACATAGTAGGGCATTTAGGCATGTGTTTTGAGTAAGCAATTGGATGGATAGATGAATAGATTCAAGAATAGTTGAGTGTGTATTCATCCATGTATTGCTCAGCCTCAGTTTATTGAGCACCTACCGCATGCAAGCTGTGCCCCAGGCTCCACCAGTGAAGTGGGGAGTAAGACTACACAGCGCCTGCTCTCCAAGATCCACCAGTTCGGCTAATGGATAAATGAACAGAGGGAGGAAGGGGGCTCTGGTGTCCCCACCTCCATTTCCCCGGAGAAACCCCTACTCCTCCAAGGACAGAGCCAGAATGAACGATCATGGCAGATGGCTGTATCTCCTGGTTCTGGTCCCAAACGCAGGGCGAGTACTAGGGTAAGACAAGTGAGGCCGACCCTGTGCTTACATGAGCCCGGAAGTGAATGCCTCCTTGAATGTTGTGCCCAGGGCCCTGGCTCACAGACCCAGGGCCATGAGGTTGCTGCCCTGGGAACTTCCGCCTGAGTGTGGGACAGAGCAGGCCCATCAGGGCAGAGAGAGGCGGGAAGATGGTGTTCACTTGAGCTGCCATTTACACGCTGGTGCTGTGCCAGTGCTGTACCAGACCAACTTGTGGGTTCTTTACACCACTTCACAGTAATGACAATTCTCCCAGTCTTCAGATGAAGGGACTGATGCTAAGAGAGGGCAAGTGACATGCCTGAGATTCTATAGCAAGTAAGAGACAGGGTCAGGATTCAAACTCTCTCCTCTGTTGTTTGCAGAATATGGAGCCAGGCAGTAGAGTTACAAGGATGGCAAATGGCCAGAGGGGCCCAATCCAGATCTTTGAGGAAGGGGTTGGGAGTTAAGATTTGGGAAATGTGTTCATCTGAACTGAAGGCAAAGAGATGAGACAGAGGGCATTTTAAGTGAGAGCACCACCTGCTCAGCGATGTGGGGCTGGGCTGAGCCTGGGCAGGTGCCAGACAGCGACCCCAGGATGCTGCAGCAACAGGCTGAGGTTATATAACACGGCCCACTCCGTACACACGCTATGCGATGAGGCCCAGAGAGGAAAGTGTGTTGCTTAAGGTCACACCACACAGTGATGGCAGAGTCAGAGCCAGAAGCAGTATTCTTAACACCAGGAACCACAGCAAACGAAACAAAACCAAAACAAAGGAGAAACCCAAAGCAATATTTCAGTCCACCAGGTAGGTAGTGCAGTTAAAACATAAAAATCATCCACTCCAATCGTTTGGGGTCTAGTAGGCAAAATAAGTGGCCGCGTGACTTCGCCCTTCCCTATGCACCTAACCAGTCAAACGTGGCATTGTCCTCCTCTCAGCTTCTCTCCCCACTCCCGCTCCCCCCCGCCCCCCGCCCTGCCCCCAGATAACCTGCCTCGCCCAAGACCCAGGGGAACAGAATGCTGGGGGAAAACCCTGGGCCTTGACTTTCCTGAAGCTGAAAGTCAAGTTGCCAAAACAAACTTCTTTTGTCTTTCTTCATTTTCTGTGTTTAAATAATAATAACCTGAAAATGAAGTCATTGTGCTCACCTGTAGGCCTGCCATCATTGCCTACTGGAGCGCTGTGTCTGCAGGAGGCAGCTGTCTGGTGGGGCCTTGTGGGCCAGCTCACTGGGGTCCCACTCCCGGGATCAGCTACTGACTCTGTTATTACCCATCATTTTTTCCCCGTATCTCGTCAATGTCTAATTCTCTCAAGGTCCATTTCTCTGCTAACGGAATGAGTCAAATCTCCCCAAGGCATTGCCAGCCCTGGCTCCAACCCTGTAATACCATTGCTTTCCCAACCTTGAGGCATGGATGCATCTCAAGCCAAAGAATTTGGGTCCTGGGTAGCAGATGGTAGAGAATTTTTTATAGAGGGAGGAAATCTGGAGTCAATTTAAGTGCTCTCCTTCTGCCTGGTTCTGCCTTCCTGCTGCTCATTTCTCTTCCATGGCAGGCGGGGCAGGCATTCTTGCTCTGGGCTACAGCCTGTGGACAGAAGCCCCTCATGCACAGACTGTCCTGCTTGGCTCCCACTGCCTTCTGTACTCAGCAGCGGCCTTCCTGGGACAGCCTCTAGTAATCTTATTCTTCCTTCCACCCCCACAGGCAGCCCAGGAGCCTGGTACACAGCCTGGAGCTCCATGGTGCTCACTGAACTGAGATAGGAACACTTGGACACTCCCTCCTTCAGTCCGTGTGCATGGCAATCACTATTCTTGTTTCTTCTTTCCCACGTGGCCTCTGATGCCTCCTGAGAAGCTGGAGAGACAGTGCTAAGGGTGAGAAATCAGTTAGCCATGTGACTATGGGACACTCAGTTAACTTCTCTGAGCTTCTAACTCATCTGCCTGATGGGGGTAATAATGTGTCATCTCTTATGTTTCAGGGAGCACTAAAGAGAAAATATATATAAAATGCTCACCAGAGTACCAGCTGACAATAAGAGTTTAATAATGGAAGGTGTTGTATTGCAGGGATCCTCAACCCCCAGGTGGTGGACTGGTACCAGTCCATGGCCTGTTAGGAACTGGGCTGCACAGGAGGAGGTGAGTGGTGATCGAGCAAAGCTTCATCGGTATATGCAGCTGCTCCCCAGCACTATCATCACCACCTCAGCTCCACCTCAGATCGTCAGGCATTAGATTCTCATAGGAGCACCGGTCCCTGATGTTCCACTGTGTTTATGATCTTAAAAGCCAACACTAGCTAAGAGTTCCTGAGCATGTGCCATGTGCCAGGCCGTATGCTAAGAGTGTTAAACTTAATCCCCAATGTGGCATTATGTGGTAGGAGCCTTTACTGTCTCCATTCTACAAGAATTCTACAAGGCTTATTAGAAAATTAAGCCTTAGTAAGTGTTCAAGCTGGACCTGAGCCCACGATTATCTTTCACACACTAGAGGTTATTCCACGAACTCTTTAAAGTCCCAGAACCAGCTCTTGGTTGCTGGGTGAGACTGGGCTGCATATGACCCCCACCCCAATCAACACACTTTGGAGAGGAAAGGGAGGGTATCCTTGGCCCCTATGGTCTCAGCCCAGTACAACACAGGCACAGATATACATGTCCACGCACATGTGAATGCATACATGCACATGCAAGCATGTAAGCACATGCTCATGGAAGGTGAAAGCCTTTATAGAAGCAGAGGGCTCTGCCAGGCTCTCACACTGGCAAAAGCTGATGTTATCTGGATGGGGTGGGGAGGGTGGCTGTCCTTGTTATCATCTGTGGCTGGGAGGAGGCAAGAGGGTCCCAGATTGGCAGTTGGGGTCAAGCGGCTAGGGTGTTTCTAGAGGGTGGAGGCCCAAGTGGCCATGGAGCCTCAGGGGCCACTGAGGTCTGCAAACAGAAGGCCCAGCCCAGACCTGCTCTGCTGGAAACTGCTGACCTTGTATTGCTGGAACCAGTTGCTCAACTCTGACCTCCTGAGGGCAGGAGGGCAAGCACAGGGCTTAGGAGGTAAGCCTTGCTCAGAGCAGGAAAGCAAAGGCAGCCCGAGGAGGTCCAGATGCACCCAGGACTCAACAGCCCCAACTTGTGGACACATCTGGTAGTGCATGTCATTCCGCCTCCAGTCCCAATACCTTAGTCACCAAGCCCGCTGTGCCCCAACCTCCACTAGCAAGTAGCAAGCCCTAACAGTCTAGCCAGCGTTATCCAATAGAACTTTCTAGATGTTCTACATCTGACCAATAAGGTAGCTACAGATATGGCTACAGAGCACTGCAAATGTTCTGGTACAACTGAGGAACTGACATTTTAATTCAATATAATTGGATTGAAATTGAAATAGCCACGTAAGGTAGTGGCTACCACATTGAATAGTGAAGCTCTAACAGCAGCAGCTGGGAGGGGCCTGAGCTTTGGGGCAGAGTGGGGCTTGAGTCCCAGCTCACCCATTTGTTAGCTATGATCCATTCGTGCCAATGGGACCCTCCACAGCAGTCAACACTACCAGTGTGCCGGGCAGACCCAGGGCAGAGGCATCCAGGCACCTGTCTGGGCTTGAGACCTGGGCTGCAGGCATGCTTTGTTTCTTCCTCTGTAAAATTAGGGAAAGTGTAGTGCTGACTCTAGGGCTTTGACCCCTAGTAAGTGCCCTGAGTATTAGCCAGAAGGTTCGTTATGAATGGGTATATCCAACTTGAATGTGTGCCTACATAGCTATGGGCTCTAAAATAGACCTACTTTTCTAGCTCACAGGGGCACCAAGGGGACAACTAGTGGGGGGCCTCAGCCAATGGCCCCAATGTCTTGGATCTGTAACAAAGATCCCTCAGAGTAAGGGGGCTTGGCTCATCCAGGGACTCTACTTTCATCTTATCAGAAACATTCCTTTCAACTCTCAAGACAAATCTTCGAGAAGTAGGAGGAAAATGTTAATGAACTTCAGTTAAAATTTCAGTTTTGGCAGGCAGGCACCTGACTTGCTCAGAGAAGCCTGCAGGTCTGAAAGAGCTGATTCCTGAGGGACGCAGGAAGACCCGAAGAATCCTGGGGACCAAATTTAGGATCCTTGTTCAAAGAGAGTGTCTTGTGTCCACGCCCGAGTTCCTCACCGGACTCACGTTGCAATCTCCCGTCCTTTTGTAAGAGGAGACTTTGCACCTCTCCAGTCCCCCAACAGATTCGCATGTCGTCACTTGCTCTATTTCTAGGCCTCCCAGCCAAAATGCATAGCAAGAATTTTTGTTGTCAGTCCCTATTCTCCAGACGAAGAGAGTCAAGTTCAAAGTGGCAATGTAATTTGCCCAAGCCACAGAGTTGCAGTGCTGAGGTTCACGGCCAGGTCTGCTGGACTCCCAGACTTTAGCTTTTCACTACTTCAGGCTGCCTGGTCAACATGACCTGAAGTTCCTCAAGGTCAGTGACCATGACAAGCACTTGCTCATACATATGACATAGTATCATAACTAAGACCTATTTATTTATCTATCTATCTATCTATCTATCTATCTATCTATCTATCTATCTATCTATCTCTATCTATCTATCTATCTAT
>NW_006442484.1:5676689-5705027 GCF_000325575.1 Pteropus alecto
AAGCACAATAGAACTTTCTCCAGAGGTAGGACAATACCGTCTCCAATAGCATTTGTCACATTTGCTGTTAGCAACTGCCTAAATCTTCTCTGGGAATGAATTTCCTCATCTGTCTAAGAACTTGTTCCTTCATTACCACACCTTGTTCGTGACAAACCAGAATTACCCAGACTGACTCCCACCCTGGATGGGTGAGTTTACTGAATTACATTTTGGTGTGATGCCAACTGGGCGCTTTGAGGATGCTATTCAAAAAGGAGCACTAAAAACTCACTATTGTCAGAATGTTGTCAGGACGTTGTCCCCTCATCCCATGAGACCACTTTTATTTGAAACCACAAGAGAAATTGCCTTATTTCAAATTCAGGAAAGGCTGTGCTCTGAACAATTAGTTTGTATCTTGACGAATCTGAGGACCTTGAGGCTGACCATTTCCTTCCTTTGCTTTGGCCACTAGGAAGCTTGAGATTACATTTGTAGTCATTTCTAGCACTAGTGTTTACTTTTTATATACTGACTTTGCCTTGTTTCAGCTTAAACTTTCGTTTCCCCTATCATTTACTTTCTTTATATATATTTTTGTTCACACACCTTTTAGAAGTCACCTCCAATTAATTTGCAATGAGAACAAAGTAAAAATACATAGCAAGCTAAAATTGACTGTCCATGTTATTCACCAGACTACGCTTTAAATGTTTTGGTCATTTCCAAAAATCAGTTCCACTGTCAATCTGAAAATCTCAATCTGGAATAAGTGCTTTGCCTGCCATGTGACAAATGTGAAGGGAAACACACACTTAGAAGTAGGATTTCTTAGAACTGTGGTTACATACTTAGTTTATAGTCAAATCTGGTATATAGAGTTGGGTAAAGCAGTAGTCAGGACATTGAGTTTACCATCTTCACTCTAGCGCTAGCCAACTGTGTGACATGAGGAAAATTGCTTCACCTCTCTGAGCCTTGTACTGCTGACTTGAGAACGCAACATGATCTCAAGGCCTATTTAAACAGCTTACATGGGATATCTATGAATTACCATTGATGGTATGGGAGAGCTGAAAGGAGACACAAACTACAAGCTGGTTTACTCAGCCTGTGACCTTGGGGTCAGAGTTATGCCTCTGGGGTCAGGATCTGAGTGATGTACCCTAACCTTAGTCAACAGCAAGTCAAAGAATTTGGAGTTCTGTTTTGTCCCACAGGGCCTGTGGTAGCTTTGTTCCTTGTCTCCCATGAACCCTACACTCACCAGGGTTGTTGTAATTCCTGACGAACGTGCATGGCTCACCTGTAGATACTCAGCTGAACTTGTGATTCTCGGTCTTAGTTTAGTTAGAAACCTAAAACGTACCATATGAGAAAGTCTTTAACCATGCCAAGCAGCTGCCTCCTTTCTGACAGTCAGGGATATGTCAGGTCATGTCTCCATTTTCCCCTGGGCTATCAGGAAGCTCAGACCAAACATGTGTTTCAACTACGACAATTGTATAGATCATCGTAGCCTGAATTTTTTTCTTGTTTCTCACCCTCATAGCTCTGACTTCCTATTCTTATTTATATTTTCCTGGTTTTGATTTGTTTTTCTAATTCATGCTTTTAAATTATACAAATAATACATGAATACATTCTACTTTAAAAACATTGAAATGTTACGAGAAAAATAAACTCTTCGATCTGATCACCAGCCTTGAACCCACTCCCCTACCTGGGGCGACCACTGTGTTGATATATAACACATCTGAGAAAGCCTTGTTGCCGTGGTAACAGTATGCTTTCACAGGAACAGAATACTAGAGCTGTCACTATGTGACTTGTTTTTTTATCTAACAATGTCTTGGAGCCCTGTCCTTGTCCATTCAGAGGAACCACCTCATCATTTTTTATTTTTTGGTCTTTATTGAGATATAATTGACATATAAAATTATAAGATATTTAAAGTGTACCATCTCATCATTTTTAATGCAACGTGTTATTCCATTATATGGTTCATCACAGTTTTTTAGGCCAGTTCCCTACCCATAACAGGCTACGTCTCCTGTTTTCGCTGTTACAGATGACACTGCAGTAAGCGAGGTCATACATGTCGGCTTGCTCACGTGTACAAGTTTCTCATGGGTACATAACAGGCAATGGAATAGTTGGGTTGTGCTATATGAGATATACAATTTTTAATTCATATTGCCAAATTGCCCTCTACCATGGTTATACCTGTTTACACGCCTCACAGCCGGGCACAAGAAGGTCCATTTCCACATCCTCTCCGCAGTTGAGGCCCTCACGCTTTCTAATTTCTGCCCACCTCATACAAGAGAAAAGCACCATGGTGCTCATGCACATTTCTTTTATTGTCAGTGAGGACGAGTCTCTTGTCAAATAAATATTAGCCATTTGTATTTCCTATTTTGTTAATTGTAGTTCATTTCAGGCCTTGCTTATAACACTCAGCAGCCCCCAGTGCAGGGTGACCTTGGCACCATTTCCTCACAAGAAGATTAGGAGCCTCAGAGGAGGGGTCTTGAGGTCCTCGCTCCTCCATTGAAGCATTGGTGAGAAGGACACACCAGAGTCATGATTTCACACCCAAAGTTTTCCGTTCACACCCACTTTTGCATGGGCTCCCCCAGGCCTGTCACCTGATTCAGGGATTCAGGTGCTGTGCCAGGAGCTGAGTATGTCTTCTGCTCTCCAGTCTGCAGGCTGAGGATCACGATCCTGGTTCTCCATCCTCAACCACCTGGAGGTGGGCAAGCCTCATTTTGCAGACAAGCTGAGTGAGCAGGGACTTTAGGCTGCACATCTGGACCTGAACGCACAGATGGATGTCCCTATCCAATCCCATCCTATAGGGATAATCAGGGCACACATGTATCAAGCATCAAGTCGTGGCAGGCTACACTCTAAACTCTCTCTCTGCAACTATAAACCTGCTTAATCCCACTCCAGCCTTTCATCTCTAACTCTATGTTACAGATGAGGGAACTGAGTCCAAGCTGGTAAGTATAGAGAATTCAGACCTGAGCATCCTAGCTCCAAAACCTCTGCTTCTGACCAGCCCGTGCAGGGACCATATAGAGGCTGATTAATGGAGGTGCAGGAGCTGCAGTGGGAGCAGGGATGGAAAGGGAGCCCCAGATTCGGGTGCCAACTTGACTAAGGGTTCTGCAGGGTTGGTGATGTTTAGTAATGTCTCAGCTGCCTCTTTGGGCCAGAATCCTAGGATGGAAGGACCATAGACACAGGGTACACCCTTGGGGGATCTAGACAGCACATTTGCTTCTTTCCCTGGACTGCGGGAGGCGGCACTCACAGGACTAGCCTAGCCTGGGGATGTCTTTGACCTTTCCTTCTTTGCCCTTTGGCCTGTTCTATTTTTCAGGGGAGTTGAGGCTGGTCCGCCTTTACCCGCTCCCCACACCCCATACACACACCCCAATACTGACACTACTCAAATCATTATCAGGCCTTGAGGACAAAAGTGACCCCAGGACATCCAGACTTTTCCTTGAACACAGGACACAAGTGCCCCAAGTGGCCCTGGTCTGTACTCCACTGCCGACCCCTTCCCTACCATCAGAGCACCCTGGTGTTGCCAGACTGAAGCCCTTCCCCCCCCCCCCCCACCCCGCCACACACACACAAAGAGTTTGGCAAGACCACCACCCTGGGAAGGTTTGCAGCCCTCTATCCCGTAGCCTGGGACCTGAGACTGGGATCCAAGCCAATTCTGCCACTTCCTGCTGGGTGGTCTCCCCCAGCCTCAGCGTCTTCATCTTGAATGTGCTAATGAGAACACCTCCCTCTATGGACGGGGCTGAAAACGGCACCTTCTGAAGTCTGTGAATCTGCCGAGTGCAGGCCTGGCCTTGTATTTTAGCTGGATTTCTGCACAGGCAAAGGACGGGACTTTTTCAGCTCTGAAACCTGAATTTCCAAACCAAAGTCGTCCCCAGGCCCCAGGTTTGCTTTCCCCAGCCCCTCGGCCCCCTCCACCAATGCAGCGAGAATCATCTTTAGCCTCACCCAGCAACTGCCTCCTGAATTTTTAAATGTTTAACATTTTATGTAAGTATTGTATAAACATGTTCTCTTTGTAAAAAAATCAAGCACTATGGAAGTATGCAAAATATAGAATAAAAGCCCCCTTCCCCACCTGATTTTCTCACCTCCATCAACCTCCTTTCCAGAGATAAGCATTCCAGAGTTCAGCATGGATCCTTCCAGACCGCTTCCATTTGCTTACACATTCACACACACACACACATACATGCACACATGCACACACACACACATCTGCAGATAGACAGGCTCATACTTCCTGTTCTGCAACACACTCCTTTCACGTAATGATATGGTAGACTGTGTTGCTGCATGTCGATCTGTATCATTATTTTAAAGACTAATTAACATTTTTTTGGAGGATCTATACACCATAATTTAACATTTTATGCATATATTTATATATATTTGGGTTATTTCTAATTTTCCAATCAAACAATGCTGCAACGCATGTACTTGTGCATGAATCTTTTTTGTACATTAGAATATTTCTACATGTTAGATATCTTGGAATAAACATGCCCTGTCGAGGGTATTTGCATTATATGTGTGGATAAACTCCAATAAATTACTCTCCTGAAAGACTAAACCAATTACCACTCCCATCACATTGAGAAAAAGCCCATTTCCCCACACCCATGTCAACAGTCGATGACATCAGTATTTTTTATTTTTGCCAGTTAAAAACTCTTTATCTTCTGATTTGCATTTCTCTGCTTACATACAGTTGAGCATCTTTTCAGGGTTACTGGCCATTTGTATTGACTCAGCCGTGAATTGTCTCTTTCTATCCCAATCTTCTATCAGGTTAATTAGCTTTTACTTATTCATGTGCAGAATTTGCCTCTTTTTTTAAAATGACATCTTTACCCAGTCAAGTTTTCCTAGCCTAGACATTGAATGTCTCTTCATTTATAAGGGTTTTTATGTCCTTTAGTTTAGATTTAGAGTTTCCTGTATAGCAATCTTGCATACTTCTTGCATGTCTGAGAAAAATTCCATTGATCATGATGCATCTTTTTTTTTTTTTAAATTCAATTGTGAATTCACCATGCTTATATATAACTTAAGATATATGCATGTCAGGGTTATAAAAAGAGGCAAGAAGATCTTTATATTAAGTTGTGGAACAATTTATATTACATAGAAATTATATCTTCCTTGAAAATTTGGTAAAATTTGCCTGGGCCTGCTATCTTTTAAGGATAGGTCTTTGACTATCTTTTCAATTGTGTTTTAGTTATATAAATGAATATATATATACACACACACGCACATATATGTATATATACACATATACGCGCGCGCGCGCGCGTGTGTGTGTGTGTGTGTGTGTAGAGCAGTTTAGCGCGCGTGCGCGTGTGTGTGTGTGTGTGTAGAGCAGTTTTAAGTTTGCAGCAAAATTGAGCAGAAAGTACAGATACCTTGTACATACCTCCACCCTCCACACAGGCATAGTTTCCTCCACTATTAACATCCCAGCATCAGAGTGGTACATTTTTTACAATTATCCCCTAAATTCTGTAGTTTACATTAGAGTCACTCTTGGTGTATACTTTATGGGTTTTGACAAATATATGACATGTATCTACTACCATTATAGTATCACACAGAGTAGTTTCACAACCCAAACAACCCTCTGCGCTCAGCCTGTTCATCCCTCCCTTCTTCCTAACCCCTGGCAACTACTGATCTTTTCACTGTCTCCATAGTTTGCCTTTCCAGAATGTCATATCATTGAAATCATACAGACTTTGTAGATTGGTTTCTTTCATTTAGAAATATGTTTTTAAACTTCCTTCAGTCTTTTCATGACTTGACACCTCATTTCTTTTCACTATTGAATAATATTCCATTGTCTAGATGTACCACAGTTTATACATTTATACATTCACCTACTGAAGCATACCTTGGTTTCATCCAAGTTTTGGCAATTATGAATAAAACTGCTATAAACATCCATGTGTGGGGTTTCGTGTGAACATGAGTTTTCAATTCATTTGAGTAAAAACTAAGGAGCTTGATTGCTGGATCATACGGTGAGAGTGTGTATAGTTTTGTAAGAAACCACCAAACTGTCTTCCAAAGTGACTGTACCATTTTGCATTCCCACCAGCAATGAATGAGAGTCCTGTTGCTGCACATTCTTGCCAGCATCTGGTGTTGTCAGTGTTCTGGATTTTGGCCATTCTAATAGGTGTGTAGTGATATCTCAATGTTGTTTAAATTTACATTTCCCTAATGACATGTGACGTGGAGCATCTTTTCATTTGCTTATTTGCTGTCTGTATATCTTCTTTGATGAGGTTTCTGTAAAAGTCTTTGGCCCATTTTTTAATCATGTTGTTCATTTTCTTATTGTTGAGTTTTGAGTGTTCTTAGTATATTTTTGATAATAGTCCTTTATCAGATATATCTTTTGCAAATATTTTCTCTAAATCTGTGGCTTGCCTTCTCATTCTCTTGAATAATGTATTTTTTTCTAGAGAATAGTTTCAATTCTTTTGGTAAAAATATTTTCTCACCTCCTCTGTATCACTACTAAATTCACCTTCTTGGACATCTGCTCTACACATAGCGATGTGCTGGACTTTTGTTGGTTGAATGTCTATATTGTTTTCCAACAACATGCATATTTTCCTTTGGGGAGCTATCTTCAACCATGATGCAACAACTCTATGCTCTGGGTGGGATTCACACACATCCAGTATCTGGAAGGGCCCGGATTGAATTAATGCAATCAATGTAACTTGTCCACCCTCCCCCGCCACCCCCAAATTTGGGGACCTATAGTCCTTTCTGCTGGTAGCCACCTTGGGATCAAGGAGAAACCGGCTTGAGGATAAAATTGGCAGAGACTGGCAGAGCTGAGAGTACAGCAGAAAAAGTGAACGGGCGCCATTCGTAAACCATGCCTGAAGTCTGTATGACTCATGAATTTTTAGTTTTTGCCAACTATTTGATTTAATTTTATTTTATTGGAATTTTTTGCTAATTAAGTTACTTTTTATTTTAAAAATCAGACCTTTATAAAAGTTGCCAGAATAATACAAAGAACTCTTTCGTACTATACATTTAGATTCTCCGACTGTTAACATTTAATTGCACAGCTTGCTCTCTCTCTCTCTCTCTCTCTCTCTCTTGTCTCTCTCATAACTCCTAAGTACTCCAACATGTAGCTCCCACCACACACTCTCCTATATTAGAATAACTCAGAAAATGAACATTGATACAAATCTCCCATCTAGTCCACACATTGTCTGCAGATTTTACCACTTTCTCATGAATGTCTCTCTCTCTTTCTTTTATTTTTTTACTTTTGGCCCAGGATCCAATTCAAGATCACACATTGTATTTAGTTGTCCTGTTTCCTCTATCTCCTTCCATCTGGAAGATTTCCTCAGCCTTTCCCTGTCTCCCTTGCCTTGAGAATTGGAGTACAGGTCTTTCATTCCACAGGATGATCTCAACCGCAGTCCACTCAGTGTCTGCACATGCGCAGGTCCTGGCTTTACATTCTTGGCGGGAGCTGGTACTGAGTTATCAGTGCGTCACACCAGGAGATCCATAATGTGGACACGTCTACTCCTGGACGTGTTAACTTTCATCTTCTGGTTAAGCTGGTGTCTACAGGGTCTCTCCACAGTAAGGTCATCATTTTCCCTCTGTACTTGGTTAACATTTTGTGAGGAGATGGTTGATGTTATGCCAATATTCTGTTCCTCATTGAATTTCCACCAACTAACCTTAGGATCCACTTACCGTTCCTGTCAGTAAGGAAGATCCACTTACTGCTCCTACCTCTGTGATTGTTGCCAGATGGTGATTATTTCTATCAGTCCTCCTACTTTCAATAGTTTCTTTCTTTTGTAAGAAAGACCTTTCCCTCCCCCTGCCACTAATTCATGTATGCATTTGCTTATTTGCATCGATATGGACTCATGGATTCTCATTTTATTTCATAGGTTGTACTCTAAACGTTATATGCTAAGTGTGCTCATTGCTACTGGGGTGTCATTGCTTCTCAGTTCTCTAAGTGAATATAAGCATACATCAATATGTACATACACATATATCTATAACTATTTCTATATCTATCTGGGTAAGTATATTTGAAAGCCCAGGAGTTCATATGATACTTTCAATTTTATTCTAATCTCTCGGTGTTCTTTCTAGACTTCCCTAATCTTATTTTTCTAAATCCTTCCTCAGATAGTGAGAAAACTGGTTCCCATTATCCTCAATATGTTTATTTATTTGCTCAATTGATTGACTATTTGCTCACTGTAACTAATTTTATGGCTACTCTAGCTACCTTCATAATCAGCCATCTCTGTCTCAGTTCCTTGGAGTCTGAGGACTGCCAATGCCAGTGCTCCATGAACCACCTCTTCCCTCCCCACTCTGCCTCCTCAGGTGTAGGCATCTCCATGCTGGGAGAGAAGGCAAGGGAAAGAAGAAAAAAGCCAGACTGATATGAAAGGAAGCTGCCTTTTAAAAAAGCAATGTTAGGATGGGTCCTCTGTGATAGGATAAGCCCTCATACCTGATACTATTGGGATTAGTAATTGGACCATTTTGAGAAAGTTGGTTCAAGTAGAAACCCCATAAAACATGTTTCAAAAGCTGCAGGAATGTCTGTATTCCTTATACCTTTTGTTTTCCTTTCAAAACACAAATTTACCTTATTTTTATTTTGATGTAAGACTAAGTAAAGCTTTTTCTTCAGTGTGGGTCATCTTTCATACCTAAACCACGCCTATAGGACATTATGCACATTATGCAGTTTCAATGTCCAAAGAGTGATCCTTAAAGAATTTTACAAAGCTCTTTGAATGAAAATTATTCCAGATTTATACAATGCCTCCAACTCATCTATTTAATAGAAATTGTTTTTAGTGACTTGCATTTATTGAGTCTTTGTCCAATAAATGCAAGACATTTAACTTAATTTTCACTCCTTTATTTGGTTGATATATACACTATTTAATTAAATTATATACTTACAACGATAAATATAACTGGCATACACAGGTTTGGAAACAGCTACAACTGATTGGCAAGCATACAAGTCAGCTGGTAAGAGTACCTGCTGTTCTAGAGCAGATGAAGACACTTGTTCTGTCAGGGTCACAGAGAAAATATTTTCAGCTTTTGTGGGCCATGCGATCTATAACAATTCCTTACCTCTGCTGTTGTAGTAAGAAAACAGCCATAGACAATACATAAGTGGATGGACCTGGTTGTATTCCAAGAAAACTTTATTTGCAAAAACAGATGGCCAGCCAAATTTGGCCTGCAGGCCACAGTTTGCTGACCCCCTGACATAAGGAGTAGCCTATTAGCTATGAGAAATTAGTGTGTAGTGGGCATCCTCGACATGTTTTTGAGGAAAATGGAGAGCACTGGTTGGTTAAGTGGACATAAGTTGAGAGAACTTTTCTGCCTTGCACTAGGAAGCACCCTGACCGACACACATGGATCAGCTTCCCCAGTTGCTGTTCATGCAGACATTCCCACTCCCAAACTAGAGCTGACTCCTTGGCATCTTCTTGAGGACAGGCATCTTTTATTATAGTTTAAGAAAGCCTTTATTATGGAAAATTTCAAATATGCAGAGAAGTAGAGAGAATAGTAATGAACTTGATGTAGCCATCACTCCACTGCAGCAATTATTAATACGTGGCCGATTTTCATCTGTAGGAAAAGAAGAGCCTCTTTTGCTTGCCTGGAACCTTTGCTAACTCAGGAGCATTGTTCTGGGAAGGCAGCCAGTGGAGTTGCACATGAGAGTTCCTTGCTGAGAGGGAAGGGGCATAAGACCTGGTAGCTAAAAGGAATTGGCCCCAAAGATCTCAGGGTTTACTCAGTTGTCACGGTCATCCTGTTTGGAAAGTGCCATTGTCTGTCTCTCAAAGACAGTAGAAAAGATCAAAAGCTAAACTTTCCAGGTGAATACTTGAGACCTTTTACCAACCTTCCTTCCCCAAATTCTTTCCTGTCTTCCTTCTTTTTACTGTTTTCAAATATGAAAGCACAGGTGCACACTCTGACCCTCCAAGCAAAGGTTTCTAAAGAGGCACATAGTGCAGTGGTCAAGAGGGTGCCTCTGGAATCTGGACTGCCCGCACCCAAGTCCCAGCTCTCTCACTGCTAACCGGGGGAACTAACTTAACTTCTCTGTGCCTCCATTTCCTCATCTGGGAAATGGTGATGATAAAAATTTCTGCCTCATTGGACTTTTGAGAGGATTAAAGGGATTGGAACAGGCACTGGCACATATTAAATACTTAATAACATTATTAAAATGAGATAATGATATAGAAAGATTATACACTAGAAGCTAGTAGTAAAAGTGTCTGGGTCTAAATATATACTAGTTACTGTCTGTAGAGAGAGAGCTATGGTAGGAACAAGATCTGGCCCCTGGCCAAACTCTTAACTAGCTTTGTGACCATTGCTTAGTCACTATCCCTTTCAGGGCCTCCAAGTTTACATCTATAACAGAAGGTGCTTGAACAACCAATACCTTTTACATTACTTTCGTCTGAAACCTGGAACCTCTCTGTAGGAAGAAGTTTCCACTCTACTGTGGGCCTCCTTAGGCCCTTGGCCTTATTTTTCATTAAGCAATCATCAGAATACAAGTGCTTGATTATTGGTCAAATATGACAATGGGCAGTAGCTCCCTTCCAAAGCCCTCAGCCTGTCCCTGCCCACACACCCCACTCTCTGTGCGGGTCTGCATCTCACTCACCGCAGGCTGTTTGTTCTCTGGCCCAGCTGACTGAGGTGGGGTAGCTGCCCCTAAAGTTCAGCAGACTGTTAGCTGGACAGTTCCCAGGGCATTCATTCTGGCCTGGAAAAGCCACCAGCAGCTGAGAGAAGGGCAGGGCACATCTTGCCCAAGAAAGGCATGGGGTGGGGCATCTCCATTGGAGAGCCAGCCTCTTTCACCCAAGACAGGCTGTTCTCTGGCCCAGCTGACTGAGGTGGGGTAGCTGCCCCTAAAGTTCAGCAGACTGTTAGCTGGACAGTTCCCAGGGCATTCATTCTGGCCTGGAAAAGCCACCAGCAGCTGAGAGAAGGGCAGGGCACATCTTGCTCAAGAAAGGCATGGGGTGGGGCATCTCCATTGGAGAGCCAGCCTCTTTCACCCAAGTTTCCTCCCTCCTTTCATACTTGAGATTCTAGAACCCCTGGGTCATCCAAGTCTCTAGGTGCTCCAGAATCCAGAAGTTAGTCACAAGCCCTGGTCCTAAATAAAGAAGGGTCCCCTCTGAGCCTTCTGCTGATGGAACGCCTCTGTCTTGGAGGGTGCTTGACTTCGGCTCTCAATCTCATGAAATAAAAGATGGTGCTAACTACGTGGCAAGGGCCTGGCTAAATACATCAAATGGAGTAGAAGGGTCACATGTCAAGAATGAAAAGGGCAGGACTTTTTCTTGCTCTGTCACCAGCTAGGGACATGAGCAGAGGGTGATGATTGTAGGCCGAGCTTCCTCGAGGGACTTGCATCTCTATGATCCATGTCAGCTCTCCTAGATGAGTCCCTGATCAGTAGAGGAATGAGGCAGAGACCAGAGCAAACTGAATGATGGACCAGCCTCTTGCCACTCCCTGCCCCCACCACCCACCAAGTGTGTCTCTGACACTCCATTACCCATCCATCACCCCCTGTGATGTCTTTCAGTACAGCCTTTCAGTACAATACCACTTTCAAGGCCCAAGTGGTGCACAAGGCAGATATTTGGGCAGAACTTACTGTAGCCTGTATACGTGATCATGGTGACCAGGACACGTCTGAGGCCCACAAAACAGAGTCTCCCCCTGTGTTATCCCAGGCTACAGGAGTGGCTGTGGGGTAGGGCCCCCCCGCTCTCCCTGAATGCTGGTCAGCACAGGGTTGGCCTCATCAGGGGGCCCCAAGAAGGTCAGCTCAGCTGAACTTGAGATCTCCCAGAATAAAGGTCCAAAGATCAACCTATGTGTCTGGCTTGGAGATACACACTCACCTCGAATTTCCTGAGCTAAGCTCTCCTCATGTCACCCCTGGCCAGTAACTAGGTCATCCTAGCTGCCAGACCTCAAGGTTTAGAAAGGTCAATCCAGTCGTCAGCTGCAGCTTGCTGAGCACTCCGTGATCCATTTCCCTCTCCCAAGGTGTCTGCCAGAAAACCTACATGGTTCTCCTCAATTTCACCTTTATCATCACAATCTCCAACGAATCAGTATCAGCCTGCTAAGTCAACAAGCTCCATACTTGCATTTAGGCACATTAATTGACATCCCAGCACATATACCCACCCTTTGCCTCACTCTACCCAGAGAGTGAGTATCCAGAAGTTATGAGTCATATGCACTTGGATTTGAATTCCATGGCATAACCTTGGTTTAGTTACATAAACTAGTTCAAAGGCTCCATTTCTTTATCTGTAAAATGGGAACAGTAGTAGTGTTTCTCTTACAGGGTTATTATGATAACCAAAGAGATAACACATGCAATTTGCAGAATGCCTGGATTAATACATTTTATTTATTAGTATTTGTATTTATTACTTCTCCTGCATCCATTTAAGTAGTGAAGTAAATAAAGCAGCTTAAATTATGCTTTCAGTAGCCTATATTTGTAGAATGATCTATTTCTTAAGTTACACATTAATTCAAGACTTCATTAAGTAGCTCAATGCCTTAGGCAACAGATTACTTATAAATAGTATAATATTTAGTGGCTCCTTAATTTTGCAGTCAGACATTATTAATGGTCCATGACTCAGAATCAGGAGGAAGTTAAAATACATGCACACATCCACTCATGCTTCCACGTGCACACAGGGGTACACATACGTCGAGAAGACAATCCAAAGCTAGGGCTATGAGCTAATCTTACAGTGATTTTTGGAAAACCAAGGTCGAAATGAAAGAGGAAGAAGACCAAAGTTATCTTTCATCAAACAATGCAAAAGAACATATTCCACGTGCTGATTAATGGGTTCATTGTTGCTATCCCTAACTATCGCCAAAGCATTACTTTGGGGTACCATTTTGCCAGTTTTATTAGCCCCAAAGATAATTTGTTGAGTCTCACTTGGCAAAGAAATCAATAAATTTTCCATAGCAAATGTAATCATTTAGGTAATTTAGGTAGAAAGAAGATCACAGTAATTTAGAGCATTCAACAGGGAAAATTTAGGTCTTCATCTGTTTTTTTGGTGTGTGCACACATGATTGCATTTGCCATGAACACACTATGAGAGGATGGGGTGGTAGAAGAGAAGGTCAAAGAGAAGTTGTCAACACAGCCTTGTGAAGAACACCTCACAAAGAAGAAAAGCCTCGGACAAATCGAGGGCTTTGGGGACAGTCTAAATGTTCAAATTGTACCTTGGTTAAAACTACTTACACCACACATTTCTTTTTTTCCCCACTAGAAGTAGAGGAGTCCGTCATGATAAGGTCTCCTGGTGTGATCAGAGATATGGTTATTCCTGACCTCCAAGCCCCTGAAAACCCTCTGAACCCAAAGACCTTGCCCTGTATCCCCCAGCCCTGCCGCTCACCCATCAACATTGCAGGAAACTCGAGCTCCGACCATCAGTCAGATACCTAACTAGGTTGGTGCACTCACAAACCATTCACATACTTCCAGGTACAGGGTCTATTTCCTGCTTCTGTAATAAGGTATATGGAAAAATTTTCTGGCCAGAAGGCATTATTATTTAGCTTTCTGTAAAGCACGAGGCTTACAATGTGTCTATGGAAAACACCAGAATTTTGACTCCCATTGCATTGGTTGTAGCCCCTGGGTAATTCTTATCACATTTTCTATTTCTCTGCTTCTCAGTTATTCCCCAAATCACAGAACATAAACCTAAAGACCATGTGGTCAAATTTGACAGCCTGGGAAACAGATGCGTAGAAGGAAAACAAAGGTTGTGGCCGTGGGCAACCAAAGTGACCTGCAGGGATGAGACCAGCTTCCCCTACCTTGTCCCTGGAGCTGATTCCTTCTCCATCACACCACACATTCACCTCTGGGTCTGGTGATTCAGAGTCAGCAAGACATCCTCACTCCTCTGCTCTGCATTGCAAAGATATTGAACAAACTCAGAAAAACCTGGATAAACCCAGGGCCCAGGTAAGCAGACTATCAACACTACGATGGCTTAGCACATTCTTGCTTTGTTTCTGTTCTGCTCCATGGGAAGAAGCAGCAAATGACAAACCCCAAGCTAATGCTCCTGGACAGCAGACCCATGTTGTGTCCAGCTGCACCCTGGTCCAAGCACTCCCCTCCATGGGATGCCCAGAGAACTGGACACTCATGTACCTGCTGACCCTTCAGCCCAGCATGCTCCAGACTGCAGTGCCATCTCTGGCATTAGTGCTCCCCCACCCTCCTTGGTACATGTGGCTCCTCTGTTTCTACATTGGTAAGTAAGGCAGTGGTGGATAGCTTTGTTCAAAGTTATCAATCCCTGGTTTATTGCCTTAGGGCTGGCTGAGGCCTGGGGAGAGAACTCACAGGGTCCCAGACCTGTGCCAGGTGAGGTGCAGGCAGAGAAAGAGGAAGCCTGGGTTGTAAACTTGGTAGAAAAACTGAGCTCCTTCTTGGTTTGCCCTGTAACTCTCCAAACACAGATTTTAAAGGGCCTCTTCTCCCATGGACCCACAGTACTGCAGGGCTCATATGGCCAGGAAGACGCCTGCAAACTCTGCCCCTGGGGTCCCCGGGGCCTCTCTGTGGGAATCGGCTGCTCCAAGTAAGGTCCCTGGAGGCAGCTTCGACCTCCTATCTCAAACCATCTGACACTGCGGCACAGCACGGCTGTACGGGAGCACACATGAACACATTAGCTGGACAGTGGATTTGGGGAGGAGAGGCTCTCAACAGTGGCCCCGTCCACTTCCCCTCCCTGCATGGGCCCTGCTCCCTGCCTTGCTTTGCTGTGACCTCCTCAGGAAAGGGCGCCAGTGTTTGCAGAGCACCTGCCACATGCAGTCCGGACAAGGTGCTTCAGGCTCATTGATCCTGCTGAGCATCTCGAGGTCAGGGTCAATGTGCCCTCTCACAGATGGCTCAGGGGTAAGTGAGACCACCATCAGCAGGGCAGCGCTGGCAGAGTGCAGGGGAATTCATATAAATGGAACTCCAGAGAGGATCGCAGCCATACCTGTCTATCAGGAAGGCTCTGCTGCGTGAGAATTGGGAGTTGGTTTGAAAGCAAGTGAAATTAAGATTAATAGAGAGAAAGAGGAGCATCTGCGGGTGTTAGAAGTTAGAAATAGCAGGACGATGGAAAGAGACAGAGCCGGCAGGGTGGTGAACTATTGCAGGGACTAGAAGAATGTTGGTTTCAGAGTCAGAAGTCCTGCGTTTAGACCAGACTGGCGTAACCTTGAGCTATTAACTTAACCTCTCTGATCCTCATTTATTCATCTATAAAACAGAACTAAACTAGAGGTACTGTTGTCATAGGCCGATCAGCAAGAGTAAGCAACATACATGTACAGGAAGGTGCCCAGTACACAGTTGACGATCCACAAATGCTTGTTCCCTTCCAGCTGAGCAGAAGAGGCCTGTCCATCATCACTTCTCACAACTGGGAAACGTTAGGTTGGAAAACCTCCATGGGCCATTATGCTTCAGAAGACTCATTTGCATGCCCAGGTTGGAAACTGCTCAGCTCAGGGATGGAATGTGCTGGCCCCACCAATTTGATTTTCAAATCATTTCCCCTCTGAACAGGAGCCTCCCTGAAAGTAGAGACCAGCCAGTGGCTGCTTGGGGGGCCGGGATGTGGGGGTCGCTAAGGGCCATACTGATGATTCCAGGACACTGAGATTGCAGAGATGGAAGGGGTGCACCCCACCCTGTGCCACATGCCCTCCTCCCAGTATGTGCATTTCTGCAAACCAGGTTAAGATGCTTCAAGGGAGTACATGGGGAGAAGTCAGGGGAGACTGAGAGCCGGGTGTAGGGAGAGGGCAGGGCCCCTGATTTGGCGTTGGATGTTGTGGGTGCGTGTAGAGTCTAGATCCCTATTTCTTACCCCAGTCAGCCATCTCAGGCTTCTGGCCAGGTTAAGGAGAGCTGGGCAAAGACCTAGTACCCTCCTTGTCCCCTTCCATCAAGCTGTGGGAACTCTCTGTATCCTAAACTGCCCATCAGCAGCTCTTCCAGATAATGCCAGCAGAGGGCTCCAGAAGCCCGGCAGACGGATTTCCAGCCGCGTGGCACCGCTCACTCAGCAATTTCTCATCTGCCTGGAGCTTCTTCACAGCAATGTCTTGCCCAGTCGGTCTCACCTGTAGTCTGAATAGGAGGCCACCTGATGTGATTATCAGCCCATATTACAAATAGGGCAATGGAGACTCAGAGAGATAGGGACTTGCTTTAAGTCTTGTAGGTAGGAAGCCTTTGGCTTCTAAGCTGCTGCCCTGACCCTCTTTCCAGTGCTCACACAGGAGGCAGGAGCCCTGCTGAGAGCAACTTCTAATGACTGAATCGTTCTATTCATCTGTTATGGCTACTGCAACAAATTACTACCAGCCCATTGGCTTAAAACAGCACAAATTTATTATCTTACAGTTCTGTAGATCAGGAGTCTCACTGGGCTAAACCCAGGCTTCTGCAGGGTGCATTCCTCCTGGAAGTTCTAAGGGAGACCCCGTTTCCTTGCCGTGTACAGCTTCTAGAGGCCGCAAGCATTCCTGGGCTCATGGCTCCTTCCCCATCTTCAAAGCCAGCAGCATGGTCTCTTCAACTCTCTGTCTCTCCATCCCTCTGTGCCCTCTGACTCTGACCCCCTTGCCTCCCTCTTATAGAGACTTCTGTGATTACATTGGGCCCGCCCATATAATCCAAAACATTCTTCTCTCAAGACCCTTAACTCAATCACACCCATAAAGTCCCTTTTGCCATGTAAGGTAACATATTCAAGGTTCTGGGGATTAGGACATGGACATTTTGCGGGGGCGAGTGCATTATTCTGCCTTTTGGGTCAGAAAAAAAGGCCTGGGCAAGTAAGCTGCCCATCAGGGTTAGCAGAGTCTGCAGAGCTTGGCAAGCTTGGGTCTCCTCCCGGGCTGAGAGAAAAGGTGGAGAGTGGAAATGTCCGGAGGAAGAAGGAGCCATGGGTCTGAGACTAGTTGTTTGTTCACCAACATCACTTCCTTCTTTCCTGGGCTCTCTCTTAGCCTGCATTCCCAGTCTCCCTTTAGATGAGGTGGCCCAGAAAGCCTCCCCCACGGTTCTACCTCCTCGCTGGATGCAGAGCGTCCCAACTTACGAGAATCACCTGGGGCCTGCTAGACACTCTGACACCCAGCTTACCCCTGGGATGTGAGCTTTGGCTCATTCAGGGAGGGGCCCGGGGCAAGAGTGTTTCATACGCGCCCAGAGATCCTCCTGAGGACATGCATTGGTGAGACTGCATTAGATCACAGAGTTGCTGGCTAACTCCTGAGGCCGGGTTGGGGTGGGAATCCTTAAGAAGGCAATGGAGGAGACCATGCCTGCAGCCCCCATCTGTGGAGTCCAGCCAGTCAGCATCCTGTGTGCTGGCCTCGGGCCTGTGCTCTGGAGCTTCCAGGGGAAGGACAGAAGTGTCTCCCTGATAGAGGCATGTGATCTGAGCAGAGGACTTTCTTCCCTTGCTCAAGAGGTCTACCTGGGCAAGTGAAAGCAAGGGAGTCTGCCACGAATGTAGCTCCAGAGCTAGTACGTGGGCTGTGGAGGCTGCCCAAGGCCTGACCCTTTGAGAGAAAGCATTAACAAGCCACCCAGATAGGATGGGAGGGAAGGACTTTGCCCACAGAGTTCACAACCATTTGATAGATCTCAGAAACAAGGCTTAGAGAGTGAGCCAGCCTCAGGCCGGTTCCCCATCCAAGCTTCCCCTGCTGCACCCCTCTGCCCAGTGATCTGAGGTCCGGGGACCATTCCGACTCTTTCCACCTCAGCCCAGGTCTCCTACATGTGAAGCTGCTGGCCGCCTGCAATGCCCTCCACTCACCATCCTCACCAAATGCAGCCTGGGAAAGTTACAAAATATTTCCGCCCCTAAGGTCTTTTCACCCTCAGAATGACCTTCCCCCAAGTAAGGCAGGACACTCTCTATATGCCCCCTCCTATAGACGTGGTGATACCAGCCTGGCACCCTGACTTTCAAGCCCCTACCACACCCAACTCTTAGGAGCTGAATGTCAGAGTTACAAAGGTGCAAGCATTGTATCCCACATCCGGCTGCCTCTGGTGCCTGTAGTTTCCTTCTCCAGAATGAACACTGAACGTACCTCAAAAAGAAGCCAGCCGAACTCAGATTCCTGTGAAATCCCGCAGAGATGCTCATTTTCAACCCTGCACTGCCACCTACTGGCCAGACGGGCTGGGTCATTTCCAGTGAGATAGGGTAGTGGACTTAAGTCCAGGCAGCAGTGAGGCTGCGAACACTCACCTTCCAACCTTGCTTCTCTTGCACCACAGGACCTAGCCAGACCCTCATCATCCCCAAGGTGTGACTGACCCACCTCTTTTCCTGTCCTTGTTTCTACCATCAAATCCATCTCAGAAGGTATGGTTTTATTGAAAAGAATCCACTAAAATAACTCATATTGAGGTGTTATGATTGATGCGGGCTTTAATTGTTATCTATCCCTTCCCTGGGCTGTTGGAGAAAAAAAGTTTTTATTTGGAATCTAAGTGGGGCCATGTTTACTCCAAAGAAATGATTCTCTAATGGTGAAATTTCTCTGTGGTGGTGTTTGGGTAGGAAGAAGTCAGAAGAGCTCTTCCTAAGCATCCCTTGACCTCTGACTCACCCTGAGTACAGAGGTAGAGTTAGTAGGGCACATCTGGAACCTATCATCTGAGAATGTCATGAAGCAACAGAATATTAGAGTTGTCGGGGCCCTTAGAGGCCTGGTCATTACACAGATAAACCTGAGAATGGGAAGTGGTTTGTCCATATGGAACAGACTGGAGACAATCTCTTCCCCAAAGGCTTAAGTTTTGGTGAATTCCTGGATGAAGCTATGCCTAGGGTTTTAAGGGCAAATGTGAGGTTCAAATCACAGAGAGCAGTCTTACCCCTCCACCCACACTATCCCCCCTATTCCCTCTCTGAGATGACTCGAGGGCTGGTGGAGGGGAGGCCTCTGTGGGACAGTGGGAGCACCACCCACCTCCTCCAGCTTAGTGTCTGTACTGTTCATGCTTGCCTGTTCTACATGATCCAGCTCCTGGGTCCTCTCCAAGTAGGGGCCTGAGAGGAATTCTGACTTATTTTCCATCTCTTTATCTCTCTGAGATACATTTTCGACTTTTCTTTTTTCAATTCACTAATTCTTTTGCAGATGTGCCTAATCTAATGTTTAAGCCATCTTGATTTTTTTAATTTTAATAATTATATTTTCATTTTTAGATGTTGTATTTGGTTGTCCAAACTGTTTGGGTTTTTCTGATCATTTTGTGTTTTCGCTTGTGTTTTCTATTTCCCCTTTCACCTCGGTAAGTATTTAAAACATATGAGTTTTTATTCTGCTCCTGATAATTCCATTTCCAACGTCCTTGGTGGTCTAGTTCTAACATTTTCTTTTTCTGCTGACATTTGCTCATGGTCGATTGTTTCTTCATGTTTTGGCTTAATTTTCCTTGAGTTCATATTTGACCGTTCTTGGTTCTGTGGAATCCCGGAAGAACTGGGTTGAGGGTCAATCCTCGGGAGAGATTTGCATTTGTTTTTATCAGGAGCCCCTGGACTACTGCCATCTTGGCAATACACCAAAATAATTCTGAGCTTAGCCATTCTTTGGGGATTGTAAATTCAGACCCAAAATCCATGTGAGGATGAGCTTCTGTCTAAAACTGTCCCGAGGGGGGTGGGGGCAGGTAGGATGTGGAGAGAGGATGAAGTCTCTCTCTTCCTCCTCACCCTCTCCCTTCTCCCTCTCTGTCTTCTTTACACAAAGCTGAGGCCAGTACACTCATGTTTTCCTGTTCTTTTTTCTATCCCACTTCTAACTGGGAGCATAGTTCTTCGAGGATTCTAGAGTTTCTCAGTGTCTCAGTCCTGACACTCCATCTTGCCTTCATGGGCCCAAGGCCTGGCCTTCTCTTCTGTATGGCTGTTAAAAACCAGTGTCTGTGGTTTTCAGGTATTTCCAGATGCTTCCAGAGCAGCCCACAGCATCCAAGATCGCTTGGCACTCTGCTTTTAGCCTCTTCTTAGCTTTTGGTCCCTGTGAGTTCCCTCGCTTTTCAACACGTTCAGATAGGCATTTCGAATGTTTGTTTTATTTTAATTAACACGTCTAGATATTTACATTGGAATTTTTGCCCCAGAATATCTAGTCCAGAACTGAAAGTCTTAATTTTGTATTTAAATGTTTAAATGTTTGCCACATGCGAAGAATTACCCAGTCATAACAACTAAGAAGTTGGAGGGATCGCAATACACACAGGAGACCGCCCTTACTTCTGACACCAATTACAAGTTTGATCACTTGCTACAAAGACTAACAGAACTCATGGGAAGCTGTAACCCTCATGTTATATTCATGGGCACAGATGGACATCATTTGAGGGAAGAAGGAGCTCTGGTAGAGTCCGGAGAATCACATCTGGGGCTCCTGTTGTCTCCTCCCTGTGGAGTTGGGATGCCTTGCTTCCCCAGTACTGACATCTGACAAGACACAAGAGTACTGACAAGCAGGCAGTTCCCCAACCTGGGAGTCCAGTTTGTATTGGGGCTCACATGGCTCATCTCAGTCTCTAGCCCCCCAAGAAGCCCAGAAGCCCCGCCATAGGTTATACCGCTGGCCTTCCTACTGTGGCCAGCTCCCACCCTAAGGCTGTCATTCTCTACTGAAACCGCAGTTAGACTATCCAGTGCGATCCAAGGCTCCCAGGCAAAGACACTGCTATCAAACCTGATTTTCTGGCTTAGGAATCACCTTTCAGGGGCAAAGGGCAAAAGTTAGTATTTTGGGCAAAGTTAAATTCTTTACTACACACCACAGTATTTCTACCAAGCTTCTCTATTCTGGGATTCTTCATTTAGATTCATTTCTTGGATGGCAGAATTTTCAATCTACCGGGAGCATCCTGAGTGCTACATTCCCTGAGTTCTTACATATCTGCAGACATTTGCCTTGCTCCTTATACTAGAAAGAAAACTGGTCTCAGTGTAAAGTTCTTGATCCCATTTTACCTGTCAGAATGTTGGCCCCGAATGCTGCTCTGGGAGTGAGGTTGGCCTGCTCCTAGCCCCACTCCGCTACCCCCTCAACTCCCCCACTCCACCCCTACCCCTACCACCATGGAGTCAAGTCTCCTGCTCGACTTTACTTAGGGTCATTTCTTGATGCTCAGCAAACTTATCAGGACATGTCTTGGGATTGACGGTTCTAATTTTTATGGGATGTACTATAAGCTTTTTTCTATGTAAATTTCAACCTTTCCTCATTTCAGGAAGGTTTTCTTCTATTAACATTTTATCGGTTTTTAAAATTTATTTATTCTGTTCTCTCTTTCAGAAGAATCATTCTTTTGTATTTATCTTCTCCATAATCACTTCTATTTCACTGTTCTTTTTAACTTATCTGGCACGGTCCCCCTTTTGAGCTTCTAATGTGGCTTTTATCTCTTTAATAATTTCATTTTTCTTTGCTATGACTTTCCTGAGCTCCTCTAGCTCACTTTTCCCCTCTTTCTGATGTAATTTTGTATATCTGGTCCAATCTCTTTCATATGTACTTTAAGCCAATTTTTTTTTTCCTAAGAAGGAAAAAAAAAAAATCCAATTTCTTCTTTGCTCTGCTCCCCAGGGTCCTCTGGGTGGAGTTCCTCTACTATGTATTTACCTGTGTTTTGCTCATGCTCTTACATTTTGGTTACTGTTCATTTTTGAATGAGAAGTGGTCTGTGCCTTTTATACCCTTCAATGTACCTCTATATTTTTCCTCCAGTTTTTTTTATTGTAAAGTAAACACTGCAAAATTTACCATCTTAACCATTTTTAACTGTACAGTTCAGTGGTATTAAATACACTTGTAATGTTGTACAGTCATCACCACCATCTATTAAACACTCTCCCTCCAGCCCCTGTCAGCCAGTATTCTGCTTCTGTCTCCATTATTTTGACTTCTCCAAGTACCTCATAAAAGTAGAAACAGAGTATTTGTCCTTTGTGACTGGTTTAATTCACTTAACACGACATTCTCAAGGTTCATTCGTGTTGTGACATGTGTCGGAAGTTCCTTCCTTTTTAAGGCTAAATAATATTCCATTGTATGGGCCATATTTTTTTGTCCATTAGTCAGTCGATGGACACTTGGATTGCTTCCACCTTTCGCTGTTGTGAATAATGCTGCTAAGCATGGGTATACGTATCTCTTTAAAACCCTACTTTCAATTCTTTTGGGTATATGCCCAGAGGTGAAATTGCCAGATCATTTAGTAATTCTATTTTTAATTTTTTGAGGAACCGCTCATACTGTTTACCACAGTGACTGCACCATTTTACATTCCCACCAACAGTGCATAAGGGTCCCAGTTTCTCTACATCCTCACCAACGCTTGTTATTTTCTGTTTGATTTTGATAGTAGCCATCCCAATGGTGTGAGGAAGTATCTCATTATAGTTTTGATTTGCATTTCCCGAATGATTAGTGATGTGGAACAGCTTTTCCTGTTCTGATTGGTTGTTTGCACATCTTCTTTGGAGAAATGTCTATACAAGTCTTTTGCTCATTTTTTAATTGGGTTGTCTGTTTTTGTTGTTATTGTTGAGTTTTAGGAGTTTTCCATGTGTTTGGGATGTGAATCCCTGTCAGATATGTGATCTGCAGATATTTTCTCCTATTCTGTGGATTGCCTTTTTATTCTGTTGATATTGTTTTTTGACACATGAAATATTTCAATTTTCATGAAGTCCAGTTTGTCCATTTTTTTAAATGTGTACTTTGTCTTCGATGTCATGCCCAAGAAGTCACTGCCGAATCCAATGTTGTGGAGCTTTTGTCCTGTTTTCTTCTAAGATTTTTCTAGTTTTAGGTCTTACATTTATGTCTTTGATCCATTTTGAATTAATTTTTGTATGTGGTGTTAGCTAAGGGTCTGACTTTATCCCTCTGCATGTGGATATCGTGACACCGTAGAAGGGGGTGGAGTGTCGGCTGGGAACATCCCAGGCGGGGACTGAGATTCGTTCTGCCTGTCCTTGCCCTCTGTGTTCTCACCTGTGAGCTGAGCAGCTGTAGGCGTGAGCATCGCCCCTCCCCTCTTCTGCCCGGATTCATCAGCCTTGAGTTGGAAGCCCGGTAGCGGTGACTGACATGGGGGCACCAGCACCCTCCCAGACACCGGGAGCTTTTCTTGGAGTCACTCCTCCGGGTTCCTTTGCAGCACCTGGTAATGTGCTGCTTCTTCTCTTTTAGCCTGCTGCGCTCTCCTTGTTCTTGCCCCTTCTCTTTCTCTTTCCGCTTCTCTCTTCCTTCTTTGCCCCTCTTCCTCTCTCTGTGGACTCTCAGAGCGAGGGGCGGGGGCCATGGGGGAGAGGGGCTGCTCTGGAGTCGGGAGCACAGACGGCCTGGTCAGAACGTGGCTCTGCCACTTTCCAGTTGTTTGGCCTGGAGTTAAGGAGCCTCCCACAGACTCCGTTTCCTCCTCGTGGGGTTATTAAAGGGACTAAGTGAGAGAAAACATGCAAAGTGCTGGTACTAGGTCTTGGCGCACAACATACAATGAATAAATAGAAACTGTTGCTGTCACTATTAGTTTATTGGCTGTCTGGACCTTTCCATTTGATAACTGATTTCTAACCAACTGGTTTATTCTGCCCTCAGCTTTTGCCTGCACATCGGCTTGTTAAGGGCAGTAACCCTGGGCCCATCTCCATGGCTCCCTGGTCGTTGACTGAGCGGCTGGCACAGAGCGCCTCCCCACCAGAGCCTGAGCCTGAGCCTGCGGGACATGCTCTCGTTGCCTCAGTGACTGTACTCTCCTCGCTCAAGCCTCAGTGCGGCATCTGGCAGGACCCCGCTCCCTTCTTAGTCTCTGACCTCACTTGCCTTCTCAACAGGACTGTCAGCATCTCCCTGCCAGGCTCCAGGCTCTGGCGGGACAGAGGACTCCTGGCCTGTGCAGGAAGAACCCAGGTGTGAATGGATCAAAGGTTGTCCCTGTGGAGGCAGCGTTCGAGCTCCCTCTCGCAGCCTCCCACACAAGCCGGACCCAAGGCCTCCAGCCCGGCAGCCCTGAGAGCCTGCGTCATGCAGCAGTGTGATGAGTGAAGAAGCTACAGCGGCCTGAAATCTGGCTGAGGACCCGGCCATTCCAGGGAGCCCCTGGGGGGCCACTGAGGGGGCACCCAGGAGGGACCAACAGCTGCCCAGACACCTGTGGAGGGTAGAGTCGCTGCCAACTCCAGATCCAGAGAAGTGGTGGTGGGGGCTTGACAGGCCCCTGGCATGTGCCTGTCTACCCTGCCGGGATTCCACTTCCCACCCTGGGCTCACCATCTCATGCGGGGCAAAGAATGTCCTCTCCATGACCCGATTTCCTCCCCTGTTGGGAGAAGAAAGGGGGTCCTGGAATGTGCTGAGCTTGCCTGTGTACCCAGCACTGTGGACCCTGTTCCCAGCCCCTCCTGTCACCTCCACCCTCGTCTGTCTAGTAGGCACAATGAATCACATTTCACAAGATCGGGAGCTCGGAGAGGGTAAGAAGTGCACCTAGGCTGTGCCTACACACAGCTCGAGAGGGATGCAGTGGGGCTGTGGCCTGGCCTTGTCTCCAGCACTCCATCGTGTCCTCCTGGACTCATGACGGTCATAATGCGACAGTGGTCCTGATGCCCAAACCTCGCTGACCCCCTCACGGCTGTGGGGCGGTCCTTTCTCAAGCAGGAAGCTGCTCAGGTAGTCTAGTGAGTCCTGCCTGTCCGGGAGGGAGGGGATGGTGGTGAGAGAGGTTTGTAACAGGAATCCTAGCTTGGGTTCTGGGCGAATAGTCCCAAACCAAGGATCTATTTGCATAAAAGACAGAGGAGTTTTCTGGAAAGAACTGACTCTGAGGAGAGAGAGCGTTTCATACTCTCACCTGGTTGGAGACCACAGGCTGGGCAGGTAGGAGGGGAGAGGCGAGAGACAGCTGTTCTGTCACCTCGCTGTGTCACTCCACCTGGCCTGCCCCTCTTGTGCGTGCACACTGAAACAGTGGTCGGCAGTGTCCCCTTGACACAGGCACCCTCGGTGGACCTCTGGCCTTGCCCACGCCTACACATGCCTTAGGGAGTTGGAGCAGAGCCCCCACACGATCTCAGGGTCTGGCACCCCATTGAAACGCCCCATGGACATTAATGTGTTGGGAGGTGGGGTGCCCTCTTTAGGAGCGGCCCCGGCTCTGGCCAGGAGAACAGCAGCCTGCAGAGGGTGGCCTCCTGTGGGAGGGGGCCAGATCAGAGGGTCGGCCCCACCTCTTCTGCACCCCAGCACTTTCACTTCTGTCCCGGACCTGCCTCATCAAAGGGCCGGCCAGGGGACATGGAGAATTCAGGTTCCCAGGCCCACCCCAGATCGTTGTGTCTGAACCTCCAGGGAAGGGACTAGGCCTGCACTTTTGACAAGTGTCCCCGTAAGTGTAGGAAATCTTGCTCTGTGTCATCTTATCTTTGCTCCTCAACATTTTGGGGCAGGTGCACTATTGTTCCTATTTCTCTGATGAGGACACTGATTCTCAGGTAAATGAAGTACTGGGTCCAGAGACCACGACTGGCGAAAGTCAGAGGGAGGATGTGACCAAGTCTGGCTGATTCCTCTTGTCCAGCCATCATCAGGACCCCAGGGTGCTGCTATGCCTAGGAGAGGGGCACACGTGATGATGGGGGCTGGGCCATCCTGGGGGCTGCCCCACCTGGGAGCCGCAAGGATGGCAGAGGCTGTGGGCATGTCCCATACACAGACTTGGGCCTCACACAGACCCAGGTAGGACCCAACCACCACCTCGGTTTGCCAGTTATGTGACCTCAAGCAAGTTAATACATCTTGCATCTCAGTCTCTAAATCCATAAAATGGGGATAATACATCACAAGTATTCGGGTGGGGCCATAGCACAAGCCCAGAGCCTAGCACGGGTGCTGGCCAGTCTCTAAGTG
Source organism: Pteropus alecto (assembly GCF_000325575.1). Taxonomy (NCBI): domain Eukaryota; kingdom Metazoa; phylum Chordata; class Mammalia; order Chiroptera; family Pteropodidae; genus Pteropus; species Pteropus alecto. Next base: position 5,702,904 of record NW_006442484.1, read on the forward strand.
GTGGTTGTTGTCATGCTACGAATGGAAAACGCTTTCTTCTTCATGCCCCTCCTCCTTTCTGGCTTCACCTTCCTCCCTTTCACCCACTTTCTTTGCCTTCTTACCCTTGTTCCGAACTGTGGAGCAGAACGGCTCTTGCTCAGAGCGCAGAGCCGTTCCCCAGGTCCGCCTGCTCTCCTCCCTCGCTTCTCACCCCAAGGCCACCTGGTGATTCAGACTCAGCTGGAGGATTGAGGCTGCTTTTAACAGAAACTGGAGACTCACCAAGGAATTCTAAGAAGGCTCGAAAAAGAACTCCCTGTCCTGATGTCATTTCCTTATTTCATCGAGGGACACTATCACCTACTCTTATCTCAACCCCATCGACAAGAGGTTCAGCCTTGGACCTCTGATGTGGCGAAAGGCAGGGCCAGGCTGGGTCCATACACAGCCTGAAAATGCCTTGCACACAGGCCAGTGCGGTCAGCAGAGCTCCGGCAGGCTTGCTAGGAGAGAGGACTAGGAATTGCATTTGCTCTACACACTTTGCTTTGGCTTTTATTTTCCTCAGGGATCCTGTGGATGCTACCGAGCTGGGCCCTGGGGTGGGGGTGGGGGGAGGAGACATGAGATGCACAGTTGCATTAAATTATGGAAAAATAAGATGCCATTTCAGACAGACAAGGATCCAGGGATCTTTATATTGACCTTGACCATGGGGACAGAGTGCCCTCTGTAATGAGGAACTTCGGTCTTGAAGTTGGACAGACCTGGGTTCAAATTCCAGCCGTCCACTACTAGCCGAGTGATCTTAGGCAAACTACTTAACTTCTCTGAGCCTCAAAATACCTTCCTCGTAGGCTTATAATGATGTTTGAAGTTCCTGCTGCACAGAAACCAAGTGCTACCATCTTAGTTCGTAATCAAGACGTTACCACTCTCTTACTCTCCCTTCGAAAATCTCCCAAATATCCAACACTAAGGACAGAAGGCGGAGGCATTAGGGTTAAAACCACGATGCTGCTGCCCTCTAGCGACAGGGCCTAGCAACACAACCCATCTCGGCGAAGATGCGCGTTTCACTTCCTCCTGGAAGTTTCTGAACAATTTTATGTGCATCAAAGAGCCATGATTTCTTACTGGACTCAAGTATTCACTATATCTATGTGAAAAAAAATAATATCCTTTTCTCTGAAAAAGAAAAACTATTTTAAAAAACATTTGCTGTACACGCACATTGACAAGTTCTTAAAATTGATTTTTTCCCAAAATATTTTCATGGAAAATCACGTGCTGTAATACCATCACACTTGTTACATGCTAGAAAACCCAGTAGTTTCTTTTCCACCACTTAGAGCCAATAAGGGGCCTTGGATATGTCACTTTATCTTGAGGAGGCCAAGCCATTGAGGGCTGTCATCAGTCGAAAGAAGGGGTGAGGCGTGGGGCCTCTGACACCAGCATCTCTGCCTGTTGATCTGCCCACGTGTGCCACCTTCTGAAAAGTCTGTTTTGGGCCATGACCAAGTGCTGAGGCAGCAGGCTCTCCGCCGCCATGGCTGCTGTGTCGGACCATAGCTCATGGTCCCGCCTGCTTCTCTCTGGGATTTAAAGCCCGACTCATCATCTGGTTGAAGTGTCAAGGATTTTCTTTCCTGGAGGAAATTCACTCGCATTTTATACTGCACACTCACAGGAATTTAATCATTCGCCATCCCCAATCTGTCTTGCATGACAGAGAGATGGACCCAGGGGGACTGGGACAGCAGAGCTGTGAGCATCCACGAAAGTGAGTCCTTCTAAAGATGTCTCAGAATGCAAGCCCAGGGAATCGATCTGTGGATGGAAACTCACAGGTGGCCAGTGTGACGAAGGGACAAGAAGGCTAGGACGTTTGTGCTGGAGGGCCACAACACAACCTCAGTTGTCCCCAAGCATCCCTTCTTCTTTATCTCAGTAGACCAGAGAGATTAAGGGCTCTGGAGCCAAGTGCCCGGGTTTGAACCTTGAACCTCACTAGTTGCGTGACTTTGGGCAAGGTGATTAATCTCTCTGTGCTTCTTACATAACAATATGGGGTTATTGAAAGCATTAAGTGATTTGATACATTGAATACATTAAGCACTGAATAATTGTCATCTTTCC
>NW_006442484.1:5705066-5714488 GCF_000325575.1 Pteropus alecto
CCAGTCTCGCTGCTCATTCATTTTCCATATCCATTTCCTGGCAACCAGGACTCTTTCTGAAGGAACTCTCTGACCATGTCCCACCCCGCTGCTTCCAGAGTCTTGTCTCCCTCAGCCTGCCCCTTGCCTCCCTCCAGTGCCACCTCCAGCCTCCCGCCTCCTCCATCCCACACACAGGCCTTTCCGAATACCCAGCTGCTCTGCAGTGTGACTCCAAGTCAGTCTCTGCTTGTGCTGTTCACTCTACCCAACTTCTCGTTGACTCACACATTCTTGCTCTGCTATTGCCTCTCCTCTGAGGGAACGTCTCCCTTGATGGGTCCCCAAGTCTCACCTTCTCTCTTCCAATCGACCTATGTGCCTTAAGTGTGACCTTGTCACTGCCCAGATCATACTGCGGGACAGTGTCTGCTTGTAGGTCCTGTCTCCTCCCCCTGCCAGTGAGCTCTCCGGAGACAGGGTCAAGGTTGGCCTTTATCCTGGTGTTTGGAGGGTGCTGGCCCACGTCCTGCCTGGGGGAGGTGTTTGGGAAGTGGCACTACTCAGATCTGCTCAGCACCTGGGGGGTTCCAGGCCTTGAGAAGGGAGAGGAGACTCCAGGAGGGCTGGAGACACTCATTCTCACCCCTGCCTCACTGGCTGTTATGTATAAGAAAGTACAGTAGGTGGCGATATTGGGCCACATTCCGCTTTCAACACCTGCTGCTCTTCATTCCAGAATCCCCACCTTCAAACTCTTTCAAGGCCTCAGACTTCCCAAGACCCCCTAGACTACCTGAGACCCTAGATCTCCCAGACACTGCTGGATCACAGATAATTGGGCCACATTCCGCTTTCAACACCTGCTGCTCTTCATTCCAGAATCCCCACCTTCAAACTCTTTCAAGGCCTCAGACTTCCCAAGACCCCCTAGACTACCTGAGACCCTAGATCTCCCAGACACTGCTGGATCCCAGATCCCAGACTTCCTGAATTTTGGACCCTCCAGGTCCTCTGACTCTCAAGAAGCTAGATCCCCAAATCTCATATCTTCCCAGAGCTCCAGACCCTTAAGACTCTGATCCTCAGACAGCCCAAGGCTCTATAACTTCCAAACTCCTCAAACTCTCAGACCTAGGTTGGCCAAGCCCCCAGATCTCCCCAGGCCCCAGCACCTCCAGCACCTAGAAACCTCAAATCCTTAGGCTCTTCTAACCCCCCAGATCCTCAGACCCCCAGACTGTTTTAACCCCTGAAAACTAACTCCCAGCTTCAGATCCCTCCAGACTCCTTAGACGTGAGTTCCTCAGACCCATTGGACCTTCCAGGCCCCACCCCAAATCTCCTAGCCCCACAGACTTCTAGACCTTTATACCATCACCAACGCTGTAGACTCTCAGTTTCCAACCCTCTCCAAGCCTACTAGATACCCCGAATTCTCACACTAAGATCCAGATGTCCTGACTGCTCCCCACTTCCCAAAAGAGGCTCTGTGGTGGAGCTTTGTGCTGGGGTAGTGGGTGCTAATCAACTAGCTCCTGAACTCTCTCTTGATTAGTGAGGGCTGTGACACCCAGGCTCACAAATTCCACAGCTGCGAGGGACCCCATCTTGCTAAGAGGAGCAGATAGATAGAAGCCTAGAAGAAACCTGCTCAAGGCCCCCAGAATATGAGTAGCTGGAACCCAGGCTCCTGATTCCTGCCTTATGCAGTGCCTGGTGCAGAGTAAGTGCTCAACAAATGGTGGCCAGTATTATATTATTACATACTCACCTCTCTCCTGGCCTGAGCCCAGGCTGACCCCTCCAAGGCCCCATGTGGAACCATTCTATCTTCTTGGGACTGAATAATCAGAACACCTCCCAATTTAGCAACATCTGCAAGTTTAATTAACAAGCTGTTTATCTTTCTGGTCGAGCAATTAATAAAGGTGTCAGGCAGAACAAGGCCCTGCACAGCTCCCCACAGTGCCCTGAAAATACCCCTCTTTCTGCACCGAGGCCTGGCCATTTATCAGAGGAATAGAGCGGGATGTGCTTGCAAAGACCAGGGAAGGGGAGAAGAAGGAAAAAAGAGAGAGGCAGAGCCACTCCTGGAGTCACCACTCAGACACCCTGCCCTTGTTCAGCCTTTTGGAAAACGGCTGAACCTCACCGTGTGTGCTGCACTGGACTGCGCCAACATTCAACCAACAGCGCCTGGATAATCTCCCACCAGAGCTGTGAACAGCAGGGCAAACGCAGTGCGCAGGCGGAAGTCGTCTTTTCCAATATTGGAATTAATCAGACAAATTGCTCACCAACCAGGGCCGGCTGTGCCCCTGTCCCCTGGAGAAGAGCTACTACCTGGTGGATACGGTGCCTTTGAGGGTTCAGCAAGCTTTCTAGAGAAGAGTCAAGGCAGCTGCTGCCTCCGCTCTGGGTGGTGTTTTCTTGGCCGTACCATTAGGTTGGAGCTTTGCAGCCACAGTCTCCCAGACCCGAAGGACTCTGGTTTTGCTGGAAGGTGCTGTGATGGTGGGAATAGCTCCCGTGCAGTTGCAGTCAGCTGCTTATGATCAGAGCTAGGACAGCATTTAGTCCCTGTAGCTTAAGGCATGGTCTCCTAGACATGCAAGATGGAAACAGACTCAACTAGCCCAGCACCTGCCTTTTACAGGTGAGGAAACACAGGCACAAAAAGGTGAAAGTGACTTGTCCAAGTTGGAAGCACAGCCAAGACTAGTCGTCACCCTATATTCTCTCTACTGAACTAAACTGCACCCTGAGCCTCGTTATAATACCCTTCCTGCACCCTGACCTCCAACTGGGAATAACCTTTTAAACCTTTCTCATCCAGACATACATACATCCTAGAGGAGCCACAAGTGTGCTCACACAGGTGAGAAACTCTGGGAGATACATGTCCTCTCTCTCTCCCTCCTTGCCTTTCTCCCTCCCTCCCTCCCCCTCTCTCTGGCTGGTGGAAGGAGAGACCCCGAAGTATCTCTTCATCGCCTACTGTGTTCTGGGAGACCTTTTCATCTTCACTTTCTCTTCAAACCCCCAACAGCCTCTTCTTTCTCCAAACTCTCGGCTAATGGCTTTGCTTCTTATTTCACCGAGAAAAGAGCAAGAAAAGCAATGAGAGGACAGCAACTTTACCATCACCGAACACATCAGCTGGCTGGCAGACTCACTGTCTGGGTACCCGTTTCAGTCCACCACAGGACCGCTGCTATCCTAGCTTTCCTCCTACCTGCTGGCAGCGCCATCTCGGTCTCCTTAGCTTGTTCCCCCTCATCTTCTAACCTTGAGGGAGTTCTTAGGGCTCAGTCCAAATACTCTTCTCTTTTCTCTCCTCAGGTGAGCACAGCCAGTCCATGGCTTTTCATGTGGTCCATGAACGGATGGTTCTCACTTTTACGTCTCCAACCCCGGCATCTCCCTGAACTACAGACTGGTAAGTATGCACCCTGTGTAACTTCTTCTCTTGGAGGTTTATATAAGCCCCTCAGATTCATTAGGGTCTCCAAACAAACCCTCTGCCTCTACCCCAAGTCAACTTGCTGTCTCCTTTCCCTGCCTGCTGCAGTAACCTATTTTGTGTGGCTCTGGCCGCCTTTACACAGGTACAACTGGACACCAGCTTGTCTCTATCTACATGACAAGAGGTGAGGAGTGTGGGCTGAAACTGTTCAGCACCCGGGCCTGAGCACTTGGAAGTGTGGAGGAAGTTAACACCTATGGCACCACCCTTGGCCAGTGGAGAGTAGGAGCGGCTGGGTGAGCCCTCCCTCCTTCCTCCCCCAGGTTGTAGTTCTGAGACGCAGCTCCTGAAGCTCTTCAGGAAGTCTCTGACTCAAGCCTCAGTCACCATGGGGTGGCCTGGGATGATGCACCCCGATACTGGCCATCCCACCTTCCCAGCTTTCTTTCTTCCTCCTTGCATGAGCCCTTGTTGGGCTCTGCTCTCAGGGGGAACCCAGGCCAACACCCAGGGAGAGGAGCTGCTCAGAGTCCCCTTCGAGAAAGAAAAGACTGCTGCCCGCCTGGGAGCAGTGTGTGTAGCCAACAGCCTCTAGCTTTTGGCTTCGTCAGCTTTCTAGCTGAAGTCACACTATTCTGGGGTGGTCTCAGCAACAACTGAGCAAGGCAGAGGTTTCAGGGCCTGGCCCTGTCCCCCAAGGCAGGTCTCCCGTGACAGGCATGCGCTGCTCCAGCACCCACAGCTGGGCACACACAGGTTCTTTTGGGTGTGCGCCACAGCCTGAGGTTCCTCCACCCACCCCGCCTCTTCTCTCTCCTTTCAGAGGTGAGAATATCCAATATACTTTTGTACCCTAGCTTTTTCTCAGCATCTGCTTCTCACAGGATCCAACCTGAGACATAGTTTGATAACGAGTTGTGGGGAGACTAAAGATGCCAGTGAACTAGGCGGAGTGGGGTAGGAGACTTTAGACTGGAGTTGGTGAAGGAGGAATAACCGAAGATAACATTTAATGCCCTAATATTCTTACTAGGCACCCGGTCGGCTGTGCCAAAAGATGGAGGCTGGACTCTGAGCAGCTGGGATTTGAGTATGTTGAACAGACACTAGGGGTGGGAGGGAGGTGGGCAGGGCTGCCCAGGTCGGGCTAGGGAAGGAGGCTCAGTACCTAGTGACCAAAGCAAGCCCACAGCTGTGGCTGCGTTGTGCCTGGGAGCTCAGAATCCCTCTGCCCATCTCATAGAAGAAGTAGACACTGTGATGGTACTTGCTTAATTAGTAGGGGTGGACCTGGAGTGCAGATCTTTGCAGATAAAACACTGTGTGTCTTAAATGAGGTGACTCCTAGACCTGTCTTACAGTAGGTGGTCATTGCTGTGCTGTCAGGATGCCTGTCACTGGGTGAAGGGAGTTTGTGGACCTCCCTGTGTCCACCCATCTCAATATGACTCACTGAATACCAGCTTTGTGCCAGCAGGTGCGGGGCACAGTGGGGAAGAAAACAGCTCCCACGCCAAGGAGCCCGAGGTCCTGGGGAAATGACAAATATAGGCATACATAGATGCTTTGCCACACCAAAGGTGGGACCATGCAGGCGGTGACACTGGCCCAGAGTCCTACAAAGCCGGGGGTCGGGGAGAGGCAGCAGGGGCGCTGGCAGAGGGCAGAAGGTCAAGGCAGCGATGGGGTGGAGTGGGCACAGGGAGGGTAGGGGTGATTGAGGCCATTGTAAAGGCTGGAAGCTTTTACAGAAATGTTTCAGTGTGTGTCCGGGGAGGCTCCTGCTGGCAGCTTGCAGCGTGGAGAGGGTTTAACTGGGCAGGAAGGCAGGCAGGCAGGAGACGGTTGGAAACCTAGACCCAGGCAGAGGCAGAGAGAAAGGAGTGGAGAGGAAGAACGGGGCAGAGGTGCCTAGACATGGTGAGAGCCTGGGTGGGGGCCAGAGAGGATATGAGTGACTGTGTCTCGTTCCTGGCTTGGGTTTCTCCAAACATAAGAGTGCGAAAGACTTTTGTCTTCCTGTGCCTAATAAAAGAAGAGGAGGGGGAGAAAACAAGACCAAGCACCTCTCAGTTTCAGAATTAGCCACAATCTTTTTTGGTTAAGCATCCATAGCGGGAAGTGGCTGGGAGAAGTAAGATTTAGCTTTCCAAGTAGGCAGCTAGGAAGGAAGGGACCAGAAGCACTTCCATGAGCTCATTTGCATTTCAAACAGCCAGTTTGTTTTATCTTCTAATTAGCATACTCACCCTCTGCTGAAAACGAGTCCATTAAAGGAGACTCCGCTCCAGGCCCAGCTCCTCCTTTAAATATTTTTAAAGTGCATGATTAATACACTTGCCCAGCTCTGCCTGGGACTGTGCTGGGGGTCAGGGGGCAGGTAAATGAAAGAAAATGGCTGCTCTCGGTGCTGACTAGCTGATTAATCACAGCCTCTTTTCTATAAATCACGGCAGATGGCAGGAGCCGGCTGCAGGCCCTCGTGGGGAATGAGGTACTGCAGGCAGGATGGGATAGGGGTCAGAGGAGCCCGAAGGAAGGCTCGTTTGTGTCCCTACAGACCTTGGACCCCACCTCCTCTGCACTCTGAGGCAAATCTCGAATTCAAGAGTGGCTGTGACTGCTGGAAAGACATAGGAAATCTCATCTAACTCTTGGACTTTTCGGGATCATATAACAACATCAATTTTAGAAATAGCCCACTCTGGGGCAGGGAGGTTGGGCATAGTGCAACATTTGGACATATATTATTTTGCATTCTCCCAACAACTCCATTTTCCAGATGAGAATGTGAGGCTCACCCTGGGAGCCAGTTGGACAGAATCATCCTCCCTGGCTGGTCCCACCCCAAAGCCAGCCCCTCCCTCACCTACCTCCTTTCTACCCTCTTAAGAGGAGCACCATACAACCCAAGGCCTAGAAATGAAGATCCTGGATGCCATCTTCCCTTCCCTGTGCCTGTCTTGCTGGCTCCCAGCACCAGACCCAGATGTCACAGCTTCCTTGAGGCTGGTCAGCCTGCTCCCACACTCAGGTGTGAAGGCTGGGAGCTGACATTTTCAGAGAAAGGAAACAACAGGTGCCAAGGCACTGGCGTAGGGTGAACTTGATGCCTGTGAGAGAAGGCCCACTTGGCTGAAGCAGAACCAGTGAGGGGACACCTGACAAAGGGGACTCCAGAAAGGGCTACGTCCTGCAGAGCCTTGTGGTCATAGGGGGACAAAAGTGGGGACATAGCCGATGCACATTTTAGAGAGCTCCCTCTGGCACTGTGTGGACAATGGTCTCTAAGCGGACAAGCAACTGTGTAGATAGACCAGAAATGTCACTACAGCCATCCAGGCCAGAAGTGGTGGCTGGGACTGGGATGGAGGAGACTCTGAGTGGGCAGCGAAGGACACACCCTGAGGTAACACTGAGAGGTCTTGCTAGTGGTGCTTATGCGAGGGAAGAAGAGACATGCTAAGACAAGCCCAGTGTATGGCTTAGTACTTGGGTGGGTGCTGATTTCATCGATCGCCATGGGGAGCTGAGGGGGCAGGGGAGAGATGGAGGTAACGGCGTAAAGTCATGTGAGGTTCCCGATGCCAACTTGACACCTCTATGTGGACATCAGAGGGCTGAACAAAACAGTCATCCACATGACGGATGGTATTTAAAACCCTCAGGATGGTCGTGAGAATGACGGGATAACAGCTGGAGAGGCTGAGCTGGGGGCCCCCACATTTAACGTCAAGGAGATAGAGGAACCCGTGAAGGAGACCTTAAAAGAAATAGCCGGTGAGGCAGGAGGAAGGTCAAAAAAAGTTTGTGTGCCTCGTATAGGGGCTTGCTCTTTACCTCATGGTCAATAATCTGAAATAATACAAGTGAAAAGCAATTGTTAAACACCTGTGACCTAGAAGGGTTCTCACCATCCCCTAAACGACGAGAGCGGCCCACTGCGCCCAGACTGTAAGATAACATGGTATAAGCCGAACGCGCCGGCTCTCCCCTTTCCAGGCGGGCTGGAATTTGGGCATGTGCCTGCGGGGGGCGCCTATGTGACCAGCCCCAGTAAGAACCCTGGGCACTGAGTCTTCAACGAGCTTCCCTGGCAGACAACATTTCAAATGTGCAGTCACAACTCACTGCTAGGGGAATTAAACTAGTTCTGTGTCATTCCATGGGAGAAACCAGAACCTTGTATCTGGTTTCCTCCTGACTTCACCACAAGCACATTTCTCTGTGTTGATTTGCTCTAGATCCAGCCTTTTGCTGTTAAAAAAAAAAAAAAAAATCCCAGCTGTGGGTACAACTGTATGCTGAGTTCTCCCAACAAATCATCTGACCTGGGGTTGTATTGGAAACCCCAACAGAAATGGGTTAAGTAAAATCTACTATTAACATTCTAAAAAGAAAAAAGGAAACCTGTTACTTAGGACGGACTTTCTTTGCAAAGCCATCACTCTTTCTAAAACCCAAGAAAAAAATTTATTTTTCAAGCCCTCTTCCTGATCCTTCACTGGAATGAAGGTCCTGTGACCTCTTGCCAGGATCTGGATGCTTCCTGTCCTGCCAAGCACAGATCAGCCAGCTTCCTCCAGGAAGCCAGCCCTGAATGCTGCACATTCCCTGAATGGACACTGGGGTTCTGTTTCATCCCTGGTTACTCAGTCTGAATCCCAGAACTTGGGAAGGGTCTTTGCTGGAAATGTCCTCTCGGGGCCTGGGACAAACTGATTTCCCTGCCGTGCCTCGTTGTTCTCATTCGTGAGGTGCGGAGGACTGAACAGCTGGAAATACATAGAAGACTTTGGACACCTTTGAGATGAAATCCAGGGCTGGGGTGGGGAAGCCCCGTGGTGCTCAGACCAGACCCCTCCCGCCTCCCCGCGGCCGACCCGCCGCCGGGTCATGGGAGCCATGCCGCGTCACCACAGCCCTTCCCTCACCAGGGGGCGCTGCTGGGCAAGCTTCTGGACCCCGTTTCTACACCCTCCCAGTTTTGTGGGACTCTTTTGTATTAAAAAGCATTCTCTCGGGATCTGTTTGCAAACAGACTTTGGAACTGCCGCTTTGAGAAGTTCAATGTAGCTTTAATTTTGGGTTTCAGGACTAAGTCGGTAATCTGGGGAGGTTCCAGCCGCCCCTGATGACAGGCCAGCCTGAGTCGCTCTGGGTATCCTGACCGTGGGAAGAGGAGTGAACCCAGGCTCTCTGTGGACTGGACCTTCCACTGCTGCCTTTTAATCAATTTTGATAAGCATAGAAGGAACACACCTGTCTTCCATCCTGCCCCATGGCAGAGCAGAACTGAAAGAGCACTTTTAGTGAAAGTTTTAGTGAGCTTTGGGGACAAATTCAGCTGCTCTTGGGACTGGGGGTGCTCAGTGTGGTGTGAGCACCTTCTTCACTCAGTCTTCTTGCTCTGTAGGGTTGGCACAGCTGGAAGAAGGGTGGAGCCCGGACCTCCCAGGCTGGAGCCTGCTGCTGGATTCCAGGCCCTGCCTCAGAATTCCGCACACTGGCAGATTCTCTTTTGAGGAGAGAAGTCAGAGCCGGAGACCAAGCTTCCCAATCTGCCAACCCAGGTCCTTGAGGGCAAGGTATGTGTGGTCCTGGCTCCCGGCTGGCACTGGACAGCAAAGCAATCCTAACCAGAGCCAGGCCACCTGCAGGCAGGCTAGCAGTGGGCATAGCTCTTCCTGGGAGACCCCTTCACTAGACCCAAACTCACCCAGCCCCTGAAGGTCTCAGGGAGAGGTGGGGTGCAGCCTCAGGCCCTGTCCCCAAGCAACTCAGCATTTCCTCAAGGATGGTAGCAATTCACACCCTTGGATGATGCCTGAGCTGAGAGAGAGATGTGGGGGCAGTGCTAGAGAGGGAAGCACGAGTGGCTTGGTTGCAGGGGGTCGGGGCCTTGATGCCAAGGACGAACAGATTGGGAGGGGTGTAGGGAGGGAGTTGCTGGACAGAGCAAGGAAGCAGGATT
>NW_006442484.1:5714542-5735439 GCF_000325575.1 Pteropus alecto
GGGGGAGGTGGGGTTGGGGATCTCAGGAGACTGGCGTCCCAGAGAGAGGAATGAGTACCTGTGGCAAGAGTTGGGGGCATTAGTTGCAGAGAAGAGAAGGGCCCTGAAAGGTTATGGAGGGATTTGAAACCAGAGTTTAGACCTGCTGTGATAACAACAGGTAACAATGGTAGCTTCTTGAGCAAGGGAGTGGCGGCAGGGAGGGATGCTGGGGTTGGGGATGGGCTCAGGAAAGGGGGAGAGATGAAGATGGGTTATTGATACAAGTCTCTGCACACACCCGTGGCAAATCTTTCACCCACTGAATGCTTGGTTTCCCATTCATTTACTAAATTAACCTTAAAAGCTACCATCACAAATTGCATTTCAAATGACGTGAGAAAATGCCCACAGTGTAACACTGAGTGAAAAACCAAGAAGTCTTTGAGTACGTACATTATAATCTCGAGATTGTAAGAAAAGTGAGGTGTCTGTGTTTGTTGGGATGCAACTGCTCAGATCGTTTTAAGATGAAGATTGTTTTTTTCTTTTTGTCTTTCATTGCCAAACATCTTCTTTCACCTCCTGGGAAGATTTCTACCTTAGCCTCTGCTGCCCCTAAGGTAAGAGGAACTAGTTTCCGGTTACAAATGCTTTAGCCTCTGGATTTTGTGGACTTCCAAGTTCATTGGGAAAAGACAAGAGCCAGGAGTGTGTGGCAAGGAAAAGCGGGGTTGGAGGGGTTCCCCCAAACGGAGGGATTCTCTGGGCCTGGGCTGGGTGAGGGGACGTCAGGGGCCCTGGAGGCCCCAGGGGAGGCCCGAGGTGTCAGTGTGCACAGGGGCCTCTAGGGTCTGCTGCACAGGTGCCAGTTTTCAAACTCTCCGAGATCCCTGCATCCCAAAGAGATACACACGTTGCTGCAGAGCCATGGTTTTGCTCCAGGGTTGCTCATGTGGATGAACATAGGTGACTGGTGACCCGGGGCCCCTCGACAGCCCTCCCCACTTATACATCTTGGCACTGTATGAGATCCAGAACCAGGGCACCATCCAGGGGTGGGGGAAGCTCAATCCACCCTGAGCTGATTTACAGCCCAAAGAGACATGCTATTTCCTATAGACCCAGGTTGGTGGCCCAGAGGTCTCCTCATCAGACATGCTAAAGGAGAGGAGAGGAGGGCAGGGGAGGGTGGGGGAGGGAAGTGGAGGGTGAGGAGAGGAGAGGAGAGGAGTCTGGAGAGAATATAACAACTCTTATCAGCTACTCTTTCTGCAAGTGGAGTTATGGTGAATTTTTTTCTTAATAGCGAGCTATGTTTTTAAAAAATTTTCTACAGTGAGCAGATGCAAAACTTAGAAATTAGAAGAAAAACTAACCCAATCAGGAAAACTAATTCTGGGGAAGCCAGGCTTAAGGGGACAAGGACAGAGTTGTATTGCTGGAGGACCTGGCTCCCAGGGTGGCTTCTGCATTGTCCCCAAGGCAGAAAGACCCAAGGCATTTCTGTGGCAATTGCATACCATTCACTCCTCCCTGACCAGCTGCCACCCCCTCCTCCTGCTTTCACTCACTCCTGGAGGCCAGGTGGTGCTGCCATAATGTTTCCAATTATAGGTGTCATTACCGGCCAGCTGAGGGGGACGAGACTGTGTAATGCCCACCAGTCTACCCCAGACCCCATTCATCCAAGTGCGTTTAGAGCTCAAATTTCTTTCAAGACAATAGGAACATTCTGTATTTTTTCAACTCCTAGTTTAGAGCTCAAATTTCTAAGACAATAGGAACATTCTGTATTTTTTCAACTCCTCTCTCACACTGATTCCCTATCCTGCTTCTCTTTGTGGGTCTCCTGCTCCTATAATGGCACCTACATCCTCCCAGTATCCTGGTTACAGGATTCGTCACAATCTTTTCAACCCTGATAATCAACAAGCCAGCAAGTCCTAAGAATTTGACCTTAAAATCTCACGTTCCCAAACATTTTCCTGCCTTTCAATTCCCTACATTTTCCCATATCTGGCCTTTTCATATTCACTGCAGTGACCTCTTCAGTGGTCTCCCTGCCGCCTCCCCCCGCCCCCCGTCCACCTCCCATAATGTCATACCACGAAAGAGAAAAATACTGGGATTGTGCTTCTTTATTCAAAATGACTTTGATGACACTGTCCTTCCCTCCCACCAAAGCTTATGGGATAAAATTTAAATCCCTTTTCCTGCAGCTCGAAGTCCTTTGTGACCAGCCCTGCTCCCATGGCAGACATTATTAATTGATCACAGCACTCTTCCCTCCGCTCATCCAGGATGCGGCTTCTGAGTTGTCTTTAGGACAACGTATCAGGCACCCCAAAACAACCGATCACAGTTGGCCATCTCGAATCCACAGCTCACCCAGATATCAATGCTTTGCTCTCTCTTGCCCACCCATTCTCCTCCTGCCATGTGGGATGCGTTGACACACTCGCATTGGAATAATCAAGGAAGGTTTGACTAACCACACAGGTATGGGCAGTCGAGGGCTACCCCAAGGGATAGTACATTCTCAGGACCTCGAATGGAGGGGGCTGGGGGAATGAGCACCCTGGCCTTGTTTTCCTGCCTTCCTCACATCACATGCTGGGCTCCCTATTGCTTGAAGCTATAAAAGGCTAGAGGGCTAGATAACCCACTGCAGCAGACCTCACAGGGCAGAGCAAGGCTCAGGGTGGATCTGCGAGATCTTGGGGAAATTCCGGCCCACAGAAGGGCGACCTGCTCAGCCTCACAGATCAGAGAGAAGCCGGTGAGGCTCATGGATGGGCCTCTGAGTGTGCTCATTCTCACGCCCGTGTTCTTTTCCTCTTGCAGCTCCCTCTGCCATGGTGACTTTCGGATCAGCTTCACCTGCCAACATCGCTGGAGCTGGAGCTCATCACTTCTTCCCTGGGGTCCTAGCGCCAGGCAGACGCATCTGGGGAAGGAAAGACATAGCCATTGCTCCCGTTTGCGGGACAAAGACCTAGAAAGAAGCTGAGAGGGCATTTTTGATCCAGGATCTCCTACATAGAGCCCTCATCTCCATCTTCAGCCAAGTCTCTAACTTTATTTCTCCTCCCTGTGTGGCCTGCTAACCATTTCTGCTCCAAAGGGGCAAAGGAGAAAAACAAACAAACAAACAAACAAACAAACAAACAAACAAACAAACCTGTGCCCTGTTGGCCAAGTGAAGGAGTCAGAAGTGTGAAATTTCTTAGATGTTTCATGCCTGGTCTAAAAATTAGTTAAAATTTGTACCTTACTCCATAATATATGTGTCTTTGTTTTGATATCAGAAGAATGGTTTAATGCTCCCAGCTTTATGTAAAACTGGTGCGTAAGAAACTGGCCTGCCTCTCGGCAGCATCGTCTGGTATCTGGCCAGTGAGCAGACCGCCACCTAATCCCGTCACTGCCGCTCAGACCCAGTTCAGTGGGTTTGAGAAGAACCCTCACTGGCCTGTGGCAAGCAGACTTGCTGCAGGCTCTGAGGATCACTTTTCTTCTGCTGCCTTTAGGACTTCGCCCCATCTGATCAGTGATTAATCACAGAAACTTATGCAGCTACATCTAGGGACTATAAGTGGGCTGGCTCTGGGTGAGGAAGGACTCTGATGCCAATTGACCTGTCCCTAGGCCTTTGTCCAGTGTGCTCACTTGGGCCTCTGAAAGTCTGCCTGACCCTCGGTCTCTTCTTTTCCTCTATCTCTCTGCCTCTGTCCCCTGTGACTTGTCATTGGACAGCTTACTATGCCAGCAGAATGCGAATGCTCCCAGAGTAAGTCAATTCTACTTAACAACCATCTTGAGAATCTGGTATGTGCCATGATCTGTGCTGGGCGCTGGAAATATCAAGGTGACCAGGACACAGTCCCTGCTCTCTGGTCCTCACATATAGCTAGAGAGACTGGCATGTGACCTGTAAATGACTCTAGAGTTTGCCAAGAGCAGCCCCATAAGTAGCTACACAGACAGAACAGAAGGGATGGATATTAATGTGTGTGTGCATCAGGGAAAGCTTCCTGTAGGAGGAAGGGGTAGAGCAAGGTTTTCAAGTGAAGATAGTGGTTTCATTCCACAGCTGCTTGAGTCTTCATTCAGGATAATAGTTTCTTCTCTCTGGCTGGTCTAGACGGGCTGGGTGATGCCCTGTTGGATCAAGATCCAGGGCTCAGCCTGAAGAAGAGAGAAAGTACGGCAAAGTTGATGGATGGGTCTGGGTCTCACCGTGGTTCCTACCTGCATTCCATGTGGAATATCCAAGGAGGGTCCCAGAGGCCAAGGCTACCTTCCTCTGGCACTGCTGAGGGGAATGGCCCGAGAGTGGCACTGCCTGCCTTTCTCATTACCAGGATGGGAATTCCAACCAGCCTCCCCACATCAAGCCCTGGTAATCAGAATGAACTGCAGCACCTGAGAGCCCCAAGCCCAGCGGTGACTGGGGCACATTAACAAGCATCTCGGCTAGCAGCAATATGCCGCAACAGAATAAAAGCGCAGCCTGAAGCCAACCAGCGGCGCCCCAGTTTATTTCCGGTCCTTACCTAAGCCAACCTCATTAGTCTCACCCAAATGTGTTCCTCTAATGATGCTCCAGCAGAGGTGGGGGCACATGTCCTTATGGTCTGGGCAGCCGGGGCTCCTAATCAAAAGTAATAAAAAGAATTAAGAACAGCCTATTAGGCTCCTTTCCCCCTGCCCACCTCCCACCGCCCCGCTGCTTCCGGGCTCCCCATCGCTCCAGCCCTTCCAAACTGGCTCAGGACCAGGAGCGCTGGGCCCTGCAGCAACACCCAAGATTTATTCCGAGCATGCCGCCCTGGCAAATGGCGCCAATCCTCCTGCTCCCCGCCCACTAACGAACATCTGCTGGTGGTTCCTGGGAGTTCAAGGACTTTGGGAGGCAGCTTGGAGGCGGAGTAATCAGAAACTAAACATTGCTACCGCCTCTACTCCAGAAAGCCACGAACGAGTCCACCTCTGTGCGTTTGGGTTTATGTTCTTCCTCTGGGAATAGCCATCCTTGCTGCCCACCCATTCACTCTGTCAAGCCCCCTTGGCCCCGATACTCAGGTCTGTGTAGCCTCGTTGAGATGCCTTTCCTAACAGCCCTGGAGGCCAGGTCGGCCCCTCCCTGGGCTCCCTATCACAGCCTCTCAGGGAGTTCTCATTGTCTGTTTATTGATTGTCTCTGAAGCCAAGGGCTCAATGCCAGGCGTCAAGTTGGCCTTATTACAAGTTTTCGAATGAATCTATATGAGGTATAGGATGCTTGGAGTAGGAATTTCAGAAATAAACAGAACATTAACATCTTAATGTCTTCCTTTGGGCTAAATGTTCACAGGGTTTAGCAGGCTCAAAGGTGGTCACCAACGCTTCCCTTCCTGAAGGCATTAGCCACATTCTGCTTTTACCCACAGGAGAGACACAGACGGCCAAAGGCTAAGCACCACCACAGTGATGGCCACTGCCCAATGTCACAGCAGCAGCAAGGCTGATGATATTCAAGCCTTGCAGGCCTGGGGTGGTAGCATGGGTGAGGTGGAACAGCTGGGCTTTCTATAAAATTTCTGTTTCTGCATGGTCTTTGAGGATGATCGGCAGGCCTGTCTAATGACAGCAGGTGATGGGTCAGGGGTAAAACCTTTCATTTCACTTGGGGCATCTCAGTTGTAGAGGGGAAGAAATTAAATCTCTCCTTTTCCTGCCCAAGGGGAGGGAGATGGGGAGGGTTTGTTCTGCTTAGGTGCAGGCAGTAGAGACTGAAGTGACGGTATCTTCAATAGCCTGGCTGAGTGTCGGTCCTGTTGGTGCCAGGGGCCAGGCTAGTCCCGGGAAAACAGAGGGCCCTCCCCCTTGGAATGTCAGGAACGACAGGCACCCTTACTATCTCCCTCCTCCACAATTTCGTGCATCCAGGGCAGATGTCAAGGATGCTTATTCTTGCTGTCTCATCCCTGTGCAAGGGTCAGGAGAGGTCCACATATGTATTGGTTATACACACCTGTGCACATGCACACACATGCACACATATACATGCACATGAGGCAAAACCTCGAGAACTAAAAACAGTTTTAAGCACTCAATATTATTCTGTGGCAAAGCACCAACCCTCCCAGAAGACAAGCAGAAGTTCATTCATTTATCGGTCCAGCAGGCATTTGCTCCAGGCCGGGGGCTGATGCAACAGCAGGCAAACTGCTCAGTGTCTTGGCCTTTGTGGATCTCTCAGGGTGAAAAGAGAATTAGACCTTTAATAAACACACAAATCAAAGTATAATTACAAACCAGGATAAGTGCAATGAAGAAGTGCCGGTGTTATAGGAAAGTCCAGCAGGGACCTGGCCTTGTTGGGGTCTGGGAAGGTGTCCCTGAAAAAATGGCATTTGAAGTAAGGGCTGAAGGATGTGTAGAGGTACCTGGGTGGAGGTACTGGGAGGAAGAAGTGAGATTCTGGGAAGAGGGAACTGTCCTGGACCAGCGGGAGACTGATAGAAGGGAGAAGGCCAGTGGGATGGGCAGTGCGGTAGGAGCGAAGCCCATAGAGGGAGCAGGGCGACAGCATAATGTGGGCGATTATCATGGCACAAGGGGCCGCAGGATTAAATTTTCTGGCTGTGGAGTGGAGAACCATGGGAAGGGGCAAGAGCAGATGCAGAGGACAAGTTAGGACTCTTTGTACATCAGTCCTGGTTAGAGGCAGGGGTGGTAATAAAGAAACTTGCCAACAGCATTGTTGCCAGCAATGGGTGGTGGGTTAGCGAAGGAGGTACAAGAAAAGGTAGAGTCAGGGGTGCCCCTGACTGTCTGACTTGCATAAAGGGGTGAAAAGGAAAGGCTGGACAGGCCCAGGCTGAGTGCTCTCTAGGCAGCGGGGCAGGGCTGTGGTACCATCTAGAGCTACCAGGATTGAAGCTGGGAGCTGGGGAGGAAGCCAGAGAGGGCAATGGAGAGAGAGTCGGGGGCAGGGCTCCATGCCTGGCTGGGTTCTAGGGACACAGAGATCCTCGGCCCTCACTCTACCTGTTCCTTGAGCACCATTCCCCTTTCCCACTTAATTCCAGGAGGGAGAGGAGCATATCTCAAACCAGTCCTAAAAACAAGCAGTCCTGTTTTTAAAACACTTACATGAAAAATGATCGTTTTTTAGCTAAAATATGAAGGATAGTCAAAATAAGTAACAAACTATGAACACAAACATGAAATGAGATCTTTGAATGGAATAAACACTAGCTCACAATTATTAATGTGAAGAGTCGATAACCCCCCACAAACGTAATGTGACAGGGGCTCCTGCTAGCAGATGGCTCCAGTCTGAGGCTTATCCAGGCCTGGGCCTCCCAGGGGTTCTGGGTTACCCCCTAGGATGTTCTCAAAGTGTGGTCCTGACTCAGCAGTACCTGGGGACTTGTTAGAAATGGTAATTTTGGGCTCCAGACTAGACTTGCTGAATCGGAGTAAGGGCAGGGCCCAGCAAGCTGTGTGTGCATGTGTGTGCACGCACGTGTGTGTTTATTGAGATGAGATCCACAAAACATAAAATTAATGGTTTTAAAGTGGACAATTCAGTGACGTTTACTGTACTAACAGTGTTTTGCAACCACCTCCACTCTAGTTCCTAAACAGTTTTCTCACCCCCAAGACAACCTGTATTTATTAATCAGTTACTCCCTACTCCCTATCCCCGAGTGACCACCAATAAATCTACTCTTCCGTCTCTATGGATTTGCCCAATCCGGATATTTTATACAAATGGCATCACACAATGTGTGGCCTTCCATGTCTGGCTTCCTTCACTCAGCATCATATCTTTATAATTCATCCACATTGTGGCATGCACTGATGCTAGATTCCTTTGTATGGTTGAATAATATTCCACTGTGTGGATGGACCACATCAATCTGTGTTTTAACAAGCCTTCCAGGTGATTCCGATGCACCCTCAAGTTGGAGAACCACCACACAGCAGTACTGGGGACTGAGTCCCCAGAGGTGCA
Source organism: Pteropus alecto (assembly GCF_000325575.1). Classification (NCBI taxonomy): domain Eukaryota; kingdom Metazoa; phylum Chordata; class Mammalia; order Chiroptera; family Pteropodidae; genus Pteropus; species Pteropus alecto. The sequence goes on from NW_006442484.1 coordinate 5,722,533, forward strand.
TCCTCTCTCACAGCATGCAGCCCCACACCATCTGCCTGTACATACAGCAGACACCTGCAGAGCCGACACTCAGGTGCTGTTAATTACATGAGACCTTATCTGCTCACCCACTTCAGCATTTCTGCAGGGTTGAGCTCATAAACATTTCGAATGGGTTATTATTGGAGCTTAAATGTAGTAAAAATGCATCATTTTGGAAATGTTCTCCTTGGTTAGACTGCTTGTTAATTCAGAGGGGACACTGTCTTTGACCCAAAACCAGGTAGGCAGGGAGGGCCCGGGGCAAGGCAGCAGGGTGGGGTGACACCTAGGCTTTTGTGCCACTGCTCTGAGTTTGAAGCCTGGCTTTGTCACTAACAGCTCTGACTGACTCTCACAAGTGCTCTACCCTCTCTAAACCTCAGTTTCCCCACCCACGAAGGGCTGTGACGAGGGGACCCGGAACCAGGTTCAATAAAGAGAAACTGTTATTTAATTGAACCCCGTGAGATTGCCACGTTTGTAGCTCAAACGACATTGGATATACTTGGGGATAAACCTGTGTGGGTTAAGAAGATGGCATTTTATTCGAATTCAGTAGACGCCATTGGAAGGCTTTAGCCAAGTAAGTGACAAGAGCCAATATATTTTATTAAAAGACTCCTTTGGCTCATGTGGGGATAATAGGTCAGGGATACCATTTCTTTTTCTTCAGGTCTCTGGCAGCCTTCGCTCCCACAAGATTATTGGACCTCCCAAGAGATGTCTGAATCTGGAGCACAACTGAACTGTGAACCTCCTGGGACCTGTTGTCATTGAACTGGCCACCAGCTCTGCGAGGTGAGTGCTGCTCTTATCTCCATTCTATAGATGAGAAGACTGAGGTCTCAAGAGAAAGATTAACCCCATCTGCCTGCTAACCCCACGTGCTTCCCTGCCTGCATGCTGCCTTGGGCTGTGATGTTGGGAGATGGAACCTAGCGTCTCTGGTCTGGGCCTCCTAGGACTCAGATTCTGCCTTAAAAGTAGAGCAGCCCGACACTTCATTCCTCTGGGTTTCCGGGGACCAGGTCACACATCAGGAGAAGATCTGGGACCCAGAGGTCTCCTCAGGCACTTCAATAGCAGTCTGTTAAACCCTTTTGTGTGTGAACCCCATTTTTGACACATGCCAGTGGTGTGACCTTGGCTAAGCCACTTAACCTTTCTGAGTACCCACTTCCTCACTTATAAAGACAAAATAACAATGGCACCTGCCCCTCAGAGACATGGGGAGAATTTGATATAACATCTTGTTTTCTGCTCCAAAAGCCTGGCCATGTAGGGTTGCCCCCTCTTGCCTCCCCACCACCCAACTTCCTGGCCACTTCCAGGCTGCCCAGGCTGATGCTTGTCACTGTGCTCACCCAGCTAAGATTCCTCACACAGAAGGAGATAAAGGCCCGGGCTAGGGGAGACTGACCCCATCACCCCAGCAGGCAACCCCTTTGCCCTAGCAGCTGGGTGAAGGGCAGGCATTGACTTGAAGGGGAAATTGTCCTGCTCACTGTCCTCGGAACCCCGAGGAAGCCGGTGACACAACAGAGTGTGGACATTAATGCAATCGAAGGGTAATTCAATCACTTTATAGAAGTTGATCTGTCCTTTTTATTACAATTACTGTCGGCTGGGGTGTTTCGTTCCATCATGGAGAATAAACATCATTTATCATACTTGTAAAGATTAGCCCCCGACAGCTACGGCTCTTGCTTTGCATAAATGTGTATTAATGTAGGCCCTGCCTGCAGTGTGGGGAGAGGTCTATATTTCACAAGACTGATTAGGCCCTGTCACCACTGCTTTAAGTAATGTCTTATCATGACTGATACACCCTGACTGCAAAACAGCAGCCAGGGGAGTGGGGGCTGCTCCAGGCAATTTATGGTGGCACTGGAATGAAAAGCAGGCCCGAGAAGGTGGGCATCTGCTTCCTCAGGCCTGAGCCCATCCCTGACGCTGGGGACCACCCTCATCCCAAGGCCCCTACCCGAGAAGCAAAGGCTACCTTTGGGGGTGTCAGGGCTGGCCTACTTGCCATTGCTGAGCCTCCAGTGCCCCTCCTCAGCCCTGGGTGTCTCCCTCTGGGACCCTACTAAGGTTCTCTGTCCTTTCTTCAACTTTGGGGTGACTCATACACCAGGACTTTGCTATCAGAGCCCCTTTGCATTGATACCCTGAGGGCTCTTCCCTCTTGTGCCTGGGCTGGTGTTCTGGCTGCCCCCGGCCACCACTGCTGATGTGGGGTCTCCAGCCCAGGCCTCTCTTCTGGGCTCAGCCTGGTATCCATGACCTCATATCCAGATGTTCTACCATGGCAGTGACCTCCTACCTTGTCCATCCTCCCACCTCATCCATCCTCCCATCTGCCCTCCATATTGTAGCTAGTGTGGCCCCACTAAACAGAAATGCGGTCACGGCAATCCGGGGACTCCACATGCCCATAGGACAATGACCAACCTTGAAATCAAGCCTTCAGGCTCTCCAGGGACCAGCCACTGCTTCTTTCCCTCCTCCCACTGCCAGACCCTCCTGCCTTAGTGATGCCTCGCTCATCCCCACCCTGTGCTCTCACACACTCCCTCTGGACCAGATGTGGTATCTTCTTTCTGCATCCACCTGCTGAGCTCAGCTCCTACCCAGGGCCGTGTACTCCGCGCCCTGCCCCTTTCCAGCCAAGAGAGGCAGTCTCTGTGAACTTCTGACCCTGGCACATCTCAGGCTTTTCCCCCAATTGACATCATGGAGCAAGATTTAGGACAGAAATGTGGAGGAAGGACTTCACAGGGCTCACACTCACTCTGCAAGTCAGAATGTAGGTGCAGAAAAACATTTACATTGGTAGTGGTTTTATTGTTTTATTTGTATTACACTTGTGAATTCATTTGGGTTCTATAGTTCCGTAAGGACTGTAATTATAAGAAGTTTATACTTAGTTTTATGTGCCCTTATTTAAGAAATTATAATAAATATAATGTGAAAGATACTAGGCTTTTGCTTTTTCTGTTTATTATAGAGAGGGCAGAGATTTCATTTGTCCTGTCCACCTGTACTCTAGCACCTACTGCAGTACCTGGGACATAGTAGGTGCTCACTAAATATCTGTGAAATGAGTGGATAAGGTCGTGTGGAAGATGATGTCTGCGGATGGGGGATGAGAATCTTGAGAGCACAAAATAGTAGATACCATGTGGCTATTTTCTAAGTGAATGAATCATTGAATGAATGAGCAAATGTATGAACAAGTGAATGAATGAAGGACTATTTAGGGTCACGGAAGCATAAATTGAGGCATGTGGGAATGGGGCTCAGTCAGGCAGCTGTCCCCATATAGATCGCCCCTAAAATGTGAGGCTGCAGCCTGCCTGGCTCAGGCCTGGACCTGTACACCCTCTAGGGTCTGCAGCTGCCTTGGTGTCCCCAGACCCATCTGGTCCTCTCCATCCCACCACGCCATCCTCTCCCCACTCCCATGGGGCCTCCTGTTGGCTCTCAGGAAGGGCCCGGGCCAGTTCTCTACACTTTTGTCACCTTTGGGAAAGATAGTGGCAGGCCGGGGTGGGGATGAGGGGGTCAGCGGCTTTATTGAGATTCACACACCATACAGTTTATCCATTTAAAATGCATACTTCAATGCAATGGTTTTTAGTATAGTCACAGATATGTATAACCACTGCCACGGTCAATTTTAGGACATTTCATCACCTCAAAAAAACCTTATACCCTTTAGCTATCATCTCCCCCATCACTCCAGGCCCCTCCCCCGAGCTCCTAACAACCTCTAATATATTTTCTATTTCTGTAGATTTCCCTATTACAGATTCTCTTATGAATGGGATCCACCACCTTCTCCTTCTCTTCTCCCCCTCCTCTACCTCCTCCTCCTTCTCCCCCTTTTCCTCCTGCTCCTGCCTGTCTGACTAGAATGTGGACCTGAGGCTGGAGGGCGAGCAGCCATTTTATGACCATGAGGCATCCTCAGGAGTAAAGCCACACTCCAGGGTTGGTAGAGCAGAAAGGTAGAAGGCGCCTGCCTCATTTGTAACATAGTAGAGCCTATGGGGTAGATCTGGACTTTCTACCTCCAGATTCCATGTTATGGAAAGAAAGAGGAGAGAGAGAGAGAGAGAGGGAGAGAGAGAGAGAGAGAGAGAGAGAGAAAAGGAAGGAAGGAAGGAAGGAAGGCAATTTTGCATCCCAACCAGGGGACATTTGGCAATGTCTGAAGATATTTTTTTATCACACCTAAGGAAGGAAGGAAGGAAGTAAGGAAGGAAGGAAGGAAGGAAGAAAGAAAGAAAGAAAGAAAGAAAGAAAGAAAGAAAGAAAGAAAGAAAGAAAGAAAGAAAGAAAGAAAGAAAGAAAGAAAGGCCAATAAAACAAATAAGAAAAACCCTATTTGGTTGAGCCACTGCAATCCAGTTTCTGCTACTTAGAAATGACTGCAGTCCTAACTGACAAACATAAAGTAAAGTTCTGATTAGGCCACTTCCCTGCTCAAGAGGCAGCACAAGGAATCCCATCTTCTGTTAAATGAATTAAAAATACATTAGCCTGGAGCTCATGGCCTTTTGTGGCCCATCTGCACTTTCCTGTGGCCCTAGGTGAAAAGGTTTTGCTTGTTGCTGGCCACTCTTCATCCCCTGTTACACTTGGTAACTTCTTCCTCCCCACATCCCCAGATCATCTATCCTTCCATCTCTTATTTGAACATCCCCCCTCCCTCCCTGACTTCAAGCCCAGCTGAAATGGTGCTTGTCCGTGTAGCTCCTGCCTGCCCCCAACCCATACTCCCACGCCCTCTGCAGGCAGTCTTGGAGTCTTGCCTCAGCCATGGCTTTGTGTTGGGTACAGCAGTTATCTGTCTGGTCTCATTGCCTTCCCATCCTATAAAATTCTTTCTTTTCTGTACCCACCCTCTCCCCTGCGGCCAGGATAATGCCTTATATACATGTCATAGGTGCTCTACGAATATCTTTTAAATGAATGAACACCAGTGATTCTTTAATACTGTATATGATATGGAAACATATTTCAAGTAACATATAAATGTAATAACAAGTGTTATTTATTGGCCTTCTACTCTCTGACAAATACTGTATTAGGCACTTAATTTGAAAAAAAATGTTTATTTTTTCTTTTGTATGCCAAAAGAGTAAATGTTCTCTGTTGAATACAGAAAAAAAACATTCAATCATGCAAAGTTCTACCCAAGTCCCTGCACTAGTAACATTTGAGTGAATATCTTTTAAGATATATATGGTAGTATAATATATAAACAGAGAAGGAAAGAGAGAGAAAGGGGATCGCGATATACTGGATTTTTCTCATTACTTTTCAAATTGCTGATTATTCTTTTACTAGGCATTTTAAATTTATTTCTCAACTACACACATATCCACATTTTATACGTTAGGAAGCTGAGGCTCAGGGAAGTGAGGGTGCCCAAAGTCAGGTAGCCAAGATAGCTGCAAAGTGGAATTTCACTACAAATCTGCAGGACTTGAAAGCCAGGGTTCTTTCTACTTCGCTCAACATCTGTAACGTCGCCAGTATTTGCCTCATAGATAAGAAAAGCCACAGAGAATACATACCACATATTTTATATGTGAATGTGTCTGTCAACATGCGCATACAACTGTATTCACATACCAATGTACTTTTACCTGGGGTCTTAACCTGGAGTCTATGACCTCTAAAGAGGACATAAATGGGCTTCAGTGGTTAGGAAGCCCCCTGAACATTTGTTTGCAAAGTTTTCTGAATGTCAAGTTTTATATTGAATGCGCATGTCCACTCTAGGCCATCTGCTGTGTAAACAAAGGCACTCATGCATCACCCAAGGGCTCCAGCTGCCCCAGCCTCTGAGCCCCCAAACCCCCACATCTTTGGCTACAGTTCTGTTTGGGGAGTTCCAGGTGGGACTGACCAGGCTCAGGGTGTGGATGTCTATCCCAGAAAGAGAAGCCCCAGAGCGGGTGGTCAGGAAGCAGTAGTGGACTGGGAGCTGCTAGTAGGGGCCAGTGGAGTCCTGATATGGGGTTGGGAAGAAGATAGGCTTTGTCACAGGTGAGACACAACTCTGAAAGGAGAGTACTAGGGAGACAGAGCCACTGAGAACAAATGCTACCTGGGAGGAGGGAAGTGTTGCCTCTAGCTCTTGTTTGGCCTCAGAGGGTGGGCACATCAAGACTGAGAATCTGGGACCCTCAGCATGAACTCTGGTTCCAGCACTAACTAACCCGATCTCGGACAAGTCACGTCAGCTTCCCAGGCCTCAGTTTCCCATTTATAAAATCAGGAGTCTTGATTGGAATCAGCATGACTAAAATATCATGCTCATAGCTAAAGAGCCAGAGACTATGGCCCCTGGTCTTAAATCACCATGACTCTGGCCACAATTGGCTTGTTAATTGTTCCTAACCCTGGGGCACTGAAAAAAGCTGCCCATCCTTCCCTCAGAGGGTTGAAGAAAGAAGTTGTGGGAAGACAGAAGGAAGGAAGCTCTGAGAGAGGTGGGGAAGCAGGGGAGACTCTGAGTTCCTGGAGGACAGAGATTGTGCTTCTTCCCTTTGCATTGCAACCATAGACCCTAGACTATGGCTTGATGCATAGTAGGTGCTTGTGTTAGTTTGTTAGGGCTGCCAGAACAAAGACTAGGTAGTTTAAAACAATAGAAATTTATTGTCTCCCAGTTCTAGAGGCTGGAAGTCCCAAATCAAGGTGTTTGCAGGGCCACGCTCCCTCTGAAAGCTAGGTATCCTTCCTTGCCTCTTCTGGTTACTGGTGGTGGCCGGCAATCTCTGCTGTCCTTGGCTTGCATCTGCATCACTCCAGTCTCTGCCTTTGTCTTCACATGGCCTCTCCCTGCATGTCTTCACATGGCTATCTTCTTACAGGTACACTGATTGTATTGGATTAGGGGCCTATCCTGCTCTAGTAGGACCTCATCTTAACTAATTACACCTGCAATGACCCTGTTTCCAAATGAGGTCACATTCTGAGGTATCGGCGGTGAGGATTTCAATGTATCTTTTTTAGGGGGGGGGTCACTATTCAATCCGCAACAGTGTCCAATAAATATCTGATGAACAAGTGGGAGAGACAAAAGGCAGTGACTTTGGCAATCTTACTATGAGATTGCTGAGGAGATAAAAGTGAGTTTATTAGGGCGTGGTTTTCAAGTAGTTGCTGCTCCTTGAGAAGAAACAATTTATTGTACTGGAATTATCGAATCATGGATGGAGAGTAAATTGCATTTGAATCAAAGAAAGGAAAACTACATGAGTATCATCAGGAGTGAATGAGACTACGTGGACAGGTGAGTAGGATGCCGAGGTCAGAGGTGGCGAGGAGATGTATCAGATCATGGTGCTTATAGTTCTTTTGCTGTTTTTCCATCTTTATGAAAAAGAAAAAATTCCATCTCAGAACAAAATAAGTGTGACTTGTGTTTCACAATTTTAAGTAGCTGATTTCATGTACTTTTCACAGTTTAATCACATTTTGGACGTAATATTTGACTTTTAACTCCACTGCTTTGATTCTAGTCTTAATAAAACACCTGTTGTTTTAGCCAGCTATGGTGTTTGAAGTTGTCTAGAATCCTCGAAGCCTTTACTCTGAGGTTCCAGAATTCTGAAGAGCTGGGGGACAAAACTATTTACATAAAATGAAGGCAGGTGTCAGGTGATTGAGATCAGGGACTGCTACTTCGAGGACAAATCATTTGGACCATGGGCAACTTACATTTTAGAGATGTCTAGTCACTCTGCTTTAGAATTTACCTTTCCCAGCTGTTCTCTGACTTCTTGCTGAAATAGTCAGAGTATAGTGCCGGGAACAGAAATCATGCTAGGTATCTTAAGCAGAAAGGGATTGCATACAGGGTATTGAAAATTTACAAAGCATTTGAAGGAGTAGAGGGGTAAGTTCCAGCCTGAGTCTCCAGGAATGACTATCAGAACTCCATAGAATAGGAAATTAATTCCAGGAACACGCTGCCATATCTGTGGCTCAAGGACCATGAAGCTGGGATTAGAGAGCTGCCACTGCCTCTACTGACTAAACACTGGTAATGGAGACAGCTGCCTTGTGCCCCATGAAACTGGTGGGTGGACATCGAAAAGCCGAATCCACCCGCTGTTGCAACTGCCTCTAAATACTGTGAAGCAGGAGGCTGGACCCTGGTCTTTCTTGTTTGCCACAAGAGAACAGCCCCAAGCTTTAGGAAAATGGTCTCCACCTTCCTTCTGTCTTCTAAATTCATGTAAGTGCTTCTTATTGGCAGGACTCTAACTGCAAGTGAGTCTGGGAAATGTAGGTTAAGCTTTCAAATCTCTGCAATAGGGGAAGGCACTCTAGATGAGAGAGATAGATGCTGAGACCCATGCGGTATTCTACATATTGGAATGAGAGGAGGCAGAACATGCAAATGCTCCAAGGAGAGAGATCACAGAACAAAAGCTTCCTCACACCCAGGCAAAAGTGTAAACAGATGCTCCTTTCTCTAAGCTGGGCAGGACTTTAAAGATATTAAAGAAAAAGAACAACTTAAGGCAGGGCTGTCCAGTGGAACTATTTGCAATGATGGAAATTTTCATATTGGTGCTTTTCAATATGATAGCCACTAGCCCTGTGTGGCTATTGAGCACTGAAAATGTAGCTAGTGTGACTGGGTAACTGAGTTTTCACTTTTTGTTAATTTAGATTTAAATGTACATCACCACGTAGCATAGTGGCTACCATATAGGACAGTGCACTCTTAGAGGTACCCAGAAAGATCAAACTTGGGACACTGACCTCTCCATTTGAATAGGCTCATAGATAGGAAACAGTTGGGAAACATGCCTGAAGAAGGGGAGACATTCCTGAGGCAAGGCCTCAACTTCTGGAATGGCTGGTGTGTTGAAACTAAAGGAGGAGGCAGAGACAAGGGAGAAGAGGCAGAAGCCAGGAAGAAGGTCATTCACGTTTTCAAAGAAGTACATAGATCCTCAATCTGAAGAAGATCCAGGGGTCCAGTGGCTGGAGTGCTGGTAAAAGAAATCAGGGACGAGAGAGCGACGTGGCCTTGTGGGAGCAGTGCTGGGAAAATCACAGCTGGGCTTGCATGAAGCCAATGACAAGAGTGGACAATGATTTAGTTTAGGCAACTCTAGTGACCCTACCTGGTCTGAATATGTGACAGGAATATTTTAACTAGTAACCAAGAGTATTAGTTTGCTGCTGTAGCAAATGATCACGAAATGGGTGGCTTAAACAACACAAATGTGTTACCTTACAGTTCTGTAGGTTAGAGGTCTAGCTTGGGTTTCACTGGGCCAAAATCAAGGAGTGGGCAGGGCTTCTTTCCTTCTGGAGGCTGCAGGGGAGAATCTATTTCTGCATCGTTTCCAGCTTCTATTGACATTCCTTGGTTTGTCGTCCCTTCCTCCATCATCAAGGTCCGTCGCTATGACTTCTTCTCCTGTCATCACGTCTCCTACTATGACTCCAACTCTTTCACCTCTCTCTTACAAGAACCCTAGTGATTGCATTGGGCCCACCTGGATAACCTAGGATAATCTCCCTGACTCAAAACTCTTAAGGTAATCATATCTACAAAGGCCCTTTTGCCTAAGGCAATATTTTCACAGGTTCCGGGGATTAGAATGCGGACCTCTTTGGGGGGTTATTATTCAACCTACCACATTCTTTATTTCCATTCCATCTCACTCCCCATTCTCCATTCCACTGTCACCCCTGGCCTTCCAATCTCTCTCTTACCCCAGTCAGTTTGTTGCCTCAGGAAAGGACAGCAGGACAATAAGAAAATGGAGTCATTTTATGCTTTTCAAGTATCAAAAGTCTAGTTTTACGGAAATAACAACAGCCAAGGAGGGAAAACTAATAAGAAGCAGGGCACCATCAAAGGAAATCCCCCAGGCTGGGAAGCCAGGAGTCCCTGAGGAAAGTGCCTTCTGCCCTGCTCCCTTTGGCTGAGCAACCCTAGGTTGATTTGGAAGGTCAAAAGCAGAGGAAACGTGTGTCTCTGTAGTAGTCAGGATGGGCAGGCTTTGCTGCAGTAACGAACAACCCCAATCTCATTGGCTTAACAAATAAAATTAATTTCTCACTGTCATTCTCCACCCATTGTGGGTAGGCTAAGCGCCCCACTCTCATCTCCCCACTCTAAGACCCAGGCTGATGGAGCAGCCACCATCCAAAGCATCACACTCGTTTCCACAGCAGAAGAAAAGAGAAGTATAGCAAACTGCAGTCTGGCTGTTAAAGCTTCTGCCAGAGGTACCTCTTGTCACTTCTCACTTTTCATTGGCCAAAGCAAATCATAAGCCATACCTAACTTTAAAAGGGCGGAGAAGTACAACCTTGCCCCCCATGCCTGGAGGGAGAACTGGAAACATTTGGTGATCAGAGCTAATGACCATCAGGGTTCATTTCCCAGACAGAGCTCCAGAGAGGTGGCAAGACCCCAGGGGAGAATGGGCAGCTGGGCCTGCCATGAGTCCACAGAGGTATCCTGAGCCTGGGCACCAGGGAGCAGCAGTGTTTCCATGTGATGGTTGGAGACAGACAAGCAGTAGCTGTGGAGAGGAATCTGAAGAGGTTTGGCAAGGGCCAGGCTCCAACCAGTCAGAGCTAGGACATCCCTGCCAAGGCCAGAGTGGGCTCACAGTGACTCTGTGCCCCAGGAAAGAGGCAAGGGATTCTGAATAGACTGAACTTAAGTTGATGTCAACAATAGAGCAGGGGCTCTAAACAGAAATTAAGTTTGGATATAGGAGAGTCAAGTTATATTTTGCTCACACCATATTCAAACAGAAAGCGGAAACTGATGTTATGGGACATGCAGGTAACGTGACTGATTTAGGTCTATATATCATGTGACACGCTGGTAATTCTTACAGTGAGCATTCACTTAATCACCTCTTTCTGCCATTTAAAAAACTACCCTTAGTGACTAAAAGTTTTAGCAATAATTTAAGATATTTAAATTCAAACACACATGCTCGACAAAATGCAAACATATTTTTATTTACTAACCACTGAAATTGAGGGAAAACACTGTCTTCACCACTGTGGGGAATCTTGACCAGAGAAGAAAGTGAGATAAAGGGTAGATAAGGGGCTGTTGAGCTTCCAGAATGTGCCAGAGACTGTGCGGGGCACCATGAGAACTTAACCCACGTGAGCCTGTGAGGAATGTGACACCCGAGAAGTTCACTCAGCTGCCGGCCAAAGCCAGGACTTCACACAAGCTGGGCTGGCTCCTCCACAGCCTCTACCTGCCCCCAGCAGCTCTGCTCCCCACTCCAGCCGCCACTTAGAGCTCAGGCAGCCACAGGCCCTCAGCCCCCAGGCTCCTCAGTGGCAGGGTCAGAGCAGAAGACCCTTGCAGAGCATGAGAATAAAGTCCAAGGATGAGGCTCCATGTGGCCCCCATGTCCTGCTTGATCACCCTTTTCCAGTGATTTATGGTGCTCCCAGGGAATGCCAAGAAAGGGTGTTCACGGTCAGAAACAGAATTTTCCGGTGGAGAAAGCTGGATCCCAGTTTAACCATTTGCAAAGTTGCCTATGGGTTCAACACATGTGGTTCTCAGGTAACCCCATGCCAAAGGGGCCAGAGTGTCCCCACAAGGTGAAAATGAAAAGGCAGGGAGAGGATCCCTGCTCTGCACCTAAAAACAGCTCTCAAATGTTCACGCTCTCAACTGTCCTGTCGGGCGGGGGGCGCCGGTCCACGGCTCAGCATGCCCAGGCACCACCGCTCCTGTCCACGTCAGGCTTATGATAGAGCAGTAGTGTCCCAACACCAGGGTGGCAGGTCGTTTCCTGAGAGGTCCTGGTGACCCAGAAGTACTCACCAGTGTGGGTAACCTTGTGTGGAGATCCTACACTTGGGAATGAACCTCAGCTCCCACACCTGGGACTCAAGAGCGTCAATAATAGACCACAGACAACTCTCTGTTGGGGAGAAAAGATGGCTCTCGAGGCCACCCTGATATTCTGGAGTACTGTGGTTTTTCACAATCCTCATCACAGCACTGTCAGATGAGTTGAGCAGTTCTTTATTTTTCAGTTCCCATTGTCCAAAGGTTAAACTCAGGCACAAAGAGTCAGTTAACAGGGATGGCTCTCTGGAATTGGGTCTGGGGCCCAGGATGGCTGACTCCCTCTGGCAGCGCTGCTTCCCTATAAAGTTTAACAGAAGATTTATGGGGCAAGAGTATTTTGCAGACAGCAGACAGCCACTAAAAGAGGCCCCATACTTCCGAGGGGCTCTGCCCTGCCCATGTTGCATTATTGCCTTGGTCAGGGTACACAGGGTCAGGGCTCTGTGGCCCTGTCCCATCCTGTGTATGGGTTCTCACTAACTGACACAGAGGGAGGAGCTCTCGGCAGTGCACGCAGGGCTGGACTGGGGCCTGCTGCTTGAGTGTCTCCTGGAAGACCGGCCCTGAGAGCAGGGAGGAAGCTTACCTGAGGGGGAAGGCCAGGTGGGTGACAGCAGAGAAGGAAAAGAAGGGGGTCTTTCTCCTTTTACCCTGGAAAACTCCAGCTCCAGTGCCATAAACTCTTCTCAAATAATCCAACAACAAAGCAATGATTTTTTTCTAGGCACTATTGCTTTCCAGACACCGTGAGACCTTTAACCCTCATTGGGGTCAACGCTCACATGCCCAAATATCTCATCCGCTGCTACCTTTGTGGCCCGGATGTTTGCATATGGTGCAAAGTTGCTGTTGGTGGTGGGGTAGTCCTTTTTTTCTTGTCTTTTGAGTAGTATCTCTGGCCGCCTGCAGGGAACTAGGGTCAGGAAGTGGCTGGGTGGTCATCCTCGCTGAAGAGGGTCAGGTGCTGCCCTGCTCTGTCCAGGTCAGGGCTAC
>NW_006442484.1:5735482-5745172 GCF_000325575.1 Pteropus alecto
ATGCTCAGTGGTGTGTCTGGGTGACTGAACCAAAGCTGTTACAAGCTCAGAAGTTTTTACTTCGGGTCTATACAAATATAGAAGCTGCACTCCTAGAGCTCCTGGGGTTAGGGGTGGACAGTCCCTCAGAAATCTCCCTCTCCTAGACACTCCTTCTTCTTTCTTTATGCCCTCGCTTCCTTCGGTCATCTCTCTTTATGCCTCTTCCTTTATGGATCTCCTTCTTATCCTTCTTCCTCAGGCTCTTACTGGGAGGAGGAATAATCAAGCCTGATCCACTGAAGTCCAACCTGTGCCTTGCAGTTTGGGTATCCGTGCATGTCTACATGTCTACAGCTGCTCTCTGCTCTCTACCATAACATTAAGGCTAAAGTGTGCTCCCCCGCCCTCTCTCCCTCTCTCTCCAATTATATACATCATGTATATTCCTAAAAACAAAAATAATTTTTTGCATCATCACAATACCATTACAAAAATCAGAAAATTAACGTGGACAGAATATTATCTAGAATGTTCCGTGACCAGGCCTCGTTTGGTGCTTCCCATGGTTCAGCCCAGGCTGTGCATTTTGTCAGAGATAGTACAGGAGGAGTATTGCATCCTCCTCAGTGCATCACATCAGGAGGCACTAGATATCAATTTGTCCCAAGGATGATGACATTCATTTTGAATACTTGGTTAAGGTGATATTCTCCAGATTTGTCCACTATAAAGTTAACATTTTTCCCCTTTGGAATTAACAAGGGCATGTGCTCTAGAAAAAACACAAAATCATACATATGCCTGTAACGAATTCAGGTAATAAAACAAAGGCTCCTCCTCCAATTCTGTGTTTCAAAGGTAACCTTTAACAATTGGTTAAGAGTTGCATCTCTTAAAAGATGCATCTGCACCTATATTTCCCCCAGAGTTTTTCTGAATATGTATACATGTTTTTAAGTAAATAAGAGTAGTATCATCTTACACAAATTACAACATAAAATCATAGTATTATTAATTGTTCATCATTGTTTTAATTCGTTTTTAATTATGACTACTGAGAGTGAAATTACTATTAGTAATTCTTCTGTGACTGCCCTGTTCATATCCCCAGTTCCTTTTATAATTGGCTAGTTTTTTTCCTCACTGTGTTGTGGGTGATCTCTGAATAGTGCCAATAACTGAGCAGTAAAAGACAAATAAAAGAGGAGTTTTTGAAGGGCTTTGAGGAACTGAGGGTGAAGGGCGTGCTGGGGCTGGGGGAGGTGGCAGGAGCACAGGTCTGGTTTGCAGGCCAAGAGATTGGATCTTAGTCTGCAGGAAGTGAATGGTTTTGTGCTTGGGACCTGCCCAGATGAACATGATTTCTAGAAAGATCTGTGTGTATTCTGGGTGAGGCACAGAAGGGTCTTGGCTGGTGAAATGCTTGTTGATTTAGGTAGCAAACCAGGAGGCCAGCAGAAGCTTTTCAAAGTCTCTTTCATCTGAGGAAAGTTTGAGATGGTGGAAAGCAAAGTTCTGGAGAACTCCAGAAAACTGGCCGTTAGAGACGGAGCTGGACTCCCGCCCTAATAGGCGTCTTTCATTATCATTATCCCCATTAGTACTTTATTGTATTAGTTATAGCTAATTTACATTTTACTGAAGCATTGAAAACAGATTGCAGATGTTTGGAAACAGATGTTATCCTAATGTTAAGGCAAAACCATGAATATTTATGACGATTATTGCCTGGATCAAATTACCTCGCTTAAATAGGGAGGCTTGTTCTAACAACGTTAGCTGGGAACCTGGCGAGGGAAGACAGAAAAGTATTGATGAACTTTTGGGCACATTTCAATTTTCCTTCACGTGGGATACATTTTTGCTGCCTTCCCATGGACCTGGGAACAGAGATTGGTTGTTATGGAACCAATTTAGGGATTTTCCTGCTGCTCATATTAATCGGCCGAGTCAGGATTTTCCATCTGGCTTTTTCCACCCTCTCCTTGGAGAAGGTCTGCCAGGCTCTCCAACCTGAGCAGCAGTGGTCTCTTCCTGGTCTGCAGCAAGGAGGTCACACTTTTTTGTCCTTCCTCCTACCCACCTGCCAGGGGCCTCATAGCCACCAGAAGCCAGGGTGGGCCTCAGGGGCCAGCAGAGTTTGCAGTTGTCTCCACAGAAGGCTCTAGGCTGACTCATTGCTGAAGCGGGGCTCACTCCTTGCCTGCTAGCCACATGGGCAGAAGCATCAGAGACAGAGAGTGCTGGTGACCAGAGGGGAAAGAGGATTGAGGGAGGGTGAAATGGGTAAAGGGGGTCAAATGTATGGTAAGCAATAGACTTTTGGTGGTGAGCACACAATAGAATATACAAATGTTGAATTATTATATTATATACCTGAAATTTATATAATGTTATTAATCGAAGTGACTGCAATAAAAAAATAAATAAAAAAAAGAAACAGAGCCTTCCCTTTGTAATCTTCAAGGACCTTTGCTCAAGTTCAGAGCAATTGGGAGAGATGTGAGGAATTTTGCTGAGTGTAGTAGGTGCGTGGTGCCTTTTCAGCCCCTCTGTGTTCTCTTATCATTTGTGTGCCCCACCTCGCCCGCCACGCCATGCACTTCTGCATTTACACCCAGCACCTACAGCTCTTGGGAGGATTTTCTGCCCTCTGATTATAGGAGTCCCTTGGTGCCCCAGTGCAGAGAATCAAAGTGCCCTACCGTAGCCTCCCATCCTTAACCAATGGATGGTATGGAAGCCCAGCTCTGGCCTCGGGCGGGGGCATGACTGAGGCATAGCTTACACCTCAAGGGTCTGACACTTCGCTCTGGCTTTCCCTCCTCCCTTTTCTCTCTCTCCTCGTCTAGTTTCCCACTGGTTTCTCCTGGGAGCATTTCCTCAATAAATCCCTGCTCAAGCCCTTGTCTCAGGGCTTGATTCTAGAGAGCTCCATGTAAGATGTTGAGGGTTTTCATCCCCATCACATACCCAGTGATGGGGATGGAAAAATGATGAAAGGACAGATCCCATGTGAGAGAAGCTTATGGACAAGTGGTAGAGAGAAATGGAGGAACAGATAATTCCTAGAGCTGAGAGGCAGTACGTGTGGAAGGGCACATCTAGCTTGTGGTGGAGATTAGCCGAGTGAGAGTTAACTGCCTGCTACACGGGCTGTGACTCTGAAGCACCCACTATAGGCCGCAGACTTTCCATCTCATTTAACTGCCTGGAGAGGTGATACTTGGGCTGAGAGTGAAGGATAAGAAGGTGTGTTCAGGTGAAAAAAGTGGAATAGAGAGCCCTCAGGCAGAGTGACAGCATGTCTGGGCAGCTGTTGGATAGACACCCTTGCACTGAAAGAGGCAGGGTCAGGTCTGGATATCAGAGTCTGAGCTCTGTTTACTATTTTGTGCCGCAGAAGATAAGGCTCTGGGGGCCAAACCCTAGGCCGGTTTGTGGATAGGAAGGAGGACCCGAGAATACATCTGGTTGGCCAGTTCAGCTGGCTTGTTGCGTCTTGTTCCATGTGGGCTCAGCGAGACTCTTTTCCCCGGGCACCTGAACAAAAATTGGCAGAGGGCAGGACACCCAGGTTTCCTAAGAATAATAGTTTTCAAAAGCGCATTTCTGGGAATGGGCAGAGAATTTGCATTTCTAACAAGTTCCCAGATGATGCTGGTGCTGTTTCTGGGAGACCAGTTTGAGCACCACTGCCTTGAGCCATGTTGAACCCTAGGAAGTCTCCGTACCTGAGGCTCTTCTTAGGACAAGCCATGTAGTGAGTATGAACACGGCAGCACCCCAGGGAAAGGAGGGTTCTTTTCTGGACTATCGTTGGGGCTCAAGAAGCATAGCTGTGGGAGAAATGTATATATATATTAAGGAATTTATTACAAGGAGTCCGCGTACTCCGTCGTGGGGGCTGGCTGAGCACATGTGAAGCCCAGAGGCAGGCAGCCAGGAAGAGCCGATGAGCAGGCTGGCCCTCACAGACACCAGCTGAAGCCCGTGGTCCCAGGCAGTGGTTAGGAGGGGGAGCCAGGGCAAGGGGGTGCAATTGTAGCCCCTGCTGCAATTTGGAGTCTCTGGGCTCAGGGAATGCCTGAGTCCTCCCAAAGGGTTTCTAACTGATGCAGTCAGGCCCACCCAAAAAAATCTCCCTTTTGATTAATTTAAGGTCAACTTAAGGTCGACTATCTTGGGACTTTAATCACATCTGTAGAATTCCTTCACCACAGCACCTAGGGGGGAGGGCAATTGTAGCCCCTGCTGCGATTTGGAGTCTCTGGGCTCAGGGAAGGCCTGAGTCCTCCCAAAGGGTTTCTAACTGATGCAGTCAGGCCCACCCAAAAAAATCTCCCTTTTGATTAATTTAAGGTCAACTTAAGGTCGACTATCTTGGGACTTTAATCACATCTGTAGAATTCCTTCACCACAGCACCTAGGTGAGTGTGTGATTGAATGATTGGCATGAGATGTGTGTATGCTACAAAATGGCTACTGTCCCCACCTAACCTCTGAGAAAATATCCTTTGTGACCCAATGTAACCAGAAGCATGCTAGAAAGGGCCTTCTGGGGACTGTAGTCCAGCCTGGCCACACTGGCTGACAGGGCACAGAGCCTGCACAGTGGGGGGCCAGGTTTCCCAGCCTTCTGGAGGCTCAGATCAGGCCTTGCATGGGGCACAGATTTCAATACCTGTACCCTCTTGCTGCCATCGTTTTCACCATCCCTTGTCCTTTGGGATGTGCCTACTGCCCTGGACACTTGTTTTATAAAATAACCTCCAAGGTGGCAAAACTTTGTCCCCAAGCGTGGAGCCAAGGCTGCAAACTCCAGCAGGTAAGACCGAGGCAGGGAGATGCCCAAGGAGGGTCAGCTTGGCCATGAACACAGGCTGGGAAGGAAGCCTCACTAATCCAGGCTGGGGCATGGATGGCGAGTCTTTCTCTCTGGACCCCAGTTTTCTCACCTGGACAATGAAGTGTGGGAATCCATAATGCTTAAATTTGAGAGGAAAGATTCTTGGAACTTCCAGATTGAAAATACCCAGTCAAAGACCCAAGAATGAGAATTGCAGTGACATGAGACAGTTTGGAGCAACACTTGATGCTAGAAGAAAATGGAGCAGCGGCTTCAACATTCTGAAGAAAATTTACTTTCCACCTATACTTTTCCGAATGATCATTTAAATGTGTTGGTAGAATAGAATTATTGTTAACCCTGAAAACCTCAGAAAATTCAGTTCCCATGCACCATTTCAAAGGAAATTACCAGAGGAGATGCTCTAGCAAAAGAAGGAGCAGGACTAAGCAGAAGGAGGCTGTGGGCTCTCCAAAACAAGGGGTGGAGTGGCAGACAGCTGGGAAGACACCTGGAGGATGCTCCGTCCAGGTAGAAAGGCACTGTTAGAACAGGGCTTGAGGTTTGAAAAAAAAAATGTATTGACTAATATGTAACAGGGCTGTGAGACATTTGAAAAAAGAAAACAGCAATAAACCCATAGAAAATTAAGCTTATGAAAAAATATGTCAATAATAAAAAAGAATAAAAGATGTTCAAGAAAAGAAACAAAATCACTGCTCAGCAGCAAACAATATTTATCAATATTTATATGATTATTACGATATAAATATTGTTGACTTAACTAGGAATAATGATGTAATTATATTAAGGAGATGGGAAGAGAAAGTACATAATGGTGAAAGGGAGCTAAAAACTCAGCTATTCTAACAGGAAACCGTAAGTAATGCTAAAATGGAACAATGAAGAAAGAAACTAGATAGAATCATATTATTAATAATAAGATTGTCGATACTGGGAGAAACAGCTAAGAGAGTCAAAAATCAAAAGCAGTTGCCTTGATGGGGGTGGAAGGAGATTAAGAGACTATTATATAAGCCTTTTAGTAATTGTCAATTCTAAAAATGTGTGCATATAATTTTGTTAAAAGATAAAATTAATTTTAAAACAATGAAATTGATTTAAAAACTGGGGAAAATGAAAAATTATAAACACCATATTGTGGGAGGGCTGCTATGACAATAACAAATTGTGCCAATCCGCCACCCCCACTCCCCAATACAGTTCTGCCAACCTACCCTTCTGGTGCATGGGAAAGTAGGTGGACAGTGACTGGGGGGCTCTCTGGGAATAGAGCGCCAGTTCTAGCCAAGGAAAATGGTCTGATGTTTTGACTGCTTTGGGAAAACAGTCAATCTAAATTAAAATTAAAAAAAGAAAAAAAAAACTTTTCAAGAGATAAATAAAGGCTTTAGTGGATGATCCCTTCCAAACACTTAAAATAATGACCCTTGGTTAAACAGTCCTGCTAGGGCCTCACATGTGTGAGAAGAGCTGAGAGCAGATGGCTGGGTAAATAGTAGCAGGACCTATAAAGTGGCTCAGCACAGGGCTTCTCCCTCCCTTTAAAAAGCAAGCAGTTCTGTTTACAGATTAACACAGCTTTGGGGCTGAGTTCAGGAATTTCACATCATGCAGGTACTAAACAGCCAGGCAAACATGGTGCCTTGTACTAAGCTATTTGTGTTAACACTGCAAGTACGTGGTTAGCTGCTATCGTTACATAGCAAGTAACGGTTGCATGTTGATAGCTATACAGAGTTCCCTGTGAGAGGCTGCTTGCTCAAGTTCTGTATTTATCTAGCTAGCCCTTCTCTTTCTGCAGTAGGGGATTCTCTGAATTGTGACTGTAACGTGAGCGTACTTGAAGCCTGCACAGTGGCTCTGTAAACACAGCCATTAAGGGGTGTTTGCAGGTACAGTCGATGCTAATTATCTGTCGATTCCACATATGTGAATTCAACGACCTGCTAAAATTTACTGGAAATCCCCAAATTCATACTCACCTGCTTTTGTGGTCATCCGCAGACGTGTGCAGAGCAGCAAAAATTTGAGTCGCCCAGTGTGCACATTCCCTGCTGAAGCTGAACAGGCCGTGCTCTGCCTTCTCGTTTCAGCTCTCACACTGTAAATGAGTGTCCTTTACGCAGTCTGTTTAGTGCCAGGTTTTTCACATTTTTGTGCTTTTTAATGGTGATTTTGCTATTTAAAATGGTTTCCCAGGGTATTGCTGAAGTGCTATCTAGTGTTCCCAAGCACGAGAAGGCTGCGATGTGTCTAACAGGGAAAAAAACATGTCTTAGCTAAACTTTGTTCAGAAGGAGTTATGGTGCTATTGGCTGTGAGTTGAATGTTGATGAATCAACACTATATGTTAAATAAGGTGTCTTTAAACAGAAACGCTCACAGAAAAATGTTATGTATTGATTGGGTGACAAAAATATTGTGTGTAGATGTTCCTAATCCTAATCCTATATTTTTCCCTAGGAACAATATAGTTCAGTATTCAGTCACTCAGAGTTCACCACGACTCTAGTTAGTTATATTTAGTAGTAGTCGTAGTAGTTGCCTCCTCAATTTCTACACCTTCCTTCATCCCACCTCCACTCCCACCGCCACTGCCACAATGTGGATCAACAAGCCCTAAAGTCTGGCTAGACTAAACTTCACTCCCAGAGCCAGGGTTGGATCCTGACTGCTCTAAGCAAATCCTTGCTCTCCATCCTACTGATTACGGCGATTTGGTTCAGGAACAAGATCGTGTTCTAAGTTGGTCCAACCAGAGTAAAGTTTGTCTTAAATTAGGTTCCCTAGAAGTAGGGTTGCCAAATACAGGATACCCAATTAATGCGAATTACAGATACATGAGCAATATTTTTCAGTATAAGTATGTCCCAAACATTTCAAGGGCCATTCTTACACTAATAATTATTGGTTGTTTATGTGAAACTCAAATATAACTGGGCTTTTATTTATTTGTATTTCACTTATCATTAATATTTACTTTATTATTCATTGTATTTTTCTTTGCTGAATCTGGCAACCCTACCCAGACACGGACCTTGAAACAAGATTCCTGCCTTATTAATAAAGCACTCTCAGAGTGTGATTTCAGGTGAGGTCCTATAGAAGGTATCTGCTTCTATAGGGAAGCTCAGGAGTATAAGTTACACTTCACCTGAAGCAAGGGAGCTGGGCTTTCTTAAACTCACACTAGGCACCTTTTCTCACAGGACCTTGCCTGGAAATGTGAATTCTCAAGTCTCTTCAGTTCTTTGCATGAGCCTATCCAGTGACCCAAGGGCAAGCCTCTACCAAGAGTATCAGGGATGAGAGGGTAAAGGCAAAGACACCCAGAACCAGTGACAAGGGTCGACGGGTCTGTGGAGAGTGCTCACAATATCCATCTTAGAGTTTTTGTCCAAGTCGGGAAAGAAACCTGCATGTCGGGCAAGACCTGGATCTCCATTTTTCTATTAGTATTGTCTGTATCTGAAAGGGCAGGCCACTGGACTGGGGTTAGCAGTGTCCTCCTAAATTCCTGTTCACCTGGAACTTCAGAATGTTGTTGGGACATAATGGAAAATAGAGTCTTTATAGATGTAATAAGTTGGGATGAGGCCCTACTAGATAGTGTGGGCTCTAAATCTTATATTACCAATTTTATTATAAGAAAACAGTCTTACAGAGAAACACACAGAGGGAAGGTGGAGGCAGAGATTGGAGGGATACAGCTACAAGCCAAGGAACAGCAAGGATTGTTGGGAGCCACCAGAAGCTGGAAGAGGCATGGAAGGATTTTACCCAGAGTCCACAGACAGTATGGCCATGCTGATACCTTAATTTTGGACTCCTGGCCTTCGATGTGTGAGAAAATAAATCTGTTATGTTAAGGCACCTGGTCGTGGTCATTTGTTAGAGCAGCTCTGGGAAACAGCAACCAAGGATGAAACTGCCACCACGAATCATAAAGCATCCTCATAGAAATAACTGGGCTCTCCATGCCTGTACCAACCCACATCTGAAGTCAGCCTACTTGGCCTTTTCAGTTATAGGAGCCAGTAAGTTTCACTTAGTGGTTTCATCCAGGTAGAGCTGAAGTTTCTCTTCTCCTAACCAAAAGCACCATAAATGACATTGACTTTCTAAAGCACTGTCTTTGGGGAAGATGCTGGATCTAAGTACTGAGGCAGGTGCCAAGCTGCCCTGGCATCAACCACACTGGTGCAGTGGGAGACTGCCCCCTGGGTCCTTGACCTGCCCAGGCCTGTAATACAGGGGCGAATCTTTCCTTCTACCCATTGTGAGGATCTGGGCTCACAAAACTGTTCTGGTGCTTCCATCCAGGGGGCACATCTGTGAGGCCTAGTTTTTGTCACATTTAGTAATTGGTACTGTTAAAAACTGAGGAGGGGTTTTGCTATTTAATTGTTTGAAAATTTCCCTATAGAATTGGCCAAAACACTGGATCTGAGTGACCTTGATAAGCACTGGATCTGCAGAGCCTGGCAACCGGGAGCCTCCTTCCCTTTTCCCACAGTGCTCATGCCCCGATGGGTCTGCTGCTTGAGCAATGACAGCCCCATTTGACAGAAAGTTAGCTAGGAGGCAGGCCAGGGTCAGAACCTGTGCCCCTTGTGGTCCCTGTAGTCCCCGTGGCCTCCGTGGCCCTGCCCAGGGCTCTCTGCCTCCGACATCTGTGGGCAATACATCCTTGATTCTACTGCTTCAGTCATTCCCGAATTCACAAGCAACATTTACCCAGAGTCTACAGTGCATGGAGGTCTTGGTGAGACTGAATTTTAAATGACATCTCTAAACACAGCCACAAAGCACCTTAGCAGGTAAGTAAGCCAGTG
>NW_006442484.1:5745185-5758250 GCF_000325575.1 Pteropus alecto
TTCAGCTGTGGGACTTAGCTCCACTTAGCTGGCTGGTTTCCCCAGGAGACAGGCAGGAGGCCCAGATCAATTGCCAGCTGAGACTGTTCTCTTGCCTGGCAGCGTGCGCCTGGTGAAATATCCCCAGCGCCCCAAACTTGCACAGGGAAATAAATGAAGAGGGGTTCTTTTCCTCTTCCTTTCATAGGCCCAACTGTTCTGAAATATTTATAGGGTACCAGGGGCAGAAGACTTCTGGGAAGGGAAGGCAAGGAGAACTGGATCCCAGGTGCTGCAGAGATATGCCAAAAACAATTGAGCATTTGCCTGTTACCAGCTGAGGCTTTATTGGAGCTGATTTATACACAGAATTCTCTTTAAAGTCCATAGGATGCAACTGAGAGATTTCAACAGTTTGGTTTTTTGAAAATTTCCCTCTTAGAATAAAGAGGCCTGGAGCATTTGGAAAGGGCATTGAGAGATGGGATTTCATTTTGATTCTGCCTCTGATTAACTGTATCACCTTGGGCAGGCTAATTATTTCCGTTGAATCAGTTTCATCATTTAAAATCAGGATGATATCACTGGATTGCCATGGAGATTGCATGAGCTGATGAAGAAACATCACTTCCCCACAGTGCTGATCCCTGCAGGGGCTCCGAGTCCCACGGAAATTTTAACTTTTCCACACTTGTTACTGGGAGTCCCCAGGGTCTGGCCTTGGATTTTATATACTCTCATTCTAGAGCTGCACAAAGGACAGCAGCTCAGTGTAAGCAGTTGTCCATCTCTAAGTTAGAGAGAACCTTAGAAATCCTTTTGCCCAACCTCTAACCTAATAGGGTGTCTCTCTTCTTTGTAGCCCCTAAAACATGGTCATCTACATTTTGGGGGTCCACCTATGCAGCAGCAGAGAGCACAGTGGCCAGGAAACCTTTTGTTTCAGCCTGAGCTGAAAACAGCCCGTAATTGCTCACACCTTGATCCTCTGAAGAGGCAGCACCAGTTCCATTTGCCACTGTGCCAACTCTTCAACGCTTTGAAGACAGTCACACGCCCCCGTAAAGTGTTCTGCTAAATGAGGTTGTCAAGTTCTGTCTGAGGACCCTCTCTATCCTCCCGGGGGCCTGTGAAAGGCAGGTTCTAGGGGTTAACTTCATGCTTACAGATTCAGGTATACAAAAGCCAATCTCTAAATTGGAGTCAATTTAATTTCTGGTGCTGAGTCCCCATTCTGTTTGACGGATCCTAGTTACTCGCATGTAAACTGAGTCAAAATTAGTGATTTCTTAGCCATTGTGGGTTTAAGTTCTTATCAGTTCAGAATGCTCCTTAACCTCCTGAAACCAGGATGAGCAGGGGAGAGAGAGATGCTAGGCAAATGAACTGAGTGAGGCTATTTCCACTTCTCAGCGGTCATCTGGCTTGTACTTGTATAAGACCAAGGTGTGCCATGTCCTGTCCAGCCTCAGCTCAGGCCACAGCCAGTGAACTCCAACTTGACCCCCCACTACGGTCTGGGGATAGAGCTAAGCCCTCACCCCATTGTACAGTACCTTCCTCCGATGTTTATGCACCTAGCAGTTCTCATAGACGTGCTCTTTCAGTTAACCTCAGGCCCAGAAAAACTCATAGACCTTCCCATGCCACTCCATAGTCAAGATGTTCTCTGGGGCTGCCTGTGGCTCTCTCAGACCTAGATGCCATCCTGCCACTCTTCAAAATTCTACTGTTGCATCGAGACCTGTGTGTGAGGTTTTACTTCTCTCAGCCTGAGGAATCTCTGCACTCTTCCCTCCCAAATTTAGGGGACTCTATTACGGTCCCTTTCCCCAACTGTCTCTTTGTTGATAGCTTTATCTTTATTTTAGAGATGCTGCCAACCCTTTTTTGTTAGTCACAGAGCACCTGTAACGCACCAGGACTAGGTTAACGATTCATGTCCATTATCCTTATCTTCACAGAGCTCCTGCAAGGACAATGTTAGGTCCACATTGAAGATGACAGCACTGAAGCTCAGAGAGGCTACGTAATCCCCATGGGGACTAGGGAGAACATCCTAGGTCACAGCCTGGGAACATTGTATGGCACTCATTATGAGTCTTGCGCTAGATGATGAGTTCATGGAGTCAGGGACCTTGCTCTGGATCTGGGACTTGGCACAGAGTAGAAGTCTGTCACCGTCTCCTGGCTTGCAAGAGGGGGTATTGAGCAAGTGTAGGGGAAAGCAGGGACTGCCAAGAACGGGAAACCAAGAACAGCTGATGTGCAGGGGAACCGGCGCCAGAGTCAAGGGTGAACACTGCTCCCTCTTTCTCATTGTCTGCCCAGTTCTGCAAAGCTACTGTGTGCTCCCTGTGAGAATGGTGTTGACTCGGGCTAACCGTGCAGGAAATGCTGTCCAAATCCCTCTACCTCACCCACAAAGCCCAACTGTTTAAAGTCTCCATGCCCATCTGATTTGTTCATACCTCCACTCTTGGTCAAGCCAGTTGTGGCTGGGAGATGGGGCCCTGGCAAGGAGTGTGGGCATGCAGGAAGTAGTGGGCATTCCTACCTCCTCACTCCGGGAAGAGCAGTTGTATAAATCCTGCTCAAGTTCACTCACCAATAACTAGTGGATTGGGGACAAATGCCAATGCTCACACCTTTTCATATCAGGAAGCCACCCTTCGTTGTTTTTGTTGTTTTCTTGGTAGATTAGCTCTGTTGGCAAATGGCCCAACTCAGTATCTGAGCCTATTGGTGAGCAAGTCCACCACTCCTACCCTGTCCCCTTTGTAGTGACACTTCCCTCCAAGCCTGAGGAGGAAGCCCCTTCCAGGTTAAAAGTTGTTCATATGCAAATCATCTTCTGTGAAATGGCAGAATGTCGCTTTCCAAGGGCTTCCAGAAAGGACAGTTCTGGGGGTTGAATGGCAGGTTAATTCTGATCCACAAATTAATTTCGTCTCTTTGTATATCAAGGGTGTGAGAGACTTATTTAATTTGAAATAAATGTAATTATAGAAATGAATGAGCTATCAAAATTTTAAACATATGATCCATCAATATTGGCATGATGTGAGTGGCTGGTTATTAGAAATAAAATGGGTCTTTGGCAATATGGAATTCAGTTTCCCCCACAGTGCGTCTCATTATGTCTTGACATCTGGGTTAATGCTAAATTACAATCCTTAATTTCCAAATCGGAGCTTAATTTCTAAATAAGAGGTTAACATAAATAACCTCTGCAGCTGTGGGGCTTCTGGGGGCTCTGAGAAAAGAAACTTGCAGGCAGAACAGTCTGTGGTTTTGTGCAATTATCTGCATCTCCAAATTCTCTCCCACAACTCAAATGCTGGACTTGGGGAAGTGGTAAGAACCATGGCAGCATTGCTCTGGCCACCGGAAGTTTCCAGGGGCTCCATCTGTTTGGTGCGACTGCCCGAGGCAGTGGAGAGTCTCTAGAGAGAGCTGCTTTGCTGCCAGTGCACCCAAGGCTAGGATCCGGCTCAGAATCCATAGACCCACACCAGCTAGTCAGTCTAGGGGGATTTATCCAGCCCTATCCCCTGTCAGACATAGCAGGGCAAGAGCAGTGCTCCGTCTTGCCACTGACTGTCACTGAAGGGGATGCAGAGAGACTTCATAACCCACATCCAAAGATGAGCTGAGAAAAGCAGACTTTTATATAGGACCTGTGCAAAATACTACAGAGCAAGTGAAAGCCAAAATCATTCCATGAACTCCGAGGAAAAGGTTCATGAAAATGGTTCATTGCAAGAGTCAAGATAAAATCTCAGCAAACTGCTTAGCAGTCTCCACAAGACACAGGGGACATGACCTCCACCAAACAAGAACCAGAAACCTGGAGGCGGGCAGAGGCTGTGCCAAAGTCAGGGTAGTGTGGGAGAGATGGAGACGGTGCCAAGGAACCAACATGTGTGAGAAGAATTAACATCCTCACCAGAAGCAGTGAAGAGTACAGGGACTGGGAAAAATTGAATTCATGGCGTGGAAGACAAATTTGGCAAGTTCTCCTAGACTGCCACAAAAAGGGAAAAAAATAGATGCAAATGCAAATGATAAAAATTGATAAACTATATGTTGAAAGCAGAGAACAGACCCAATTTCATCATGAACTAGAATAGATATTTCTAAGGAAGAAAGAAGCTTCTGCTGCAATGACACCCCTCACCCCTCCACACCCCAGATCAGACCTTATCCTCCCACCACATCCTCTAGCCCCTCATTTGCTATTTTATTATTCTGTACAGTCCAGCCTGCTGCTGCCTGGAGCTCTTGGTTAAATGTTTTCACTTGTTTATTGACTGTTTTCCTTACTAATCTATAAACTCCCCAGGGCAGGAATTTTATCTTATTCATTGCTGTATACCCAGTGTCTACAACACAGGTCCTCAATAAATACTTTTTGAATATATGATAATGTAGAAGTAACAATCAAGTATACTGTATTATCAAAAAAGATTTCTCAGCTAAAGAGCTGTGTATGTGGATCAAAAAGGATAATTCAAAAGCAAAAACCAATTAAGAAAGATATTTATACTCACACTTTGTAAACCTTTTGGAATTACATATGAAGAAAAAATCCTTAAGCCACTAGCTAGAAAAATAAGAGTTACATTTCAAGAAACAAGGATTGGGGTAACCTCAGAATTCTCTTCTGCTACTTCAAATGCCAGAAAGGCAATGGAGTTGTGGTTAAGCAATTTTGAAGAAGTCTACAGTCTGAGATGTTACAGACAAATCACCTGCCACAAGTAAGGACAACTGAAATATGCCTTTTAATATGCAATAGCTCCAGATCTCCAGTCTGTGTGCCCTAGTTATACAAAGACACACCTTCTACATTACCCCAAAGCAGTAAATTAGAGAATTAAAGAATGAAGAAGTTGTATGATCAAACACCAGGCGTCCCCAGAAGGCTGGTCCACTCAGCAAACCTCATCTGCCTGCACCAGGCACACCACTGTGGTTTCAAGAATCTGGCAGGGCTGCTGCCTCTTTCCACCAATAGCCTCTGGGAGAAAAGTAAAGCATGCAATTTAGTTATGAGGGTGAGAATAATCATCTTGGTGAGAATAACTCTGTAACTGACTGTAAAATAATCCACTGGAAACGACTCTCCTGGAGGCAGGGTTTAATAACAACCTCAAAAGTTCAATTAAATGTAATTGCAATGATGTAATAACAACCATAGTAACAGTAACGATTATAGTCATAACAATAATATTAACAATGAGAAGAAGGAGGAGGAGGAAAATGGAGAACAGTTAACATTGGATGGATCTTCCGTGTGCTAAGAGATTTTAATTTCATTCTCATCACAACATTTTTAGATCAGTAATATCATCATATATTTCCATTTTAAATTTGGAGAAACTGAGGCTCAAAGAAGTTATATTGTAGGGCTAGTAAGGAGCAGACCTAGATTTGAACCTGAGTGGTCTGCGAAATATATGTTCCTCCTGAGTGCACATGAAATATTCAAAAAGATCGACCAATTTTTTAGACCATAAAATAAGTCTAAATTAGTTTCAAAAGACTGAATCTCATAGAATATGTTTTCTGACAACAGTAGAATTTAATTAGGAAGCAAAACCAAAACCAAAACAAAACAAAAAAACACTGTAGAAAATCCCCCCAAGTTTTGGCTATTAACAAACTTGTAAATAGCCAATAGTCTGTTGGTCAAAGAAAAAATCATGAGAGAAATATTATAAAAAATTTTTAAACTGAATAATGAAAAAACAGCATCAAAAATCATGGGATGCAGCTAAGCCAGTACTTAAAGGTAAATCTCAATTAGAAATGTTAGAAACATATATTTGAAAAGAAGAAAGGTTTAACATCAATGATCTAAATTTTCACCTTAAGAATCTAGGGAAAAAAATTGATTATTTGACCAGATAAATAAAACTGATAAGCCACTAGCAAGAATGGTCAAGAAAAAAGAGAGCAAATAGAAATTACCACTATGAGATATAAAAAAGTAAATAACACTGCATGTATACAGACATCAAAAGAATAAAAAAGGAAATATTGTGAACAACTTTGTGTCAGTAACTTTGACAGCTCAGATGAAATGGATAAATTCCTTGAAACACGTGTCTTATCAAAATTGACTCATTAAGAACTAGAAAATCTGAATAGCCCCATATATGTTACATTATATTTATAATTTAAAAATCTCTCCACAAAGAAAATTCCTGGTCAAGATGGTTTCCCTGGTGAATTCTATCAAACGATGAAGGAAGAAACAATACTAATTTGACAAACTTTTGCAGAAAATGGAGGAACAGAAAATACTTTCTGACTTGTTTTATGAAGCTAGAATAACCCTGATACAAAACCTGACATAGGTATGAAAGGAAAAGAAAAGTATAGATCAATATTCCTCATGAATTTAGACACAAAAATCCTTGTATTTGTTTCTTATTGCTGCTGTAACAAATCATACAGACTTGGTGGCTGAAAACAATATACATTTAAACTCTTACAGTCCTGATAGTCAGAATAGGAAATCAGTTTCACTTAGCTGAGCTACAGGTTGTCAGCAGGGCCAAACTCCTTCCAAAGTCTATAGGGGAGAATCTCTTTCCTTTCTTCCCTTTTCCAGCTTCCAGAGCTGCCTTCCTCTATCTTCAAAGCCACTGAGCCCTGTAGCATCTTGCTTCGGGGGTCATATCACCTTCTCTTCTGTAGTCAAAGCTCTTTATGCCTCGCTCTGATAAGAACCCTCATGTTTACATTTTGGGCCCACCTAGATAATCCAGGATAATTTCCCCATCTCAAAATCTTTAACTTAATAATATCTTCAAAGTTCTTTATGCCATGTGAGTTAACATTCATACGTTCCACGGATTCAAACATTGGCGTCTTTAGAGGCCATTCTTTAGCTTACCACAATCCTTAATAAAATATTAGCAAATCAAATCCCATAATCATGTAGTAATCATGATTAAGTATAATTTACCATAAGAATACAAGTCTGGTTTAACATTTGAAAATCAAACAAAGTACTGAAGATGAAAAAACTTTCTGGGGTGATGGAAATATTCAATATCTTAACTGAGATGCTGGTCATACAAGCGTATATATCAAATTTAGTACTTATGGTGTGTATTTTACCATGAGTAAATTTTACCAGATAAAGCACAAAACATAAAACAAAACAAAAAGCCTAGAGGTCAGAGAATCATTTCCAAAATTTTGGGCATGAACATCAATGAAGAAAACTAGGAGAGAGCCAGATTTAGGGGGAAACCAAGGATTCACTTTTGTACTTGTTATATTTGAGCTGAGACAGGCAAATGAAGATGTTAACCAGGCAGTAATATGGGGGGAAATGAAAGGGGTTGATGGGCTTGTGGTTGGATGTGGGGACAGGGAGCAGGAAGGGACAAGGGTGGGCCCAGGTTTTCAGCCTGGGTGATTAGATGGTTGATGGGGCCCTCTACTTTGATGGGTCTTCAGAAGGAGGATGGTTCTAGCTAAGCTACCTACCTGCCTCTCTTGGCCCAGGGGAAGTATAGACAAAGGATACAGCTGGGCTGCTTTTCCCTTATTGCTTTTGTGGCTGCCTTTAGCAGAAATGCAGCTCTGGTGGCCAGTTGACCTGATCCACTGAGAACCCCAGAGCTCAATTCCGTGACCTGATCCTTCACTTTTCACTGGAAGCTCCTGATCTACCCACATTGTGGCTGCCATGGAGGGCACTCTGCCTTTCCCCACTGGTCAGCATCACTACGAAGCCTTCCCTGGTGCCACCACTGGCCTTTCCTCAACATAACACTTTTTTGAGCTTAAAACATGGAGTGCTCACACACTGATTTTACAGGAGATATTTGGATGAAACTGCTTGACGCAGCCACTCTTTCTTTTAACATTTTGTTTGGAAATAATTTCAAACTTACAGAAAAGTTGCAAGACTAATACAAAGAATATCCAGATATGCTTAACCCAGATTCACCTTTTATAACATTGTGCTTCCTCTGCTTTATCACTTGTGTTGTATCTTTATCTCTATCTGTACCTCAATCTCTAAATATACTTATATACATATACATACATATATATATATACATATATATATAGGTATATAAATATATATATTTAGATGTGTATATGTAGTTGATTCTCATTATTCCCGGTGGTTATGCTCTATAACATTGCCCTGAACACTGAATTAGCAAATACTGAACCACTGCTCTTGGGATAATGCAGGGCTAGGATCCCTCCAATCTCTGGTTACAACATTTTCATCAACTGATCAACATACACCTTGTTTTATGTGTGTTTCCATTTGAAGACACTTTATTTTATATACATTGTTGATTCAATAACATTGAACTCATAGCTGACAGCACTAATTCGTGGCTGCATGAAGTTATCTAACACCTGTTTTCTCTGTAAGCCTTCTTGTGCTTGGGAACACTAGACAGCACTTCAGGACTACACTTCGGAGCCACTTTAAGCAGCCAAATCACCAAGAAAAAGCACAATATGTGAAAAATGTGGCACTAAACAGACCTGGAGAAGGACACTTGTTTACAATGTAAGAGCTGAAACGAGAAAACAGTGTCACCTTGTTTGACCTCAGCTAGGAATGTTCATGTCAGGTGATTCGAAATTTTTACTACTTTTCATATGTCTGCAAATGACTGAAAGAACACTGGGAGGATTGAGTTTTGTGTTACAAATAAGTTTTAGTGAGTAAGCAAATTCTCAAATACAGAATCAGTGAATAATGAGGATTTACTGTGTCTCTGTGTCTGTGTATTAGTTTCATATGGCTGCTCTAACAAAATTGTCAGAAACTTAGTGGCTTAAAACAACACAAATTTATTCTCTCACAGTTATGAAAGCCAGAAGTCCAAAATCAGTTTCTAAACTAAAGTTAAGGAATCCTCAGGGCTGCTTTCTTCTCAGTGTTCCAGGGGGAGAATCTGTTTTTTTGCCTTTGCCATCTTCTGGAGGCCGTTTGCATTCCTTGGCTTGTGGCCCCTTCCTCACATCACTACAACCTCTTGCTGCTGTTGTCACATCTCCTACTACTCAGTCTGACCTCCTGCCTGTCTCTTATAAAAACTCTTTTGATTACATTAAGGCCCACCCAGATAATCCAGGACAACCTCCCTGTCTCAAAGTCCTTAACTATATCATATTTGCAAAGTTTTTTTTTTACATAGAAGATAATATTCTCAGGTTTCAGGGAGTAAGATGTTGGCATTTTATGGGGAGAGTGCCATTATTCAGCCTACTATACTGTGTGCGTGTGTGTGTGTGTGTGTGTGTGTGTGTGTGGTGTACACACATATATACATGCACTCAGATTTTTTTCTGAGCCATTTGAGAATAAATTGCATATATTATGCCCCTTTACCATTAAATACTTCAGTGTGTAGTTCCTAAGAATAAAGACTTTCTCTTATATAACTAAAGTATAGTTAGCAACATCAGAAAATTTTAAATGGATACAATACTTAAATCTGCAGTCACATTCTAATTTTGTCAATTGATCTAGGAATATTCTTTATAGCTTTTGTTTCCTCCTTCAGTATGGAATCCAGTCTAGGATCACATATTGCATTTGGTTGTCATGTTTTCTTATCTCATTTAATCTGGAAGATATCCTTAGCTTTTTATTTGCCTTTTATGATGTTGACATTTTCAAAAAATACAGGCCTTTTGAAAAGGGGAATGTTGCTCATTTTAGGCTAGATTCAGGTCAAGCAGCTCCTGTTGGAATACTACACAACATGTTCTTCTCAGGACATACGGGCACACCTGCAGGCACATGTTGTGAAATTAATTTTGATCACCCCAAGATGCGCCCCAGATTTCTACATTATAGGGTTGTTTTCCCCCTTGCAGAGAATGTGCAATCTGTGAGAGGCACTTTAGATCATGCAAATCTCTTGTTCAACGTCAATTTCCTCCCTTGTTTCAGCATCCGTGGACAATTCTTGCCTGAACCAATCTTTACTGTCATAGTTGCAAAATGATGATTCTCCACCTCAGGTGCACCTCTAGAATTGCCAGTCAGCACTCAGTGGTCCACTGTAAGCAAGAGGCCCATTCTCTCCCACTTAGTTTTTTCCTGTTTACCTTTTTACTATTAGCATAAACCAGGGTTTCTCAACTTCAGCACTATTGACATTTTGTACCAGATCATTCTTTGTTGGAGGGGGGACTTTGTTGTATTGTAAGATGTTTAGCAAAATCCTTGGTCTCTTTCTAATGGATACCAGTAGCCTTTCAGACCTGGTCACCAAAAATGTCTGTGTACATTGCCAAATGTCCATGGGGAGCAAAATTACCCCCAGTTGAAAATCACTGGTAGATTCATGGATTCCTGTTTTTTAGAAAATGATTTATATTCCTTTTGTTGCTCATATTGTCCCATATTTGGCCATAGAGGCCCCTTCAGTGTGGCTCCTATGTCCTGGTGACCTGTCCCCTTCAGTTTCCCAAGCACCTCCTCACTTTCTGGTGCTCATATTGTCCCATATTTGGCCATAGGAACCCCTTCAGTGTGGCTCCTATGTCCTGGTGACCTCCCCTTCAGTTTCCCAAGCACCTCCTCACTTTCTGTCATGAAAAGAGGTACTAGACTTAGCTTGTACCTTCCCTTCCTTGGCCCCGGCATCAATCATTCCTTTAAGGAGACTGATACAGTTGTTTTGACTCAGCTTTATTAACAGAGCTGTGTCTAAATGTAAAATCAAGAATTGTAAGCTGTATCTAGTTATGTTCCAGTATCCCTGACCTCTCCCGTATTCCTGACTTCATCTCATCTCTCTGCTTTGTTTGCATCTGCCCCAAGCATGTCTCGCCTCTGTCCTGCACCTTCCACTTCAGCCTATTGCCATTGGTCTCCCAGTTGGGACATTTTGGTGGGAATTAATGTTTTTTCAGTGTTCTAAGGGCAAGGACCCATTTCATCAGTAACTAAGCTTCCAGCCCCATGCAAGAAGGATTTGGTTCATGTAACTGGGCCCTTGCTTCCTTGGGCTGGTGCCAAGGCTCTCAGGGCCTGCCCTCCCCCAGACACAGTGAGGAGCCTACACTATGAGAGGACTCCTCTGCCCTGTGGCATCTCCCTCAGTGCTATGTGGTGATTGTCTTCTTCTCTTCTTTCTGATCTGTTAGATACCAGCCAGCCCCTTGAAGCTGCTATTTTGTATTATAAAGGTGAGTGCTAGGTCAGAAGTCAGAAAGCAACTGGCACAGGAGGGGTCCCTAGCCTCTCATCAATATGTTCTTGGGGCCAAGTTCACTTGCTACTGGTTGTATAGGTAAATATTGAGCTGAACTCTCTAGACTGTGTGTCTCTTGAAGACAGGGATTCTACTTTTTTATTTCTCCAACGTTTTATTATTAAAAATTGCAAACATAGAAAAAAAAGTTGAAAGAATAGTATAATGGACACCTGCAAGCCTTCCACTTATATTCAACAATTGTTCCAATTTCCCTATTTGCTTTGTCAACATATCCACATAGATTAATAGCTTTTTTTTTTTAAACTGATCTTTTAAAAGTTCTTGTAGACATTATGACATTTCTCACTTAAATACTTTGGCATGTGTCTCCTAAGAAAAAGGACATTCTCCTACAAAACTATTATCACATCTAAAACATAAATAATAATTCTTGAATATCTTCTAATACCTGGTCCCTATTTTTATTTTATATTTTTTACCAGGATTTAGTCAAGTTTGATGCAGTTGCTGAAACTCTTTGGATTCTTAATTAAGAAGTCTATGGATTAAAAACTTGAACATAAGACCTGAGACTATTAAACTCCTGGAAGAAATCATAGGCCATAAGATCCTTGACATCAGACGTGGTGATGACATTTTGAATATGACACCAAAAACAAAAGTAACAAAAGTAAAATAAACGGGTCGTTCCAAAAAATGGCGTAGATGATAGAGGCTTTATTCATCCCTCTTCTGACCAAATAGAAGTTGTGACAGAAACAAGGAGCAAACAGCAAGCAGTCGCCTGGGATCTAGATGCACAGAAGCACAACTAGGGAGAAAAATAAGAAATCGCTCTGCAATGGTAGAAGGTAGGAGGGGGTGAAGAAGTGAGGCTGTCCGGTCCCTAGCAGCTGAGTGAGACAGGGATTATGGCAGCGGCAGTCGGCAGTTGCAGACACCTCTTAAAGGGGCCGTGTTCATGAACAGACACTCCTGGTGACAGACTTGTTCACTCAGAGCACCAGCACCGGGTGGGCTGCTCTGGGAGCACCAGGGACTTACAGAGGGACACCGAGTTGTCAGAGCAAGGGCCGGAGGCAAGGCTTTCTCCTGGGCAGAAGTCTTGGCAGAATCCATTGTTCCTCTATTGAGCCCTCCCACTACCCAGTGTGCAGTCACAGCCCATCATAACTAAGATGTCATCAAACTGGATAACAGAGGTCGCTCCACCCAGAAGATTCCCTGAAACCCCGTATCCCCCAACTCGCGGCCCCACCCAAGCCACATTCAGTTATACCCTCAGTGAGTTTAGTGCTCCTTGCTGAGCAGTGCCAAGACTCACACTGGTGGAAGCTGGCCTCAATTTCTGGTGTGGCCTCTTGAGGCAATTATAAGCACAGCATCTGTGGATTGCTTGCTGAATCTTAACAGGTAGCTCCAGAGAGGTACAGGCTGAGGCTAAACATGGCCTGCAGCTGAACCCCTCTCAGGACTGTGCCACTGGACACCTAGTGCTCCTTGCTCAGCAGCGCCAAGACTCACACTGGTGGAAGCTGGCCTCAATTTCTGGTGTGGCCTCTTGAGGCAATTATAAGCACAGCATCTGTGGATTGCTTGCTGAATCTTAACAGGTAGCTCCAGAGAGGTACAGGCTGAGGCTAAACATGGCCTGCAGCTGAACCCCTCTCAGGACTGTGCCACTGGACACTACTTCACAAATCCACACTAATAACACTGGGAGACTTAGGAGCTTTGCTTTGGCCATAGAAACATACACAGAGAGGCAGCCAAAATGGGAAGACAAATAAGCAGAAACCATATGAGAGAACAGAACAGAGATCCAGGAATAATGGAGTCAAGCAATCTAACAGATGCA
>NW_006442484.1:5758488-5777610 GCF_000325575.1 Pteropus alecto
CCCCAATCAGAATGGCAAGAAAAAAGAAGCCAAGACTATAATAATAATTTGAAGAGCCTATGAGACAAAATTAAATGTAAAAACATCCATGTCACAGGGATACTTGAGGGAGAGCAAGAAGTTGAATATATACAGCCCCAGGAAGCTCAGAGATCCCCAAAAAGATGAATCCACAGAGGTCCACACCAAGACACATTATAATTAAAATGCCAAAAGTTAAATACAAAGAGAGAATCTTAAGAGCAGCAAGAGAAAAGCAGTTAGTTACCTATAAGGGAACACCCATAAGACTGGCAGCTGATTCCTCAAAAGAGACTATGCAGGACAGAAGGGTTTGGCACAAATATTCAACTTGATGAAAACCCAGGATCTACAACCAAGACTACTTTACCCAGCAAAGCTATCATTTAGAGTCAAAGGACAGATAAAAAGCTTCCCAAACAAAAATAAGCTAAAGGAATTTATCAACACCAACCCAGTATTACAGGAAATATTGGAGGGACTTCTTTAAGTAGAAAAAACATGTATCAAAAACAGGAATAAAGGATGGTAATAACTACATTTCTGTCAACAAGTACCACAAATGGAAAAGAATTAAGTACTCCAACCAAAAGATATAGTGGCTGAATGGATAAGAAAACAAGACCGCTACATATGCTGCCTACAAGAGACTCAATTCAGATTAAAAGACACAAACAGACTAAACGGAAGGGGATAGAAAAAAATATTGCCTTAGTGGACCTAGAGAATATTGCACTGAATGAAGTTAGTCAGATAAAGAAAGACAAATACCACATGATTTCACAGATATGCAGAACCTAAAGAATGAAATAAACAGCAGCAACAACAGAAACGAAAACAAACTCATTCAGAGAATATTTTTAGTAATACTAGATGGGAGGTGGTGGGGGGAATGGTGAAAAAAGGCAAAGAGATTAAGAAGTACAAATGGATAGTTAGAAAATAGACATGGAGAGATAAAGTGTAGCATAGGAAAAATAGTTAACAATGTGTTAATAAATATGTAAGAGGGAAGAGGGTTACTAGATTTAGTGGGATGATCACTTTGTGAGTTATATAGATATCTAATCACTATGCTGTACAGCTGAAACTAATATATTATTGTATGCTAACTATAATTTAAAAAAATCTCTCATTGAATTGTATAATGTAAATACGAGCAACTAATTTTCTATTATATTTCAATAAAGCCAGGGAAGAAAAAGTAAAATAAACAAATGAGACTACATCAAACTAAAAAGCTTCTGTACAGCAAAGAAAACCACAAACAAATGAAAAGCAGCCTACTTAATGGAGGAAAAATAATGTTATATGTCTTTTATACCTCAATTAAAAAAAATCAAAAACCTATAAAAAAAGAAAGAATCTTCAAATCTTTGCATTTCTTTTTCCTGTGATGTTAGCCTCCTACAGAGCCAGGTCATGTGTCCTGTAGAATGAGAGACTGTGTTCTTGTCACCTATGTTCTCATACCCAGGGCAGGAGCAAGACTGAGCAGCAAAGAGGCTCTGAGCAGGTGAGCAGGTCTGTGGGGAAGGGATTTCCACTGAGCTGGGGCCTTAGGTGGGCTGTTCAGTTGGACATGGGCCTGAATTCTCAGTTCTGCCCACCTCGCCTTTGTGCCCCACATGCGACGAGAGTTGATGGTCCACGTTTATTCTTTGAGAGATTTATTATGTTTCATTGAATTTTCAGATTCTCAGCTTAATACCCATAATAATGCCCAGCAGAAATAAAATTTCATTCCAGGTATTCTGCCAAACAGAGTTGTTATTTACACTTAGGCTTCAAATAAATAACTCATCGAATTGCACCAAAGGCAGTGCATCAGCTGTAGTTAGCCAGTGTAGACCAGGAAGCCGCAAACCACCTCTTCTGGGGGCCTCATTCCAGCGGGAGGGCAGGGTGAGACCACAGGAGCACTGGCCCAGGCTTGGGTCTTGGGAAGCCACTTTCAGTGGGCCCTTGTGCAGGTTAGTAAACCTCTTTCTCTACAGAGTCCTCTGTAAAATGAGGGAATAATAATAATAGGTCTTTTCTGCATTAGATAGGAGAGTTATGTGCCAGCCTGGTCCTTAGTACCCCACTAGACCAACTGCCTGGCCATAGTGTAGACTAAAGAGAATCAACCAGATTAAGGCGACAGGACCACTAGAGTGGGGGGACTTGAGATAGAGAAGCTCAGTTGGGCCCGTGCAGGGGACACAAGTGGACTGATGAGCAGGCAGGTGACAAGGGCTAAAGAGAAGCAGGAAGGCAAACTGACCAGCTGAAGAGTCCCATGGGTTCCAGGCTTCTCTAGGTGCAGCTGCTTGTCTGCCTGTCTTTGGGGAGCCTTCTATTCCTTAAGAGGACCCGCTTATTACCCAGCTGGTGGGGGTAGGTGAGTATCCCTCTGAATCAAAGGGTGTTGGCTGAAGCCATGCCTATACAGTGTCTAGCATGGAATTTCACAAGTGACAGGGGCAAAAGAGTGCTCATCCCTTCCCACCCCCTACCTTGTATGGCCTGCCAGGAAAGTGGGGGTGAGCAACAGCTTACAAGCCTGGAAAGGACATCTAGCCATTTTCTGGCTCTCTCAGTTTGGCTGCAGTCTCCTCATGGAGGGTTGACTATGCTTCCCTTTGCATTCTGCTCTCATTCAGCAGCCTTGTCAGATTGTGCTGTTGGAGTTGACTACGGTCAGAACAGAGCTGGGAGCCAAGCACCAACTAAGAAGCGCCTGAGGGTGACTTAGTGCTGGACAAGGACCCTGAAACCCAGCATGACTTGTAGAATCAGGATGGCTGGGGCTCAGGTGCCCAAGTTGTAGAAGAGGGTGACGTCAGGCAAGTGTCTGGGAGAAGGAGGGAGGGAGCTGGGCCTTAACAAACAAGGAAGACATGTGGCCTAGCTGAAGGCCCTGGGGTCCTGAGAATGGCTTCTGGAAGGCCAGGAGGGGGCCCTACCTTCATCTTATCTCCTCTACAGTGCTCAGTGAAGCCTCTTCAGGACCAAGGTCAGGCAATGGGAGGGGCCCCCTCTGGGTGCAGGCAGCACCGAGGTGCATGATCTATGGAAGGTATAAAAACAATAATGAAACAGAGTAAGAGCTGGCCTACTTTTTACTGTTACCTTTCATCAGCAATTCTGAATAATGTCAGTGATAGCATTTCCTCTGCAAAAGACCTTTTGTTGGTTTAACTTCAAAATAATTACTCTGGTTGAGTTTTCACACTATATGCGTAAGCTTCAAATGAACACACTTTCATTACCTATTCGTTCATAAACATTAGCTTCTACGTGGAAGATAATATGAGAACTGCCCTTTGCACAGTCAGCCTCTGACGTGCATAGACTCAGCTACTGGTGTTGCAAGAGTAAATTCATATGATTCAGAATCATTCATGCTCCTTTCAGGCACAAGACACGTTTCCAGCTCCTTTTGGAATAACCTGCTCAATCACAGTGATTGAAAAAAAATCTCAGAATTTGAAATGCTGATTAGAATTCAAAATTGAAAACAGTGAAACAGTGTCAACTGTAAGGTGTAATGTTTTTGTTTGGTAAGTGCAGCTTTTAGTTCATACATGAAATATTTTGGCAGGGTTTGAATAGTACCTTTAAAATCTAAATTTATATTATTTAACATTTATTGATTATTTTAGAATAAAATAATAAATCAAGAAAAAACATTGCATCACTATATGATTCAGTAATTGCCTTAGTTGTACCCTTCACAGAATGTTTTTGTTTTATTAAAAGTCACTTATTAGTTACAAGACAAGTATTTATATAAAATATTATTACCTCAGCCTGTAACTAAAAGATCAAAGTTCAAACTGCTAGGTAGACATAAAAAGGATTGGATAAACAGTTAAATCTTTCCTTCAAAGTGCTGTAATATTTGATTTCTTTTCCTTTCAAGTTTTTCTTAATTTTCTTTACCTGAATGATCGTGTGTGTATTGTGCATGTGACATTCAATATGAGAAAAATTTCACTGTCAGTGTTTTTTTCTGGTCATTAATATTTTTCTGTCAGGTGATTGTTACTGAAAACATTTCGTTGTGTGGAGGAGGCATGGTTAGAGATGGCCTCCTGTTATCTTGCTCTGTGCACCACACAGAAGCATTCAGCAGCCAGCACTCAGCAGCCCTCCCTTTGCCAGTCAGGCTGTGCTGACTGTTTGACCTTGGCCATGCCAGGGGACCTGTCTCTTGGTCTCTCTGTCTGGGAATGGAGAGAGAATGACTCTCACGAGGCTACTTGGGAGCCCTTGGCAATCAGTCTCTAAACCCAAGCTGGGTGAGGTGTGAGAGAATCAGAAACCCAGGCCCTGATGGAAGACCTGTGGCAGCCAGGGCTTCAGCTTTGGCGTAAGGCAGACCTGGTTTTTCCACACTACCCATGTGACCTTGGATAAATATTTGTCCTCTCTGAGCCTCAGTTTTCTCACCTATAAGAAGAGATCATAGTAGCTCTATTTGAAGTTTGTGGTGAAGGGTAAATGGAATAATATACAACAAGAGCCTAACTCACCTCAGGCCTGTGATGGGCACACTGTCTATAGAAGTTGATTTCTGTGGAATCACACACTTTTGGAAGAGAAGCAGATTCTTGAAGGGCAATGAGAGACTTTGGGGGGACTGGAGGAGTTCCAAGGAGGAGGAGGAGGAGGATCTGACTCCTGAAGGAAGGAAAGACAAAGGTGAGGCTGAAGGAAGAGGACAATGCAGTTCCTTCCACATGCTGGCTGCAGTGGCCTTCCCAAATTTACCTCCAGTTCTTCCCACCATGCTCCAGGCTCCAGCTGGCCCTCCAGGGAAGCACATCCATCAGACTCACCTGGACAGCTTTCAAGTAATTGAGATTCCTGGGCTCCACCCCTAAATATTCCAATTCCATAGTTGGGAAATAGAAGTCGTGATTTTTTAAATTGAGGTAAAATTCAGATAAAATAAAATGAACTATTTTAAAGCATACCATTCGGTGGCATTTAGTACGTTGACAATGTTGTTCAACCATCATCTCTATGTAGTTCCAAAATATTTTTATCACTTAAAAACGAAGCCATACTCATTAAGCAGTCACTCTTTACCAACCACTAATATGCTTCCTGTCTTTATGGACTTACCTACTCTGAATATTTCATATAAATGGAACTATACAATACTGTCTGGCTTCTTTCACTTAGCATAATGATTTCAAAGTTCATCTATGTTGTAGCATGAATCAGTACTTTATTCCTTTTTAAGGCTTAATAATATTCTATTGTATGGATATAACCATTTTTTATACATTAATCAGTAGATAGACATTCGGGTTATTTCTACACTTTGACTCTTGGGCTGCTACGAACATTCATGTATAAGTCTTGTTCAAGTATCTGTCTTCAATTTTTGTGTGTATATATACCTAGAAGTGGAATTGCTGGGTCATATGGAAATTCTATGTTCAACTTTTTAAGAAACAACCGAACTGTTTTCCACGGTGGCCATACCATTTTACATTTGCACTAGCAATGCACAGGAGTTCCAGTCTCTCCACAACCTCCCCAACACTTATTATCATCCATCTTTTTTATTCTTGTTGTGCTAGGGGGTATGAAGTGGTATCTCATTGTGGTTTTAATTTACATTTTCCTAATGACTGCTGATACTGAACTTATTTTCATAGACTTGTTACCCATTTGAATATTTTCTTTGGGGAAATGTCTATTCAAGTCATTTGCCCTATTTAAAAAATTAAATTCTTGCCTTTTTGTTTTTGATTTGTAAGAGTTCTTCATATATTTTTCATAATAGACTCTTAGGTATATAATTTGCAAATAATTTTTCCCATTCTGAGAGCGGTCTTTTCACTTTTTTAAATAGTGTCCTTCGAAGCATTAAAGTTTCTAATTTTAATAACGTTCAATTTACCTACTTTTTCTTTGGTTGTGTGTGCTTTGAGTATCATACCTAAGAATCCATTGATGGATCAAAGATTGCGAAGATTCTCCCTGTTTTCTTCTAAGAGTTCTAATAGTTTTAACTCTCACATTTAGGTCTTTGATTCATCCTGAATCAAGTTTGTGTATGGTATGAGATAGGGGTCCAATTTTATCTTTTGCATATGGATAACCAGGTGTCCCACCATTATTTGTTAAAGAGACTGTATTTTCCCTCACTGAA
This sequence comes from Pteropus alecto, assembly GCF_000325575.1. NCBI lineage: Eukaryota > Metazoa > Chordata > Mammalia > Chiroptera > Pteropodidae > Pteropus > Pteropus alecto. Next base: position 5,764,664 of record NW_006442484.1, read on the forward strand.
TGGCACTGGCACTCTTGGCAAAAATCAATTTACCAGAGCTATATGTGTTGTTTCTAGACTGTCAATTCTATTTCATTAGTCTATATGTCTATCCCTCTATCCATTAGTATACTGTTTTGATGACTGTAGCTTTGTGATTAGTTCCGATACTGAGAAATATGAGTTCTCCAACTTTGTTTTTCTTTTTCAAGATTGTTTTGACTATTTGAGGACCCTTGAACTTCCATATAAATTTTAGAATCAGCTTTTTCATTTTTTCCCACTTTCATTTTGTAATTAAGTAATTTGAGTTTTCTCTCTTTTTTTCATAGTCAGTATAATTAAAAGTTTTTCAGTTTGAACCAACTTTTGGTTTTCTTAATTCTCTTCACTGTTTTACTATTCTTTATTTCATTTATCTGTACTCTAATCTTTATTATTTCTTTTATTCTGGTAGTATTGAGTTTAGCTTGTCTTTTTTTTATAGTTCCTTAAGGTGTAAAATTAGGTGATTGATTTGGGATTTTTTTCTTTTTAAATATATGCATTTACAGTTATAAATTTCCCTCACAGTTTTCTGTATCCAGTAGGTTTTGGTATGTGCTTTTTTTAAACTTTATTTTTATTTATCTCAGTGTTTTCTGATTTCACTTATAATTTCTTCTTTGACTCATTTGTTTTTTAAGAGTACATTACTTAATTTCTACATATATGTGAATTTCTCATTTTCCTTTCTTTATTGGTTTCTAGTTTCATTTCATTGTAGTCGGAGAAGATTCTGTGGACAATTTCAATCTTTTAAACTTTATTGAGACTTGTTTTGTGGCCTTACATATGGTCTACCCTGGAGAATGTTCTAAGTGCATTTAAGAAGAATGTATATTCTGCTTTTGTTGGATGAAATATTCTATCTTTGCCTATTGGGTCTAGTTGATTTATCGTGTTTGTTGCTCAAGTCTTCTATTTTCTTATTTATCTCCTGTCATTTCCTAATTGATCTGTCTATTTCTTTATCAGTCTTCTGTCTTCTATTCATTATTGAAAGTGGGTCATTGAAGTCTGCAATTATTGTTGTTAAGTGTCCATTTCTCCACTCAATTTTGTAAATTGTTGCTTCATATATTTTGAAGCTCTGTTGCTAGGTGCGTATATATTTATATTTGTTTTGTCTTCTTAATGGATTGACTATTTTATCAATACATAATGTCCTTTATTGTATCATAATACTTTTTGTCTTAAAGTCTTTTTTTGTCTAATATTAGTATAGCCGCCCAGCTCTCTTTTGGCCATTGTTTGTATAAAATATCTTTTTCCATTCTTTCATTTTTAATTTATTTATGTCTTTAGACCTAAAGTGAGTCTCTTGCAGGTAGCATATACGTGGATCATATATTTTTTTAATCTATTCTGCCAGCTTTTGCCTTTCGATTGAAAAGTTTAATTCATTTATATTTATTTATTATTAAGAGAAGACTTACTTCTGTTATTTTGCTACTTGTTTTCTACCATTTTTGTTTCTCATTTCCTCTATTATTGCCTTCTGCTGTGATTGATTTTTTCTAATGTAATATTTTGATTCCCTTTTCATTTCTTTTTCTGTATGTATTTTTAGTTTTTGTCCTTATTAGTTACCCTGGAGAATACAATTAATATATTAATTGTATAACAATTCAGTTTGAATTAACACCAGTTTGGTTTCAATAGTATACAAAAACTTTGATACTTCACAGCTCTGTCCTTCTGTTGTTATTGTCACAATTTCATCCTTATATATTGTGTGCCTATTAACATAGGTTTATAATTATTTGTTTGTTAATTTGCCTTTTAAATCATATAGAGAAAAGGAGTTAAAACCCATAATTTTAATGTGATTAGCTTTTATACATATCTATGTAGCTATTTTACTGGTGTTTCTTGTCCTTTCATATGGCTTTGTGTTACTGTCTAGTAGTCCTTTTATTTTTGCTTAGAGGACTCCCATTAGCATTTATTGTAGGGAAGATATGTTAGTAACATATTTCCTCAGTTTTTGTTTATCTGGGACTGTCTTAATTCTCACCTTCATTCTTTAAGGATTGTATGCTGGATATACAATTCTGGGTTGATGTTTTTCTCTCTCTCAGCACTTTAAATATGACATATTCTGGCCTACACAGTTTCCTATGAGAAAAACTGCTATTAATCTTATTATGGATCCCTCGTCTATAGTAAGTCGCTTCATTCTTACTGCTCTCAAAGTTCTCCCTCTGTCTTTATCTTTCCATAATTTGAGTATAATGTGTTTCAATGTGGGTCTCTGAGTTTAAGCTGCTTGGAATTTGTTGAGCTTCTTGGATGTGTAGATTTATTCTTTATAAAATTTTGGATGTTTTTGGCCATAATTTATTCAAATATTTTTTCTTCTCCATTCTCTCTTTCCTCTCCCTTTGGAACTCCCATTATGCATATGTTTGTATGATATGGTGTTCCGCATGTCTCCTAGGTCTATTCACTTTTCTTTTTAATTCTTTTTTTCTTTCTGTTCCTCAGACTGGATTACCTCAATTGAACTATCTTTAAGTCTACTGATTCTTTCTTCTGCCTACTCAGATCTGTTGTTGAATCCCTCTAGTGAAATTTTCATTTCAGTTATTGTACTTTTTTAACTCCTGTATTTTTATTTGATTCCTGTTGTAATTTCTCTCTCTTTATTTATATTCTCTATTTGATAAGATATTATTCTCCTGATTTCCTTTAGTTCTGTGTTTATGGTTTCTTTTAATTCTTTGAGCATGTTAAAGGCAATTGATTTAAAATCTTTGTCTAGTAAGTCCAATGCCTGGGCCTTCTGATAAACAGTTTCTATTAATTTATTTTTTCCTGTGAATGCATTGCAATTATTTTTTTTTATGTCTTATAATTTTTTGTTGAAAATTGTACCTTTGTTGGCAATTCTGGAAATCAGGTCTCCCCCACTCCAAAGTTTGTTTTTGTTGCTTGTTAGGTTGTTGTGTGTTTGTTTCATGTTCTAAATTATTTTTGTAAAGTCAATATTCTTTGTCATATGTGACCACTGAGGTCTGTGTTCATTAGCTTAGTGGACAACTAGTATTTTGACAGTTTTTAAAAAATCGTCTGGAGCCCCCCGCCCCTCAAAAAAGAAGAAAAATAAAGAAAAAATAAAGAAGAAATACTACTCCCCCAATCTTTGAAGCCTGGCTCTGTGTAGGGACCATTTACCAGTCTGTCTTAGCCTCCACATTCTGTTTGTATGGAGGAAAGCGTAGGGTCTTCTTGGGCATTTTCTGAGAATGTATCCAATGTAAACTTGTTGATACTCTAGATATGTGGGAGATTTTAAGAGCTCTTATTTTCTCATTTACCTCATTTCCCAATTTCTTCCTTCTCAGGTTTTTTTTTTTTTTTTTTTTTTTTTGGTCTATCTATTGCTTATCTCTACTAGCTATTACTTGCCCCCAGCTATTTTGCTAATACTATGCCTTCAATCGCTATTGGCAAACACCACCCTGAAAGCCACCTCAGTCCTGGGAATGCTTTGAATTGGTAAAAACAAAGTCAGATCCTTGCCCCAGTGGTTCGAGGAGCCAGCAGACAGGTCAAAATTCAACCAAAACTCTTTGAGAATAAGTGTCATATTGCTTTCTATGGCACTAGCATCCTGCACCTACGATGATTGCTGTCGTCATGGCCGCTACCTATCTGGGGAATGAGGGATAGTAGGTGGGCAATTTTAAATGCCACAGTGCTCACTTACTGAAAATCAGCAGTTTACTGAACTCCAAATCTTTTCCCAGTTGTTGTAAGTCTTTTAGTTAGATGCTAAAATTCTGCAAAAGTTTATTCTAACAGTTTGCCAAATGATTAGTTGCTTTTGTGGAGGGATAGTGCTCTGGCATTTCCCTTATTATAATTTTAAGTGCTGTCACTCTTAGGTCAGAGTATTTTAAAATGGTCCTCAGGTCATTCTTACCATCAGAAAGGCCTGGGAAACATATTCCATGGTTCCCACCACAGGTACCCTCACTTGCCTAGTATGTCATGATTTCTCTTCCTTATGTACCCATTCAGTGATGTAGTTTCAGGTTCTCTGCTTTTCATGGTCAAGGTCTTCTGAGTCTTTTAAAATTTTTAATATCCTTTTTATTTTACATAGCCCTGGGGACTTCCCATCACATTCTACTATGTCCTGGCCACAAGGCAGCTGTGCTTCCTTTGCCCCTTGTCAGGAAGCTCAAGGTAGCTTTAGTTCTCAGATGATGATCCCCTTGACTGGTGATCTTTTCATATGGATTTCTGTCAAGACAAATCCTCCCACCCCATGGAACTGGCTTTTTAAAGCCAAACATTTGGAATAGTTTGCTTTTTCTGTCTTTCATCTGAAAGGTTAAAAATGCTAACCAGGGAAGGACCAAGGTTCAAGCTCTGCAAAACATGATGAGAGGATCTTTACCAAGTGACTATTCTTTTAGTACGGATCTTGTCTTAGGTTTGAGAAAGGGCAGAAAGAAGGGTGAAATGGGAACAGGATATCACATATTGAGGGGAATATGTCAGACACTTCCCTAAGTACATCTTTTTAATTAGCTTTGACTCTCAGAATCATAGTAATGTTTTATATACCTTTCACATACTCCCAAACAAACAAATAATTGAAATCATCTAGGATAAGAAGTTAATCTGAGATAAAATGCAAACGGAAATAATTTAGTTGTAATAAATCAATAGCATAACCACATTGTAGGTTGTGGTGAAAAAATCATCTAAGTAACTATGGAAAAGAGTATCTTGACTGAATATTGTAAAGCTAAAGACAAAAAAAATGTGCACATAAATATTGTAACTTAGTTATTAAATTGATTTCTTTAAAGGGTATGATTAGCAATTCTGAAGTGTTTTATGTGTACACTAGAATTGAACAAATAAATAAATAAATTACAGATAATAAAAGCTGGGTTTCTCATTATTGAAGAAGTTACAAATAGGGAAAGGGGGAAGGCTAAAATAAACCCTGTAATATTGGATTAAAATCTGAGAATCATTATGAACTCATGATATTTAATAAAAATACAGAGATAAATACAGAGATGTGTGTGTGCATGGGTGAGTATGCACACGTGCATTTCTTAGCTCTGTCTGTTGAAAGGTCTAGAAGCAATGGCATCTGGTAGCAATGAGCACACCTAATGCCCAGATCTTGATTTCTAAACACTATTCTCCAGTGAAAGGAACCAGGGATCCATGGAGAAATGGTTGATTCCAGGGCTCAGGCAGGAAAAATACAAGGTGAGTTTAGTGGTGCCAGAAAGTAAAGAAATCCTCAAAACAAATAAAAACAAACAAACAAAAACAATTAGGAGGGCATATGAAAAGAACTTAGGAACCTACCTCAGGAGCTTCCAACAGTCAAAGCTAGAATAATTTGAGCAACAAAATAAATGATGGTATTAGATTTTAAGCCAAAGAATAAAATAAATATTCACATGCTCATACTGATGTAAATAAATAGGAGAGAAGAGGCAGCTCTCCCTTACAGTGTAATTCATTATTAAATGTAGGAGAAGAGAGAGAGAGAGAGAGAGAGAGAGAGAGAGATCTGAGAGTCACAAAATCTATAGTTGGCAGGCTGGAGACCCAGTGGAGCCGATGGTGTAGTTATAGTCCAAGTCCAAGTCTAAAGGCAGGAAATGACCAACACTCCAGCTTGAAGACAGTCAGAGAGCAAATTCTCCCTTGTTCTGCTTTTTTTGTTTTATTCAACCTTCAATTGGATAAGGCTCACTCTTTGGGGAGGGAAATCTGCTCTTCTCAGTCTCCTGATTCCAATGTTAATATCCTCCAGAAACACCCTCACAGACACACTTAGAATAATGTTTGACCAAATATATGGGCAACCTGTGGCCCAGTCCAGCTGACACACAAAATGAACCACTTCAGATGGCTCTTGGGTTCTCATTTAGTCATCTGGTGGTCCATTTACTGAGATGAGGAAGACTGGAGGAGAAGAAAGTTTGGTGATGAAAATCAGATTGGGGATGCCTATGAGACCTTTAAGGGAATGCCAAATAGGCAATTGACTATAAGAGTCTAGAGTTCATGGATGAGGTGTACATTTGAGAATCCTCCATATGTAAATGGTATTTAAAGCCTTGAGCTGTGATGAACACACCTAGAGAGAGAAAGTAAAAGAAAGGGCTGAGGACTGAGCCTGGAATCCCCCACCATTCAGAGGTCAGCGGGATGAGGAAGGGTCAGCAACAAGTCCAAGAAGGAATGGTCCTGAGGCCACTCACCTGTTCTTGTTTTCAACACTGTCTGAGTTGGGGTCTATTAGTTGCAAAGCCCTTTAACTGGACAGCCATCTGACCAAGATTCTCTGGCTTGTTCAGTCTATCTCAGTTCAATAAACATTTCTGAGTGCCTCCTGTGCTGAAAAAAGGCATCTGCCAGCAAAAGACTGTCTAAAGGGGGACGACTCCTGGCAGATCCTTTCAATGCTCAGGTAGATGACTCTCACTTATTTAAGCAGTAATTCAATGACCACTGATTGAACCCCTACTATGGTGCCAGGTACAATTAAAAATAACTAAGAATGCAAAGTCAAATGAGACATAGCCCTACTTTCTAGGAGCTAATAGTCTAGTGCAGCAGTCCCTAACCATTTTGACACCAGGTACCGGTGCTCCTATGAGAATCTAACGCCTAACGATCTGAGGTGGAGCTGAGGCTGTGATTCTAGCTCTGGGGAGCATCTGCAAATACTGATGAAGCTTTGCTTGTTCACCTGCCGCTCTCCTCCTGCTGTGTGGCCCACTTCCTAGCAGGCCACAGACCGGTATTGTTTCGCAGCACAGGAGTTGGGGACAGCTGGTCTAGTAGGAAGATAGACCTAAAACAGATATTTCAATAAAATATGGCGAACTCTCTCCTGGGAGACTGTCAAGATCTGGGGAGAAAGGGATCTAGGTTGATTTGGCAGAAACCAACCACCCTCTGGTCACCCACCTCTCTCCCCATAACCTCATTGTCAGTGTGTGATGCAAAGGCCATATCTAGAAGGAAATGAGTCATTTACTTCATTTCATTTTTATAACCAACGTATGTAACAGAGCCGTTCCTATTTCAATACTTGGTAAGTCAGGCAGATAAAGTTGAGAGGAAACAGACATAGCTACATGCACACACACATGCACACACACATACATGCACACACACACATGCACGCTGTTCTCTGGCTTCCAAATTTCTTAAGTGTTAGGTCATTTTCCTCCCTGGCCAAATGGCTGTCTGCCGAGTGCTGGGGCGGCCCATAAATCGTCCTGCCCGTAATATAAAACACAGCCTTTATTGACAGCAGGTCTGCTCGTAGAAGCGGTGCTGCCAGCTCATAAAGAAGGGCCTGGTGTCACTCCCACTGAGCGGAGGCAATAAAGGGCACGGGGGAATTACCTCGTGTTCCAGCAGCTGGCTGCACTGCAGGGACCATGGCAGCAAGCCTAATGGGTTCCTCCTGCCCCCCGCCGCCTTATAAAGCATTACAGTTAAACATAATTCCTCCCCAGCCCCAGAGCAATTTCTTTCAGGGAGAGAGGCAGCTCCTTGAAAGAGGCACTGTCCCAAATCCTAACCTGGCACCAGAATCCAAAATGTCAAATAAGAGGGAATTGACAGCTTTGGGTAATCTTTGACATCTTTGCCTCTCCCCATAATGTGTAGCTGGGGCTCATTTCCCTAAGGCTTGCTGCTGCCCTTAGCCCCATCATCAGACCTTCTCAGCCAGTGTGCATGTGGATCACCCCAGCTTAGCTTTCATTCTCCAGACTTCTGAGTAGCACAGCCCTGCTGGAATCAGACCCTCAGAAGCATACGGTTCCCTCCTCAGGGACAATTCACTCCCAAAGTTTGACTATCTCAAACTTTCTCCACTTTTCTTGAGTCTCTGATCACCCTTCTCCCAGCAGACCACAATGACTATGCCAGGGGAAAGATAGAAGCTCCTTTTTTAGCCTGATGCCAAACCTACAAGCATATCTCCATTTACTGCTCTCCTGTATCCTTCCCTCTTGTTCCAACAGGCTCATCGCCCATCTTGCTGTCTAAGGCCAGGCCTCCCCCATTTTGGCCTCACCATGCTCTCTGGTTAGTCCCACTCCCCCTTGTCTATTTGGCCTCTCCCTCTCAACTGGATCACTCTCAGCAACTCTCCAACACACTTAAGTTTTTCTCATTTAAAAAGATAAAAAAAAGCCTCTCTCCAGTTATTGTTCTCTCTTTCCCGTTCTCCTTCATTGGCAAAGTTCTTCAAAGAGTTGTCTTTAATTGCTTCCTTCATTTCCCACCTCCCACTCTCTGTGCTCATATCAACCCAGCTTCTGCTCCCAACACACCAGCACAGCTCCTGTTCCTTTCGCCAAGAGTGAAGGTAACATTCAGTGAGTGTAAATTACACAGTGATTTGGAAGTTCATTTGTGTTGTAGGTAAAAAATACAGCAGGTAAGGACATGGGGAGAATGAGGGGGTTATAAATTCAAATAGAGTGGTCAGGACATCAAAGACATGAAGAAGGCAAGACATGACTCATATGTACACCTGGGGGAGAACTTTCCAGGCAGTGGGAACAGCCAGTGCAAAGGCTCTGAGGCAGAGTGGGCTGGGAGTATATATGGGATAACAAGGAGGCCAGGGTGGCTGAAAGGAGGGAAAACAAGGTCTGAAAGAACTTTGTGGGCCATCCAAAGGACTTGGGCTGTGGGATGGGGGCAGAGGGTCAGTGCTAAGCAGAGAAGTGATATCATATGAATAAAACTCTGTGGAGAATGAGAAAAAGCTATAGGAGGCAAGGGTGGGAGCAGGTGGACCAGTAAGGAAGCTTGGGATAAGATGCAGATACAACATTGGAGCAGAGGGCTGGTAAACCAGCTCTCTCAGAGGGAGTAAAGAAAGCCCTGATCTAATTACCATGGTGAAACACGCCCACCATGGCAGACTCACAAGGCCAGAGGTCTAACAACTGGAAAGCAAATTTCTTGTGATCTGGTACTAGTGGATTCCAGCACACCACAGGGGCCCCAGGAGTTATGGTAAAAAGTAAAGAGACTCTGGATAGTCTCTGAAGTTAGAACCCAAAGGATTTCCTGAGAAGTAAGATGTGGGATATGAAAGACAGGCAAGGGCCAAGGGTGACTAAAAGGCTGCCCAGTCTAATGGTGATTAGGAGAGTTCATCATTATTGCCACCCCTCCTGGAAGCGCTCCTTGCCTGGATTCTGGGGCACTCTGCTGCTTCTCCTCCATCCCTTCTAGACTCCTCATCTCCCAGTTCTGACCCTCGATTGCTGGGACTTCTCAAGACCCCTTTCTAGGCCCACTCCTCTCTGAGGCTTCACCGTATCCAGATGATCTCATCCACAGCTCCCATGACCTCCCACGTGTAGCTGACTCACAAGCTGGCATCAGGGCCCCAGTTCTCCTCTGAGCTCCAGACCTATAACTAGCCGTAAACCTCTCAGGCTTCTCTTCTTGGACGTCTTAAAAACACTTCAGACTCAACATGTGCAAATCTGAACTCCTAATGCCCCCTACCCTTCCCTACCCCACACTGTTTCCACCTAATCCCAATGGCCCTCACTCATTTCTCAGAGTCAGGTGAGTCCCTAACACCTCCCGTTCTTACCCCTCACGTGAGGCCCTTTGCCAAGTCCTGTGGATTTCACCTCCTAAGAGCTATTGAATCCATACATCGCTGCCCACTTCCACCACCAGCCCTCCCTAGTCTCCTCTCGCGGCCTCAAGCCTGGGCTTCTGGCATTCCCTTGTATATCCTGTAGCTAGACAGAGGTTTCTAATATGAAGTCTTATTGTGTCATTCCCTCGCAAAACTTCTTTGATGCTTTCTGATGTTCTTAGAAAGGTCAAGTTTTACTCTGGCTACAAGGCCTTGCACTACTGGCTTTCTTCCTTTCGGCCTCTGACAGTGTGTCCCTGATCTCTGCCAGCCATACCAGCTTGCTTTCAGTTACCCTCTGTACCCTGCTACCTCCCTCCCACCTCAGGCCCTCCCTTGCTCATCCCTTTGCCTAGAACACCTGCCACTGCCTTTTTAATGGGTCATACTTCAAACTGAGGCTGTCACCACTTTCTCAGAGAAGTCTTCCCCAACTTCTTTGGCTTGGTCAATCTGCCTATTATGTTGTCTCATAGCACCATGTACCTCTCCTTCATGACCCTGAGACTTGCAGTCATCCTTTCCTTTGTGCAAGTATTTGATTAATGCCAGTTCCCCCACATGTCTGTAAGCCTCATTTTGCTCACCACTGTCTCATCACAGTGAAGTGAGGGTGCTGGAGCTAGACCGCCTGAGTGTGAATCCCAATCTACCACTTAGTGGCAGTGTACTCTGGGATGAGTTATTTAACTTAACTAGGGATAATGGTAGAACCATCTTATAGGGCTATTGTGAGGATTATAAGACTTGAATAATGTAAACTCCTATCACACAGTAAAAACTATGTGTGATAGATAGACTCATTGGCCCCAATTCATGCCCTGGCCTTGGCCTCCCTATGAGTGAAGTGAACTTCCTTGCCTCTTTGACTTTGGGTTAGGCAATGTGACTTGCTTTGGTCCATGGAAGGGGTTGAAAATGACAGAATGCCAGTTCTGAGTCCAGGACTTAAGAGACCTTGCACGTTCCCATTTATCCTCTTGAGCTTCTGCCATGGCCACGAGAAAAGTCTGCCATGACCACAAGAAAAGTCTCCCCTGGATAACTGATGGCCTTTCAGCCTGGATGACCCACACCTAGCCGAGCTTGGCGTAGACCAGCCAATCCCCTGCTTACCTGTATATCAGTGAGAATAAATGACCACTGTTTTAATTCTACGAATTTTGGGATGATTTGTTCCCAGAGTTTTGTGGCACCAGGTAACCTGCCCCAATAAATACAATGTGCTTGGCACAGTGCCCATGTATGATAGTTCCCTGTCCACAGTAGCTGTGGCACATCCCCAGGCAGGCCCTTGAAAGTCTTGCCAGTCCTTCAGAGCTGTCTGCTCTTCATATGTCAAGTATCGGCGAGGTCTCAACCAGAGATGCAGAGCCATTGTGATAGATAGGTGATGATAGATAGATGATAGATAAATGATAAACAGACACAGACAGACAGATAAAAACAAATCTGTTACAGGCATCTGGCCTTAGCCAAATTTGAGGGCTGATCAGGCAGGCTCTTGCATTGCATCTGACACTGGAGTTTGAAGCCCATAGGATAGGCTGTCAGCAAGGGAAGATGGATTTAAAGTGGAGAAAGCAAGCACAAGCTGGAGCCCATGAGCACGAAACTTATGTAGGTTCTTTTTATCTCTACCTTGGAGGTGTAAGTGTTTTTCAGAAGCCAGGGCCCTTTACTATGGGACTAAACACACATGCTTGGCCCTGGAGTGGGGAGGGCTGGGGAAGATTTGGGGGAAAGTGAGAAGTTGCAGCCTAGTTCGCTGCCCCAGGAAACCTGGGTGAGCCAGCAGTTCGATGACAACAGATCTGTGCTACCAAATGCTTGCTTCTTTCTCCTTCTACCCGACCCCAGTCTCCCACACAAATCTCTGTGTTTTCTTCTAAAAGTTTTGTAGTTTTATATTTTATATTAGATCTATGGTCTGTTTTGAGGTAATTTTCGTGTGAGGCATGAGGTTTAGGATAAGGTTCATTCCCCGCCCCCCTCCGGCCCCCCCACCCCCACAACCGCATGGATATCCAGTGTTCTAACACCATTGATTGAAGACTAGCCTTTCTCCATTGAACTGCCTTTACACCTTTGTAAAAAATCAATTGGTCCTATTTCTGTGGGTCTTTTTCTGGACTCTCTATTCAGTGAGTTGGCAAACATTTTCCCAGTGGGCCAAATAGTAAATATTTTAGGATTTGTGGGTCATATAGTCTCTGTCTCATTTTTTTTTAACAATTCTTTAAAAAATGTAAAAATTATTCTTAGTTCATAGGTGATACAAAAATAGACCATGTTCCAAATTTGGTCTTTAACTCTAGTTTGATGATCCTGTTCTGTCCTGTTCCATTGATCTGTGTCTTTGCCGTCACCAATACCACGCTGTTTTGATTGCGGCAGCTTCATAGTAAGTCTTAAATCAGGTACAGTGAGTGCTCCATCTCTTATCTCTGTCTTTCAATTGGTACTTTTAAACCATTTTCATTTTACATAATTATTGATACGTTCAGATCAGATTTAGGTTTACCATTTTCTTCTTCTTCTTTTTTTTTTTTAGTTTGTTTCTGTTTTCTCTTTCTTTCCTTCCTTCGGGTTATCTGAACATTTTTTTAGTGTTCCATTTCAACTTATCCTACTGTTTTTGCATATGTCCCTGTGTACAGTTTGTTTCCTGATTGCACTAGGGATTACAATAGGCATGCTGAACTTTTCTCAGTCTACTTAGAATCAATACTTTGTCACTTCAAATGGAGTGTTGTTATCTAGCTCCATGTAGATCCCTTAACTCTTGCCCTCTATGTCACACTTGTCTTATGACATCTAAATACACTGAAAACCCTGTCAGGCAATGTTATATTTTCTGTTTTCAAATGTTAAACATATTTTAAGAAACTCAAGAGGATAGAATAGTCTACTATATTTACTCAGATACTTGTTCTTTCCTCATTTTTGATGCTCCAAGTTTCCTTCTGGTATCATTTCCTTTCTGCCTTTAGAGCAGATCTGCTGGCAATGAATTCTCTTTGTTTTCCTTTATCTGAGAGTGTCTGAGAGATATTTTCATGGATACAAAGTTGACAGTTCTTTCCCTTTAGAATTAAAAAAAAAATTGCACTTACTTCTGGCCTCCATGATTTCTAATGAGAAATCTCCAATCCTCTGGGACAACCACTTATTCAATTTAAAAACCTGGGTCAGGTCTTATTTACTATTTCAACTATGCTGCTCTTACATGCCTCTTTCCTCTCAC
>NW_006442484.1:5777646-5780009 GCF_000325575.1 Pteropus alecto
TACACATCCCTCCATGTTGTAGTGATTCAGTCACATGCTGGACTCACCTACTTGTTCTTTGTCATGTTTAGCAGGTGTGTGTGAGAGAGAGAGAGAGAGAGAAAGAGAGAGAGAGAGAGAGAGAGAGGAGAAGAAGGGAGAAGAAAAGGAAGAAGAAGCAAGGGGCGGGGTTAAAAAGAAACAGCCCAATACTGATCACTTTTCAGGAAACTCAGAGTTCAGAGAATGTTTTGGGAACTGCACATATTAATAAATGAGGGTCCCATGTATGGAAGAAAGACCCACATAGGTGGGTCTTCCATGCCCACCTAGTTGCAGGAAATTTCCAGGTGGTTCAGGAAACAGTTGATTAAGGTTTATAATGTTACCGTGAGCTCATTCATTCATTCATTCTTTAAGTTTGAAGGTCTTGGGTAACATTAGCATCTTTTTCTGTGGACTTCAACATTTGCATGTTTTAATGATAAATTTTCTGGTACTACAGCAGGCCAACGGACTGCATTTTGCAGTTGGAAGTGCTCCTCAGAGACCCTCAGCTTAGTGACAAGATAGCTATTCGTTCTACCATAAGACTCTGCCTGAAAGCCTTTGATCTCTGCTCCACTCCAGCCTGCCTTCCTCCTCTTCTTCTTCCTCCTCACCCTTCCCTCTCTCCATCCAGTAAAAACAAAACAAAACAAAACCCAGTACCTCTCAGGGGAAGCCTCAAAGCTTCTGTAGCGTCATCTCTGTGTACCGAATTCTTTGTAGATATGGCTTCCTATTCAAATATATTCTGAAAGGGCCACTCACAAGATCCAGTTTCTTCCCGTCTCTCAAAGTTTTGTTCACTTCCCCTTCTCCCTGAAGCCTTCTATAACCACCCAATTTGGAAACAAATTGAGCAAAATTAGTGAAAACTACCAATAGATTCCTAGGTGGTGGACACAGGAGACCAGGTAAATTAGGCACAGCTCCTGCCCTCGAAGAACTCACAGCCTACCTGGGACAGAGAGAAGGTACAGAATTGAATAGCACACACAGGCTGTACCCTCTGTTTATGAGTGCTGGAGGAGCCACCTTACTTCTGGGATTCTATAAAAAGGGATTCTAATTCTTTCACAATGTGCTCACAATTTTTCTGGGCCTCAATTCATTTGGTGTTGAACCAAATTTTTCATTTTAAAATTCCACTCTGGACCTGTGTTTGTGTTGCTTCTGTACGGGTGATCAGGTGAGAGGGAATATAAAATGTATGGGGGTTCTGGGTCTTCTGCTTCCAATTTCAGCCAGATCAGCTCCACTTTTTCCCCTACGATTTGTTATTAATTAATTAATTTATTTATTAACATTTTATTTATTTTTTCCCCCTCTCCCTACCCCCTCCCTTCTGACAATCACTAGTCCATTGTCCATGTCCATGAGTCTCTGTTTGTCGTGTTCATTTGTTGCTTTTAGGTTTATATCCCATATATAAATGATATCATGTGATTTTCAACCTTTTCTGTCTGGTTTATTTTGCTTAGTATGATTATCTCGAGGTCCACCCATGTTATTGCAAATGGCAGTATTTCATCTCTTCTTATGGCTGAGTAATATTCCATTGTATATATGTATCACAGCTTCCTTAGTCAATTGTCTGTTGTAGGACACTTCAGTTGCTTCCATGTCCTGGCCACTGTGAATAATGCTGCTATGAACAGTGGTGTGCAAATATCTTTTCAGATATGAGTTTTCAAGTCTTTGGTGTAAATACCCAGTAGAGGGATTGCTGGATCATATGGTAAATCAATTCTTAGTTTTTTGAGGAAACTCCATACTGTTTTCCACAGTGGCTGTACAAATGTGCAGTCCCTCCGGCAGTGTATAAGGGTTCTTATTTCTCCACATTCTTTCCAGCATCTATTATTACTTGTCCTGGTGATTATAGCTATTCTAATAGGTGTGAGATGGTATCTCATAGTGGTTTTGATCTGCATTTCCCTAATAGGTAGAGATATTGAGCATCCTCTCATATATTTGTTGGCCATTTATATGCCCTCTAGGGAGAAGGGACTATTCAGGTCCTCTGCCCATTTTTTGACTGAATCATTTGGTTTTTTGTTGTTATTGAGTTGTAAGAATTTTTTGTGCATTTTGGATAATAGGCCCTTATTGAAGGTGTTGCTTGCAAATATATTTTCCCATTTGGATGGTTGTCTCTTTTCCTTGTTTATGGTTTCTTTTGCCAAGCAAAAGCTTTTTAGTTTGATGTAGTCCCATTCATTTATTTTTGCTTTTACTTCCCATGACTTTGAGGTCAAATCATAAAATCCTCTTTAAGTCCAAAGTCCTTGAGTTTAGTTCCTATGTTTTCTTCTATGCATTTTATTGATACCGGTCCT
>NW_006442484.1:5782299-5792596 GCF_000325575.1 Pteropus alecto
TAAAAATGTTATTCCTTATTGATTTTCTGTTTGAATGATCTGTCCATATCTGACAGTGGGGTATTTAGGTCCCCTACTATGATAGTGTTTTGGTCTGTTTCTCTCTTTAGTTCTCTTAGTAATTGCCTTATATATTTTAGGGCTCCCTGATTGGGAGCATAGATATTAAGAAGTGTTATGTCTTCTTGGTGCATGATTTCCTTTATCATTATGAAGTGTTCCTCAGCATCTTTCTTTCCCTTTTTTATTTTGAAGTCTATTTCGTCTGATATTAGTACCACTTTTCTCTGAATGCCATTTCACTTTGACTCTATATTTGTCTTTAGAACTGAGATGTGTCTCTTGGAGGCAGCATATGGTTGGGTTTTGTTTTTTGATTCAATCTGCAACTCTGTGCTTTTTTATTGGTGAGTTCAATCCATTTGCGTTTAGGTGATTATTGAAATATGAGGTCTTCTTATAGCCATTTTATCTTTTGCTTTCTGGTAGCTCGGTGTTTCCATTGCTTCCTTGTCCTTGTGTTTCTGTTTTCTTTATTTTCGTTGGCTTTTGTGGGTTTTGCCTCTGGGTCTTCTTGTTTTAGGTTATATACTTTGGTTCTGAATCTTTGGCGTGTAGTTACCATTACGAATATGTAAAGGATAGTTATATATATATATACAATCGTCCCTTTTCTTCTGCTCATACTTTATCTCCATTCCCCTTTGTGAATTTGGACATTTGAATCCTCCCCTTTCAGTCATTGTTGCCTCAATTTGTCCTTATGTGTGCTGAACATTCATTGCTATTTTGCTATAGCAAATCTCTTCTTATTTTAAGCACATAATACCCTGTTTGTAGTAAGGGTTGCACTCCTCTGCTTTTATGATCCTGCTAGTCACCTTTCTCCTAATTATGTATTTTTGGGGGGTCATTTTCTTTTAGGTGAGCTGGCCCCTTTCAGTATTTCCTGTAATGCAGGCCTCATAGTGGAGAATTCCCTCAATTTTTATATGTCTGGAAAGTTCTTAATTTCTCCTTCATATCTAAAGGAGAGCTTAGCTGGGTACATTATTCTTGGCTGGTAGTTCCTTTCATTTAATAGTTTGCATATTTGATTCCACTCCTTTCTGGCTTGTAAGATTTGTGCTGAGAAGTCCAATAATAATCTAATGGTTTTCCTTTATTTTTAAGTTACCATCTTCTTCTCCCTGCCTGCACTGAGAACTCTGTTTTTGTCATTGATTTTTCATAATTTTAATACAATGTGTCTTGGAGAAGGTCTTTTTGAGTTGAAATAATTGGGTGTTCTATTGACTTTCTGAATTCCAAGCTCTAGGTCATTCCTTAGATTATGGAAATTCTCATCAACTATTTGTCTGAAAATGTTTTCTAGTCCCTGCTCCTTTTCCTCCCCTTCGAGAATTCCTATTATTCTTATGTTTCTTCTCCTGATGGTATCGGCTAATTCTTTGGTTTCTCTCTTCTTCCTTCTTAATGATTTCTAGATTTCTGTCTTCGATATCACTGATCCTTTCCTCCATTTGTTCGACTCTATTTCCCAAGCTTGCTATTTCATTTTTCAACTCTTACAGTGTGTTCTTTATCTCCAGAAGGTCTATTCAGTTCTTTTCGAAGGTTTCAATCTCCTCGCTAAAGAACTCATTCTGCTCATCTAGTTGTTTTTTCAATTCCTGAACTTGTTGATATGATTTGTTTCGTATCATTGAGCTTTTTCTGAGGCACCATCCTGAATTCTCTGTCATTTAAGTTGCATATTTCTACATCTGTAAGCTTATTTTCTGGAGATTTTTCTCTTTCTTTCTGAGATGCTTTGTCACCTTGGTTCTTCATGGTGTTTAATGGACTATTTCTCTGCCTGGGCATTAATAGAAGTGTGTTCTGCTTTTCTCCCCACTCCCCATAAATATTTATTATATAATGGTCTCTAGCTTTTTGCAAAGGTGTTTTTCTTTTGGTTTCTAGTAGGTGATGTCTAAGCCTCTTGGATCTCTGCTTTATATTAAGTCTTAATAATGCCTTTTTTTCCCCTTATAGATGTTTAATCACACTCATTACCCTCAGTCTCAGTTCCTGTCAGTGTTAGCGACAGTTTCAGTAGCATTTGCTCAGATTCCCCTAGGGCTCCTCAGTGATCTATCTCAGAGGCTATGGGGAGAGGGCCCTCCTGGGTTGGGGGATGGGGTCTGCTGGCTCAGCCTCAGTTTTTCAACTGTGGCTGGTAAAAATCAACTGTTGTTTCTCTGCTGTCCCCGCTTTTCTGCTATCCCCATCTCTGCCTTCTGCCCTGATGACTGAGCACTGCCTCCGGTCGCGTGGAGCTCACAGTACTCACAAGTAGGGCTGTTCAGAAAAGTCGTCGCACTTTCTCCCCTCCCCCTCTTTATCCTCCTACAGGGAGCTCTGGCTGCGAGAGGCAGCTTCTTTGTTTCTCCCAGTATACTGCCCGACACCCGGGGTTCTGACCTGCGGTAGCTCTTACACACAGATCCCACACTCAGACATGCTAGTGTATACTTTGGGTGTTTTTTGTTGAGTTTTAGATGTTCAGCTTGTTGTTGTTTAAGGGGAGAGATCTGGAGAGGTCTCTCACTCTGCCATGTTTAATTCACTCTCAGCTCCACTTTTAACTGTGTACTTGACCTTATATAGCCAATTTCTTTTGAACAAAAGAGTGCATGACTTTTAAAGCTTGAAAACTACTAGGTGACCAAGATAGCTGTGCCCACAACACTCTGACCTCACAAGATCTCCACAAAATGGTTTGTGTGGACATATAAACTTAGAAAAGACCTCTGAGCATATCAAGCTATTGGCAAATCATAGAATTGGAGTTGTTGTTAGGTACAGTGGCAAATGATTAACAACAGGCTCCCAGACTCCCTGCAGGTGAGGGGAAGGAAATCCTGATTGGTAGTGTGTGCTGACTCCCATGGTGTAAATTCTCTCAACGTGGCCAACTTCAAGTTATCAATATAAAATATCTGAATAGAGTTTGGAAGAGATGCATGTAATAGGCACAGGAGCTGCCTTTGGTACAACACTGGTGACAGGGTACCATTTAATGACCCCACTGTCTTCCCCTTTTAGAATTAGAACCAACTAAGATACAGACTCAGGAGATAGATGGAGGGTACAATGTCAGTCTTATTATGAGCAAAGCTGAGTTAGAGGGTGCAGTAGGTTGGATCATTGTTCAGATATTTGTTTCCTCTAATTCTAGAAAAGAATGGACTTCCCTCTTCTATTGATTTGGAACTCAGTTATGTGACTTGCTTTCTGTTCCAAATCTCGGCTTTAAGAAGTCTCCTGTGTTTTGCTTAACCTGTTGTACTTGTGCCATCACTATTATATGTCTAAGGACTCTGCTGGTCCTAAGGGGAAGAGGCACAGGAGCAGAACAAGCTGCCTAAGCACCCCCACCCTAGGCAAGCTCCCCTCAGCAGACGTGAGGACTCCTGAGTTAAATAAATGCTAGTTGCTGTATGCTCTGAGCTTTTGTGGTTTTCATTAGGTTGCATTATTGAACTTATTCAGAAAATGGCCCCCAGAATGGGAGGCTGCTGTAACAAATTCCTAACACACGTAGCATAGGTTTGGAAGTGGGCAGTGAGGAAACTTAGAGGTTAAAAAGATGACAAGAAAAATGGCAACCTGTGTTATGTGGTGAAGAAATATTTGGTACAATTATTGCCTAATGCAATTTAGGATGGAGGAAATGTACCTTTGAATCTGTAGAATTGGGAGGGCCAGTTTCCAGGCACGGTATTATGAACATGAGCTTCTTGGAGCTATATATGATAAGGTACTGCAAGTAAAAGATGAATCCAGAAAGGAGCGAGTCAATTTGCATGCAGAATCTAGAAAATAAGGTTATTTCTCATCTCCAGTCTTTCTAGTCACTGAAAGATCTTCAAATTAATATTTGGCCTGGGGTGCAAAGACCCAATCCAGGGCAGTACTAGTGAAACTCAACCTCAGAGTAGAAATGAAATCAAGGATGTGCCCCCTCTATTGTAATGTCCATGGTCTTAAGGTCCCTGAAAAGAGTAAGGTGGCTTTAGAATGTCCTCTCAGTGACAACAGTGTGCCTAGAAACCTTCAGGGCATGGCCCCACACAGCCTGATAAGGGGTACCAGTAATCAAACAGAGAGAGGCCTGTCACCAAAGGAATTGTGAGTGTGGCTTTTGGCCCAGAGTAGATTGGAGTCAAATATGTAGAAAACTCACAATGTCTAAGAGAGCTAAATGGGCAAATGTAAGTGTGAAGTAAAGGGGATTGAGGCTGTTTGAAATGTAAAGGACCTCAGACTCCCAGCTTTTTTCCGGAAGGAAGAGGTTGAAGGAGTTACTCTACTGCCAAGGACAGCACACTTTCCAATGCCCTCTTCAGAAGCTGAAGGGATGATGGAAGAAGAACACCCCAACGGTGACAGCTGCAGAATACAATGCGCTGCAGCTACTCAAGAAACATTCCACCCAGAGTAGAGGGGCTGGCAACATTTGCCCCGCAGGATTTCAGATGCTGTGGACCACTGACTGAGATGGGAGTGGTAACTGCAGCGATTCTAGCTGTCCTACCACTGTATGCTGGGTGTATGTGCGTGGAGGGCAGAAAACTTTTCTTTTTAGCTCCTAAGTCTCTGGGTCAAGAAGAACCATATCCAGAATGGATGCAGACCACAAAATCCCAGACCTTGAGACTGATGATTGACTGGATAGACTTTGAGGATCTTGGTTGAATAGATTCAACATGTGGGAGGGACATGAATCTTGTCTATATGTATTGTTGTTGAGAAATATTCACTTTCTTCCTCTCACTCCCATGGAAGGAATACACTTATCAATGTCACTGATGATGAGTTTGGCCATGTGACTTGCTTTGGCCAAAAGAATGAGGGGAAACTGATGGTATACTGGTTCTGTGCATAGTCCTAAAGAGGACCTACATTTTTTGGCTTGCTCTCTTGTGCTTCTGCCATTGCCACAAGAAAGCAATGCCCAAGCCAGCATCCTGGTCCTGGAGTTAGATGAGTCACGTGGAGTGAATCCAAGCTGCCCCATCCACGCCAGCTAGATTAGCTGCCCCCAGCTGACCCATACAGCTGCCCAGCCCAGCCCAGCCTGGATTGGCCAACCCCCAGTTGACCCAGATTCAGGAGCTAAATAAATGCTTATTGTTACATGGAGCTGAAGCTTCGTGGATATCGTTATACAGCATGATTATGGCCATAGTTAATTGATAAAGAAGATGTGGCTGAACTGAATGACCAACATGGGCTTCTTAATACTGCGGCTCATCCAGTCTCAGGCAGCACTGAATAACTTTTGTCCCTGAAGCAGAGCAAAGATGCTTCCAGAGGCCTAATGTGGTGCAGTAGAGAAGGTGCAAAGCCCGAAGACGGGCTTTGAGAGAGGCAGAGGAGAGGGTGAACCAGGTATGCTCAGTTCCTCTTCCTGAGCATGCAGACAGCTAAGCGAGTCCTCCCTCTGGGAGAAGCAAGGCCAGGAGTAGGACTCTGGCTGTAGTCTTTCCCCCAGAAAACACCACCCAGGGAAGTGGTGGCACCCTGACACACAGCAAAGACTCTGGGAATGCGCTGAGGAAAGGAAACCTGCTAATTTCCTTTTCCTTGGATGTTTCCTTTGCTTATTTACCGGAGAGCCCTTCCTCAGTCCACTTAGTTACATCCCACAGAATGTTTTGAGTTTAAATACCTTCCATGTGGCTTGGCTTCAAACGCTCCAAGCGGAGTGCCAAGGTTTTCTCATGGAGAGGTGGACGGAGTATGGAAGGTACCTTCTACTCCCTCTAACCCAGTCCTGAAAACCCTCTTCCCTGTACTCCTTACAGTTTCAGGAGCCATCTCGGGCCTCATGCCCTACTCGCTGGCTCCGCTGCAGTGGCCCAATTTCTGTAATGGTTGATTGATCTCTTACTAGACCTGGGCCTTCCCTATGCATCTGTCAGGGCCGCCTCCCAGGGCTGAGCCCCTGCTTATGGTTCTTCTCCATGAGCCCCTTTGCCCAAGGCCAGTTGCTGGGTATCCTGAGGCTCCAGCTGCCTGCTGTGACTCTCTCCTTTTGCCTGCAGCAGAGCATAGAGGGTCTGCCAGCCCCCACCTGAACTACTCAAATGTGCTCATCAGATTTCCCCTCAAAGAGGGGATTCTGACATGAGGAGTGTTTGGGATTACACCTGGATCTGGTATGCATGGCTCTCAGCACATCATCTTAGATGTTCAGACTAGCTTGCTGGAAGAAGAGCCAGATATTGACTAAAATGCTAAACCTTGCCCACCCTCCACCCCCAGAGAGACAACGAACAAACAGCCAGTAAGTGCCTTAGCATTAAACATCTCTCGGCGATGGTGGAATAGTCAATTTTGACACTGCTAAGAAAAAATACGGCCTAATTTCTGTCCAAATGCACCAAATTTACTGCCCACGTTCTCATTAACTACTGTCAAAGAAGAAGCAGATAGACAAAATAAATTATGAAAAAATTACTTTTTTTTAATGTACAAAAAGACTTATTTACAAGTTGAGCATGTCATCTCAATTCATAGCATGTAGAAAAAGCTAAAAATGCTTTGGAGATACAAATTCGGCTGGATGATTCACCTAGCATATTTTCAGGGATGATGTCTTCTGTACAGACTATATACAGTGTGGGAATGGCTAGTGAAATCCTAGCTCAGGGAGTAAATGACCACCACAGAGCCCAGACCCCTGGACTTGCCCCAAGGCCGTTATTTGGACTTGGTCTTGACTTTGGACCCTAACATAGCATTTGATGTTCTGGGATGCAAAGGGCCCAGGTAAGGTGATGGCCCTGTCTTGCCTTGATAGTCAGTATCAAGCTCATAGTGGTACAGTTGGTTTTGGCAAGGTTGCCACAAATTCCACATGGAAAAGGGGTGAGGGTGTGTGTATTTGTGTGTGTGTAGTGGGGAAGATGCACCAGTTCACCTATAGTATGTTAAGAAATGATGTCTTCTGACACCAGTTCCAAATTCTATTTGGGGATGGGGCTTGGTCACACCAAACAGGAAAGTTCAGTGATGGTCCTTGAGTCCCAGGAATCAACTCCTTTGCCCTCTTGCCTTCAGCGAAAACACCATGCATGCCATCATTCTCTGAAATGAACGAGAGCAGAAGGATGGGAACCCAGAAGATACTAGAACTGCATGCTGCAGCTTGGAGTAGACCACTGGGCTGCCGGTGAGTGGAGGGCATGGCCTGGAAGAACATAAGCAGAGGCTGCTACTGGGCCCTGGGGTTTCCCGTGGTAAAGTGGGTGGACAGTGCATTGGAAAAACAGGATTGGGTAAACATGTGACTTCCTCTTCCTACAGGAAACCTCCAGGGTGGCCTGAGGCTGAACCTCGTGCACTCTAACCTTTTTGAGGTCTCATCCCACATTTGGCTCCCCTTGGTCCATCCCTAACCCACAGCAGCTCCAGCAGCCCCGAGGTATTTAGAAATAAGTGTCCTTTTCAGGAAGGGCTACATTCTACATGCATGAACACTGTAAACATGGTCTGGAGAGGCCAGGGTAGCTTTTGGGCATGCCCCTAGTATTACAATTTTTTCTTTCCTTATTCTGGTAATACCCCCATACTTTATTCATTCATGTACACTTGGACAGTCTGCCAGTTGCAAACTTGGCTTTGTAGGGTAGAGATGTCAGTTCTACCAAACCTGGAATCAGGATGTGCTTCCAAATCATCTAGGTAAAATCTTTTTTTTCCTCTGTGGCAAGGGACGTTAGAGGCCTCAAGAATTAAGCTTCAAAGAATTCTGGTGGCCCAGCAATTCCTTTTCCTTGTAGGCATTGGAACGAGAAGCTTATCTTCCTGGATTAGAATATCCATTATGGCTTTCAGATCCAAACCCAAATGTGGTTCTTCTACCCTCTCTCCTTGTGTACTTGGAAAGCCCTAGCCAAGGCAATCCCTCATTAGCCAAATGACAGAGGCAAAGGAGCCAGAGCAAAGTGGTCCTATAAACACCATAAGTGGGAAGCACTGTGTAAACAAGTTTTTCTTGTTGAGATTTTTTTCAGTGTTCTGAAAAATAATCCAAAAGAAGGCCAGACAAGATGCACATAAACTTGCCCTTAAAGCATTTCTGGTCTGAACCAGCAATTGGCAAACTCCCTCGGACCTATTAATACTATTTTGGAAAAAGATGAAAGGGACAACAGTCCTATGCTCTGGGAATGGATGGTTCCTCTGGGTCCACTCAGCACCAGGGGCTGGGGCCTTAGGTCATCATGTTCAGGAACTTGCTCTCCTCGGCCAGGCTGGTGAGCATAGAGCTCATGTCCCCGACGGCCATATTGCTGATGCCCGTGGGGATGGAGGGCAGAGTCAGGGAGTTCCGGGGGGTAGTGAGGCGGGAGGAGTTCTGGGAGAGGCTGTGGAGGAGGCTGGGGCTCAGGGTGCCCGACAGCAAGCTGGCGTGATCGCCGTCATCCATGATGGCATCAAAATCAATCTGGGCGGCCTCCAGGAGCTGGGAGTCCACAGTGCTGGATACCTGGTTGACCCCTGGTGAGGGCAAGGGCTGAGACTGGATGCTTTCTGAGCAGGCCTGTGGCTGCGGTGGCTGGGGCCTCATGACCTGGCAGCCTACGTGGTTTTCTAGGCCTCCATTCTGTTCATACATGTGGATCTGGCCATAGTAGTAGAGCATGTTGTGGTCCTGGGCCTCACCTGGGTCCTGTGGGGGCAGCTGAGAAGGCAGAGACACCATGGTGGCCATCGCTCCCTTGGGCACAGACTCTGCCATCTCCTGGTTGGCTGACACAGCAGCCATGGCATGGCCAGTAGCCCTGGCATAGGCGAGCTGCTGCCCAGCACGTACCGCACGGTGGCGGCCAGCAGGGCTGGGCTCAGGGGGTGGCCGGGGTTGCACTAGGCCAAAGCTTGATCCAGCCAGCCCAACTGTGCCCTGCTGGAGCTCCATGAAGCCAGGCTGGTGGGAAGGCAGATGGCTGGGGCCCTGGCGGTAGCCCTCCTGGTTCATGGAGGCTGTCAGGTGATGGCTCTGCTGTGGGTAGTTCTGGGCTGGGTGAGATGGCACCATCCCAGCCAGTGTGGAATTGGGAACCCCAAATTCCCTGCGGCTGCTACCCACCATGGTAGGGTCGGGAGCAACTTCCATTTGCTGGGGGAGCCCCAGGTGGCCTGGCTTGGCTGACAGGTTGCTGCAAGATGGGGGGAACTGGTTCAGGGCCCTACCCATGGCACTGGAGCTCAGCTGGGGGTGGGCTTGGCCGTAGGTGGTATGAGGGCTCACCGTGGTGGTCATACTGGAACACTGGCCACCTGTTCCTGGCTGCCGCAGCTGCTGCATATAATTTACCCTGGATGTGGAGGGGGCTCCACTGCAAGACTGAAGGTGTGGCTGTGTGCTCTCCAGGACCCCAGGGCTCGGCTGCAGGCCTTGTGGACTATAACCTGGGTACTGGCTGAAGGTTGGCTTCTGCTGTACCACAGCCAGGTTGCCCTGTGGAAAAGCTGGAGGCTTCACCTGCGTGGCCAGGACGTCCATGGTGCCCGAGCTCACCTCATTCCACTGCACAGGCATGCTGTTTTTGTTTAGGCTAGAGGAGGCCGCATAGCCCAGCTGGCAGTCTCCCAGCACCGGGGCAGAGGGGCCCATGTTGGAGTCCGGAGCCACCATCCTGCGCTGGCCGTGCAGCCCCGGGCTAGGCAATTTGGAGTGCTCAGAGAAGCAAGTGCTTTCCGGAGGATATACCTGCGGGGCACTCTCATCCAAGGCGCCACTGGCATGCGCCTTGATGTACTGCACCACGTCATCGGGCAGCACAAGGTCGTCCTCGGGCAGCACGAGGTTGCCCTCAGGCCCTGCACTGTCTGTCCCTGCCACCATGGCCTCCATCACCGTGTTCTCGCTGATGCTGGGCGGCCGGGGGGAGTAGACACTGCGGGTCAGGCTGCCGTCGGTGCTAATGGGACCCTGCAGGCGGAGGCTGCGCCTCTCGGGGGCACAGAGTGGCAGCGGTGTGGGGTTCACATCGTGGGCACTGTGGAAGCGCTGCACCCGTGGGGGAGCCAGGGCGTCGGGCCGCCTCACTGGGTCGCTGGCCCGCCGCGCCCCGCCTCCCGGAGCCTCGTGAGGGAAGGCGGGCGCAGGCCCCGCATGGCCATAGACCGGCCCGCCGCTGCCTCTCCGGGGTCCCAAGGCACGCTCGGGCATATCCAGCAGTGCCAGCCGGGCCCGTAGACTCCCGCGCTCCAGGCCTGGCAGCGGCGTGGGGGGCGG
>NW_006442484.1:5792823-5820921 GCF_000325575.1 Pteropus alecto
GTGGGGGCCGCGCCTGTGGCCGCTGCATACTTGGCCCGCAGGCTGTACTGCTGCGCCGGAGTCAGGCTGAGCGGCCCTGCGCCGCCTCCGCTGCACTGGCTGGCCTCACTTGAGCGCCGTGACGCATCGGTGGAGATGGGGTCGTAGGAGTCGGCAGAGCTGGCATGATGCGGGCGACCTGCGCCCAGAGGTGAGGCCTCGCTGGAGCGGCGGCTGGAGAAGTACGGCGAGATGCCGGAGGAGCGGCGACTCACTGTGTAGGCCGAGCTGACCGTGCTGGTGGAGCTGTCGCGGCGCTCTTGTAGGTGGCTCAACATGGTCACCTCGCCTGCAGACAGCTCCGACAGCCGTGGGTTTGGCAGCAGTCCTACCGGCCTGCCGCCCCCGCCGCTGCTGAAGTTTTCCAGGATGGAGCCTGTGGGAAAAGAGAAGGGTCAGCACGGCAGGGACTGAGGTTAGGGATGGGGTGCTCTGCCTGCTGTGACCAGACAGTCTGCATACCTGAAGCCCTAGAACCTGGAGCCCTTGAACAGGGCCTAAGACAGAGGAGACACTCAATTAGTGATTTCTGAATGGAAGGAGGAAGAAGGAACAGTAAGTGAATACGTGGTGACCCTTATTGCTAAGGATAGGCAAGTGGAAGCCAGAAGGCCTGACCCCTGTCTTGGCTCTCGCATTGTCTGGCGGCCCTGAATTCTCATTACGTCCGGTCCCGGTTTTTTTCCAGCTGTGGATACAATGTCCTCTCCATAGGACTGACTGAGTTATTGAGAAGAGCCCTGGAGGGCCCTGGCCACAGCCTCCCTGTACCATTACCATCTGTGAATGGGGGCTGCCAGTTGGGCTCCCTAGGACTGGGTTTACTGAGCAGGCTGTTTTTTGGGAGGGCCCAGAGACCCATATCCACAGAAGGGAGGAAAGACAGTAGAATGGGTAGGGAGAAATGAGCAGTGATGCAGGCCCAACAACAGCACCTGCTGACCTCAGGGGGAGCTTTGGGCCTCAAAAGGCCTTTACACCCCTGCAGTGATCAGTCATTGGATGTTAGCCACCCTGGGAAGAGATAACCTTGGATGAAGCAGCTGTCAGCAGTCCTGGCGATCTCTATAAGAGGCTGAGAGTTGAAGGCCATCTGCTAGCAGTTCCTTCAACAGCTGGGTCAAGTCCTCCCTTCAGGAGAGAGCTGGATGGTACAGTGTCCATGTCTCAATAATCCAGTCCTATTGGTCCACACTGGGCTGTCAGTCCCTGGAGGGCAGCCTAGATGCTTAGTGCCCCAGTGTGCCTGGTGCCTACCAGCATACTGCTTGGCACAGGGGCAGCACACAAGAAGTGCTTGGTGAAACTTCCTTATATCTCAAAGGCTTGATCAACATCTCCTGAGGCTGAACACAGGGCTGCCTCCTTCATGAAGTCCTCCCTTCCCTTCCCCAGTTGACATGCTTTCTTCCTCCTATGTATAGCTCTACACTGACCTCTGTCCTCAGTGCTATTTGGCTCATTCTTTGAGTGACTGTAACTCCGGTGGCATGGCCTTTTCACTATCTGCTCCTTCTAACCACAGGGACTGGCATTATATGACTCCTGCCTGGGGCATTTGTGATAGTGCCCAGAGCAGGTGCCTGATAAGTGACTGAATGACTTACGGGGAAGATGATGATGTGAGTGGGGTCTGCCTGTTTTTAGGGGGTTAAAGAATGCAGCATGGTGTAGTTGAAATAGCATGGGCTTTGCAGCTACTCAAGCCTGGCTTAAGTCTCAGCTCTGCTATTGATCTGAGTGAGGCACTTTTACCTCTCTGGGCCTCAGTTTCCTAATCTGTGCAATGGGCTGGTAAGAGCTATCCTATTGTGGGCATTCAGTGAGAGGACACATGATGCTTGATGGGCATGAACCTAGTGGGTGCTGCCCCAGGCTCTCTCCTGCCCAGCCCACATACCAGGGCCCCCACTCACCACTTCCCGGGAGGGGAGGCAGCTTGGTGTTCCGGGTGTGTGGAGCCGGCCCGGCCCATGAGCAGGAATCCTTGAGTGACTTGAGCTTCTCCTTTTTGAGCTGCTCTAACCGGTGCATGGCGGTCAGGTGTTGGCGCAGCTGCAGGCCACCAGTGGAGGGGTTGGCCAGGGCTGAAGTGTCGGCCCCCGGGGGCGTGTCATCTAGAGCTGTCAGGTCTCCCAGGCTCCCAGGCATGTCCACACCGCTGTCATTGTTGGGGGCACTGCCCAAGGGAGAGGGCTCGCTGCTGCAGGACGACTGGGCCCCAGGGCTGGACTGACACAGCTGCAGGGGATGTGGTGAGAAGGTGCAGACTCAGAGGTGTGAGAACCCACCTGGCTCCGCAATCACTATGCACTCTTGCACACCCGGGGGCTGGACCGAAGCTCCTGTATGGAGGAGCATTCAGAGCATTGCTTGTCTAAACCTCAGCTTCTCCAACTATACGATGGACCTGAACTGCCTGTGGGACAGTGTTAGTGGACGGATGGAAAGCATCCGGCATATAGAAGACATCCAGTTACTATCAGCCCCTCTTAACCCCACCCCGTGCTCCTAAGCTCTCCCAGATGGCATCTGGGCGAGAGCCCTACCTGCTGAGCTTTCAACATGTGGCCACTTTGAAGCTGTGCCCAAAGAGGCTGCCACAGTCGCATGAGGTTGACATGAAAAAAGGTACTTAAGCATTCCCAACAACTGTGATGTGCCCACAGTGAAGCAAGGAACAATGAAAGCCTACTGATTCGATGCCTTCTCAACAGGCCAGGGGCAGGTTGTTGGAAAGGGAAAGGACGAGCAGGGAGGCAGAACTGCTGGATGCAGCCCTTGCCTAAATGGCCACCAAATCAGCCCTCCCTCTGGGTCAGGGTGGAGGTGGGGCTGGGAGCTCATGGCACATATGGACAGTGCAGAACTCCACAGAACCCGGGATCTGAGCCCAAATGAGGCTTATGTTGGATGTGGCACTTCTGGTCTCATTTCTAGGCTGAATGTCCCCAATTCTGTACCTTTCCTTAGGAAGCTGCAATGCTCCATTCTGCTCATGTACCACCTGACATTCCTCAGTCCGGCACTGAAGACCCTCTATAGGTCAGTTCTTCCATCCCTGAAAGCCCTAACTCACACCTCCACTCTGCCTTGTCCCCCATGTCATCTTGGTCTCCACCACTTGCTCCCGCGCCTGCCAGCTTGACTCCTGCTGCCAGCCTTTGCCTGTTCCGATGGTCCCACCTGCAGCGCCTGCTGTTTACCTACCCAAACCCACCTTCCTGCATCCTGGACAGGCACCCAGCCCACCCTCACTCACGCCTGCCCGCCCACACCCCCACCGACCTCTCTGCTCACCTCAGTACCGTCTATCCTTAGGGGAGGTACAGTCGGGAAAAAGAGGTGGAGACAAAGAACAGGTGGTTAGAACAAAAGGAGTAGAGACCAGAGGGGCAAGGACTCAGAGACAGGACAGAGGAAAGGGGATCAGCTGGGGTGACTGGTGCTGGTTGGAAAGGCAGACACCAGGAACCACCCATGTCCCGTCAAAGACTGATCACGTGGGAGTAGACACCCCCATTACTTATACCCTGTCCAACAGAATGGGACCTGGCACAAGGCAGGTTCTATGGGAGGCCCAAGGTGGTGAAGGGAGGAAAAATCCAACCGGAGAGAGGAGGGACAACATTGCGCACTTATAGTAGGGGAGCCTGGGGTACAGCCCACAGCAGCAGTTGGGGCTCTGGGCCCCAGGTCGGGCTATGGAACTGCCCTTGCCTGCTGGGTTTGGCCTCCTGCAGGGCATGGACTTGGGCCTCTGCTGCCCAACTCTGCTTACCCCGGAGCTCTCGGTCTTGATGGCTTTGACGTGAAGGCAGTCCTCCATGGCCTGGCTGGTGCTGCTGGCCTCAGCACTCTCCTCAGAGCCCCGGCCACTGGGCTCGGTGCTGGCCTCATTGTCCCCATTCTCCTTGAGCAGCGGGGCCCGGAGGTGCACATCGTTGCGCTGCTTCTTGGTGACATGAGCATCTGGGCCGTGCACTGTTTTCACATGCTTCCGGAGAGAACTTGGGTCCGTGTATCGCTTGGTACAGCCTGGGATCTTGCAGATATAGGGTTTCTGGGAAGAGAAGCAGGCAGCATGATGGATGGGACATGAAGACAAACTCAGACTGGGCACATTCCTCATTCTCCTGAAGCCATGCCACTTCCTTCAGCAGAGCCTAACTGGCAGTCAGAAGGTGTTCAACCTGTTTGCAGCCATGCTCTCTGGATAGAACCACACCAGCCCCAGGGCAGCAGGAACCCGCCCCACCAACTTTGCCTGCCACCTTTTCCAGTGGGTAAGCACATGGTTAAGGGAGACTCCTCCACAAACTGGGGACATAGATCAGAGACTGGGGACACAGAGCCTGGTGTGAATACAATGCTGCCTCCCCTGTGACCAGGGCACTGAGATTTTTGATATCAGTAGTGAGTGTATTACCTGTTACACCTGTGAGACAGCATTAGAACCCTGAGCTCTCTGATGAGGAAAGACACATTCGGAGAGACAAAGAAGCTGGTTCCAAGTCACCCGGAATGAGAATCCAGGATTTCTGAACCTCAGTCCTAAGCTCATATACACTCCCCCCACACCCACATACATACATGCACACACACATACATGCACATTCACATGTGTATACATCCTTACACACACATCTACACACACTCAATACATATAAGCACACACACACACATGCACATGTACATGTACAATCACATATATACATATGCTTACAAATACATACCCACATACGTCCACATAATACATACACATATGCGCCATGTCCACATGCATACACTTACTAACACACACACACACACACACACACACACGCCATGTCCACATGCATACACACACTAACACACACACACACACACACACACACACACACACACACACACACCCTTCTCCAAGTCCAGCTCTTGTCTGTAGAGACTCTGAGGGGTTCAGATACCTTTATGAATTCCTCTAACTTCTTATAAGCATTTGGGACAATTCTCTTTGGGGTCCAAAGTGTATCTAAGCTTTTAGAAACGTTCTTTCCTGAGTTTACCTGAGTGACAGTATTTGATCAGTTGGGCTGGGACTGGGAGGTGGGTATAGTGTCCCATCAGCAAGGGGCTCACAGATTCAGAAGGACCAGGACCAGGATTAGGACTAGAAGTTAGTGCATGTCCTAGCCAGCTGCCTAGGCTGTGGGAGCAGCAACCTGCCACTGGGTGCTGAGCTCAGACAGTGGGTCAGTGGTGAGGAGGGGCACCTGGCAATTGGCCACCTAGCCTACAGATGTCTAGAAGCCATGGGGTGATGCATTTATGCATCTGTCAGTGGGCCATGCACACACCCTGTGCACACCCCACTCGGGTACCTCATTGGAGTGGGTGCGGTTCTGGTGCTTGGCACGGTCGGAGGCGTTGGAGAAGGCCTTGTTGCAGCCCTCGTGCTCACACACGTATGGCTTCTCCCCAGTGTGGGATCGCAGATGCGTCTTCAGGTTCTCCAGGCGAGAGTAGGCCTTCGAGCAGCCCTCAAACTGGGAAGAGGCGGGTTTGGTAAATAAAGGTGCCTCATACCCAATGCAGGAGCCTGACCTCGGGCCGGATACTGCCTCTTCCCCAGCCCCCATCTGCTCCATCTCACCGGTGCACCCAGGAGTGTGTACTTCAATAATAACATCTACTTTCCTCTCTGAACATGAAATTGACACATGACCACTCTAGAAAACTTGGAAAGGACTGAAAACTACAGAGAAGAAAATGAAAACCATTGCATGCAGGACATCCAATTAAGTCTCATTCTGGTGGCTTTGCAATTTATCCCCACACTTTTTTAAACCAAAATTGGGAACATATTATTTAGTTATGTATTCTGTTTGTTAAAATCAACAGCACACTGTGAGAATCTTCCCATATCATTAAAAACTTTGAATCTGTTATTTCTAACTGTTTCCTAATGTCCCTCCCTGATTAGAACTTTTCTGCGCATCAAAATGCGCTGAAAAAAAATCCAGAGTCCTCCACAGCCTTGAGTAAGCCAGCCGCCCTCACCTTCTCTCTGGTTGTGCTGATCTCCTTTGAGTTCCCTGACCCCACTGAGTTCTTCCAGGTGTGAGGCCTTTGCCCACATGGTCCCCTTTGGCTAGAGCTTTTCCCCTACCCCCACCTTCCCTGGCCCTGGAGTGGCTCACTTCTTCTCTATTTTTTAGGTAATCTCCTCTGAGAGCATTTCTCTAATATTATCAATCATAATAATTACCCTTTTCCCTTTATGCTCCCTCACACGATTTATAATGATCTTAATATTTTTGTTATCTGGCTTCCCACTAGGATACGAGCTCCACGAGAGCAAGATCTTTTAGGTCTTGTTCATTTCTGTGTCCCTAGTATTTACTGCCCAATGAAAAGAAACATTTTTGGCAAGAAAAAAAGGAAGAAAGGCATGAGAGAGTGGCGGAGAGAGAGGGAGAGAAGAAGGGTTATTGTAGGAGATTCTGCACCTATTTTAAAGATACTGCAGTTGCACCCAATGTGCTTTTGGAAATTGCCCTCAGAATGACATGTGAACCCCAGCAGGAGCTGTCTCGGTCTCGGCATCCTCCCCTTTATTCCTGACCAGTCTGACTGAGTGCACTTGGCTCCAAATGCCTTTTATCTGTTTTGCAACTCACAGCTCATATCAGAGGGCTATGGTTTGCTACAACTCAGGATGTTAAGAAAATAACTTCCTGCAAAGGACTCAGAAGAGCCAACACAATCTTGCAAAAGGAGGACAAATTTGGAGGACTGACACCACCCAATTTCAAAACTTACTATATAATTATGGTAATCAAGATTGTGTGCTACTGGCATAAGGACAGACGTGGAGGTCAATGAAATAGAGTAAGAGTTCAAAAACAAACTCATATATATAGGGCCAACTCATTTTCAGCAAGGGTACCAAGATCATTCAATGAAGAAAGAACTGTCTCTTTAACAAATAGGATTGGGCCAATTGCAAAACCATATGCCAAAGAATGAAGTTGGACCCTTATCTCACACCATATAAAAAAATTGACTCAATATGGTTTAAAGACCCAAATGAAAGAGTTACCCTATAAGATTATGTGTACATATTAAATTTATATTTATGTAAATAAAACTATATATTTATAAACTATAAAACTCAGAAAAAAACATAGGGGTAAATCTTCGTGACCTTAGATTAGGCAATGGTTTCTTAGATATGACGCCGAAAGCTCAAGCAATTAAAAAATTGGATTTTGTCAAAATTAAAAACTTTTGTGCTTCAAAGGAACTATCAAGAAAATGAAAAGAAAACCCACAGAATGAGAGAAAATATTTGCGAGGCACATATATGATAAGGGTCTAGAAAACCGCTACAATTGAACAATAAAGACAAATAACTCGATTTAAAAATGGGCAAAATATTTGAGTAGACATTTCTCCAAAGAAGGTATAGTAAAAGGCTGATAAGCACATGAAAAGATACTCAACATCATCTGTCATTAGGGAAATGCTAATCAAAACCATAATGAGATGCCACTTCGCATCCACTATGACAACTATGACCAAAAGACAGCCCATGTGCCAACAAGGTTGTGGAGAAATCAGAACCCTCACACATTGCTGGTGAAAATATAAAATCATGCAGCCTTTTTGTAAATCAGCCTGGCTAGTCCTCGAAAAGTTAAACGTAGGAGTTATCATATGACCCAGCAATTCTACTCTAGGTGCATACACAAGAGAACTGAAAATAGGTCCACACAAAAACTTGTACACAAATATTCCTAGAAGCATATTCATAATAGCCAAAAAGGGAAAATAAGGAAAATATCCATCAACTGATGAATATATTAAAAAACTAGGATCTCTCTCATACAATGGAATATCATTTAGTTATATAAAGAAATAAAGAGCCGATACATGCTACAACGTGAATGAATCTTGAAAACATGCTATGTAAATAGAGTCAGGCACAAAACCTACACATGGTATAATTTTATCTTTATAAACTGTCCAGAACATGCAAATTCATAGAGATAGGAAGATCAGTGGTTGTCAGGGAATGGGGGAAAAAGAGAATAGGAAGTGGCCGTTAATAGGTATGAAGTTTCTATTCGGGAATATGAAAATATTCTGGAATTTGCTAGTAATTCACAAATTTGTGACTATACTAAAAATCACTGAATTGTACATTTTTTTTAAAAAAAGTGGTGAACTTTATAGCATATGAAATTTATCTCCATTAAAAATATAACTTGCTAACCAAAGTAGCATATTTCATTGAACCCTGGACCACCACCCCTTTTAAGACAGCCTGATTTCAGAGATATTAAAATGTCTCAGAATTTATGAAATATGGCAATTCAAAAAGAAGAGTTCCCGTAGGTTATAGTGGCAGCCACATCAGTGCATCACTAGACCAGCTCCACTTTTAAAGAAAGATCAATTTCTGTGTATTAAAAAAAATGTCTCACTAATTTCAGCCACAGATCCTGTTGACTCCATAAGGGAGGTTTTCTAAAATGTCTTGTGTTCATTTCTTCTTCTTTTTTTTAACTCAGCCATAGAGATTTTTAACCCATCATTGCTCAAGCTGCAAGTCACCAGTGGAGCTTTTCTCTGCGGGGGCCAGACTTCAGTGTGCTATCGAGCCAGCTCCTCTTTCTGAGGTCACCCAGCCACGTGAACTGTGGAAGTACAGCTGTGCTTTGGTGTTCACAGTCACATAGAAAACCAGCACATCCCTACTGTAGTTATACTCCCTGAAAGAGAGTAAGTCAAAGTTCTGGGACAACAGACAGCCAAGGGGCCTTGAGGACCAAGACAAGCAGAAGGCCTAGGGAAGGAGCAGACTGATGACCCATGGGCAAGGCCTGTCCCAGGGCCGCTGCTGTGGCCCATTCCACCCAGGTTTCCTGTGGTCAGCCATGACCCACCCACCTGGCCAGTGAGGCTGGCCCTACAGACACTGCATGAGGAAGGGCTGTTTCCGAGGGCCCACTTACTGTGCACTTGTGGGGCTTCTCGCCTGTGTGCCGGCGCATGTGCACCACCAGCATGTACTGCGCCTTGAAGGGCTTCTGCTCCCGTGTGCAGGCCTGCCAGCGGCACACAAACTCCTTCTTCTCCCCGTGGATGTGCTCATTGTTGATGTGCTGCCGGGAACAAGCCCATGGAAGTGAGCCCGGCCCCCGACCTAGTATGTGCAGACCAACCCCCTCCCCATAGACCACCACCCACTATGTGCGGACCACCCACCCAACAAGACCACATCTCTATGCCAAGCCACACCTCCTCATGAGTTATCATTAGCGGCCACTAAGTGAAGATGTACTGTGTGCTAATGTCTCTCCCGCATTTTCCAATTAGTCATCAAAGTGACCATCTATGATGGTCAAAGGTATCCCGCTCACCCCGGACTGGGGTCTAGGATCTGATATATGCTCCTGGGCTGCAAATAGGCACTAATTAACTGCAGCAAGGCAGGCATGCGCATGGTGGGTGCATGAGAAGCCTCTCCTGAGCTTGTCCCTATTGTTCCAGAGACTTTTAAATTAAATTGTTTATTATAATAGAAATGTAAATGCATCCTCATCTCTATTTTTGACAATAACTCAGTGGTTCCCAACCTTTTTGGCACCAGGGGCCAGTGCTCCTATGAGATTCTAATGCCCGACGATCTGAGGTGGAGCTGAGGTGGTGATGCTAGCGCTGGGGAGTGGCTGCAAATACAGATGGAGCTTCGCTTGCTCACCCGCCATTCACCTCCTGCGGTGCAGCCTGATTCCTAACAGGCCACAGACCGGTGCCAGTCCGCGGCCCGGGGGTTGGGGATCCTTGCAATAACCCTTTTCGCAAAGGTCCAGATTATTAAATTGCCCAGTGCCTGGGCAGTAAGTGAGATTCTGACCCTGTCCATGGGCTCTGGGCACTGTGCAATGCTGCACCTGCGACAAAATGGCCCAGGAGAGTAAGCAGGATAGCCAAAGACAGTGCAACTAACCCGGCAGCATGGCAGTGCGAGCCCTGCTTGTCAGGCAAGTGGGTCCATCTCAGGCGAATCTTGGAATTTGTGGCAAACAGCTTTCTCTGGAAGGTGGTTCTCAGACCCATCCCAGCCCTCACTGCTCTGGCCAAGAATATGGAGGCTAACTTTTCTATTTTTCCCACTCCTTGCACCCACATCTTCTGGCCTTTGCCCTGGTCTAACACCTGTGTGACGCCTGGAGTAGTTTCTCCTGTGATGTGGAGCCACAGGCCAGTGAGGCTTTCTGTCACAGGTAGAGCAAGCAGCCCCAGGTAGACCCTTTGGATTTCAGTCACTTGCATCGATTATTTAACTGAAGGCTTCAGTCCTCACTGGAGCAGGGGCATTACTGCCCCTGAACTTGGGGTGTGTTGATACGTGTGTGGGGCCTCTAGGACTTAGTCCCTAATCTTTTGGGTTACCCAGGGAGTAGGAATAGGTGGTATTAGTCACTCTACACAGTAAAGTGAAAGAGTCCTCCTGCTTCCTCTTCCACTGGGGCTTCTCTCTAAAGGCCACCAGGGAGCCTCCTGAAGTCCCATCCAGGTCCCATCCTTCCCCTTCCATCTCCCTCTTGGTTCAAGGTAGTGTCCTGCCGGTGTGCGAGTTGTGAGTCACTCTGGGTCCACTTCTCCACAGGGTGATGAGAAGGGCAGAATGTTCAGGTCTTGGAGACCCATTCTCTCTAGCCTCATCCCATTCTCTCTGTTCTCAGTTCCCTGTCCACTTTCACTTCCTCCCACAACCTCTTGACCTGTGCTGCCTAGTACAGTAGCTACTTGTCACTTGTGCTTTGAGCTTTTGAAATGTGGGTGCTCCCAACTGGGATGGGCTGTAAGTATAAACATATCTGTTTCGAAGACTGAGAATGGAAAAAAAAAGAAGTAAAATATTTCGATATTTTGTTTTATATTGATTACATGTCGAAATGATAATATTTTAGATATAATAGGTTAAATATATTATTAAAATTAATTTCCTTTTTACATGTGCTCCTACATAATGTAAAATCACACATGTGACTGGCATCGTGGCTTGCAGTATCCTCCTACTGGACGGTGCTACTATGGATCTTTGCAGCCTACAAGGCTGTCTGAGAGCTGAGCATCTAGGCACTGGCAGCACCTCACTCTGAAACACAGAAAACCACCGGCCCTCATACTGTGAGTAATGGGCTCAAATGTCATGCATGCAAATGCCACGGTTGCAGCAAGTGAAACCTACAACATTTTGAACTTCCAGGGAAATCTTATCATATTAGCCTCACTTTTGATTTTTAAAGCTTTTCAAATGATAGAAATGTGTCCTGACAACGTCTTTCATTTTTTTGCTAATTGGTTTACTTAGCAACAAATTGTTAATAATCGACTGGGAGGCTCCAGTTCGCTTGGGTGCTGGCCACCATTTATTTTCCCAGGGAGCAGAGAGACAGAGCTGGGCAGAGGGGCCTGGCTCCCCTCTCACAGGAGCCTGCTCTTTTCAGGGTCAAATGGAGGCGATCACCTACATCTGCAGTGACAGTCTTGGGCACAGATAGAAGCCTGCAGCCGAAGCCTTCCTTCCCACATTGGACCTCTCTGCCTTTATTGGAGGAATTCCCTCCTTACTCTTCGAGACGGGCCCACTCATCACTGAGCACGTCGCTTAGGTCCTGGTCTCCACTCCTCTGCCTGGGCCCTCTCCCGGGCCTGGATGCTGTCCCTTCTCTTGTCTTCCAATGGAATCCGATCTGTCCTACAACTCATAGTTCCCATGCCCCTTCTCCATCTTGGACTCACTGACCCAAGGAGGTGGTACAGGTTGGAAAATTATGTTAGATTCCAGAGGGATTAGAGAAGATCTCACTTCACAGGTTCTATGTCAGCTGCAATGGTTTGCTGGGAAATTTTAGGCTGAAAATGGGAAAAGAAAAACCAAAACACAAAAGAAACCTACAGTATTGGAGAGCAAGTCACACAAATAGCAGAAGCAGAGGGAGTGGGTGATGTTCTAAATGCTGAGTTCACAGTGCTGGGGAGAAGGAATCTTGTTTGTGGTGGCTTCTGGATGGGAACGGTACATGCCACACGTGTGTGTGTGTGTGTGTGTGTGTGTGTGTGTCTAGTCTACCCAGCATTTGAAATGCTAATTTACTGTAGAGTTCATCTTTACAGATACTCCTTAACAAAGGAGTGTGTGTTGAGGCGGAATGGGGGCTTATTCTTGAATTTAAATTCTTTCCTGGACTTAGATATACTCAAGACTGGCAGGGGGAACAGGGAGAAGGAGGAAGGAGGGAGCTACCATGTATGGAATGCTGCTCGCTCTTTGCTAAGTGCTTATGTTGGCATCACATTCAATCTCTACCCTTCTGTGGGATAGGATTCCCTCCTCTTCCACATGAGAAGAAACTGAGGATCACAGAAGTTAAGTGACTTGTTCAGAACTCAGCTTGCTGTAGTGGAGCCAGGTTCAAAGACACGTGCCTCCCATGCTGAGCCCCCCGCTCCTGCTCTTCCCACTGCATAAACTGCCCCTGACTACAGTCGCAATGGATGCTGCTGTAGAAGAGTTTACAGTGGGGACCAATGACATAACCTGAAGGGCACACCCAACTTCCGTGGCTTCCTCTGGTCTCTTGATCTGTCAGTACCCAGGCATTTTTAAGCAGCCCTTGCTCTGATATGGGTGTAAACACCCATCTGCACCTGTGTGTACTGGGTCTCTGAGAATGGTCTCCAGGAGGAAATCACCGACTCCTTCCTCCATGGGAGAAACTTCTTTTAGGTTTCAGGGTCAGGTTTGTTATTACCTTGTGGACGCCGGCTGATTTAACTAATCTTATTTTCCTCTTTGCATTGTTTGCTAGAAAGCTCAGAAAATAGATTTATATGTGAAGTATAGCTCAGAGGACTTGGGTATTTTCATACTAACTTGACTCCTGGCATCTTTTTCATTCCTTTTCCTCTAATTTTCTCATTTTCTTATTTTTATTTTAATCTCTTATTATACTCCATATGTATTTGTAAGCTCCCTTTTAGAAATAGGCAGAGCACAGGTAAATAATCGTGCCTCCCACTTGCACAGGATGTGGCCCAGGGCATCTCCTAGAGCCCTTTCTCTCCAACAGAGGTCTGGAAGGCTGGGGGCTCCATGTGGTCTGGGCTTTGCCCTGGGTTGGCACTGCAGTTTAGAGGCTTACATGCACCAGCTGCTCCTGGGTGTCGTACTCCTTGGTGCAGTCCTCCCAGTGGCAGTTGGTCTCATAGATGACCACCTCGGCCTCCTGCTTACAGTCGTCCCTGTCTAGGTCTTCCTTGAGGTCAGCCAGCTGCTCCTGGGGGAGAAGCAGGGCACACAAACCCATGTGAGCTTTGTCCAGCCACCTGGTCCTAAGGCAGCCCTAGGCAGATTATGCCAAGGACACTGGGCTGGTACAGGTGTGGACACACATGCATGCACACATACACATGCACACATACACGCACACGCACTCATGAGATTTCTCAGCCCCTCTCCTCAGCTGGCTCTCACCCATTACTCTCCCTTCACACAGCCATCCTGGGACTCCTCTTTCCTCTCTAATTCCAGCTTATTATCACCAAGGTGTCCCATCACATCCTGGGTCAACTGATAAGGCAAAGAAAACAGGAGAAAGCAGGGCAGTGACTTGCTTATTTGGTTTGGTTTCCCCTGGAGGGAGCTGGGTTGGGCTCCAATGGCTTGGGGATACGGCATTTTTATTCATAGTGCGTATGGGGCTGCTCCCTCCCCACTGGAGGCAAGAGAAACCCATCATGCATCTGGCCTGGTCCTTCAGACCTCTCACTCTCGCACTGCTCCTCCTCCCAGGGCACACAGGGCACCCTGGGTTCGCTCCCAGGACAGCACTCTAGACAAATGCTCTGCAGGCATATTCTCCCAGAAGCAGTCTCCCCTCTAACAGCCCTACAATGTGGGTGCTTGTATTCTTGTGCTGCAGTTGGAAAAACAGGTTCAGGGAGGGGCTGACTCACCCTCCCCAGGACACACAGTGAGTGGAAGCCTAGATCTAAACTTGAGTCTCC
The DNA here is from genome assembly GCF_000325575.1 of Pteropus alecto. NCBI lineage: Eukaryota > Metazoa > Chordata > Mammalia > Chiroptera > Pteropodidae > Pteropus > Pteropus alecto. Next base: position 5,806,930 of record NW_006442484.1, read on the forward strand.
TGAGGATGATAGGGCTCATGTGTACCCCTTCCGAGGTGGCAAAAGAAAGGTCCCTGAGATAGGCCTTCACTTGATCACAGGTGCTTGGGATTCTTTTCAAGGAGGACAAAACCTTTTACTCCAAAACCAGCAACAGACTGAGAATCAACCCCACGGGGCTGCTTCATCCCAGCTAATGCTGACACAGAGCTGGCCAGGGGCAGCCTCCAAGCAGGAAACACGGGAACATGCTGGAGGTATCAGGAGCTAGGGGGAGGGAGGGGCACGGATGTCCCAGGTTGGGAGGAAGGCCCAGCGAGGACCTCCAGAGGATGTCAAGGACTCCCCAGTATATCACTGGCCTGCTAGGCAGACTCAGAGCAAAGCTAGGCAAGGAGGCAGATGTCAGAATGACTTGCTTTACATTTCAGACTATCTATAAAATGGCGGGAATGTTCTGTCTTTCAAAAAAGCCTTTTGGGCAAACATTTATAGCTCAGGCTAAGGGGGACAACCTCACCCCATAGTCAAGAGCCCCCAGAGGCTCCAGACATTCAGCGAAGCAGAGGCCACAGCCCCCCCACATGAGCCTCACTCCTAATGCTGAGTCCATTTCTAGGGGCAGAAATGAGCCTCATGACTCCTGGTACTGGCCGGACTCACACTCCTGACAGACTTTCCACTGGAACTACAAAAGACTCCTACAGGAGGGGACCTCTGGTTGATTTTGAGCGTACCTTTCCATTAACACATGTGTTCTGAAAAGGGAAACGATGATGTGTTGTCCAAGAAGTCCCCAGGCAGCACTGGGTCCCATTAAATGGAAGGCGCAGAAGGGCCTCTGCCCAAATCTTGAGCAAAGGGAGGGCTGGGGGCTGGGGCCTCTCAATACCCGTTCTGCACTTTCAGGAAAACTGGACATGGACTCATTATTTCTATAAGTTGCATGCCCTGGTGATTTCAAAGAAGACTTGAAGAAGCTGCTGGAGGACAGTGTAGAGGCAGTGGGTACGCTCAGGCCTCCAGATCAAGCCGGGTGTCATCCTAGCCCACGAGTTTAAGGGCTTAGGCAGAGAGGAGGGAGTCATTGTGCTGTACTTTCTGCCAAGGGAAAGCATGCCCATGCACCGTGCAAATGAGTCCGGTCACTGAATCAGGACACTGAGCAACACGGTGACAACCTCCTTACAATAAACAACTTTCCTTCTACTGACACAAGTGAAGAGCCAAGCCAGGCAAAGAGGGTTTTGTGGGGCTCCGTGGGCTGGTGGAAGTCGGGCAGAGGGCCCCCTGGTGCTCGGCACAGCCTCGGCCCCATCTCCACTGCTCCTGTGTGCTTATCTCCCTAGGATATGTGCCATCCTCATCAATTTCAACAGCCCCTGATGATGGCTGGCCTTGTGGAAACCATGCATCATGCTGAGATGCTTTGGCGTCAGCGAGAGGAGAAGAATCTGTCACCAGCTTCTCTGTTTGCCTGATAATAACAGGACCCAATATTTCATAAAAATTAAGTGCCTGGAGCATGCCCGATGGTTTACAGGTTTGATAAAAGATGGTGTGGCAGATGCAGGGGAGTTGGGGACAGGAGGCCCTGAGCATCTTTGGTGTCAAAACTGGTGATTCTGCAGTAACAATGGAGACCAGGACACCATAAGAAGCTTGGGGGCGGGGGAGGGCGGGGCAAGAGGCTTGCCCTTGAGGTCAGCATTCACATCTAGCCCTTCCCATGACAGGGCTCTGCTCCAAGATTTACAGAGGGACCTGCACAAGGATCTCAGTCTACGGCAGAGCCATCCAGGACTGTGGGCTGTTCCGTTCCTCACCTTCCCACTGAGAATCACTTCCCTTTCTTCCCTCAGCACCGTACCATTCATCCCCTCAAATGTGCACTGAGTCCTTAGAAAATATGATTTTGCAGCTACTGTGTGCCAGTCTCTGTGTAAACCCTGGTGACCTGGAACCGAACCAGGCACTTCTCCCAAAGTGCCGCCTCTTCAAAGCTCACAGTGCTGTGCAGGAGGCAGACAAAGTGACCCAGAGGCTAGAATGGGTGTCTGCACAGCTGCAAGCCCTATTATCCAGGAGAGTCAGGAAAGGCTGAAGTGTCAGCAAAAAGGATGGCGTAGGGGGCAGAGTTCCAGGGAGAGGTAGCAACTAGATAGGAGCCTGAGCCATTCAGGTGATGTGAACAACTCAGTTTGACTAGGACTTGTGCTGCATGAGGGTAAGGTTTGGGTGGAGAGATGGCTGCAGCCCCAGAGATACGTATGTACACACACACACACACACACACACACACACACACTCATTATTTCTCTCCCTTCCTCCCTCTCTCCTTCCCTCCCTTTTTTCTTTCTCTTTTTTATTCAGCACGTGTTTGATAGCACATAATGTGCAGGGTGCTGGGGACAAAGCTCTGGTGCACTCTGCCCTCTCCGGTTCACTCATTTGCTCATTCGTTCATGCAGGCAGCCATCTGTTCATCCATTCACCAAAAGGGTCTCGATCCCAAGTCAGCTGTCCCAGAGGAGACAAGGCCTGGCTCCAGCCTGAGAAGGGTAAGGACGGCCAGCAGGTTACCTGTGTCAGAGTCAATGGGGAGGCTGGCCGCAGGCCCTCAGCCTCAGTCTTGACCTTGCTGCGCTTATGAATGACGATAGGGTTGACGGTGCTGCTCACAGCCGACTCGCTGTTCTGCTTGTTCTGAGGGAGGTTGCATAGGAGAGCGTGTCACTTTCAGAGAGTACATTGTGTTTGGGCTTTACCTCTGGGACCCTCCCCACACAGACTAGACATCTAGGCCAACCCTTGTGTTTGAAGTTTGAGAAACTGAGTCCTCTGAGCTCAGTCCTCTAGCCAGGGGCACGGCCAAGAGAGAGCCCAGAGCTCAGCCTGTCAGCACCTCCATCCCCACCATCCACGGAAGTGGGACAGGCCATCTCTCTGGAAAATGCTGGGTACCCTCACTCCTGACCTGACAGCCTCAACTTCTCAGCCCTCCAGGGCAGCGGCCTGCCCAGTCCAGGGAGCAGATTCTGAAAAGGGCCAGTTACTCAGAACAAGGGAGCCAGAGCTGCAGGATCAGGTTGTGTGATAAAAACCGACAGCTACCGTCTGAAGGGAGGAGCTAGGCGGCAGCTTGGAGACCTGGGATGGAGAAGGAGGACATCCTGGAAGAGGTGCTGCTCTAGGATATTGTGGCATCTGGTCTTCCTCCCTGTCAGCACACGGTCATATCTAGGCTCTGCTCTGCCAAGTGGGTGGCCTGGGCAGTCACTTCCCCCCAAGAACCGTCATTGTGAGTACTAACCAAGATCTGGGTCTACATGGGGTTCTGTGCACACACGAACTTGTATATATGTACAATGACCCAGTGTAGGTGGCAGACTCCACTATGCAGATGCATTAGCTCATGCTGAAAAAGCTTTCAGGAAAGTAGGGTCCAAAACACAGTCTAATCAATTCCAAAGCCTGTGCCCTTCCCGCTATCCAATACTGTCTCTATAACTCCATTTCCTTATCTGTAAAATAGGACTTCGTTCATCCACAAAATACTAACAACACCTACTGTGTGCCAGACACTGCGTGAATATGCCCAGTCTTGACAAAGGCTCTTTCAAAAGGTCAAATGAGATGGCCTTTGGTAATCCATGCTGTAAAACGAAACTGTACTACTTTATTATCCATTAGTCCATCCATTTCATATGCTGTGTATGGACTACCTACATTGTGCCAGACTCGGTGAATTCTAGGGTTTTTCCATCTACTCATTGTGTTTATTGGCCAGGTGACCATAGAGCTGAGGCCGGGTGCTAGCCCACGGTGATTGGGGTGGTATTAAGATCCAGCTCAGATCTCCTGACCCAGCATCCAGTTCAAGGCCCTTTCAATCACATGGCCTCTGCCCAGAATGCATCCCACCAGCCAGAACTGCACAGAGTCCTTCCACAAGTTCTCAGTGTGAGAAGGCAATGATTAGCCCTCGAGGGGTTCGAAAGAGTATCTGGTGGTCCAACCCCTGCTCTCTGTACCCACCCACCTGGTTGGTGTCACTCAGACAGTTGCTGCTGCTGCTGCTGATCTGAGTGGGCGTGGCATTGATGGAGGTGAGGGCTATAGGCTGCTGGGCCAGGAAGGTGGGTGAGGGCTGGATCAGGGGTGGCGTGTGTCCGAAGGCCGAGCCTAGGCCCCTCTGCTGGCTCAGGATCTGCTGGTAGGCCACGGGGTTGATGGGATGGGGGAAGGTGAAGGCTGGGCTGCAAAGAAGAGCAGATAAGGTGATGGAGCCCAGGCTAAGGAGGGGTGGGGAGCAGGGCTCCATTAGGCTAACACTTCATAGGCAGAGAGAACCTCATCATTGCTTTACCTCATTCAGGAACCAGCAGTTGCTCCCCACCGCCTGCCATCTCAGGCCTCATCTTCTGTGTTTTGCCCCCAGACACTGCCCCAGGGTTGGCCCATAGGAGGTACCAGGCTTCATCTCACCTCCACACGCTGGCCCTTCATCACTCTGACACCTGAGATGCACCCTTGCATCGCTGCTCTCTATTTGAACCCCATTTGGCCTCTGAGGCCTGTTCTAATGCCTCCTCATCCAGGAAGTGTGCCATGAGCCCTCCAGCTCATATTGTCTTCTTGCTTCTTTAACTTCTACCACACTTCTAGGCTCTATCATGCTACCTCATATACGCCGCTCTTTCAAGAACAGGATGCTGAGGCAATAATGGTGACCTCTGAGCCGTAAAAGATGCTGTGGCCTCCTCCTTGCTCTCTCTCTGATCACTCGCTCTGAGGGTTCAGGGCACTGTGCGTGGGGGAAACTGAATGCCATGTTGTGAGGACACTCGAGCAGCCTTATGGAGAGGCTCCCATAATAAAAAACTAAAGCTCCTGCCAACAGCCATGTGACTGGCTATCTTGGTAAAAGAACCCCAGGCCCAGTGGTCTTCAGGGGACTACAGCCCTGTCTGGCACCTTGATTGTGGCTTCATGGGAGATCCTCAGAGATGGTGTGAGATGATAAATGCTTGTTTTAAAGTGCTAAGTTTAGAAGCAATTTGTTATACAGCAAAAGAGAACTAAGAGATTTGTTATCACTTCTATTTCTGAGTCCTTTGGCCAAGCTCTCTTGACAGTCCAAACACCTTCCGGCCTCTTTCAGGACAGTCAGGGGAAGAACATGGGTTTTAATCAAGTCGGTTGGGCTCTGAGTCCTTAAAACAGTCAAGGGCTGCACAGAGGGGGCAGGGGTGAATGGTGTTGATGAGGTTTGGGTGTGCCATGGTGTGACCACAGTGGGAAGACTGCTGCCGGCCGTAGACTTGCACGGCCCAAGTCAGTGCCACACCGTGTGTGGCCCCCAACGCTGGTCAATGGCTTGGCTGCTCCATGACACCCACTGAAATACTAGGAAAGTGACCTTTGACTTCACCTTTGATTTCATGATCGAATCTCATGACAGGCCCGGTAAGTCTTACGTTTCACATTTCACATCAGAAATTGTGTTTGGGGCATGAATGAGGAGGAGCACATGAGGACATACTCAAATATTGGCACATTTCAATTTTCACATTCTTGGTTTGAATTCATAAAAAGAGGCAAGTATGCTGATTCACAACTGCAATAAGAACTGTCTTTCTCCTCGGTTCAAAAGCATGGACCCTTCCCACTAGTCCCCTCAGCCCGGCTACCAACCCTCGGCCCTCTTCCTGCAGGCTGGGCTCACCTGAGAGTGCCCGCCGACAGGTGCCCGTAGGAGCCACTGGCTGCTGAGCTGCTGCGCGAGTTGTTGATGTAGGCCACCAGTGAGTTGGGCGAGGTCCGGATCATCCTTTGTAGGTCGAGGCTGGCGTCCGAGAGTGGGGAGATGGACAGCGCTCGCTTTCGGCTCAGGCGCGGTGTCACCCGTGGGCTGGAGAAACGTGACACTGTGGGACGACCAACCAAACTCACATCAGTACAGTGTCTATATGGGAGATGAAGTGGGGGAAAGGAGATTGGCAGGTGGGGGACAGGAAGAGCCTGTGAGGATGGTGTAAGGGAAACTGGAACTCTGTCATGTGCTCTTGGGCAAGCAACATATCCTTTCTCAGTCTCAGTTTGCTCATCTATAAAATAAGACTGGTCCACACAGGTATGGTGAGCATTTGAGAGGCACAGGTCAGGTGCTTGAATGAGTGAATATAAGCACTGAACATATGTTAGCACTTTTCCTATTCGATATGCAGAGACCAGGGCTGGGTCCAGCCATGCTTAAGGCATGACAGAGAAGTGCACAAACCAGTAATGAACCATCCACGAAGCCAGCACCAGGTCAAGAAACAGAGCACAGTGAGTGCCCAGAAGCCCTCCCTACTTCCGAACGCATCCGAAGGGCAGCCATTATCTTGGCTTCCTGTTTTTGAGTATTTGCTTATTATGGAAATGGAAATCCTTTCTTAATCAGCTTCTTCATCTAATGTTATAGTTTGTAAGATTTCTCAGTGCTGCAGTGCGTGGCAGTAACTGGCTCTTTTTAATTGCTATAGAGAATTCCACTGGGTGACTGTGTGGCCAGGGCAGCCTGCTGTCTCTCTGGAGGAGGGGACCTATGGAGTCTGAGCGGATCTGAGCAGGCAGAAGAGAGGAAGGCGGGCATTGCAAGCCCAGAAACAGCCAAGCAGAGGCACGGAGGTGAGCTGGGCCAGGTTGTGTGTAGCAGAGGGTGTGTTTAAGCAGTCACTAGAGTTGTTTACAGGCAACCCTTCCAGCCCAAAGGGAACCTGAAGGCTATTGAAGGGAGGACGAGTGGGCAGGGGCCGGCGGGACACAGAGAGGCTGTTCCAGGCAGGTATTCGAAATGCAATGTGAAGCATTTATCTGGCCCTGCTATGCGCCAGGCGCTTCTCGTGCATTCCCTCATTTCCTCCTCACCACAGCCCTGGAGGTCCGCACTAACAGACCCCTTTACAAGAAGAAACTTGGGGTTAGGGAGGGTCCAGACAGGGCAGAAACCTTGGCAGGTGGAGAGTTGTCCAGTGATGTTATCAGACCATTTATAGGCCACTGTTTTGTCCAGAGGAGAGACCCAGAGAGTAGATTGGGGTGGGGGCTGCAAGAAGAGCAGTCTGGAGCAACTGCCGGAGAGCCCTGGGGTGCAGGGAGCCCCGGCCTGGGGCAGGACTTCCTCCTTTCCTGCAGTTATGTATGGACAGTAGTCTCCTTTTACTCTCGGGAGATACATTTTAAGACCCCCAGTGGATGCCTGAAACCGCCGATGGTACCAAATCCTATATATAGACTATGATTTTTTCTGTACATACCTATCTTTTCATGTCAGTATTTACTGAATGCCTCACAGGTGCTAAGTACTGTTCTAAGCACGTTAAAGTATTAAGCAGTTTAATCTTCACAACTGCCCTATAAGGAAGGGGCAATCATTATCCTCATTTCACAAATGACAAAACAAGTACCTTGCCCAAGGCTACATAGCCTTAATGGAGAAATAGGAAGGCAGGCTGATGGCCATCCAAACCACCTAAGCACTGCTTCTGCTCGGGGTGGGGAGGAGAAGCGTCTTGGGGAAGGCTCTCAGGACACACTCACGCACAGACACCACATCAGGGCATATAGCCTGTGCTGGCTGGCCACACTGCCTTGGAGTATGTTACATAGTTTCCCTGGGCCTCTCTTTACCCATCTGGACAATGGGGGCTGCACAGCTTGGCTTGCTGGGTTGTCATGAGGACACACAGAGAGCACCAAGGATAGTGCCTAAAACACAGCGCCTAAAACCCAGCAGAGTTTCCACAATGAAATTGTAAATTGATGCAGCTTCTTTAGGGGCTAAGAGGATTGAGGGGCTAAGTGGGTGAGCCTAGAGTTAATACTGGAGCAAAGGACAGCAAGTCTAGAAAAGATGACTGGGCCACACAGCAGTACACCTGTCACTACACACGCACTCATTTGTCCATTCGGGCATCTTCTAAGCTTCTTAGTGCTTATTTACTGAGTTTATGCCTTGTCAATCCTCACTTCAAAGGGAATTCAAAGTGAAATGCAAAAATGAATCTTCCAAAAGACTGCTGTTACTTATAGACTTCACGGCAAATAGAGAAATGTGCATGGGGGCGGCGGGGGAGGCGGGGTGAGGAGGAGATCTAACATCACGTAAAGTCAGAAATACATCTTTGTTTTACAAAAGGATCTTGTTGCTAACATTTGGATCCCACCCCTCTCTTGCGCCCCTAACAAGAAGAAGCAGGCCAAATCTGACAGTGGTATTCATCTCTGTTATTCCTGCCCCTCAAGGGAAATATGTTTATTAATGTGCCTCTTCCCTTGATAAATTACTAAATAGAAAGAAAAGCCTGGCACTCATTTCCCGTGGCTTCTCCTGTGATTTACGACAGGGACTGGCAGAGCCGTTGCATTCATCCATCTGAGGGTGGGCCTGTCCTGACGTCTGGCAGCCACTAGGTGACCAGCCTGCCTTCACCTGGGCACATGCCCAATACTACCCGTTCTTGTTGCCGCTTGCTCCTGAATCTTGCTTCATTCTCTAGCTCTTTTGCGCATTCATGTGTTTGCTCATTCACCCATCAGACCCTTGTGCAGTGTTGACAGCATGCCTGGCACTGGGAGGATGCCGTGGGGACTGCAAGCAAGGAGGTCCCTTGGCCCTGCCCTCCTGGAGCTCAACATCCAGGTGAGAGGTGAAAATGGTGGCTGCCACACCATCAAGATTCACTAGGTGCCACCTATGCTGGATTATCTTGGGTAATCTCAGAGTCTCAGGGGACAGGGTTGCTTTCCTGGGGTCACCGGGAGGGGCAGCAGATGCAAGAACAGGCTTTGGACCCAGACAGATCCAGGTTCGACCCTGCCTGATGGCTTTGAACTGGGTGGCTTTGGGGGAGTTGCTAAACCTTTTTGAGCTGGTTCCTCACCTGGAAGATGGGCTAACAGCACCTACCTCCGGGTGGCTATGGGCTACTGACCAGCCTATCATCCACAGCTCTGGATGGACCTCCTGTGGAGGAATCTAGCCAGAGGGATGTAGGGAGCCTGGCTCCGCAGGACCTGGCACCAGCAACTGAGGGAGCTGTTTCCTGGAGTACTAAATCTGAGGAGTTTTTGTGTGTGTTTGTGTGTTTGTGTCATATGCTGCTGTCCTCAGCATGGGGCTGGAACACACTCTCCCTGGGGACAGTGGGACACAGCCTTGTAGCAGGGCTCACGGACCCTGAATCCTCAGAGGTTAGGGAGTAACCCTGCATGGTCCAGCCCCTCACCCAGATATTTTATGGGCTCACCAAGGAGATATTCTAAGGATATTCAGCCTGAAGACCTTAACCAACACCACACTTAGCTGTCCACACCTCCTCATCCCCCTATTATGAGAGAGTAGAGAGCGCCTAGGCTTTTGAGCCCTGAGGCTTGGGACTGAGGCTGACTAGCACCATTTCCTACTTCTGTGATGAAAACAAAGAAACTTAGAGCTCTGGCCTCAGCTTTATCACCTGTAAAGTGGGTTCATGGCTCTTGTTTCAAAGGACTTTTTGCACAGGTTTACCAGGTGACTGGTGTGCACCTTAGCCTGTGCCTGTATCCACCAGCCCTGACCCTCTAGGGACTGTGGCTGAGTCTCCCCTGCCTCAATCTCCCCTCCTGTCTGCAGCTGTGCACAGACTCCCTGACTGACTGGCTGCCCCTCCATAAGCTCCTCCCGCCTCTCTGTGGTCTGATCAATGTAATTGGCTTCTGAACCCTCCCCCGCACAGACCCGCAGGCAGCATAAAGAACTGGGCGTCAGAACGGAGGTGACATCCGAGTCAAATTAGTGTCAATATGACAATAAAATATACAGCTCAGAGGAAATATGAGCTGTAAACAGACAACATTTCAATCGGAAACATTTCAATCTTCTCAATGTGGTAGGAACGGGAGGGGGTGCAGCTGTAGCTGCTACAGTTCTGCTGTTAAATCACCAATATTCAACAGCGTAACACAAGAAAATTCCATTTTAAGGCTCCAGTGACAACCAGTGAATTCCCTACTCTCCAGAGGACCGCTAGGCAGAATGATAACCTTGGATTCCCTGACTGGTTATCTATTACCTTCCAAAGCAGCATCACTCCTCACTCTTCCTGCTATAAATCAGCCTCCTTTAAGAACAAGACACAGTGAGCCTTCATCGACCACCAGCAGGCCAAGCTCCCAGCAGAGGGAGGGTGGGCTTTCACGGGGAAGGCCCTTTGTCCTGCCCACAACCTGGCCTGCTACCCTGGGAGGACTGGGTTTGGCTTTTAAACTGAACGAGAGCCCCATCAGAGGCCTCTTGGCCTTCCAGCCTTTCCTCCACCACCATGGTGCCCTCCCCCCGCCCCCCCCGCCCCACACACATAGGATATAGACACGATCCGAATGAGATTATTTCAGGCTTGATGGAGACAGAGACAGGGACATCTTCCTCAGATATTACCAGGGTTCTCATTTCAGAAGAGATACAAAGTTCCATTTTTTTAATCCTAAAGGGTGAGTCTATTAAAACTATAATATTAAATAAAAGATTGTGCTGATGGCCCTTGCCTAAGTTACAAATTCTGCTTGTGGCCTGCCAATGAGTGAACTGGAGACATTGCTCTGCTGGACGTTGACCCTGGTGGCCTTCCTTACAAACCCTCTTCCTAGGCTACCTCAGCCTGGCAGACCCAGTTTCCACACCCCAGTTTGACATTCAAAGCCTCTGGAAACTTCTCTCTGTCTTACAGCTCTGCCTCCACTTGGAATGTAAATAGAAAGTGCTGAGAAAGAAGGTTGGGGCAGGTGGGGTGGCCTCAGGATGGTATCCCCCGTTCTGCTAAGGAGCTTACACAGAGCAATCTCACCAGTGAGTAAGCAACAAGAAGACAGAACTCAGCAGGCTGCACACTACTGTGTCCCTAGCACCTAGAACCATGCTCGGCACATAGTAGATGCTCAATAAGTACCCTCAGACTGAATGGGAGAAAGAGAGAGTGTGAGAATGTGTCACACACATTCACACACACAGACATGGTCTCCCTGACTTCCCACAAGCTCTTGAGACCCCCTGCACCTGCACAGAGCTTACATGTCATGGTCTTGTTTATGAGTGGCTCCTAACAAGAACACACATGTCCTCAGAGAGTCTCAGGGCCCTTCCACACGAGGTCTCCTGAGCTAGGCTGCCTGGGCCCCAAGACTATACAATTTTCTCTGTGAGAGTCTGAGCAAAAAGAAACGATGGGAAGATCCCCTCACACCTTCACTGGGTGGACTGAAGCTTTCGGAGAGGTCTCTCTCTGGACCTGTGCAGCTGGGACCACTGGAGAACACCTAAGTGAGAGGGCTTTCCTGGCTCCCTTGGATCACAGGAGAGGTGGGGACGGGGACACCCCAAGCAGGTCTACGCTCAGCTGGGCACAGGCCTGGGCTAGGAGCCCTAGAGTGTCTCAGGGCTGCAAATAACCAGCTCATCCACATAGGCATCAGACCTGAACAGAAATGCCTAAATCATTTTAAAACGTGGAAGCAAAGGTTCTAGGTCTAGTTTCAACTAGTTTGAAAAGAACCATATTAAGTAATGACAAATTCAGGAGGTCACACTGGACTACTCTGATTTCCTCGTTCGTAACTGATTGGGAACAAAGGAAAATAAATTGGCTATAACTAAAATCCATGAGGGCTCAGAAACCCCCACAGCCACCACCACCCATGCCTCATCCTGAGAAGCTGATATGTCTGCTCAAGCCAGCTCTGGACACAGTGATGTCATCCTCTGTACTCTGAAGCCAATGGTATTCCTGAGACAGAAGTGCAGAAAGGGTCGCGGTGGGTGTGATGAGTTAATCGGCCGCAACTGACGTGAGCTGGGAGCTCTCAGGCCCACTGGTGAGCTCACCTCCTCACTCTTCCGCCTTCCTGGTTCTCAGATGCTCAGCCTCCAGATGCAGTCAAGTGCTGAGTGCCCCAGAACACAAAGCTTCCCTGTGTCTAGCCCCTTTCCAGGCTCCCTGCAAGCTGGCACGTGGCCCAGCACAGTTTTTTCCCTAATAAGTTTGCATCTTTCTACTCCAGGTTCTTTTGTGACCGCCACTCATTTACTCACTCGCCCCACAAACACAGAGGCCTGCTCCTTGGCAGCCAGGAACCTGGACCTAGAATATAAATATATAGATATACAAGTCCCATCCAGTGACAGTCTGAGAGCCTCAGGTCCTACAGGTGGGCGCAGACATGCAGGAGCGCCTAGGAAGCTGAGTGGCTGGGCTGGGGCAAGATTGGGGTAGTGCTCGGGAGACTTGTGGACCAATCTGAGTGCTGGGACCCATTGCAGGATTGAGCCAGGCCAATCCTGAGCCTGCAGGAAAGGGTGTTGTAGGCAGGAGCCCAGGGAGTGGTCCAGGAGCCTGCAGATGCAACAGGGTGGTGGGAGTGCCATGTGCAAACTGGGAAAGACAAGGCTGGAGTGGAAGGCCACTCTACCCATGTTATAATTTGAATTTTACTTTGAGGATGATGGGAGCCCTAGGGGCTGACTGTAGAATGGCCAACAGGACAAATGATCAACGAGAGGTAGGCAAAGAGCCTGAGCTGAGAGGCAGAGCTGGGAGTGTGGCAAATAACTAGATGGCCAGGACGTCTGACAAGGCAGACTTGGCTGCCCTGGGGGACAGATGAATGGATGGGCAGTGGCGAGGAAAAGGTGTCTAAGAGGACTGTGGCACTGGGCCTAAGCATGGGATAGACAGTAGTGCTGATAAATGAGAGACAAAATCCTGCAGGAAGTAGTAGATCTGAAAGGGAGAAAAGGATAATGGTGGAAAGAGACTGGAACTAGTGTTAATTGAGCAGTTACTGTATGCCAGGCACTGAAGCAAGTCCACACATAGGATCTTATTCAGTGTACTTAGTTCACACAGTGTGCAGACCTGGATATTGCCATCCAGACCCTGATCAGTCCCACCAACACCTCCAGGCCCAGCTATCACAGCAAGGACATGCCACAGGCAGGCCCTGGTCTAGATCTGCCCACAGCTCACTGCAAAACCTCTCTGCTGCTGCCACCCCTACAAGCACCCTAGCTCTGGCCTTGATGCTCTAGGTGTGTTGGAACACATGTAGCCCAGTGGGCCATCCCTGAGGCCATGGTTCACGAGACTGCTTAGATGTGCTATGTTGCCTGGAGGCAGTGTGCCGGGGAAAGAGCCGATGATGTGACAAACAGAGTGGGACTTGGAACCCTGACTTGAAATCTGAGCAAGCCACTCAATGTTAGGAACCCCAGGTTGTTCATCCTAAAGTAGGAATAGTAATTCCAGCCACAGCAGGTGGCTGAGGAGAGTCACATGGGAGCATGTGCATGAAGGCACAGGATAGAGGCAGTTCCTATTCTCACATGGCAGGTGCTCACGTTTGCCGTTTTGGCCTCTCTTGCCCTCTGGGGACACATGCCTGACCAGACCCTCCCCCACTTGGCCATAATTTCTCTGTGTCTGCCCACTGCCCAGCCGGCCAGGTGCCACCCATCCTGAGGCCCTGGAAGGTGGGCCCCATTTCAGGGCATCTCACATTTGGATGTGGCTATTGGAATGTCGGCAACCTTTCTGCATCGTATTGTGGTGGTTATCTAGTTTCTAGCTTTAACAAGTCATGTGTACATGACCTCACCTGAGCCCTATCCTCACCACCTGCTGACACCCCTCCTGCTCCCTGTGGGAGCACCCGTAGGGATGTTAGGAGAAGGAGACAAGGGGAGCACGTGGATGTGAGTGCGCTTAGGGGGCCGACAGGCCTGATTTCACAGCCTACAGGGGTGCCCAGTGCTGCACTAAACACCATCCTGGGGAAGGTGTTGGGGAGGGGGAGACAGACCCAGGGAGCAAATTCTGGTCATGGCCCTCGTTGTGCTCTGGGCTCCCCTAAGGGCATGGGACAATACCCACGAGAGCAGTGTTGGGAGGCTGCAGCGAACTTCCTCAGCAACACTCTTGTGGGGGAACAGGAATG
>NW_006442484.1:5821002-5831927 GCF_000325575.1 Pteropus alecto
ACACTCTTGTGGGGGAACAGGAAGGCCCAAGGGGCTCAGGAACCACACAAGCTGGCTCCTGTAGAGAGAGAGAGAGAGAAAGAGAGAGAGAGAAAGAGAGAGACACACAGAAGTAGGAGCCAATGAAGGGCATCTGGAGAGACTTCCTGGAGGAGGCAAGATCTCAGCCAAGCCTTGGGAAGTGAGGGGCTCAGCTTTGCTCCAGCCAATAAGAAGGAATTGCAGTGGCTGTATGGACAGGAAGCCTAGGGCAGAGTACTGGGGGAATGGGAGAGGGCTGAGGGGTGCAGGGGCCCACCCATACTGTATCTTTAGCCTGCCTTACCCCACAGGACTTCCTGCAGCCTAGCAGGCACCAGGACTTCCCTATGGGACCAGGCCTCTACTCTCTGCCATCAAGGAGTGAGAAAGCTGTCCCAGGCAGGGCTTGAGACAAAAGTAGGAGCCAATGTAGGGCATCTGGAGAGACTTCAGGACTTCCTTATGGGACCAGGCCTCTACTCCCTGCCATCAAGGAGTGAGAAAGCTGTCCCAGGCAGGGCTTGAGGAGAGTGAATCTGCAGAAATCACCTGCCTACCCTTTGCTTTTGCTGTGGTTTCCAGCTCTACTTCCTAGCCTATCTGGGGTATCCCAAATAGGGCTGGGCTCCAGGACCAGAAGGTAGAATGGCACTGACCTGCGGGGGGTATGCTTAGCCTCCCCCACACAAACAGAGGCTCCATGCTAACCCCAAGGGCTCATGGTTAGGAGGCCACAGGTGCCTCTGTGAAAGCAGTGGTGAGGATGGTATTTAGTGGGAGGGAAGAATTTGGAATCTAATGGGCACCAAGAATTTTTATTTACACAGAACACCTGATCTCCCACCCACCAAACATGCCCTGCCCATAGCCCCCCGCTTAGCTGACACCTGCGTCTTCCAGTGGCTCAGGCCAAAGACCCTGGGGTTGTCTTTGATACCGTTCTTTCTCCCTAACTCCACATTTGATCTGGCAACAAATACTGTGGCTCTACCTTCAAAATCTACCTGAAACATGATTATCTCTCCCACCTCTACTAACCTGACACCCTGCTTCCACCTTGCTCCTAAGTCTATTCTCAGATTAGCAGCCAGAGTAGGATTCCTTTTAACAATAAGTCAGATCTCATTGCTCCTCTGTCCGATCGGCTCCAAGGGCCCTGTCTCAATCCCCATGATGACCAAAGTCTTACCAAGGCTTGACTGGCCTGTAGGACCAAAACTAGAACTCCGGCCCTGACTCTTGGGCACTAGGCACACTGGCCTCCTGGATATTTCTTGAGCTCGGTAGGCATGCTGCTGCCTCAGGCCCTGTGTACCTGCTTTCTCCTTTGCCTGGATCGCTCTTCCCAAATATTTCTGCACAGCTGACCTCTTTCAGTTCTTTTTTTGAATATCACCTTCCCAGTGAAGATTCCTCAATTTCTTCATTTAAGATTGCACCCCCTGTCCACCCCAGCGCTCCCTAACCTCTTCCCGGCTTTGTTTGTATCTCCCTACTATGCTGTAAGTTCCATGAAAGCAGAGGTGAGAGAGTTTTGTTCCCTGGTGTGTCTGCAATTCCTAAAACACTTCCTGGTCCATGGTGGATCACTGAGCATTTGTGTGTGGTTCAGACTAGGCCCTCTGTGGACAGCATTTGTGGCAGGGATTGGGGCAAACGCGGATCCCTCCTTAGGGCTCCTCATCCCCAAAGGAGCCACAAGCACCTTCCTCAGCTCCAGGGAGGTATTGTCAGCCCCATTCCCTGTCCCACTCTCTGCCCCCAGCACTCACCATCCACTGGATTGAGGTAGTCATGGAGATGGGGTGCACCAGTGGCACCCCCAGGCTGCATCAGCAGGTCCCCATATGGTGTGGGATGGCCCGCCATGAAGGTCATCTGGTGGTAATAGTCTGAGGGGTTGGTGCCCGTAGGTGGGAGGCCAAACAGTCCCCTCTCCTTAAGGTGCTCATGGGCCACTGTGGGCAAGAAGGAGGGAGAGAGAAAGAAGCCATCAGAATCTGGCAAAAGAGAAGAAAAACACACACCTAGCCTGAGGAGTCCCCCTCAGTGCCCTCTAGTCCATTCTCTGTCCCCTGGGCCCCTGTGTCCCCCATCCCCCATCCCCATGTTCACACTGAACAGACTGTGGAGGATAGGGGGTAGGGGTGGAGCGTGCTTCTGCTGATGGGGAGGCTGGACCCTGGCCTCCCCCCTGCATTCCTCCATTTTGCCGAAGTTGTAAACACTGCTCTCTTCCTCCTCTCCAGGCCCCACAGAAGCCCATAGCTCCAGTCCAACAGGGTCCATGGTCCAGCAGAGGCTTCAAAAGAAAAAGAATCTACAAACAGATTCCATGGTGGCCGGAGAGTTGGGCCCTGTCAGTCTTACCTGAACATTCAAGATGCGATCACGGCTGAGAGCTCGCCTGATCTGGCCAGAGAAAGCTCCTCGCCGGCCACAGTCTACCGCTCCCTCCCTGGCAGCTGCAGAACCCGGGCAGTCTGCCTCCAGCCCTCACTTGGCCCTGCCGGGGCTTCAGCACAGGCAGGGAGGACACACTTCAGCTCTCTAGGCCCTCAGGGCTGTGGTGGCAGGGAAAGGATAGAGCTTGGAAACCACTCACGCCCATTGCGAGCCCCGGCTTTTACCAGCAGTGCAAAATTGAGAAAGTGTCACATGTCTAAGGTGGCTCAGTCTTCCATTTGTAAAATGAGGCGATAATACCCACCACTCAAATTACTATTAAAATTGACAGTGGCAGCCAACATTGTACACAGCGCTAGATGGGTCTGTGCAGGAACGGTGCTGAAGGAATCACAGTCATTCTCTTAATTTCACTATCACTACAATGCTGTGAGCTGAGGGACACCATTACCCTTCCCTTAGCACATGAGGACTCTGTACTTAGAGATCTTGCCAAGGTAACACAGCAGGTAGTTTGAATCTAGAGCCCAAGTTCCTAAGCCCTGCACTCCACGGCCTCTCCACTATCAGTCTTGCAAACACCAAAGGAGATCTCACGAGCGCTAGTCAGAAAGAAGCTAGTCAATGGAATTCTGACCTCTTCCTCCACTCCTCCTCCCTGCCTCCTGCTATGTCCTCTAGAGTGGGACGGGGGTGGGGGGGTGGGTCCCCAACCCCCAGGGCCACAAACCAGTACTAGTGTGATGCCTATTAGGAACCAGGCTGTACAGCAGGAGGTGAGCGGTGGACAAGTGAAACAAAGCTTTATCTGTATTTGCAGCCACTCACAATGTTAGTTAGCATCACTGCCTCAGCCCCACCTCAGATCATCAGGAGCATCAGTCCCTGGTACCAAAAAGTTTGGGCACCACTGCTCTAGAGAGAGCCCTGGCCTCCAGCCAGGCTGACAACCCATGGCCAATGCCTGCCCTGGGAACAGCTGAAATGCCCTCTCCTTCCCTCCTTGCCTGCCACCTCTTCCCTGAAGCCTTCCCTGGAGTGTCCATTCATCCTCAGCACACACAGTCTGGCAGATGCTGCCTTGGGTTGCTGATCAAATTTCCGGGCCTCATGCGGGCAGGCACTGGGCTGGCACAGCTGACAGAGCTGCTGTATGAGCCTGAACATTATCTTCAGTCATTTGGGAGCTTGGGTCAGGGCCAGTAAGGCCTTGGGGTATCTGGTCTTCTCCCTGCAGGGGTCAGGGCCATGCAAATTAGGCAAGCCCGCCCCCTCCAGTGCTGAACCTATGCCTGTTGTCTCATGAAGCTGGGCAGGATAAGTGGGGATGGTAGGAGCCACAATCAAGGATGTTCATATTGAAATTAGGCATAAAATCACTGCTTGGTCAACCCAAATCTCTCCTTTACGGGCAGCCGTGTCTCGCCACTTAGCTCTTCACGGGCTATGCCACTGTCAGCTGAAGCTACAGTGTCCTTGCTTCATAAGATCATCAGGAGAGCACTCTGTTCCTTGTTCCCCCTACAGACACTGTGCGGGGCCCACTCTGGCCCAGGCCGAGGAGCCACCAGATTCTGTCTCCTCTCGAGTAGGCCCATCACCATGTGTATTTGTTTCTAAGGGCTGCTGTGACAAATTAGTGCTGTTAATACAACAGAACTTTATTCCCTCGCAGTTCTGGAGGCCAGAAGTCCAAAATCAAGGTGTCAGCAAGGCCACACTCCTTCCAGAGGCTTGAGAGGAAAACTGTTCCTTGTGATTTCTAGCTTCTGGGGATGGTGGCTTCCTTGGCTTGTGGCCACATCCTTCCCATCTTTGTGTTGTCTTCTCTCTTATCTGTGTGTCTTTATTTATTTTTTAATTTTTTTTAGGCAAGGCAACCCTTGGTTGACCTCACAGACTGCAAGGACCTTGTCAGCTTACAATCCCTTATTTTTAATTTTTTATGCCTATAGCACCTGGTCTTCCTGGGTGGTCTCCCATCCAAGTACTAACCAGGCTTGACCCTGCTTAGCTTCCGAGATCAGTCATCTGTGTGCCTTATAAGGACACTTGTCATTGGACTTAAGGCCTGAGCAAACAATCCAGGATGATCTCATCTCAAAATTCCTAATGTAATCACATCTACAAAGGTCCTTTTTCCAAACAAGGCAGCACTCAGGTTTGGGGATTAGGATGTGGACTTATCCTCTTGGGCACCATTAAGTCCCCTATACCATGTGTGACTTTCAGAGCCAGGGCAGTGTTTGGATCCTGGCCTGCATCCTCATGCTCTAGGCCAGCCCACTACTGGCCGGGTTGTCAGGAGTGGCGTGGAGAAGCACAGGCCCACTTTTCAGGAGATAGTGGCTCAATGTAAAGGCAGCACAACCGATCAGGGCACCCCAGCTTGGTCAGTCACTGAGGGTGCCCATGCAGAGCTCAGGCTGGGTTCCAACCCCAAGGGGCCATTTCGCAATGATGCCACATTCTGTTGGGCCATTTTTCAGGTCCCATGGCTGCAACCATTTGCCTTGTCTGGTTTTTCTTTAGTGAAGAGCAGGCAAAATGCAAACCTCGTGGCCAGGAGAAGAGCCTGATGCTTCAGGAAGCCTTTCTGACATCTGGAGGCTGGAATCCTTTTCACTGCAAAACTCCAGGCTAAGTCTTCTCAGATCTAGGCCTTGGCTTCAGCTCATAGTCACATCCACGAGCTGGGAGAGGACACATTCCCTTTGGTGAAGATGCAGGTGGTGACAAGGGATTCATGGGGACCATGTTTCCAGGAGCCTCTGCCCGAGGGCTCATGAGTGCATACTGCACATATCCCCTAGCCTGGCACTGACTCTGGGCTGAGAGGGAAGGTTTCAGTGGGCAGATTTTGAGAAGATGCACCTGGTCATATTTTTTAACTTAAAAAAAGTTTTCAATTACAGTTGACATGCAATGTTATATTAGTTTCAGGTATATAACATAGTGATTAGACATTTATATAACTTATGAAGTGATCACTGTGATCAATTTAGTACCCATCTGACACCAGACATAGTTATTACTCACCATCAGCGGGGCTGAGGCCCCTGGACGCAGAGATCGTGGGGAGCGTGGGGCTGCTGTGCATGGCGCGAAGGTAATGCTCCATGTGGGGGCTCACATACGGGTGGGGGGCATTGAAGGGAGACTCCCCAGGGCCAGCGGGGTGTGGAGAAAGCCGGATCAATGAGATATCAGAGATGACAGGGCTGCCGCTCAGGGCAGGAGGCCTGCAGAGACAAAGGGAAGTGTTCTAAGAAGGCATGGCTTGCTGAAGAGGACACACAGGGAACCCCACCAAGCAGCAGAACCAAACAGGCAACCTTTGATTTTATTTTATATGCCAACATCCTTTGGTATAGGATCTGAACTCTGATATATCAGCCAGTGGATGAAGGTCGCAAACTACTGTGTGCTGGTGTGGCCATCCCTTCCTGCCAGTCTTGTGTTGGAGATGGAAGTCTCTGCACACATGACTGGATTTGCTGGACTGAGGGCTCAGTAGGCCACACATCTGTGCAAATTGTCACTATTGCTTCCCCAGTGCCTGCTCAGGTCTAGACACATAGTAATAACAAATCAATCTTTGTTAAATGAATGAATGCATGCATTCTACAAATGTATGAAAAACCGAACATTAAAATACTAATGCCAGGGGTAAGACGCAAAGAGCTCATATTCCTAACAGAAATGAGAAAAAGAGGAATCAGGAGGGCCTGAAAGTGGAGAATTTTGGGCTTCAGTTAAACTGTCACTGGTGTGAAGTGCTCAGCCACAGCAACAGCTGTGAAGGAAAAGATCAGGATTCCAAAAGAATGCAAACCAGGACCCAAACAGGTGATATCCAGATGTCTTAACATCTAGGTTAACAAGCTCCCCGCTTGGAGGCTGCTCCTCGGCCTGGGTGTAAGCATTCTGCTATATTATTTTCTAGCTTTTGCAGACAGAGATTGCAGTGGACGTGCAGCTCCAACAAACCTCCCAGGCCACTTCCACACTGCTGTACTTCTGCCCACGCTAATTCTTGGTCTCAGTGCCTTCTTGCACCCTACACCTTGTCAGGCTAATTCTTTGTCCTCTCTCTAAGCCCAGGCCACAAGACCTCCTCGGTGACCCCCGGGGCACCTCCTCCTGTCTCAGGCCTTGGGCTCACTTGCAGGGGGTCCTGGCTGACTTTGGGACAGCATTCTATGAAGGAAGTATGGCTGCAAAGCCACAAGGAAGATACGTGAAAACTCTAGCACCAACAAGGAGGATTTGGGGTCCAAAGAGGGAAGTCACCCCTCCATGCCTTGTGGTCAGAGAGACACAAACCAGGATTCAACCCAAGTCGGCCTGGCCTCACTTGCAGGATAGTGCTGCCCTCTTCCCAGGCACCACGCCACCCCACCAGAGGACCCTGTTCCTTTGGTGTGACAGGGCAGGAAGCCACTGCCATACCCCGAGACAGATTCTATAGGGGTTATGGTGAGATGAGTCAGCTCACAGAGCTAATGAAAGGTACACAGGATAAGCCCTTGCTCTTCCCGATGCTGGGGAGGCTGCTGGTGCTGGGCCTTGCAGGGGTGGCATCCGGGCTGAAAGAGCCTCCCTGATGAAGCAGAACTAAATGCTCCTCTCTGTAAGCGTGAAGCAGGACTGGATTCTGGGGGGTGTGAGAGGCATTCAGGGCCTGGAAGTGGTGGGGCAGGAACCAGCATCTGGGCACTGCCTGCCTTTTCCAGAGCACTGGTTCCCTCACCAACCTGGATCCCTTCTGCTTAGCTGAGCAGCCTTGGCCAGGAGGCTGCCCCTCTCTGGCACCTCACCAAGTTGGCACAAAAAGACCAGAATTGGGCACTTGGTAGGGGGTTAACAAGCACAGATTCCTTTCCCTTCTCAGCAATAAGTCAACTTGGGGTACGGAGCATCTACTGACCTGGGCACCTAGCACCCAAGACAATAGGCCTAGCCACCAACACAGCCACAGAAGCCTGCCCAGGCATATCCTCTGGAAAGCCTTCCTAGATGTCCCCTCTGCACAGCACCACTGGGCTGTGCCATTACCTGGCATCTCCTCCAGACAGGCTGACTGTGTGCCAGCCATAATAGGCAATATGCATGTATTTCCTTTCTTTAACCTTAATAAGTAATTCACATAGTAGGTGCTTTATGCCCATTTACAGATGGGAACATGGCCAGAAAGGCTAGATCCCTTGCCCAAGGTAGCAGGAAGTGGAGTCATAACCAACCCAGGTGGGTCTGGGCCTGAGCCTGTGCCTGAGCCTGTCCCCTCAACAGAGAAGAGAGTGTTCTTGATGACTGGGGTTCTTTGTGGGCAGGGCTTAGGCAGGTGCATGATTGGGGAGGGGCAGCACCTGAGAATGGGACAGCATTCTCCCCGTGTTTCAGTTCCCTTTTTATCTTCATCCCTACTTCACCCCATCACCACGCATAATCCAATCCAATTCTCAGGAGGGAGTTGGAACTACTTCCTCACACTGGGTTGTGAATGACTGATAAGGATCCAGGGGCACGGATGTTCCAAGAGATGTCATTCTGACATATCAAACAAAGCGAAAAGAACGAATCTCAAATGGCAGACTTCCAAGCATTATTAATGCATTGGGGGACCAGGGGCTTCCCAGCAGCCCTGAAATCATACCAAAATTGCCAACATACAAAGCGGGTCCTCCAGGGACCAAAGCTTCTTTTTCGTGGATGTTTGGTCCCATCCCAGGGCTCCACCAAGAGTCCCCTGTCAAGTTGGGTGCTGCCAGCCCTAGTGAACTGACTACCATGCCGTGGGACCTCACCAGGGGAAGGCATGTGCTAGGGAAATATGAGCCCAGATTTAGGACATCCCCCCGCTCCCAACTGTAAACTTCTTTTTCTTCTTCTACTTCCACACCATTCACTGTGGGGCCTGACCCTGGTCTCAGCTGTGGCCTGTCCAGGCCTCGAATTCTGGCAACCGGGCAGAGATTCAAGGAGGTGGCCCTGAGGATAGGAGGAGGAGTCAGCTGTGTAAGCTCATTTTGAAAGACGGTCAGTTTTCTATGTTGTAGATACACATGCATGCAAACTCATACACTTGTAGGCCACAATCGACCAGACTGGCAGTCAGCCATTTTGCAAGCTGCATAGCTTGGACACTATTCTTCCCTTCAGTCCTGTTCTGAGCTCATCTGAGCCTAATTCTACCAGTTATTTCTTAGTATATTTGTTCGTATTCCCAACAAAATTGTCCCACCTACTTACTCTGTGCCCAGAGACCTGTAGGAAGCTCTGAAGATGCAGACCCACAGGTCAGGTAAGCAGCAGGCAGTCTGATAAAGGCTCCAGCATAGGAACAAATTCCCAAATTGCCTTTAAATGTGACAGAGGGCTTCTCAGAGAAGGTGAACTTCGGGCTGGGTTCGGAAGGATGAAGAGGAGTTTATGAGATAGTGCATCACAAATAAAGGAAGCAGCATGTGCAAAGAAAGGCTGGTGTGTGAAGGTTATGCATGAGGGGCTGGAGCACAGCCCACAGGGACTTTGAGCTGGATTTGTACTGGATCCATGCCCCTTCTGTTGGGGCTGTGGGAGGGGTTGGAGGGGCATGTGATCCGGGTCCAGCTGATCAAAGCATGCCCTATCCCTAGGCACCATGATTGGTTCAGAGATGGGCATGTACTCAAGACAGCAGCTTTGGCTGGACGCTAGGAAAAAAGTGCTCTCTGTCCACAGGGGTTGTTAAGCAGGTAGGATGCAAGTGTGGAGCTGCTGGGGGTTTAGGGGGAGAGGCCAAGACTGAAGATGATATATAGAACATCAGAGCTGAGAGATGTTTCTTGAATTGGGTCCCTGGATATGGATCCAGCTTCAGCAGCAGCTAGTACCCTTGGCCTTTTCACTATCTGAGCCAATACATTTGTTTGTTTGCTTGTTTGTTTAAACCAGTTTGAGGTGAGTTTTTCTCTCAGGAGACTGCCAAGGTCTAGCAAGGCGAGCCTTGACTAACATGGCCTCCCTTTCCCGGAGTGATCCTGGACCTGGCATTCTGCAAGGTAGACTTGAGCCACAGTTCCTTGGGCAGATCCACCCTCCTGCCTGCAGGACTGAAGGGGAGGGCCCCTGCTGAGGGTGGCGAGGGCAGCTGTGCTGGCCCTTCTGTATGTGGACACGAGGCACAAGCAGGGGGCTCTGGGTTGAGAGAAACAGCCAAATATACTCCGTGTGTGTGTGTGTGTGTATGAATATGTGTGTGTGTATGAATATTATAAGAACATGTTGGTGACAGGCAGCAGCGCATTGCACAGGGCCCTTGCTAGGCCTATTCTGTTGCAGTAGAGGACTCCCGTGCTTCCTCCCAATGTGGGCGCTGGCCTGCCGGCTGGGCCTGGCTCTGACTCTCCGAAGGCTGGGGGCAGGCCCAGGAAAGGGCTACTCCTTAGCAGAGTCTTTCCTCTTCCTTCTTTTCCTTCCTCCCTGTTAGTAGGGGTCCTGCAAAGCCCCTGGACAAGATTTTAGGGCCAAGCTCAAAGACCAGGGTGATGGCCAAGGGAACTAAAAAGGAAAAGGAGAAAGTGAGAATGGACAAAGCAAGCAGAGACCTAACTGGGTGGCTGTTGTTCTAGCCTAACTAGATGCTGCAGTGGGGGAGCTACTACAGCAGGGAAGCTGCTGCTGCTGCTGACTAGGTCCCCAACATTCGCCGGACACCGACTGCATACAACACATCCAATGACTTTGCAAGGCAGGTTTTAGTACCTCCATTTTAAAGAGAAGGAAACTGAGGCCCAGGATAGTAACGAGACTTGTCAAGGCTGCAGAGCTGTTAAGTAGATGAGCCAGAATGGACTCTGGCCTTTCTGTGAAGTAGACTTGGTACTGTGACATCTCTCACAGTCCGCCGAGTGGCAAGCTTCTGCCTCAGCTATCTCTGCTCTCGAGAAGTTGAGCTTGGTGTCCTTTTGCAGACATCGCCTCACCTGGTCCTCATGCTGACATACCAAACAAAGGGAAAGGAATGCTGGGAGTGAGGTGCAAGCTGTGGGGAGCCCTCACAACACTGGCTGGGCCTGAGGGAGCATGCCTAGACCGTCGGAGACAGGCACCATCCCTGGGAGTGGGAATGATGGGGACATGTTCCTAGAGGGTGCATGGCTTCCATGGGCCGGAGGGAAAAGTAAGACTTTGCTCGATGGGAGAAAGGAGGTTGTCTGACCCAAAACGCAGCCAGAGCCAAGGAGCAGGGGCAGGAACCAACATGCTCCTTAATGCAATGAGGAGAGGGGACGGAAGTGCAGGGATTGGGGCCCTGTACCCCACCCCTGGTGCCTGTTTGGAAAAGCAGACAATGCAGAACTGAGGGGTGCTGACTCATCCAGACTCAGCATGAGTGTTGGGGCAGGCTCTGCCCCTTGGGAGTTGGGAGCTGGAGGAAGGACCCTGGCAACCCGAAGACGTCCCTCCTGCTGGCTTCATGTAAAGACCTCCTGCGTAGATTAGCAGGGCCAGAC
>NW_006442484.1:5832019-5852737 GCF_000325575.1 Pteropus alecto
CCTTTGTTTCCCACTGGGGCCCGGCAATACTGATTTTATACTCCTAACCAACAGAACTATGAGGGAATAATTTTCTGTTGTTTTAAGCCACCAAGTTTGCAGTAACTTGTTAGGAGATACTATAGTACGTAAGCACGTGCTGCTGGTGTAGAGAAGGCCCCCAGGAGGCTTGGGCATCGCCATCGTTATTACTGTCACCAATCTTCTGACACTGCCAGCTCTTAGAGAGCAGGGCCTGTCTAGTTCTTGGGACAGCCCAGCCCCCATGGATGCTCCATCAGTGGCAGGCTGGCAGGGAAGGGAAACGCCCTTCCACGCTGGGAGGGCATCTGAGCACTCTGCTCCACCCACCTCGTGTGCACAGGGCTCTGGAGCGTGCCTTCCTGCCTGCCGCCCAGATTACACGGTCACTGACTCCTCATAGCTGAATGCGCCCCAAACACAGCCCCAACACGCCAACCCCCCTACCCCAAGGATGGCTTCCTCACACGCACCCGTCCTGCCTTCGGGCTGAGATGCTACCACCCACCAGGATCACAGGGCCATGGGTGGGGTTGGCGGGCTCTGAGTGGGATGGCCATGACCTCTCTGCTATTGCTGAGCTGTTCGGGGCCAGGTGCCCACTTTCTCAGAAATACTGGGCAAGTGGCCCCAGGCCCACTGAGATGCTAGAAGAAAAATGAATTCCCTAAAGCTGGTCTTGCCACTCTGAGCTACTCTCCCACCAAAACTGGGATTCCTACTGCCAGCACTGGGCAGGCACATGTCTGCTTCCACCAGGGCAGACTAGGGTTCAATGCCTCAGGCCTAGACGGAGCTCTATCAGGCTCCTCTGGGTGGAGTTCAATCTCCTCTCCAAAGGTTTTGGTTTAGTTTAGTTTTGTTATTTTGCTTTTCTGTCTTTTGGGGGATTTGTTTTTGGTATGTGAAACTATACATTGGCAAGCTTGCTCCCACATTTTCCATATGTTAATTTGAAAAGTTCTAGAAATCATGTCCTTTTCAAAATACACTCAAGGGGGTTGCCCCTGTAAAGAGATGTACAGGGAATTCTTTTGGAAAGCACCGGAGAACTGCCCCCGCCCAAACTGGAGCAGGCTCTATAAACCAGCAAATAGGACAACCATGAATAGGAGCCAGGGCCACCGTGTCTAGACATTCACTGATTTGTTCATGTGTTCATGCATCATTCCCTCCATCAGCCGATGTTCACTGAGCATGGGCTTCTGATGGCACTGGGTGGTGCGCTGGGGGTCTGAGGAAGACTCAGCCAGGACCCCACACTCAAGAAGTGGGGTAGGTGGTCACAAACCCGACTGTCAATTGCTGCACCAGGTATGATGAACCCCAACATTTCCAGGGTCCACCCTGAAGCTACACGTGCACAGACGTCAGCAGAGCACATGAGTGTCCGTGAGGCTGTGGCAATGACAAGCTGTCAGGGTGAGGCTGCCAAGCAGAGTGCCCCAGATCCAGCCATGTGCTCAGAAAATTACAACCCACCCAGTTCATGGTTCACATGGTGCCTTGACAAAGTCACCATGCTGGGACCTGCAGGGTCATGGAGGGACTGTGAACACTGACTACAGCCTGTAAAGAGAACACAAGGTGCTAAAGCAGAAAGAAGGGTGGGAGGGAAAGAATTCATCCACTCTGCCGGGGCTATCCGAGAAGGCTTCCTGAAGGGGGTGGCATCTGACTTGGGCCTAGACTGTTATAGGGAAATGAAAAAAAGGCAGTGAGAGGTGCAGGCCTGGTGTTCTAAGACAGAATAGCTGAACAAAGGGCAGGTCCTAATGGGGAACAGCTAACAGAATCCATGGGCTGCAGCTCTGACCAGATAGCTGCGGGGGAAGATAACATGTGGCGAAAACCATACAGGAGATGTAAAAAACCTGAGCTACATTACAAGGACTTTCCTTCACCCAGGGAATGAAGAAACCAAGCACAGACTGGGAGAGGCTACCGACAACACATATAACTAACCATGGCATGAGTAGCCTTTCTATATAAAATGCTTGTTCAAATCTATAGGAAAATGACAATTCCATAGAAAAATGGGCAAAATCCCTGAACAGGTATTTCACAAGAATGAAACATTATTGGCCAATAAACATATGAAAGGATGCTCAGCTTCATTAGGGTTAATCAGGGAAACAGAAAATTAGAATCACCGGGGGATACCATTTTGGCAAAAATTTAAATGTTGATGATATCACCCTAGGAACAAGGAGGTGGAGCAAGCTGAGTCCTCAACCCAGGCTGGTGTGAGTGAGGGCAGCGAAACCACCTGGCAAAAGTCCAGCAACACGTAGGAGGGGTAAAACATGAACAGCCTGTGACTCAGCAATCTCATTCCCAGGCAAACATTCATTGGGAAGAACGGGCTGTGCCCGGGGCCTGGAGGACGATACGGGAGCATTCGCTGCAATAATGTTTAAAACAGCAAAGACAGATGCATCCCAGATGCCTGTCAACACAGAGCAGTGAGAATTAATAAACGAAGGGCCCCACGCATTAATGGGCGAATCTCTGGAACATAACTCCCGGTGCGAAAAGCAGGTCCCAAAGAATACGTCTGCGACAATTCCGTTTATATAAAGCATACAAAGCAAAACCGAACAATGTACTGTTGGAGGAGTCACCTGCAAGGTAGATGTTACAGATGCCAGGGGATGAGAAACTCCAAACTCCAGAATACGTGGGATAGCGGGGCCCAGGAGGATAGCGGAGGGGCACATGGAACCTCGAAGGTGCTGCCACATCCCCAATCCTCGGGCTGGGTAGGGCATCCGGGTATATGTCTTCACATCTTAACTGTGCGTTTGCTATTCTTCGTATGTCTTTGATATTTTATAAGACTAAGTTTTTAAAAAGGCATGGCTGGGTGAAAGCTGGCCTCTGCTTAGCAGTTGGCTGAGTGGATGGGATTCTGGTGTGGAGAGTGGAGTGGCCACAGGGCTGGGAGTGCAGGACTTGTGTGGGTTGCTGGAAAGCAAGTGAGGTTCAGTGGTTGTCTCCCTGGTCACTCAGTGAGCTCATCTTGGCCACTCCATCTGTCCGTTGCCAAGACTCCCTCCTGACCGGCCCCAGCCCATCCGTCAGGCCTGCTCTGCAACTGACACACATCGGTGTACACACGCAATCCATTCGCCCCTCCGCTTACCCCGTTCCATTACAGACCTGCACACTCCGCCAGACCTAGCTGAGCGCCAGCTTTCAGCTGTCACTCCCTACGCAGAGCAGTAATAAAGAAATCACTGTTTTCAGCTGACAAAGAGCAGATTTCTTACTAAGTAAACACTGATGTTTTCGTAGGGAAATTAGGTTATAAAATTGCGCCTACAAAGGAGGCCATACAGATGGACTTGGTTAAGCTCTAGCCACACAGGCAACGGGGGTTAATTCAATTGCCCACCCTTTATCACATTTTTTTCCCTTTGGAGCAAGAAGATAGGAAGGTATCAGCTTTTCAAACATAAAAACCCAAAAGCATAAAAAATAAAAGGGAAGGATCAAGGAGACTTTTTTCCTAGAGAACGATGGCTGGTACAGAGCTGGGCTGGGTGAGAGGCCTTGGATTTGAGCCATGTGTCCAGGGTGGGGGTGGCGGGGGTGGGGCAGGCAGGCAAAAACACAGCTGGCCCCGGGGGAGGGTTATGGGGGAGCCCGCATGGATTAGCCCTCTCCAGGTGACCTGTGGTATGGGTTGACCTCAGGGTAGGAGGAGCCTTTGTCTGCAAGAGGAGCCGCCCCTGGCTGAGCACAGCTGAGCAGAATCTTCCAGTAAGTTATGGCTTTATGAGGGCTGTCATATCACAGGGTAAATGTGAGGGCCCTGGAAGTAGAGACCTGGGCGGGAATGAGACATGGGGTCTTGGGGGTCGGGGGCATCTTTAATAGAAGGAAGGGTTTCATTAGATTTCACTAGGGGTCTGGGTTTAAGCACCGAGGAAAGGCCTGGGGTGGGGGCTATGCACAGGGAACTTGCCCCGCTCTCCCCGCCGGGGAGAATTCCTCAGCTCCTCCGGCCAGCCTGCCAAAGTGGTATGTGGAATTTCCTTTCCTGGATGCCTGTCAAAACTAGATGGATAATCCTGAATAGTTTAGATAAACGTCTTCTTGGGGCTGGGTGTGCTGCCGGTTTTTACCAAGCTTTTGAGTCCATTACTGTGTGTGAAGAGGGCCCCTCTTTCATGTTGGCATTGGTGGCTGCCTGGGAGCGAAATGCCTCACTGGAACAGGGGCAACCCCACGAAGGTGGTGAAGCCCCCTGGTGGGCTGGGGGTGGGATGGGGAGAGGCAGGCCTGCTGGGCCTTTCTGCTAATAAATGCTTTTCCATTCTTTGGTTACCTAGTGCTCGGGGCTCTCCTGCAAACCTCTTCCAGCGTACCACCCTGTAACTGCCCAGTTTCTCCCCCTGCCCCTCATAGACCATAAGATCTACTTGGACAGCAAGACTGTACCCCCTTGGGCCTATATCCACAACAACCTGGCACAAGGTTGGCACACATAGGCACTGGGTGAGTCTCATCAAATAAACCTTCCCCCATGAGTTAAGCAACAACTAATCTTTCTCTACTTTGCTTAGGCGGGACAGGTCAAGTTCACATTTCAGAAATGCAGCTCCTGGAAGGAGAGGGTGAAGGAGTGGCTCCCACTGTGCCCAACATATTTCTTCTCCATGGGCACCGGGACACGTTATCAATGCAGCAAGATGGCTGCAGTGATGGAGGCTTGGACAGCGACAGGACTCATGCAGGGCATTGCTCCTGCATTCCCCAACAAATGTTGATGCAGGCCGGCAGGAGTGACCCAGAGGATAGCACCTGGGCTGTAGATAAACAGCAACAGTGACTCAGGCTGAGTAAATAAATGCGTTTGGCCCTGGCATCAGCTTCCACTTAGAATGGACAACCTGAACATGTGCAGTGGGAGAGGTCGACCCACCCTGAAGGGCAACCTACCCCACCACAACTGAAATTTTATTATTAGTGATTAATTCATTTGGGTTAATTATTGTGCTGTTCCTATGCTTGTCAGTCAAGATTAGACACTGTAGCCCCAAGACCTGCGGCGAGATGCCCCTTCCTCTCCACGGATAATCATGGCATAGAGAAGAACTCAAGCGTAGGGGTCCAAGCTCACGTACTAGCTAGCTGAGTGATTGTGGAAAGCTCTCAAATTCTGGTAACCTCCAGTTTTCTTTTTATGACTTGTGGAGAATATGAGCCACCTCACAGGGTGTTGGGAACACTGGACATGATACCATCCACCCTGAATCCAAGAGTGCCTGGAACAAAATGTGGGTTTCCTTTTAGTGTCCACCTGAGAGTGAGAAAAGCACATGATTGTCCAGCACTCAGTATGTTCCAGAAGCTGTTCTATGCGCTTTACTTACTCGTCTAATCCTCACAACCACCCATGTGGGGGGTACTGTTGCATCCCCATTTTAGAGACAAATAAACCGAGGCTCACAGAGAATGGAGAGGGCATGAGTGACAGAGGCAGGACTTAAACTCTGCCCCATCCTGTTCTGCCTGCATCCAGCGGGTGTGCGATGGGAAATGCCCAAGATGATGGAGGACAGGAGAGGACCCAGGGGATCACCTCCAGCCCTGAGGGACCTTTCCACCAGGCAGCCCTGCATGCTCTCCCTATGGCAGACCCGCCTCATCTCTGCACATCATGATATGCTTCACTCCTGGGCCCTTCCTGCCCTCGGCTGACCACACGGGCTCTCTCTTAAGCCCAGAGCCAGGCAGCTCCTCTTCTGCGAGGGGCCAGCATTCAGCCAAGATCAAAGAGCAGGCTGCCTTATCAGACATGCTTTTCATTAAACTTTTACAGGCCAGACTCCATTATAAATGAGCTGTCTGTGCCACGCTGCAGAACACCTTCCTGGAGCTGAGAATCTGAGGCTCTCCGCATTGAGAGAATCTTTAGCAGAGCAGTCGGAGCGGAGAGTGGGCCTCTGGGGTCAAAATGCCCAGGTTCAAATCCCATCTGTGCTGCTTAGTTGGAGAATGTCACTGGAGCAAGCAGCCAACCTCATCGTGACTCGATTTCCCCACTTAACAAGTGGGAGTAACGATGCTGCTTTCCTTATAGGGTGTTGACGAAGATTAGGTAACATAATCCAGAGGGCTGAACCCAAGATGCTGTGACTGCCCAGAGAGGAGAAAAGACTAGTCTGAAGGGGTCTCTAAGGGCCACGGCATCACACGAGCCAAGGCTTCACATCTATTTGTCATTCAGTCCTCAGATAGCTATGAGAGGTTGGTGTGCTACACTACAAACTCCTGGTGCCAGAGTTTTCTGGGCTCCATGTCTACCTGCCATCCAATTGCTCTAAAGAAGTGGTCAGCCATGGCAGGTTTTAAGGAGCACTCCCTGGAAAAAGAAAGGGAGCAAGGACACAAGTGGGGAGGAGGGACAAGGCACTTGGTGGGAGACCCCAGGCCCACCCAGCCTCTTGGCTCAGGGGCCAGACAAGTAGACCTGTCTTTCGGAAGTCTCGTCTTTCCACGAGTTCCTGAAAAGAAGCACGCATGTTTGCCCAGGGAGGAGAAAGTTCTTTGTGAAACACAAACGGAGTCAGTCCTCTATGAACCGTGAACCTGATGTGTTATACCAAGAACCAAGAAGAAAATATCCACGTATCTGTCTGCTTTGCCTTGGTGACTGGCTGAGGGCAAAGCTGTCAGAGCCCAGGACAGTGCAGGTGAGTTGGAGGTGTGTGTTTATTAATCTCACAATGAACTAGTGCAGGCTTTATGGAACGCTGACCTTGGAAAAATTCATCTTCAAATCCCCCCGGACTAGAAGTTCATGAGCTCAGCCAGCAACAGCAAAGAAACTACTTTCTTAAGTGAAGCATACCAGCGGAGGGGCTAAACATCTCCATTAACATGCAGTCGCCAGGACGAGGTGGCGCTCAGACATCCTTAACGGCTCTCTCAGGGTACTCTGACAAAGTGTGCAGATAATGGTAGGAGGCGGGGGCCCTCACACCCACCAGCTGGCATTCCCTCTCTTTCCTTAAAGTACCTGGGCCAGCATGTTGACTTTACAGGAATTGATAGCTTAGCCCCAGAGCCATCTGTCCCTAACAAGAGCCTCCCTCCTCTCTCCTTCTCTGTGCAGGAGGACCTTGGCCGTGACCACTGGAGCAGTGCAGCTGAGGGTCAGGGACGTCAGTGGCCAGGTATAGAGAACCTGGCAAGAGGAGGCTTTCCATGGTTGAGATGTTGTAGCTGTCCGCTCACCCTCTAGCCCCCACCCAATATGCTCACTTCCTTCTGCCAGCTGAGAATATGAATAGATTTAGATTAATTTGTGGGCACTGGATCTGTGAATAGGTGATGAAAAGGAGCCGGGGGGTTTTAACACCCCGTATCTCGGAGTCGTCATCATTGAGGGAAAAGGCCCTTCAGCCTGTTGGTCCCATGACTCTGGAAAGCCAACACACATCTCTGGGCTTGCTTTTTTGAGCATAAAATAAGCAAGGTGGCCTGTGGTGGTCCCCAGACTCTGGGCCTGTGGGTGCTTGTAAACAAGCAGATTTTAAGACCTCACCCTAGTCTGAAAGAACTGGAACTTCTGGAGTCGGGGCCTAGGAACGTGCATCTTTAAGACACACCCCAGTTCAGTTTTGCAGCAAGGTTTGAGAAGTGCTGCACAAGGTGGTCTCTGTAACCCTCTAGGCTGGAAGCAGCTGGAATTGGTCCTCTCTGAAGCCCCAGGACAGGGCTGGGGTGGGAAGGAGCCCACAAGAAAATGGTGAGTTGAAGGTCAGTCCCAGCCTCCTGAACCAGGAACCCGAGTTTCTACCTTGCCCACCAAAACACATGCATTCATCCTGGCCCCAGGCAGCCCATGCTCCTGCTTGTTAGACTGCTCACACAGAGGAACCGGGGAGCTCCAGCTGGGGGCCTTGCCATGTTTCAGCCTTAGTCCCCACAACACCCAGCGAGCTAGTTTCCAAGGGGACAGGGGCGAGGAGCATGTCCGAAGTGCTCCTCTTTCCTGCTGGCAGTCACCAGGCAAGGGAGAGAGACTACAGGGCCTTCTCTTCTCGCCCTCAAGAAAGAATTCCCAGAACCTCAAGAGCATGTCCCCTGGGGAGAGGGGGTCAAAAGAGAACTCTGCCTGAGCAGCACAAACAACCCCCTCACCTACTTGTCTCCCCATCACCTATGGTTTACAGAGATGAAACATGCTGTGCCAGGAGTCCACGAGCAGAGCCATTTATCCTTCCGGAGCCATCTGAGCACTAGCGAGCTCTGCAGGTCCTGTTGTGGTTTGTACCTCCAGGTGACTAGAATGGGTGGCTCTGGAGACGGGGAAGCCGTCCAGCTGTGCTGTGCTGGCTGGGTGTCCACGCACTGAGCTCCACCCCTGCTCCTCCCATGTGTAGCTGCCTATTTGGAGCAGTGTGAAGTCAGCCCTGGCCCTGCTCCCCTCCTGCCGAGGACCATGATGACAGCTAATGTCCCGCCTTCTGTCCATCTTTAACTGCTCCTCCAGTTACCCTGAAAATAAATCTCACTGCTCCCTCTGCTCCTGGTTGCCAAAAGGATAAAGTCCAAATTCCTCAACTGGGGAAAAAAAGACTCTCTTTTCCATCCCCAGGAGTACTTCTTCAGCCCCATTTCCCACCTTCTTCTGTCACAGTCACCCAACAGTAGCCTCTTCCAAGGACATGCTATGGCCTGCCTCTGTCACGAAGATCCCTTGGCCTTCAAGGCAAGTGGAATAACAACAGTAATAATAATCATTGTTAACATCAATTGAATGTTTCCAAACTCTTCTAAGAGCTTTACTTATATTACCCAACTCCATTCTCAAAGTAACTTAGTAGATGGGGCAGGTAACCTTATCGTGCCCTTTTACATATGAGAAAACTGAGGTTTATTCCTTCAGGTTGGTCAGTCCTCCAAGGCTAGTGATTTCAGCACTGGGGTTCAAGCCCAGGTAGCCTGGCAGGGCCCATGACAGCCATGCTCCTGCGGGCCAGGACAGGGCTGAGGAGGCCCGTGGCGGAGCACTCCACCCAGAGCCCCGAGCACTGAAGCTCAATCACCAGACCATGAGAGCCACTGGGTCAGGGTCCCAGGCGCCTGAGCAGAGGCCCTGTGCATGAAGCAGCAGGCAGAGGCTCCGACTAGGGCTGACAGGAGACGACATCGCACCTCATTTGCTACGCAACGTCTTATGTAATTAGACACATTTGGTGGCGGCAAGGAGAAGTGGTCTGTAGCAGGGGCTTGACGGAGCGGGTGCTCCACCAGGCTCTGACCACATTAATCACAGGAGCCACAGAAATAGGGGCCGTTTTTCTCCTTGGCTTTGTACTATTTCTCCCACCTGGACACTGAGGGCAGGGGTGAAGGAGTGGGCTTTCCAGAACTTGCCTTGTCCTCTTGTGGACTGGGTGGGGACCAGCTGTCCTGATAAGGTAGAGCCACTGGAAGCCCAAGCCCAACAAGATGTGGGGCTTTGGGAACGCTGCTGCTGCCCGTCACTGGGGTGTTAACCAGACTAGCCCTAGCTTGGCTAGGGAGGGGAACCTCGTGCAGGAGCAAGCACACCCGACATACAGGGATGACCCATGAAAGTCAGTGCACTTCTCTGGGCCTCGGCATCTGTAAGTTGCAGATTTTAACTCCATCTCACAGGACAATTGGGAGGTGAAATACCAGGCTCCGTGGAAGAGCCTGGCCTGCTGCAGGCTCTGTACAAATTACTGGCACCCTTTATTATATTCTACTTTGTGATGCCAGACTTGCCACTGGGACTTGGTGATCCCAAATGGGCTAAATAAGAACCCCCAGCAAGTTCCAGGTCCTAATCCCTGGGATTTGTGAATGTACGTACCCTTTACGGGAAAAGTGACATTGTAGATGTGGTTGAGTTAAGGACCTTGAGAAAGGAAGAATATCCTGGATTATCTGGTGGTCCCTTAAAGCAATCATAGGTGTCCTTATAAGAGAGGCAGAGGGAGCAAACTACCACAGAAGAGGAGGAAGGCCACGTGAGAACAAAGCATGGGGAGAAAAGGCGATGTGATAAAAAGGTGGGGGAGGGGTCCTGAGCCAAGGAAATGAATTCTCTCCTGGAGCCTCCAGAAGGAGCCAGCTCTGCCAACACCTTCATTTTAGACCTATAAGAACTACTTCAGACTCCTGGCCTCCAGAACTGCATGAGAATAAATATATATTGTTTTAACCCACTAAGTTCGAGGTAATTTGTTATAGGAGTAAGAGGAAACTAATACACTTCCCTTCAGTTATCGAGTCTAGTGAAAGAGCCATCCAGGCCAGTGAGTGACAAGACCATCTGCACAGGCCCACTGGCCTAGTCAGACCTCCCCTGCTACCTGCCACCGTCACCTTCTACTTCTCCAAGTGCTCTGGCCACACTCCATTCCTCGCTGGGCAGGAAGAAAGCAGACCCAGAGAGGGGACATGACCTGTGTCCAACACAGAGTAGTGAGTGGCAAAGCCTGGAGAGAACTCAGGGGTGGCTTCTTGGCCACAGATCCCTACTATCACAGGGAGGGGTAGCACTAAGGGCCACCTCATTCAGCAACAAGCTCTTTCTGCAGCTAGAGCAGCTCAAACCTGAGCTTGTAGCAGTATCACCTGGAGGGCATAGTAAATATGGATCATGGGTCCTACCCCAGAGTGTCTGACTCAGCAGGTCTGGGCCAAGGCCTGAAAACCTGCATTCCTAACGGCCCCCCAGGGACACTGACATTGCTGGTTCAGAGGCCTGGGGAACAAGTAAGCTGGGTGCGTGCCCTAACAGAGGGCAGAATGTGCTTTCAAGAAAGAATGGGCTGGACCCCTTTAGGGTTCTCCGGTCATAAAAGTGCTCCCAGGAGACAGGCCAGCATGCGATTGAGGGTCTGGGCTCAGGGAGTTGTAATCAGGCTTCTAATTCTCCTAATCCTTAAGTGGATGACCTTGATGCTTAGTTATTTAACCTCTCTGCTGCCTCGGCTCCTTCATCTGTAAAATGGGATGACATGAAATGCACATCATATAGGGTTGTTGAAAAGATTAAGTGAGAGGAAACACATAAAGTGTTCACAACAGTCATAAGGTCAGAGTTAATTTGAAAAATAGCATTCACCAATGGTGGGGTCTTCCTATATCTCTGTCATTGCCCCTAGGTATGTGAGGAGATATGATAATCACCTGTAGAGTGATACAATCCAGATAATCACCTGCAGAGTGATACAAACCTGCACAGGCTCTCCCTCCAGGGAGCTCTCAGCATTGCCTACGTCTCTGTCTCCGACCAGCATTGGGCCCCTTGCAGGGAGCACTTTGCTGCAGGCCTGCTGTGCCCAGGATCTGTGTTGCTGAACCAGCCAAACATTTCTCAAGAGGAGAAAATCAGCATTTCCCTCTCCCATTCTAGATAGGGACTCAGCTCCATTAATAGGCTTAGGATTCTCAGATACCACCAACTGAGCAATTTTCAGTGATCTGTTAGCTCTAAATGTATCAACCTCCCAGAAACCACTGGAGCTGTGGTCTCAGCCACCTGCAGCTAGAGGGCCCCAGGAGGTGGGCAGAGGGCTAAAGTGGGCATGAGGCCACCAGCAGCAGGTCCTAGTCAAGTGGGAACCAGCTACATGAACCAAAATACAATGAAAGGTTCCCAACATGTCAAAAGACATGGGAGAAAATATCCAAATCTGGGACAATTTGAACAATACAACAAACAGTGATAACCAGAGAGTATAACTCCTAGAATAACACAAATATCTATGCATTTATTTGAAATAAAGAAATGAAGAAATGGAGGGGAAGGGACAGCTCTTCCTTATAGTAAAAGTCCAACGGATAAGTGTGGAAGGAACGATAGAAAAAGAAAAGCGCCACTTGGTAAATGCTAGTAGTTCCTGTTTCTGACAAGAGCCAACGATGGATGTTAAAATTAGTGGATGAATATATGATGAGAAACAAGATATTCACATATTACCAAAGTATCACCCCACAATCGTTAATTACAAAGAGACCAACTTTAAAGCTGAGAAACTCACTGCATCAAGTGATTAAAATTAATCTCCAGTGATGAGAAGTAGTGCCATGATGTGCCTCTGACACACTGTACTAGGAAGGGCACAACACCACTTTTATTACTATTCTCTAAGTAATAAATTCAGATAAATTCCGAACTTAATCATGAGGCATCATCAGGCAAACCCAAATTGAGGACATTTTATACAGTAACTGGCCTGTCCTCTTCAAAAGCGTCAAGGTCACTAAAGACAAGAGAGACTGAGCAACTGTCCTCAATTAAAGATAACTAAGGTGACAAGACGACTAAATGCAAAGGCTGGATCTTGAATGGGAGAAAAAAGACATTAGTAGGCAACTGGCCAGATCTGGGTAAGATTTATAAGTTAGTTAATAACAATGTATCAGTGTTTTGGTTCCGTTAAGATGTTAACATTTGAGGAACTGGGTGCAGGGTATAATGGAAATCTTTGTACTATTTTCCCAACTATTTTTATATGCCTGAAATTATTTCAAAGTAAAAGATATTTTAAAAAGAAAATAAAAGTCCTAGATTTGCTCTGCCATGGGGAGGCAATGGGTGCCCAGAAATAGGAGTCACTTGAGGGCTCGGACGCCTTCTCAATCACCTGCCTCTTGACCAGGCACAGTGTTTGCCTTGAACACAGTGAGTGCCCAGCAAGTATTTACTGACTTCATTTGAATGGGAGCTGGGAGAGGCAGGAGGATTTGTCTTCAGTGAGTGGAATGTGTGAAGAGGGCTATGCACTCAGCAAACAAGATCGTGTACTTACTATATGTCAGACATTGTCAATACAGAAACGAGAGGGCAGTACAGAGCCTGCTGGGACACAGGTGTAAAACATCATTTCTGCGCGGTGGTGGGATGGGAATTCGGGAAAGGTCCCACTCAGTGTGGGGGATCTCAGCACTTCCAGGAGGTGGCGGCTCCTGAGCTGAGGCTTAGAGGATCTATAGGAGGTGGCCAGGAGGAGGGGGCATTCTAGGTGGGCTGGGCAGCAGGAGCTGAGGCACAGTGACATGTGACAGGGTCATGTATGCTGGAAACACAAACGAGAACTTGGACAGATGACACGTCTGGGTCAAGACGGGCATAGGGCCAACTGACTCTTCATAGTAGGTCCCCTGCTAGGCAGGTGTGGGGAGTAGCAGAGATGTTGAGGGGAAGGTTTGGGCCTCTTCCGGAAGCATATGAATGGGAGAACAAGGGCACAGGTCTTCAAGTCATAAAGACAAAGAAAAGCGACATCAGCTATGAGCTTCAAGGCCCCAGGTAGGAATGAAGAGGAGCAGGGTTAGGTTTAGTGAGACAGCACTGGTGACATACCCTTCTACGTGGGGGTCTCAAAGCAGGGAGTAGGATGAGGCCCCAAAGTATAACCTCGAGCTCGTCCTTATCGGTAGGTCGACCCTGTAATTTAGTGTCCAAATTGGGACAGTTGAGAGAGTGCAAGGAGCACTATGAATTATTATGCTGGGACGACATATAATGAAGGTCACCGTACTTGCATGGGACCTCTGGCCTTGGAGGGGTTCCCACTGTATGGGTGGGTAAAGGACCCAAGGTGCTTATG
This sequence comes from Pteropus alecto, assembly GCF_000325575.1. Lineage (NCBI taxonomy): Eukaryota > Metazoa > Chordata > Mammalia > Chiroptera > Pteropodidae > Pteropus > Pteropus alecto. Next base: position 5,845,651 of record NW_006442484.1, read on the forward strand.
GGTACGCAGGGAGAGTCTGAAGCCTTGGAAGTGGTGATGTGTGAGATAGCAGTGCTTCCTTCTCAAATAACCAGAGGGGAGCTAGGTGTGCACATCCCACCCACACATTCGCACAGGGTCCTGAATGAGTGCACTCTTGGGTGGCAAAGGCGACTGCTCAGGACGATGCGGATCAGGAACTCCAAAAAGAAAAACAGAGGCAGGAGAGGTGGCTGAGGCTGGCAGCCCAGCCTCCCCAGTGGCAAGTGACTCACATGCTGGGGAGACGGGAGGAGAGCAGAACTTACCCGTGCATGCCATGGACAGAGTGAGGCTCGTAATGGTACCTTCCTTCCTGGTGTCTCATGTCAATCGGTAAGGGAGCATGGAACGGTGGCAAAAGGTGCTGCGGCACTGTGCAGGGGGAAAGAGAAAAAGGACTTCAGAACCTTTTCCCCTCCCTCGAAAAGCAATTTTCAAAGGGCTTTAAAGCTCAATGAATTTCAGAGCAAGAGCAGTCAGGACAGGGGGCTCTGAGGTGCCCTGGCTATCACACACCCACGAAGGGGGATGAATAAATAATCAAAGTCAGCCTGAGAACCCTACATCTTTCACATAAAAGATCCCCAACCGCGCTCTTGACAAAGACAAGCAGCTAAGCGCTCTTTGAACTCAGGGAGATTACAGGCTCGGCCGCAAATCAGGGCTGACAGAGCCGACAGGCTTCTGCCCATCCCGGCCTCGGCTGCGTGTGGCTCCAGCAGCCCGGGGTTACGGCATCCACACGGGCTGGCAATATTTACCTAGAACCATCTGTGAAGCCAGGGCCTGTTCCGGCTGCAGCCAGCGGACACCTTTGTGGGTCTGTTAATTCTCCTGCTCTTAATAATAATTACTGACCCGAAGTGTGCTGGCAATGCCTCCAAGATGCAAATATCAACTCGTGAGCATCGGTTTCCAGAGGTGAGTCAGCCCCTGTCTGCACTTGGCCTGCCCTCAACAAATCATCATGATAATTGTAGGATGCTCTTTGCTTATTAAAAAGAAAAAAAAAAAAAAAAAAAAACTCCTGGGTACCCTGGAGACAAACATAATTATAGGCTCTAGGAAAACAAGGCTCTTTAAAAAGTAGTTAGACTGGGAAAAAGGCTAAAAAGTAGAGATTTCTCAGTCGACTCTCACTCAGGAGAAAGGCCGCGGGGCCAATGGGAATCAGTGGTGAGTGTGAATTGCTGACTAGTTTAAAGAAATGTGAATGGTTTGTTTTACATGCGCACAGTCAGCTGCCTGCCAGGCCTACAAATGATGCTGCTGTTTCTGTGCAAACAGATTCCAGTATCTTATTGTAAACACTATGAATTCTTTTCTTTTCTTTTTTAGTGTGGAAAATATACATAACAGAAAATTTACCATTTTAACCATTTTTAAGTGTACAGTAGTTAAGTACATTCACATCATTGTGCAGCTGTCACCACCATCCATCCACAGTACTTATTTCATCTTCCCAAACTGAAACTCTGTCCCCATTAAACACAAACTCCTCATCGGCCCGCCCCGCGTCCCCCCACCCCCACCCCGGCAACCACCATTCTACTTTCTATCTATGAATGTGCCTCACAAAAGTGAAACCACACAGTATTTGTTCTCTCGTGACTGGCTTATTTCACTTATTATCATGTCCTCAAGGTTCGTCCATTATACCTTGTGTCTGAATTTCCTTTAGGGCTGAATAAGCCTTCTGGATATTCCACATTTTGGTTATCTATTCATCCTTTAGTGAACACTTAGTTTAAATGCTATGAATTCTTAAAAACAGGAAACTTTTCTCCTGACATTTTAATCTTAATTTTTCCACATTCAATTTATTTTCATAATTCCACAATACTGGCATCTTCCATGGGGGCTGGAAACAAAGAAAGCAAATCTTCTCGCCCTGATTAAATCAATATGCCAAACACAGACTCCACATACCTTGGGCCCTAAAGGGAACTGGCCTCCGAAATGGAGGGCCAGCACTGGCCAGCTTCCACACAGGAGACAGACTGGACTGTCCGGAACTCTTGGGGTTGGGGAGCGGGGAGATCAGCAGGGAAATAGTGCTCACCTCCCCGGAGGTGCAGGAAAGGGCCTTTACGGTTTTTTTAGTGTGACCAGGAAAACAGGATTACAATATTGTTAACAAATAAACATGGTTTGCTTTTGCTTATTTCTGAATGTTTCCCTGAATATCTAAAAGCCCCTGAAGTAGCCAGGGTGGGTGTTACTGCACCCATTTCATAGATGAGGAAATGGAGGCCACAGGTGATTTCAGCTCAGTCACAGGGCCAAAAAAAAATGACAGAGCCAGGAGGAGAATCTCAGAGGACAGCTGGTCATGGCTTTTCCCTCTGCCCAGCATGAATAAACACTGAGAGGCAACCCTTGGGTGCAAGCGGGATGCCCGAGTCTTCTTGTCCCACATGCACACACAGTACCAGGCCCTGCTCTAAGTGCTTTGCATATCAACTTCTAGGTCTTCACAGCAACCCCAGGCTGCATTCACCGCAGAACTCCTGGTCTTCCCACTGGTCATCCCCCATGTGCTCCTTTTCTCTCCAGTGTTGAACCTGCAGGGTTCAATCAGAGCCCAGACCCCACCCCAACCAACTGGGCCCCTGCCTAACCAGCTGTGAGCACAGACATTGCTCTGTGCACGATCAATGCCACTTTATCCAGGTCTAGAGAGCTATAACATCTACAGGAATGAAGTGCTCATGATAGCTTATCAGGTAAACATGAAATGAAGGTGGCATCGAGGCTGACCTAGCTGCCCCATAAGACCTGGCTGCCCACACATGTGCGCATGTGCACGTGTGTGTGCATGTGTGTGTGCGTTGGGAGAGGAGGAGCCTGAGGCTTCTGGAAGAAGCATAAGGGACAGCCACCCACAAGGTCCTGCTGTAGCGGTGGCTGCTCCCTCTTTTCTGTGCAGTCCATGGGGTGAAGGCCGTGGACACCAGGAGAAGTGGCTTTCTCTTCCTCAAGTCAGAGCGGCAGGTCAGGACCTCCCACAGCCCCTGCTGCCCTCTAAGCAGCTGATACTCATGGAATGGGCAGGCAGTAAAGGCTCTGGCCACACACTTGTACCCCTCACCCTCACCCAGTTGGAGTCCTCAGGAGGAGCCTGGAACACACATTAGAGTTTTCTCCAGTCCAGGCACTGATGTTAGGTTGGCCAGTGGCCTGAGTGTGGCCAAGTCCCTCCCAGGTCAGGAAGTACAGGGTGCTTATCTTTAGAGAAGTCTGCTGCCTCGTGGGGCTTTGCTTATCGCACCTCATTGAGGGTTACCATAAACTCTGTTCTTATCCCCATTTTCCGGGAAAGAACATTGAGGCTCTGAGTGGTGTATCTGCTTTTAGGAGAGCAACGATCAGGCAGTCTGTGGCTTCATTCTCTCTCTGCCATGAAGCCCCATGTGTTTTCCCAAAGCCCAGCCCAGCATCCAGCACACAGCAGGCCCGCAGCAACAGGGCCTCTCAGCACACGCATCCAACATGGCAGCAGACGTGCCTGCGATCAGCTAGCAGGTGATTTCCAGACTCCTCCGGCCACCCTCAAAGAGGCAATTCAGTCCATTCACATCACTGGGGCTAAGTCTGGGCAGCAGCAGTCACTGTAGGAATGAATAGTCATTCATTTGTTTGTTGGTGCCTTCCTTCCTTCATTCATTCACCTTGTATCAAGGGCATGCTATGTAGCTGTTCTAGGTCCTAGGAGCAGTATATTGACAGCCCGCGCTGCCACCTTCATAGAACTGAAGAGCTTCCTTAACCAAGAGGAGATAAGCAGTGAACAAACCAGCAAATACATTTATAACTTAATGTCGGAGAGTGATGGCGCTAAGAAGGAAACCAGGCCGGGCAAGAGACAGAGAGACCGGAATGTAGGGTGGGCTCTCTGCAGGAGAGGGTGCATCTGGCAGGAGTAAGGGCATGTGCAAAGTCCTGGAGTCAGGAAGAGCTCAGCGACTTTGGCTCCAAGAAAGGATAGAGGCAGGAGAGACAAAAGGGAAGGTCCTGTAACACTGGTCAGGATGTGCGAAGGACTTCGGAATTTTTTTTTTTCTGGGCGATTAGGGAAGAAGCCGGTGGGAGGAGGGGTTCTGAGCAGGGAGTCAAATGCTCTGGTGACACTTTACAAAAGGCCACACCAGTAGGGCCAGGAGTTGTGGGGCAGGGGTCTGCACTGGCCAGGAATCCCACATTGGCTCTGCCACTAGGTGGCCATGGGACTTTGGAAAAATTACATCCCCTTTCTGGGTCTCACATTACCCATCTGTACAAAAAGGATTAGATGAGCTCTAATTTCCTTTCTACCAGAACTATCGTGCTGTTTGTGAATGGTCACCCACTCCCCAGAGAAAGAGATATGCTTATCCCAGCCAGTGACATACTGAGGCTTCGGGCAGGATCCCTCAGCAGGCCACAGAAGAGGCTCTGGGAGCAGACACTGTTGTGTCTTTATGGCCCTATCTGTACAACTCACTGACACAGTGGCCCTTCTACATGTGCTCAGCCCACCAGCTGCAGGTCCAGTCACCCAAGCCTACTTGTAGGACACCACCCCCAAACCGTCTCTGGGACCAACTCTGCACCCTAGGTAAGCTGAGGATGAAGATTGACCCTGGGTCATCTGAGGTCTCAAGACCTTTCAGACCAGCAAGGAGTGTCCCCACACACCCCCTGAAGGAAACATTCAGAGGTGGGTGCTTTGCTCGGGGCCCCTTGGCCAGGCCCAGAGAGGAGAAAACTCTGCTGTGGGCTCCTGTGAGAAATCGCTCTGTCCAGAGGCCATAGGCAGCACCCATGGAACATGAAGATGAACATGAAGAACAAGAGCTGCCTTCAGTGACATGTTGAAGGAGATCTTTCCACACATTGTTTTCATTGTGGGCTCTTTTTTCAAGTTAAACAAAAATCCAAACTAAATCATGTCCTTCCGGCAGAAGGGAAAACACACACACACACCATATGCTATTTCAAAGAAGTGGCTTTCTTTTTAAGTTTCTGAGGAAGAAACTCTAAGATGGGAATTTTCTATGGATCACCCAACCCCCTCTGAAAAAAACGAACATTTGTTTTTGATCTTACACAGAAAGACCAATAATCTGAGAAACTGAGGATGGTGGTGGCATGCATGATGGCTTTTTTTTAACCCCCAAATTTTTCTGTGCAAAGGTTTAAATGTATAATGCTCCTTGGCTGGTGGTCTCAGGGGTGAGGCGACATTTGCATGGGCAGTGTCCCTGTATAAGGATCTCCCTGTGTGAGTGAGTAGGGCACTGGGAAGGGGCAAAGGGGGCCTCCTCTAGAAGCCAGGCTCAATGTTCCATTAATAACTCTGGTTAATTTCTGCTGGAAAGGATGGGGTGGGGTCAGCAGAGGGCTCAAAGAATCGGGAAAAATGGGTCATCGAAACACAACCAGGCAGCTGCGTCAGCAGCCAGAAACATTCTACTCAGATGAAGTCATGTGTTGCTACAACATGGAGGTGCTGCCCTGAGGGCTGAGCTCGGACGGGGCTAGCCCACAGCTAGAGGGACCAGCGAGGTGAAACGCTGCCCTGAGGGCTGAGCTCGGACGGGGGCCTGAGAGGCTAGCCCACAGCTAGAGGGACCAGCGAGGTGAAAGCAATCATCTTCCAGGAGAGACTTGGACATGTTGGGGACACACTAGCCCTCTGGGCTGTCCAGCATGGTCTCCAGGTATTATGGTCTCTTCCACTAAGACTGTAAGAGGGGCTTAGCTCAGAAGTCTTGGCTAAGAACCAGGGAAGAAACAAGTTTCTGAAAGAAGAGCTGCCTTGCCCCATCATTGACCGAAAGATGGTACAGGCAAGTATCTCTGGAAGGAGGCCTGTATCTCCTGCCACGATACAGGTTTGATTTATGATGAGGCACAAACCCATCTTAGTGCAGTCTGTGGGGCCCTAGAAGGGAGGCAAGGGGACAGAGCAGGGCATGGATCCCTATCCTTCTTGGGCAGTTGGTCCATCCCCAGCGTCACGGTGCAGGAGTCAATGTTGTGGCTGTATCGTGGACACTTTGATGGGCTTCAGGTGGCCTCTGATATGCTGAAATAGGCATTCCAATCTGGCATAGCTGGGGGACGAGGGAAGAATTTCTTGGCCCCAATTTCTCTCAAGCAAGTGGGACTCTTGCTTGAGATACCCCATTAATGACTAATTGATCATGTTCGTTTCCTTTTAAATTTCTTGCATCTAAAGTCATATCCAGTGCAACCGTCTCATTATTTTTCTTAAAAGCAAACAAATCTTGGGAAAGTCACAGAAACAAATTCACACTAAAGTGTAGATGATTCACCAGGTGGCTTTCCTCCTAACGGAAGGACCCAGGCAGCAAGAGACACCCATACCTTTGAAGAAGGAAGGTGCTAGTGTGGAGGAGAGGAAAAATGGCAGACAGGAGAGCTTGAAGTCAAGAACAGTGAAGTTTATAGCTGGATTGAAATTGGCTTGCTCCTGAGTTGCACATGAGTCAAATGACAGTCCTAAGGGTGATGACCTGTCCCTATGGTCTGAGGAGTTTGGGATAGGAGTTGGAAGCAAGTGAGCCATAAACCAGACAGACCTGGGTGTGAATCCTGGTTTTGTCACTTCCTAGCAAGTGACAAGTAGTCAGAGAGCTTCACTGTCTCCATCTGTGAAGCAGGAAGGACACCTGCCTGACTACTGTGCAGCATGCTGTAGCGTCTGGCACAGAGCGGGAGCTCAGTAAGGGGTACACTTCCTTTCCCCATCGCTGTGAACCTCAGAGGAGACGTGGACAAGGCCTCAGTGCTCTGGTCATGACGGGGCCTTTTCTCTGATCCCTGGAGTAAGGGACACCGAGATACATCTGATGGGAACTCAGATGTGGCATCTACGGCTAGATATGTATTCCATGCATTCTCGGTACCCCTAACTCACTGTTGTACAGAGTGAGGACAGGCAGAAATGACAGGTTATGGTGTTGGGGCATTGCAGGAGAAGTCTTCTTTGCATAAATCCCTGCTGGCTGACACCCCCATCCCACGGGAGACTCAGACCGGCTACTCTGAACTCCAGTTT
>NW_006442484.1:5852777-5862299 GCF_000325575.1 Pteropus alecto
GTGCCCATACGCCAGGAAAAAACAAACAGGTGAGGGGACTCACAGGTGGCCTGGTAGTTCCGGTGAACATCATTGTGAATTTTGTTTAAGAGGATGGTTTAAAAAAACAAAAACAAAAAACATCTCCTCCTCATCTGCCTTTAGCCACATCACCCTATACTGCAGAGGTGACGCAGCTCCAGAAAGTCAGGGGCAAAGAAACTCAAGGCAGAAGAGGATGTGACAAGGTCTCAGGCAGGTGCCACTTCCCATGTGCTGGAGGGTAGTGGTTCAGAGGCTAGGATCCCGTTAATGATCCAAGTGCCTTAAACCAAATCCAGCTCTCCCCTCCAGGAAGAGAGGGGGACAGATGGCCTGGACAAGTGCACCTCTGGGAGGACTAGCCCGTTCCAACAGAGAGAGACTGCTACTTTCCATTCCATCCTGGAAGCCTGTTAGCCAATGAAGCTGGTTAACACTTCAGAGAACGGGAATGTGAAGGTGCTTTGCAAAATAAAAAATGTTAACTGCGTGAGGAAGGGATGGTGATTGGTACCTCTATTTTGTGCCCTGATGACCCAAAAGATGAAGCAGCCCTTCAGGTGGACACTAGCTAGTTGTCTGCTTGGCTAAGGTCTCTGTTTCAGCCAGTGAAGCTGGCTCATTATGAATCCCACAGGGCTGGACTCTTCGCTCTCTCCCACTCCTGTGCGGATCCCAGGCCCGCTCCTCGAGGAAGCTAGAGCTAAGGCTTCTCAGAATATAACAGAAATGACAACACTAGCTACAAAGAAGAGACCAGATACTCTCGCCCTTAGCAGCATGGGCCTGACCTGGGGACATGATGTCATTCAGACATGTCTCTCTAACAAGGCCCTGACCGGCACAGGCTGCGGACACCCCAGATCCAGCTCCTCAGCCTTCTCCGGAATCCACAGAGGGGCTGCTGACCACCCAGGGCACAGCTCTCAGTCCCCGGCCTGCTATAGCCCAGAGGCTGGAGGTCACACACACACCCTCCCCCCAACCCCTGCACCACCTAAGGCTTCCCTATGCAGTCAGTGGAGGAGGACCCTGATCGAGTGCTCTGGAGGCCCCAGAGAACAAGAGGCACAATTCCTGTGCCAGGGCACCTCTATGGAGGCTGTCTGCAAAGCTGCAGTGTCTGACCCTGTGTGATTCACAGGGTCCTAAGGGTACCGGCTGCCAGAACGACCTTAAAGTCAGGGACAAGAGGTTTCCACGAAGCCTGCAGCAGCTGGTCAGGCTCTTTGGAGGAGGCGGCTTTGGAGCTGGGCTCTGAAGGGGCCAATACTAGGAGAGAAGGAGGGAAAGGGGAGGATGACTGGTTCTTCGCAGTCAGAGGTAGTGTCGACAGAGTCCAGAAGACTCGTGTCCTGGCACAGAGCTGTGTGGAGTGTAAATCTTGGCCCAACCATGTGGCCTCTCTTATACATATGGGACTAGAAACATCTCTTCCTGGGGTCATCAGGGGATTTAATGATATGCACACATGAAAAAGGGATACTATGAGCACCTAAGGCACTAACATCAGTGCTTCTCAGACCCAAGAATCACCTGCAGGCTTTGTTAAAATATCACCGCTGGGCTCTACTCCCAGATTTCCGACATCAGTGGGCCTGAGAGTCTGCATTTATAATCAGTGCTCAGGTGATGCTGACAATGCTTCTCAGGGACCACACTCGAAGAATCATTGGCCTATCTTACCTTTTTACATTTCCAGCACCCACTACAGCGCCAGAGTTCTCATTTGTACCAGTAAATGAGGAGATTATTCCTCATATTCGTGCCTGTGATGTACTGCACTAGCTGGAGAATGTGTACAGCTGGAGAATGTGTGCAGCTGGAGAAACTCAACATGGCTGATGACAGAGACGTCCTTGAGTGTGATATTTGAATCCCTGTGACTACCACGCCATTCCATGTACCAGGGCTTCTAAGTAGTGGACATGGGGGCGCCTGAGCATCACGAAGAATGCAGGCTTTCAAGGCATCTTAGTGTCTGTGCTTTTCCATGCTACAAGAATAAAGGTGCATGTCAGGGCTAGGAAAAGCCACAGGAGATGGCACACAGAGGTTTAGTGTGGCCTCAGTCCACTTTGAAACCTGGATGATTTCAAAGGCCAACTCTTTAGACATGGGGACTCAGATGGCAGAGGCCTCCCCCAGCGGTAACAAAGTCCCCGGCCCAAGCATCAGAACTCAGAGGCATAAAAATGAAGGGGAGTCCAGGAAAGACTCATTCCCAGTGGCCAGGCAAGTCTGCTTCCAGGCCTCCTGCAAATGGCACTATTATTCCCAATAATAAGCCCTGGACAGGCTGCTTCCAGAGGCCCTTTCTGATGCCCAGGCACCGCCCCACAGGAAGCACTTAATAAGAATAATAATATCCTGAATGGCACTTCACAGCGTACAATTAAAAAGTGTTTCTGTCTCACTTGGGAGGGGGGAGGGGGGAAATGAAAATCAGACAGGAAATTCCAACACCACAAGCTGGCTGGTGTCCGGTGGGCTGAGGCCCAGGCTGCTTGCTTGCACAGTCAGACCTGCCCCCACACAGAGCTTGGCAGGACCAGGGCCTAGCCTGGGCCTGCCAGTGCACACTGCCTACCCCAGAGCCTTGGGCTGGGCTTTAGAAAAAGGTGTTGCTTGACAAAATATGACAAACTAGCTGCTGGAGAGAGAGAGAGAGCATGGAGCTGGGGCCAGCACAGCCACTCCACACAGGGGCAGGGCCTTGAGGCTGGTCTCCGGGGCAGGGTATGGGTAGGGATGCAGAGGGATGTGCACACTCCAAAGGCAACGTGCTTGGCCAAATGTCAGAGGGAGGCCAGATTTCAGTACCATATGGCCCTCGCTGCACAAGATCATGGGTAGTCCTGGGATCTGTGCACTCTGCTATAGACTGAATGTTTACGTCCCCCCTAAAATTCATATGTTGAAATCCTAATGCCTGGTGGGATGGTGTTTGGAGGTGGGGTGTTTGGGAGGTGATTAGGACATGAGGGTGGAGCCCTCATGAATGAGATTAGTGCCCTTATAAATAAAAGGGACCCAGAGAGCTCCCTAGCCCATCATATGAGGACACAGAGAGAAGTCAGCTTTCTATGAACCAGGAACCGGACACTGAATCTGCTGATGCTTTGATCTCAGCCTTTCCACCCTCCAGAGCTGTGAGAAATGTCTGCTGTTTAAGGACCCCAGCCTATGGTATTTCTGTTATACAACATGAGCTGACTGAGACATACTCAGATGGTGGAGCTAAGATAAGGGGAACAGGCTATAGGAAGTAGATGGGCCCTGGACCTAGGGGCTGTAAGGTCATGGTGGACAGCACTGAAGCTGGAGCCGACACTGTGGCCAAGCCTGGCGCCACCGCTAATTCACTCAACCTTCCTGTGCCTTGGTTTCCCCATCCATAAAATTAGGGTAGTGACAGGACCACATCAGAGGGAGACTGTTCAGCAGAGACGAGATGACGTGTGTCAAGGGCTTGTGCAGAGTCTGACACACAAGAGGGCCCAGGAGTGCCGGAATGGCCATCACCACAGACCCCCTGCCCCTTTGGCTAGGGTGGGAGATTGGGGGAACTCCAGAGAGACCATGGGGAGATGATTGCCATTGTAAGGAATGTGACGGGTTGCCAAATGGTTAGGGTAGACAAGTGGGGTCCCACATTAGAAAATCTCGGGACCAGAAGAAACCTTAGAGAAGGTCAAGCCTGATTAAGTTTGAAAAGTGTCTTGGCCACAGAATCTGTTCCAAAGAAAGTAGTGAGCAAATCTATCTACAATAGACTTGAGGTCCAGGAGATTGTGATTTCATCGGTGTCCCCTGCAGCAGAGGTCCCCAACCCCCAAGCCATGGACCGTGTCCTGTTACGAATTGGCCACACAACAGGAGATGAGCAGCAGGTGAGTGAGCGAAGCTTCATCTGTATTTGCAGCTGCTCCCCAGCGCTAGCATCACTGTCTCAGCTCCATCTCAGATCATCAGGCATTAGAGTTTCATAGGAGCACCAGTCCCTGGTACCAAAAAGTTTGGTGACCACTGCCCTTCAGGCCTCCAAATGACCTTGTAGAAACATAAATCCAGGCCAGGGACCTGGAGAAGAGTGACCCGTAAGCTGGTGCCCATGTCCCAGTTCTCCTTCCACCTGTTACAAAAGCTAGGAGGACCAGGTGGCCTGGGACAGATGCAGGCATTCCAGTGTGAACCCAACACTACACACTTACTCGGTATGGACATTCCCCTGAGTTTCGTTGCCCTTGACAGATCGATCTGCCAACTTGTACCAGCAACACTGTCAGTTGGCAGCTTCAATGCTGTCCTGTCAGTGTCTGAAAAGCCCACTTGTCATGAGGGTCGGGGAACATTCAGCCCTCCCAAGGAGAGTCTAAGTCACTCTACTGTTTGGTGCCCACGGGTCCCCAAGGTATCACTTGCCACTCTGCTTTCTTCAGCAGCATCCAGCTCCTTTCCTGCAGAGCTCTAGCAAGAGGTTTCCCCAGTCTGGTGCTTCAGTCGTGCTGCACACCCTTCCTAGAGTGCCAAGAGTGCCAAGAGAACCTGTGGTCACTCGGCTCTTGATGAGGCCGCAAACATCAGTCCCCACCAGGCACTGCTGATGCTTTCCTGGGATGGCTAAGGCAGCCCTTACTCGAGGGTGTGCTTTGAGGCAGAGCTGGCCAAAGGCAGTCAATGAGATTCAAAACCAAGCATGGACTCGAACAGCTTTCAAGCATCTCTGAGCACTGTAGCCTCACTTACTTACTTTCTGCAGTCAACAGCTAATTGCAAAATGCTTTTCATTCCTTCACTGAAGTGGGCCTCTTAAGGACCACTTCTCTGGAGCCCCTTGTCAGTAAGGTCCTAGTGATCATGTTACTCAAAGAGATCTTTTCCTTAAAAAAGTCTCTACCCCAAACTAGTCTCTTCTCTTAGTGCCTACCATGCGGGCCACATGTGTTATCTTAAATTTCCTAATAGCCGCATTAAACAAGAACTAAAAAGAAATAGGTAATAATTTTAATAACAATTTCAGTAGCCTAGAACATCAAAAATATTATCATTTCAACATCTAACCAATACAAAAATTATTAACAAGATGTTTTATATTCTTTAATTTGTATTACGTCCTCAAAATTGGTTGTGTAGTTTATATTTACAGCATATCTCAGTTCAAAGCAGCTACATGTGAAGAGCTCAGTAGCCATGTGTAGAGAGTGGCTGTCTTCCAAAACACCACAGGCCTAACCAGTTATCAATACTGACGTCTGACTGTCAGGGCAGAGCGGAATGTGTCAGCAACGCCACTCTGATTCTGCCTTGGATGCTGCCCGCTGCCTTCCCCACAGGCTTGGGGAGATGCTCCAAAACAAGGCAGTGGGCGTGTGGACTTCTGAGACCTTTTGACAGATAAGAGGGTTCCTAGAAAGCAAAGCCCATGCAGGGGGTGTGCAGAGCAGGGCCAAGCTGTATGACATTTCCAGAAGCCTGGCTCCCTGAACAGCACTAGCTCCATGTAATTCTGGACAGAACACACGCCTTTCCCACCACCCCTCCCCACGACCCTCCACTGCTGCTGGTGGAAAGAAGAGGCGTGTGTGGTGTTCTGAGACACCGGTGGTCCACCCGGCAGGAATGAAGGCCAGTCCACAGAAACCCTGGGAAAAGCCTATTACCCCTCTCTTGTTGGTGGTAAAACTGAGACACAGAAAACACGGCCTCATGACTCAACCCGCTGGCAGTGAGCAGGGCCCAGAATCTTGTTTCCTAGAATGAGACTGTGTAAGAGGCAAGAGAGAAGAAAAAAAACCCAAAGGCTTCCTGGACATCAAAAAAAACCTCTTGCAAAACAATATTTTGATGAGCTAAGTGTGTGAATTAAAAACAGACGGAATCTACTGCCTTTAAAATAAACAGGGTTTAAAATCTAGGGGCCAACTCCCACACATAATGTATTTCAGGGCCAGAGAAACCAGAGCTTTACTTCCACAAACCCAAGAGTGGCCTGGCCCATTCACTTATCCAGGGTGATGTGGGCAATGGCCCTGCTCTGCAGGCCCAGCTCTGCCCCAGCAAAGGGAACCCAGAAGAGGACCCTGATTCCTTGACAGGCAGTCAGTCCCCAGGTCCTGTCGTTGCCTGCGGAAGGGAGTACAAAGCCCAGACTATTCCCAGCCGTCTCCTGATCCTGCCCACAAACTGCCCAGGATCAGATCCCAGAAAGCCCTCTTTCTTTCACACCTCCCAGCCTAGAAAGCCGCTCCTCACCATGCCCACGTCCTTCTTTTCACACCAACTCATAAACAAGTCCAGTTCACACGTGCCTCCTCTAGGATACTTCCTGGACCTTCCTTCTGCCCCGCCTCCAATTCGGGCAGACGATATGCCCGCTGCACCATTTCTTCCAAGCCAGTCCAGTACCTGGCACGGAGGGAGTGAGGAATATGTGCTCACTGAGTAAGTGAATGAATGAGTGGGTGAACGAGTAAGCGAATCTTCTCACTGGAAAAGAGACTGAGGATAACACGGGCGGCCGAGAGCTACAGACATCCTGTATACATTAATTTAGGACCTAGGAGAGAAGTCTTGCTGCACAGAATAGTGGTTCAAAGAGCAGTAGTAGTAGATAGAGTAGTAGTGGCAAACGATGTGTAAGAGGCAAGAGTCACGTTCTGCATCACAATATTTCTGTCAGTGACGGATGGCATGTATGATGGTGGTCCCATAAGATTATAATGGAGCTGAAAAATTCCTATCACCCAGTATCATTGAAGCTATTGTAATGTGATCGCACAATGCATTACTCTCGTGTTTGTGGTGATGCTGGTGTAAACAAACCGGGGCTGCCAGTCATATACAAATATATAGCCCATACAACTATATACAGTACATAATACTTGATAATAATAAATGACTATATTACCAATCTACGTATTTACTATATTACACTTACTAATGTTATTTTAGAGTGTACTCTTTCTACTTATAAAAAAAGCTTGCTGTAAAACAGTATGCTGTGTTTTATGCCAAGCATAAAACAGACAGATGTCTCATGTTCACAGCATCACTTTTTCTTGTGCTCGATTTAATCTCATGTTGTTTTATAAATTTAGTGTAGCTTAAGTGTACGGTGTTTATGAAACCTACAATAGTCTACGGTAGTGTCCTAGGCCTTCACACTCACTCACTGACCCACCCAGAGCAACTTCCAGTCTGGCAAGCTCCGCTCATGGTAAGTGCCCTATACAGGTGTGCCATTTTTTATCTTTATATCTTATTATTACTGTACTTTTTATAGTTTAGATATACAAATAGTCACCATTGTGTTATAGCTGCCTACGGTATTCAGCACAGCAGCATGCCATACAGGTTTGTAGCCAAGGAGCAGGAGGCTACACTGTACAGCCTAGGTGTGTAGTAGCCTGTGCCATCTAGGTTTGTGTAAGTGCATGAAATTGCCTAATGATGCATTTCTCAGAACATATCCCCACCGTTAAGCAGCACATGACCACAGGATCAGGCAGAGCAGTAGCAGACAGGCCAGTAGTAAACAAGAGCTATAGTAGCCGACAGAGTGGTAATAGAGCAGGAATAAGCAACAGTACAGAAAGTAGTGATAGCAGACAGAGAAGTATTAGACAGCAGTAGTAGCAGAATAGTACTAGATAGAGCAGTAGTAGCAGACAGAGCAGTAGTAAAAGACAGAGGAGTGATAGTAGACAGCCTAGTAGTAGCAGCCATAGTGGTAGCAAACTGAGTAGTGCGTTAGTAGCAGACAGAGCAATCATAGACAGAGCAATAGTAGTAAACAGAGCAGCAGTAGTAGAAATAGTGCAGCGTGCTCGGCTCATCAGCTGGACCCTCAGACTTCCAACAGAAGTGGTTCTAACAGCAAATGCCCAGGCTTCCAACATGCCGAGCTTTCCTGAACATGTAACTGATTTAACCCTCATAGCGCTTGATGGGGAACGTTATTACTTTCATCCCTATTTTACAGATGAGGAAACTGAGGCACAGAGAAGTTCAGCAACCTAGCTGGGGTTAGTCACAAGGATAATCAGTGTCATTACCAGGCTTCAGAGCCATCTCAGGAAATTCAGACAGGTTCTTACAGGTGAGACAGGGCAATGAGACTTCTTTTAGGATTATGAAGATAAAGTGTGAGGCTGAGGAGGCCTAGAGCCTGGTCCTGCGTGCCCAGTTCCCTCTCAAGAGAGCCTGGGACAGGCTTCAGTGTGATCAGAGCCACAGGTGTGTGATGGACGAGGGAGAAGTACATGTGACCTGGCAAGGAGGAGTCAGAGAGCCAGCACACTCCAGGAGACACAGGGCTGGACTGGTATTCCCACTTTGTTCATAGCCTTTCCAAAAGTGATGATGACCCCCCAAAGGAAAAAGGCATTTCACACAGCAGCTTGTAAGTGCTACCCAGGGATCCAGCAAGTTGGAGGCAAGTCCAGGAGGGCCCCTCGGGAGGCGGGTTATCTGTTTTCCCCAGCTGTGTTCCTGGTGCCTGCTAATAACCCCCATGGATCATTCTGCCTGGCTCGGAAAACGTGCCGACTGGCGTTAAAAATGGGCCCCTTTGCCGCCCATGGCTCAGTGCCCCCGTAACACATGCGGGGTGCTCCTTGTTAGCATGCTGCTTGTATAATTAGGGTGGTGAGGATGGCAAAGGGCCCACCCCAGGTCCCCAAGAGCAACTGCAGTTCAGAAAAAGCACCCACCTGGTTTTGTGCTGATTAATGATGGGCCCCACTAATAGCCCTGCTTAACACAGGAGTTTGTCAAGATTAAGTAATTGCCTTAAACAAAAAGTGTATTATCTTTAAGGCCCCGCTGATGAATGACTAGTGCTGGGAAATGGGGTGATGGATGTTTGTGACTCCCTGCCACCATCCCTCTCCCATTTGCATAAATTAAAGCCCAGTCCTTGATTAGGATGAGAAGCCTTACAAACCCTGCACAAGAATGGGGTGGCCTCAGGCCCTGCAATCACTCTGCCTCAGGCCTGCTGGCTACTGAGAGACCCCAAACTCCTTGTTAGCATTACAAATTTCTGGGATGGGCAAAGGTCCCACTGGCTGAGGTCAACCAGATATCCTATGGGGATCTAGGTTGGAACAGGACAGCTGGAGGGAAGAAACCATAGCACGGGGAAAGTGCAGATGCCATCAGGGGCTCTGTGGAGACCCAGAGGGAATGGGATGAAGAGCCCCACACACAGCTAGCTCGTGCACACCTCAGCATGGAGAAACTGTCGCTATCACTAAAGTCATGAGCTATTTCACAAGGTTCTGCTGTCCACAGGGTTGTGTGAACAGGTGGCGGCCTGGGACGAGCCGGGATCCTCATGTGTAAAATGGGTTTAAACGAGGTGGTGTGCACAATCTAACGGCCGTCCTGCCATAAATGGATGTTTGTATTTTTACACCTCTGGCACTGGGTTCCCAGGTTTGGGGCGATGAAATCCATGTCCCTACTGCAGGCTCCTTGAGCATTTCAAACTCTTTC
>NW_006442484.1:5862414-5867200 GCF_000325575.1 Pteropus alecto
AGCATTTCAATTTCCCTCCAGATGGCACTTTGGAAGAGAGAATTCATGGAAATGGACAGAAGCACATGCAGAGGGAGCTGGAACAGACATGGATAGGGCTGGCCGGAGAGAGTAACCACTGGAAGGGCTGCTGGGGAGGGGAGCCAATCTTAGACCAGGGGGATGGTAGAGCCATATTTAAGAAGAGAACGGCAGGGTCCAGCCTGGCTGGGAGGAGCACCCCGAGTCTGGAAGGGACCTCTAGGTGACCACCCTGTGGGACCCTCATCACCAGCCAAAGGCAGAGGGTGAGTTTATTCCCAAGAAGTAATGACAATGATCCTGCTGCAATCCTGTGGTTTCTGGTGACTCGGGACCGGAGCTGGGGGACCCTCACAGCCATTCTGGAGTTGGGTCTTCAGCACAAGCCGTGGATGACAATGTACCCTGATTCTCCTCACTGGTCAGAGATGCACTTTCAGGGCAAAGGAGGAGGGTGACTTGGCACTAACCTGAAATCCCAGTCGGCCTGCATCTCACTTCTGCAAACAGTCTGCCCACCAGCCACAAGCCATGTAGTGCTCTACCCAGCAGTTGATTCCACCTTCCTTTTGGGCAAGGGAAGATTCCCAAACCAAACCACCCACCCTGAATCTGCCTCCAGGCTAGAGCGACACCAGTCAGAGCCAGGAGCTGTTCCCATAACATCGGTTTCCCTGAACCACATCTTCAGGGTCAACGCCATGTGTGGTGGGAGGGGCTGGGGCCAGGAGCTACAGCAGTGGCCAGATCTGGGTCAAGGGGCCTTCCCACCTTGGAAGCAGAAACAGTGCCTTCTTCCAAATCCACAGGGCCCTCCCACCTCACAGTCCTGGAATGTGTGGAGCCTTAACCCAAGGGCCCTGGCTTCTCTTCCCTTTCCAGGTGCTGAGAGGCAAACATGGTGAACCATCTACAAAGCATAGGCCCGCAAGGTGGAGCAGACCAAATGCTCCACGCCATGTAAGCGTTCTGGAAAGGTGTCCCCACAGGGCTGCCAACCAGTGGGAAGGTGGAATGTCACTCCTTGTTCTACCCAAGTGCACACAGATGTTACCCTGAAAACCCATGTCCATGCTCCATGCTCTGGCTGGTCCTAGGCAGCCCTGCTCCCACTCCCATACTACTCAGGCCGAAGCCGAGTGGAGGCTGAGTGGACAGACCACCGGACTGGGGCTCGAAGGGCCTCCTCAATCACCACTGGACAGATGGTCTCTGCTTACCCCACAGGGCTGTGGGTCAGGTTGTGAAGCTGTCCATGCAGCCTTCTAGCCACCTTCCACCCCACAAACATGAAAGAAGATCAATAAATGCCCTCCAGGAGGGCAGCGAACTCCACATCTGTATTGTTCACTACCCTAACGGGACTATTTTTCCATGCCGAACAGTCCAATGGTGAAATGTTCAGAGTGTCTACTGAATGACATACAATGACGAGACTTGTTCTGAGTGCCTATGCCAGGCGGAATCCTATGCACTTGATATTCACGTTTCTTTGCTCTTCACATCAACCCTGTGTGGGTGGGCACTGCCACTAGCACCATTTTACAGATGAGAAAACCAAGACTTGAAGAATATGGAACTTGTCCAAGATCACACAGGAAGTAACTGGCAAGGAAGGATTTGAACCCTTGTCTGTGATTCTAGAGCCTGAGCTTAACCATTTTCCCACCCCGCCCATCCTGATGACTGCTTTCTTAATACAATGTGGCTGGCTGGGAAATGGAGAAGCACAAGCCCCTGGCTGTGGAAAATGCATTTCCCATGGTAATGTACGTCAGCACCATGGGGTCTTTCCAAGAGAGGCCCTTCTGCTCAGGGATCACCCAGCCCCCCAGCTCAGTCTCCTCCACTGCACAGTCTTCAGAGAGGAAAATACTCTGACCCTGGTCTCACTCTTGGCCAGCAGGAAACACACAGGTGAGCAGAGCAGAGAGCCAGGAAGGCACAGAGATGAGAAACAGCAGAGTGCTCTGTGCTGTGACAGCATAGTTGGCAGGGCATAAGTAAAGGGTGGGACTGGGGCAGTGTGCGGGGTTGGGGCGTTCCACATCTTACATGACATTATGGACATCAACAGACATTAGCCGGCTGGTGATGGAGAGGCATTAGGAGATTTTATGCAAGGGAGTGACAGGGTCTGAACTGCATTTTACTTCCAAGGGTGTGGGGATGGGGTGTGGGGATGATGCTGGGGAGAGGAAGTAAATTAAGATGCAGATCTTACCTTGGAGCATGGGGATAAGAGCTAGAGGGCCTCCGCCAGGGTGGTGGGGGCAGAGGGAATGGATCACAACCATGCAGGATACAGGGCCAGCAGGACTTGGTGCTGAGTGGGTGTGGGGGTGAGTGAAGAGTGAGGCTGGCCTGGTCAAGCACCCTGGGTGGGGTGCTTACTTGGGGCTTAGGTGGGTGTTGGTGTTCCCATGTATGAGAGGGGACACAGGAGAGAAAGGCTGTTTTGAGGGTCTGAAAATGGGTGGTTTCTGACCTGTTGAGTTTGAGATGCCTGTGCAGCATCAGCGGCCACATGCAGGGACTGGCTGTAGAAATGAAGCCAGAGCAGGGGACAGATTTTAGGGTAGGCTGTGGTCTGGGTGACGCTGGGTGGTGGCTAGAACCCCAGGTGAGAATGACTATATGAGGTGAGTGTGCAAAGCAGGAGGCAGAACCTGGGAAACAGGGCTCCTGTTGGAGCTGTCTTGTGCTCACCTGGCCCCTCTGGCCTTCTGACACTGAAGTGTAATCTGTGAGCTGCTGGCCTGGCCAGCAAACTCAGGGCCTGGGTGCCGTGCTCCAGATCCAGCTGCCTGGCATCCAGTGCAGGAGGAGAGGTGACCCTGCAGTCTACTCCCGGCACTCCTGAGCTCAGTTCTGACTGCAGTGAGCCTTATCACCACACATGGGTGCAGGCAGGGACAGGGGAAACCGCTATAGACATATGGTGCCCCCAACCCAGTTCAGAGTTCAGGAGCCCGAGTCATGCCTAAGCCCCTGACTTCCCGCTGGACACATGGCCCAGAACTCACCTGTTCCCACCATGCTGCTGGAGCCAGGGCCCTGACCTTGCCCCCATGTGGATGTTGCTACAAGAGGCTGAGCAGGCACATGGCTCTGCCTGCGGTTGGTACAGTGTGCCTTCTCAGAGAGAAGCACTAGCTCTCCTCTGGTCTGCACACATCCGTCCAGACTGACAGTAGACTCAGTAGGTAGTCAGAACTCAGCAAAGGGCAGGGCAGGATGAACTGGGTGTAGTGGCCACCTGGATAGAAACTTGGACTGGGACGGGGGTGGTACAGCCCACTACCTCATCAGTCACTGGTAACTCCGGGAAGGCAGCTAACACCCAATTAACAAGCACTTGCTGTGTCTTCAGGTCTATTTTGGGTCTCTAGTGGAACAGAAGGGGCAGAAGACTAAGTCCATCTTGAAAACCTATGTTCCTGCAGAAAAGCCCTCCAGACGTAGGTAAAAAACCTTCCCTCTGCCCGAGCTGCACCCCAAGCCCAGCCCTAGAGCAGCCAGGGCAGCAGGCAGAGAGAGGTTTGCGAAAATCAGTGTAGACTTCGGCAGCACCCCAGCTCCCAAACGGAGTGGGAAGTCATCCCAGGCTCTGAGTGTCTGAGTAGAGGCTGGCTTGGTTTCCTAATCCTGGCTCTGCCACTTACTAGCCATGTGACCTTGGTCATTTAACATTTCTGAGCCTCAGTTTCCTCTTATGTAATTTCCTTCCTTTGTAGGGCCATTGGGAGCAGGCAGTGAGATCACAGAAATGTAACCTTATGCCTTAGTTGGCTGTAGGCACATCTGCCCCTCAGATAAACAGCCCTCCCACCCTCAAAGGTTGTAACTTGGAGGATGCACAATGGACAGGTACCCAGCCCCTTAAACTGTGGGATGCCACACTGAGGATCCAGCACTTTCTCCATTAGCAGCAGGCAGGTTTGAGCTTCCTCTTCCCTCCTCCTTCTTTCCCTCCCACCTCACTCCTCCTTTGCAGGAACTAAGAGCCCCCTTTTACAGCCCCTCATGCAAGCCCCAGGGAGCCAAGGCAGGCAGAAATGACTGCTAATACTTCCAGGCACATTTACTGAAACCTTTTGACACGGAGGATATTTTTATGAGATAAGTGCCCTGTGTCGGTATCAACTGGCAAGTTTCATTGCTCACATTTCAGTCCTGCAAAAAGCCTTTTTCAATCACTGTCCATGGCAACGATAAACTTTAATGGCCGAGGGAAAGCCTGCAGCTCAGGCGCTCTCCGTCCTTCCATATCCCTGCCCCATGCTGCCATCAGACTTCTCTCCCCGCGGGGCCAGAGGCCCAGGCAGGGGGGCCGACAGCGGGGGTGCCATCGTCCACCCCCAGCCCCGTTCCTCAGGGATTGCAGGCCCTGGAAGCATATTAGAAACACCAGGGAATTGAAAAGGCCAAGTCCCAGCCCAGCTGTGATCAACTGAGACAATCTCTAGGACGGACTCTGAAGCATTCGTGTTTTTAAAAGCTCCCGGGGGATTGTAATGGGCAGCGGACACTGAGAACAGCTGCACTTCCTCCCGGAAGCCGAGTCCTGGGTCACAGCCCAGTCTTTCTTTGGCAGGCCACTCCTTTGCTCATGCACATGCACACAGACATACTGTCTTGCACCAAGGGCCAGGCAGATATGCAGTTGTGTATCTGACAGTGAGAGAACCAGAACCCAGATGTAACAAGGTCAAACAGAGAGCAAGTAACCGAGATGCTATCAGATCACAGGGCCTCTCCATTT
>NW_006442484.1:5868045-5874241 GCF_000325575.1 Pteropus alecto
TCTGGCTTGGTTTCCTAATCCTGGCTCTGCCACTTACTAGCCATGTGACCTTGGTCATTTAACATTGCTGAGCCTCAGTTTCCTCTTATGTAATTTCCTTCCTTTGTAGGGCCATTGGGAGCAGGCAGTGAGATCACAGAAATGTAACCTTATGCCTTAGTTGGCTGTAGGCACATCTGCCCCTCAGATAAACAGCCCTCCCACCCTCAAAGGTTGTAACTTGGAGGATGCACAATGGACAGGTACCCACCCCCTTAACCTGTGGGATGCCACACTGAGGATCCAGCACTTTCTCCATTAGCAGCAGGCAGGTTTGAGCTTCCTCTTCCCTCCTCCTTCTTTCCCTCCCACCTCACTCCTCCTTTGCAGGAACTAAGAGCCTCCTTTTACAGCCCCTCATGCAAGCCCCAGGGAGCCAAGGCAGGCAGAAATGACTGCTAATACTTCCAGGCACATTTACTGAAACCTTTTGACACGGAGGATATTTTTATGAGATAAGTGCCCTGTGTCGGTATCAACTGGCAAGTTTCATTGCTCACATTTCAGTCCTGCAAAAAGCCTTTTTCAATCACTGTCCATGGCAACGATAAACTTTAATGGCCGAGGGAAAGCCTGCAGCTCAGGCGCTCTCCGTCCTTCCATATCCCTGCCCCATGCTGCCATCAGACTTCTCTCCCCGCGGGGCCAGAGGCCCAGGCAGGGGGGCCGACAGCGGGGGTGCCATCGTCCACCCCCAGCCCCGTTCCTCAACCACAGGGATTGCAGGCCCTGGAAGCATATTAGAAACACCAGGGAATTGAAAAGGCCAAGTCCCAGCCCAGCTGTGATCAACTGAGACAATCTCTAGGACGGACTCTGAAGCATTCGTGTTTTTAAAAGCTCCCGGGGGATTGTAATGGGCAGCGGACACTGAGAACAGCTGCACTTCCTCCCGGAAGCCGAGTCCTGGGTCACAGCCCAGTCTTTCTTTGGCAGGCCACTCCTTTGCTCATGCACATGCACACAGACATACTGTCTTGCACCAAGGGCCAGGCAGATATGCAGTTGTGTATCTGACAGTGAGAGAACCAGAACCCAGATGTCACAAGGTCACACAGAGAGCCAGTAACCGAGATGCTCTCAGAGCCCAGGGCCTTGCCATTTCCACCCATTTGAGTCATGTTTGAAATGAGCATCTAGGTGGAAGAATAGTCTGGGGCTGCGATATAGCAGGCAAGGTAGTGTTCAAGAGCTTAAGAAGAAAAAATGAATTTATGAATGAATGAATGAATAACTTCTACCTACAAGAAACTCACTCAACCATCTCAGCGTCCTACAGGTAAGGATGGTGTTCCCAAAATGCTCCCTTACAGAAAATCCTAGTTCCAAAACTCAAGGCAGACAAGACCTCCATCTGTCCTCCCCATCACTCCTGGCACCATTTACAGAGCCGTGCCCATTGCCCATGGCTGTCCTCACAGACTGAACATGACTAAGGTGAGCTGAGGAGGGCAGCTTCCTCCCCGCCCCTGTGTCACACTCCATGCTTGCCCTCACCCCAGTGCTCTACCACTACCCACCCACCAAACTCTCCCCAAGCTCCTCTCCCACCAACCCCTGCACACCCACCTGCCTCAGTGAGCCCTGACTTCCCTGGCCCATGTTAAGTCTCCTGAGTCAGACTCTCTTTGTCTCCTTTGGAACATCTCCTACCAGTCCATTCTCATGGCTTCTTCTGTCATTATCCCTCTGGATACTTTGAGAGGAACAAATGTAGGATCAATAGGAGGTGGGGGGGGCGGGGCAGGGAGTGTTCTGGGGTCCTGGAGGCTCACCTTCACTTGGTCATTATTGCCAGCTCTGTTAATGTCTGCTGTGTGGGTCTTTGTGTGTCTCGCGTGTGGACGGAGACTCTGTTATACTCTATACAGCACCCACTGCAGAAATTAAGACACAAAATGAAGCAAAGCACCAACAAGGGCTGAGTATCTCAGAGGCTGGCTGATTTTTCTCATGCATCCTCAGCCAACCTGTCTTCTCGGGTTGCGCCGAAGTTAAAGGTTCTAAGGCAGAAGCTTCTAGGAACAGTCTGTTGGCACTGAGAGTTGGATCCCATCTCTCTCACTAAGGAAGAGCACCACCAGCACCCACTACCAAAAGGCAGTGGGTGTGCAGTTTAAAGATATTTTCCGAATTGCCTTTATAAACTAAAGCAAACCAACCCAAAATCTGAATATTTCCCCCGTGGCTGTCTGGCCCCTAATTCTGCCATGGATAACTGGCCTCAATAAATCCCACCTTTGCCATCCATTTCTTGAGTATCACTTCCCTCCCCTGCCTCAGCTTGAACCATTTATTACACAGTCTCGAAACGAACAACTTCTACAATTTCCAAACACACTCACACAAGCTCCACCTGTCTTCCTCCATCTACGAGGCAACAAAACACATTTCTCTTTGGTAGATGAAAAAAAGCCCAGCATTGGGGACCAATTAAGCTTTTCCTTTGAAATGCATGCATGCTGTAGATGGCTGAGGGTGAACTTCAACCTCTGATGAAATAGGAACCAGATGCCAGGACTGGCAGGGCTCTGGTTAATGTCACAGCTCAGGTTCATGGCACCAGCAAGAACTGTAATTTTAGCCATCACCTATGACAAGAAATGCAGGCCTCCTGACAGCTCCGTGAACACCCAGTATCTCCCAGCCTTCACTCCTCCTTCCTCCTTATTTTGCACACTCAGAGACCTGGCTTAAGCTTAATTCTTCCTCAAAGTCTTCCTGGAATATACTCAAGCCTGAGTGGAAGGCTTCCTCTCCCACTTAGGGCTAGGAGTGCTACAAAGATACGGTCCTTGATCACAGAGTGTCAATTACTATTAACCAGCTCTAATTTCTTCTCTATGTAGAATGATCATGTGTTTTCTCAGCAAGCCCTCCATAACCGAGAGTTAGGCTGCAGTGTGCTGATAGATGCAAGCAATCAATTCTTGGTGGGAGGTGGGAGCCCTAGTTTGTGGCATTTGTCAATTTCCATTGTGTAAATGCTCTCACCATGGCCGATTTCAAGTTACAAAGCAGCGATCACTGAACTTGGAGTTGGGAGATGTATACAATGGGCTCTTGTGGGCTAGCGCTGGCTTCAGCAAGGCACTGCCAAATTGGGTCTCCACAACCCCCCGTGAACTCTTCCTGAAGCAAGGACTTCCTTCTTCTTTTTTTTAGACAAAAACATCTTGATTTCCTGAAAATTAAACAATCCATTTTCTACCTGAAAAAAATTAACAGGATTTTTTTCTTAATGAGAATAGCCAGTGCTGGTGAAACACTCCACTGGAAACTATTGGAAATAATTTGGTAATACATCTCAAGGATCATACCCTTTGACTCAAAATCTCACCTTTTTAATCTAACTCCAGGGCCAAAACCTAAGTGGAGAAAAGTGCTGGCACAGAGACCATGATCACAGTAGAACTGATGATGCCAAACAATTGTGGGCAACCCAACAGTTCGATAAAGGGGAAGTAGTTACATTGTCTGCAGTCATCTTTCGAGATGATACTGCAAGGATTTTATCATAAATAATGAGAAAGGGCATGCTCACTTTCTGAAGTTGGGTTCCGCGTCTGTTATCTTTCTCCCAGGGGCCTGTGCAGACCCCCTTGTTCACCCGTGCTCACCAGAGGTCTAGCTGGGCGCCGGGGACATGAAGACCCTCCCCGGCGGATGCAGCCTCTCTATCAGAGGCCTGAAGTAATGGGTTGGCCAAACAGATGGGATAAATCAATGCCAAGGACGCTGTCACCCTGGGCAATCCTGAGCCACTCAATTTTCATGTGAATTTAGCAGCTCTGCATGGTTTTTAAGAACCCAATTGTATCCTGACACTTTTTAAATGATGCCTCTTTACATCCAGCCATAATTTATCTTTTGCTTAGCAGCAGCTCCACTTCCATAACCATTTGGGGGTAAAAAAAAAAAATCCACAGTGACTTCACTTAATTTACAATAGTCCACATTCAGTGAAACACAGATGACAGAGGTTTGCCAAATGTGAATTTCATGTCAGTGGGTCGTTTTGGTAAAGCTTAAGTGGCTTTATTTTGAAAGAAAATACACATTTAAAAAAATGTTTACTGATTTGAGTGAGAGTGAGAGTGAGTGTGTGGGTGTGTGAGAAAGAACTCGTGCTGGTACAAACCCCCAGAGCTAAGATTTATACCCACCAGAAAAGAGGCTATTTTCCCTTTTTACCTAAAAAAGTAAAAATGACTTCAAATTCTTGAAAAGTTCAAAGACACATGAGTGACCAAACAGATGCTCTGGTGGGTCTTCACTCTTCACCCTCAAGGCACAATGCTGAACCTGAACTTGGGGATCAGCAGGGAGAGGGTCACCCGGGCCTCCCCTACCGTCCTGAGCAAACCACTCAACAGCGCTGATTTCCAATTTTTTTTATACAACTATGGCCACTCACATCCCTTAGCTCTTTCAAGAAGGGCTATGAAAGTAAAAGACAGTAGGAGGAAAGATGACAAATAATGTTTATCCAGAGCCTCAAAGGAAGTGGGCATTGTCCCTTCATCTTTTAATCTACACACCCTGCATGGGGCCAGGTTTATCATCCCTACTGTACAGAGAGGAAACCAAGGCAGTAAGTGTTCAGATACCACGCTCAGGGTCACCAAGCTAGTTGATGAGTTTTTTTGAGAGTTCATGGAGAAAATGACAATTGAGTTCACCAAATAGAAATGACTTTAATATTTGGAAATTGCCTGTCTTGGGCCTTGCTACTCAAAGTGTGGCCCAGGCACCAACAGCCTTGGCATCAGCTGGTATGCATTTGAAATGGAGAATCTTGGGCCCCATTGACCTGCAGATCCAGGAGCTGAATTTTAGCAAGATCCTGGGGTGATTATATTGTACGTGGAAGTTTGAGAAGTACTGGTCTAAGGGATATATTCTGTTAAGAAGGAATGAGAAAAGGCAGGGAAGGAAAAGACGAGAGCAGCAGCCAGGACACACACGGATTCGTACAGCTAGAAGGCCAACAAACAAGCTGGGGCCCATTCTGCATCTGGCTCTCTGGAGAACCTGCCCAACTCAGAACTCAAAGCAAAGCACACTTCCCACTGCGGTTCTCAGCGTGGCCCCAGGGAGCAGGGTAGAAATGCAAGTGCTGGGGTACCCGCCCCACACCGAGGGAATCAGGAGCTGGGGATAGAGCTCAGTAGTCTGTTCAGCAAGATGAGATGCTGGAGAGCCCTGGGCACATTCCCACAAAGGGCCACTGTCTCTTCACAGAGCCATTTACATTTTACTGCAGGCCCACACCTGGCTTGGACACCAGTAAGAAAAACAGCCTGCATTTGTACTCACTGTGCCAACCTCATTTCTCAAGCGTATTTTCACCCAGCACCTCATTTAACCCTCACAGCAGCCACAAGAGAGGGGCAAGCTAGGTACTGGCTTTTCTATTCAGCAAATGGGAAACTGAGGCCCTCTTAGAGGTCCAGGCTGAGGCTGAGCAAAAAGGGAGTCCATGGGCTACAAGTGTCCAGCCTCCTGAGTCTCTGGTGCGGCTCACGCAGTTGCCCTCACTTCACAGCATTTTGTACCGACACAGCCAACAAGGCCACCCAGACCCCTGGAAAGGTGGTGATCCCACCCTAGCCCAGCCGGGAGCATGCTGGGACTGTCCATCCACCCATCCTCCAGTACTCGCCTTCCACAGCTACAGCCTGGCGAGTAGTGAGCCTGTGTGGTGGTAGTGGTGATGAGAGAGGGAGGGAGGGAGGGAGGGAGGCACTGGCTTTCCTATTCAGCAAATGGGAAACTGGGGCCCTCTTAGAGGTCTAGGTTGAGCCTGAGCAAAAAGGGAGTCCATGGGCTACAAGCGTCCAGCCTCCTGAGTCTGAGAGAGAGAGAGAGGGAGAGAGAGGGAGAGGGAGAGAGAGAGAGAGAGAGAGAGAGACAGAGAGAAACGCGCGCGTGTGCGAGAGAGATTGATTCAAAGAACTGTACAGCATTTATTTCAGGCCACTTGTGCCAGGCCCTGCCAGCTAGTGCTTTATACAGCCAGTTCTGCATTTACCACAGCTCCACAAGGTAGATTTTTTTGTTATTATTATTATTATTCTTTTTGCAGAAACAGTTTGAGACTTATCAAGGGAACACCACTACTAAGTGTCAGAGCACAGGCTGCTGGGACTTGAAA
>NW_006442484.1:5875387-5891271 GCF_000325575.1 Pteropus alecto
GTTCGACCTAAGAGATTGTCAGTCAAACCCATTATTGTACTAACAGGGAAACTGAGGCTGTGAGATGTCACCTGCCTTCCCGAGATCACATATGTTAATGACGAAGCCTAAGACAGCCAATTTCCTTTGCTCGTTTTCTTTTTGTTTTTGTTTTCCCCCAGAATACAGAGGGCTGTGAGATGTGTGTCTGAGCATGTAATATAAAGTGTCCTTAGTTGTGATATAGGTAAGGGGTTTCAGGTTGGTGAGACTATTCCCTACAGACAACAGAAGCCAGCAGCTCTGTCGAGAAAGGCTCATAAAATATCAGGCAGGTGTCATCCGAAAGGACAGCCAGCAGAAGCTTTCCCCTCGAAACCCTGTGCCCTCCTAACAAAAATAATATTTCGATTGGCTTTTTTTTTTCTCACCATTATTTTTACCACTTATTAGGAAAGTGGAAGTATGCAGGTTCCTCAGCATGGAGAGTCAAAGCTGAGAGAAGATATGATTCGCTAAAACTGTGAGTAACCTGAGCACAGTGAGGGAGCAGAGCCCACACAACTTCCAGACAGAGAGAGATTTAGGACCCAAAAGATGGAGCCCTATTTCCCCTATAGGGAATAAACTCAGGGATCATCCTCCTTCTGAGGCTGACGTAGACAGGATCAGGAAGTCTGGATGTATTGAGATTGAGAGGTACGCCATGGAGTGTCAATGGGGAAGTGTTTAGAAGGAGAGCACCGATATTTGGGGCAACCTAAAGAGAGAGGCTTCTTTTCTCCCACAGAACATTTCTGGGGCATCTACCCACAGGACAGTGGATAGAGGCCCTCCCATCCCTCTGTCCTCCCTCTCACTCACACAGGCCAGAAGGGAGGACGCCTTCCTCCCTAGCCCCTTCAAGCACAGGCCCCACTTTGACTTGTTGATTTTCATTTTATGATTCCCTTTTTTCCTTTACGCTGACCACCTCTTCTTTTTAGTTGACCCGATTACACTACACACGTTTTGGAGTCTGCTTCTAGAAACGTAGAGGGTAAAAATGAATAAACAAACCTCATCAAGAGTTAACTTTTGGTGCTGCTTGAGTGATTAATATCCAAGCTGGGGGGATTCCTCAAGAAAGACAGAAAAAAGGACAAGGCTTCAGGAGTTTTGTATATATGTGTTTCAGAGGAAGTGGAGACCTGTTAACACTCTCACCTTTACAACAAAACGCCAGTTGGTGGTGGTGCCGTTTTTGCCCCAGAAACTTTGACTGCTGTGACCATGGCGCTGGCAGCTCCCACCTCGGTTTCATCCTTCTGCAGGGAAGGCCAACTCCCTGTCTCTGTAAATACAAGCCTTACCCAACTCTGTTGGCCTGGCTCATACACCTCAAGATTCCATTCCTCCTCTGCCAGGGCCCTGCCTGACCCCACCCACTCCCAGGTAGGGAAGACATGCCTTCTGGGTTCCCTCAGAACCCCAAACGGCCTTCTGGCATCCCAGCCGTGTGACTTCCATAGTCTCTTTCACTGAACCTTGGCTCAGTGAAGTGTGGGACTAGGACTAAGGTAGAGGTGGGGGGCTACCTCCAAGCAGTCCTCAGTCAGGGACAGGGTGGGGAGGAAGGAAGGGGGAAATCTGAGCCGCGCCTAAGCTGAGAGATGCACTGACCAATGAGGCAGGTGAGAAACTAGCTGTCCAGACCCACACAGGGAAAGATGGACACAGGAAAAACTGGACGTTGTAACCCTTAGCTTGATAGGAACCACACACGACCCTAGAACCTGCACACAGTTCAGACACCTGCTGTTCACTTGTGTGCGTTCTCCTGATCTCAGTTCCCTCACTGTATAGTGGGAGGGAAGAGCCCCATTTGTCTGTCTCATCTGGAGGTGACGAAAGAGGAGTCAGAGTTGGAAAATCTTAGCAGCCACAGGAGGACTGCTGTCTCTTTTTAAAATCCTTCATTTTAAAAAGAGAACAGGAAGGATGTATGACTGGGGAAGACAGTAATTAAAAGCAGGTCTGTCTTCCATCTCCCAGACCTACCATCTTCCATGGGGTCTACTCTCTCTCACAGAAATACGAATTTCTCAGGGATCAAATTTTTACCTCAGTCTAAAAAGAAAATACTTGACTTCCCCTCCCTCCCCTCTAACCATGTGACCATTCCTTCTGTAAATTCATCCAATGCCAAGTCCAAGCAAAACTTTTCTGCTCCATATCACAGCCAAGTTGCATTTTCAGTTTTCTTGCTTTTTTTCCCCATCATTGTTGGCTTTTCCCTTCCAGTTTCCCAGGAGGGGAGAACTGCTGGCGTGCAGCAGAGAAGCTCAGGTTGGCCTGGGGGTCGGGGGAGTTGTTTGTGAGATGTCCACAGACTTGTGTCCAAAGCCCAGCTGGGAAGCTGCTTCCCTCACTGTCAGCCATGTCCCTAGGGAGGTGCCCATTGAGCACTAGAAAGCAGGAAAACTGTGCTTATACTGGAAGAAAGAGGCAAACTAGGGGGAGTGGGGACCTATTTGTGTGGGCTCGAAACCAGCTGATGCCTCTGCATGCCTCTCTTGACAAAGCGGAGGTTCCTCCCTCTCCAGGCCTTGTCAAGCATTGATTTAGAACCATCAAAAAGTGATGTCAGTGGACCCCTAGACCCACGCCCTAGCAGTAAGGGTTGATTCAGCATTGGTGTTCTAGAAAGAGAATGATAGGAAGGGAACGAAATGCATGAAGGAACAGAGCAGGCACTTTTGATAGCTAGAGGTTTAAGGCCTCGAGGGCACAGTTAAAACCAAGCCCCTCTGTCAACCTGGCAGTCCAGTGTGGGCTCCGGGGTGCTCTCCTTTCTAAGGGTACTAAAATTACATTAAAAAAATAAACAAATGAGTTTTGCATTCAAAAAGTACACAGCTTTGACAGACAAGCAAATGCTTGGGAAGAACTAGGAAGGCAAATTAAAATCAAGAATAAGACCCACTCCCTTTCCAGTGAGTTGGATTTTCATAAGGGTGATAAAGAGAAAGGAAAGACGAGTGTGCTCCCCAAATGCAGCTCCAGCTGCCACAAAGCCGCAGGAGGACCCCTGCCACTCCTTTTAAGACTTCTGTCCCCACGGTGGGCCTCCCTCAGTGGGCCTCCCTCGGGCCTTGGCCTTCCCCAGTGATTAACATGCAGCGGCTGCAAAAGAATGTGAATTTATTCTGCAGGGAGGCTGAGAGGTGCAGGGGGTCAGGTGGCTCATCGTTAAATCACGCTGCTGTCAGCCCCACACAATTCTTTCTCCCTTCAGGCCGACCATTACTTGGGCTTATGCAAAATAAACAGCTTTGCAAAATATTCCCCCCAGACAGGCCCATAAAGGGGGCCGAATGCACCCAGAGACCCAGAAAACTGGCTGCCTCCTGTTCAGCTGTTTGAGCTGGGGAGTTTGGATGTTTCCTGTCCATCTTTTCTTAGTCTGCTTCGAGTTTTCCTCTTTTCTTTTTGGTTGGTTTTGTGCTTAGCTTTTCTTCTTTCATTTTTGGTAATTCCTCCCAAGACACTGCCATGAATACTGTTAACCTATTCTTGTCTGCCTCTGACTCACTCCCTTTACTTTCTTTTTCGCACTACGTAAGACTTACAATTCCCGCTTTTCTATGGGGGAACTGAGCCATGAGAAATCTCTTATAAACGCTCCCAGAAAGGAACCAGTTCTCAGAAGATCCTTCAAGGCAGGCTCTGCAGCGGGGGCTGTGAAGGCTGTGGGCACCCAGCAAGAATTCTAATTGTCCCGGAGCCACACACATGCCCCAGGTGGGGGAGGGGAGCCAAGGCAGGGCCACCAGATTTTGAAAACAACTCTTCCTTTCTCGGGGAGCTGGGTTTGCTTATTCACCTTGAGCCCACACTTCTCCCCCTACTTCTGTTCATGAGCAAGAACAAACTAAAGTAGAAACAGGAAATAGAAGCTCCCACTAGCTGTGGCAACTCAGCCTTCCTGGGGGACAGGCTGAGTGACTGAGATAGCTAAGATGGTCGCTCCAAGACACTTGAGTCAAAAAACTAACACCCGTGTGCCAGGCGACAGGGGCTCGCCTAAGCAGGGGTCACCACCTCCCTTTTGCACAGGAGGAGACTGAGGCATGGAGACAAGCTTGCTGCATGGTTAGTGCTGGGCTGTTCCACCTTCAAGTCCACAGTGTCTGCTGGAAACATGGCAGCAATCCCATATGGTCTGGGTGCCCCAGAAGCAGACCTGGGGTCGGGGACACAGTGCAAGGGGTTTATTTTGGAGGTGACAGGCCAACTGTAGGGTAGCTGGGGCATGCAAGGGAAGGAGGGTGGCTGACCAGGAACATCAGCACACTCTCTACCATTCTGGGCAACTGGGCTTAACACCACAGAGATACCTGGGAGCCTGTGGCCAGGGCTGTGACACACCAATTCTGCCAGAGCCATTTGTTAAGTAAGGTTGTTGACTTGGGGTGCTAACTCCCTGGCATCCTAGTCTGCTGCTAGGGCAGAACCAAGGGAAAGCCTTTAGGCACAGATGTGTGGGTTCCAGGACCCAGGGGAGTGGTCAGGAGGCAGCAGTAAATGCGGGGGATAATGTCCTCTGCCACAAACATTAATGGTGCCAAGTTGGCAGGCCGCACTAGAACTCCCTTGCTGGGGCCCCTTGCTAACTGAGACAGAAAGCAGACTTTATGTACCTACTTTCCTGATGTGCAAATAGAGCCTCTGCTCTGCCTAGCAAAACTAACAATGAATGGACCATATGGTTCTCTGGCCCAGGTCACAGCTCTACCAGACCTGGGAGACTCTAGCCCACCGGAATATCTTCTTGTGACTCAGGTCAAAAACAAGGAGAGGACAGCCTTGTGACTTGAGCAAAGAGAGCACATCTTCCCTTCCCTCCTCTCAACAGCTCAACCCTTACTGGGAGGTAGGGGGTAGGGGACAACAGTACAATACTTTTAATGAACACCTATTCAGAGTGTTGGAGTCAGTAGTCCAAGGAGATGACAACAATCTGCATAGCCAAGCAGGAGGTCACAAGGCAAACAGTCCTGCAGTGTTTGGGGGCGGAGGGGGGGAGGGGCTTCACCCACTGTGCCTCAGTGGGGTCTGCGCTGGTCACACATGGAAGGTAGAGTGGAAACAGGGGTCCCTAGTCCAGAAGGCCAGTTTCTCCCAATTCCACAGGTCTCTGTTCCCAGCAAAAGTCCCTTTCTGATACTTTTCAAATGCAGTCAGGGTGCGCAGAGGAGGGGCCAGTCACAAGGAAGAGAACAGTGCTCTCCATGGTTAAAAAAAAAAAAAAGCTAGGGTGGCTCTTCCACTCACCAATTCAGGAACATGAGCTCCCCACCACTCCCTGAAATGGAAAGGCACCTGGACCCCAGCCCACTGCTGCAAAGCCTTCTAGGACATGCTCTCCCTCCCTCTCCGGCCCAGGCATCAATCACATTCTGCAAATCCTTTCAACTATTTGTTTTATTTTATTTAGCAAACACATAGCACTTGCTATAGACCAGGCACTTACAAAGGCAATTCCTTTACTCCTCAGAACCAACTCTACAAGGCAGGCCCCATCCTTGTCCTCATTTCACAGAAAAGGAAACTAAGGAAGGGAGAGGTTAGGCAGAGCCAGAACTCAAACCCAGGCAGTCAACTATTACCCACTAGGCTGTATCACCTCTCGAAGAATTTCTCGAAGAACACTTGTTCTCCAAGGCAGTCCACACCACCTCCTCCAGAAAGACTTCCTTATTTCCTCCTTTTCCCTTCCTTTCCCCCTGGCACCCCGTTCCTGGTTGAGGCTGCCTGCTGATCTCATCACAGCACATTAGTGTGTAGCATTTGTGCTGTTTTGCCCGCTCCTCCACCACCCTATCAGCTCCCTGCAGCCAGACAGCCTGTCTTTCCATTTCCGAGAGCCCCACGCCTGTGCCTAGTGGGTCTTCCAGAAATCTCTGCCGACAAATGTGTTCATCAGTGAATGAACAAATGGACACGATGCTGGGAAGACAGTAGGAGAAAGTTATCCCCAAGAAGCACATGACAGGAGGTTAAAATATCTAGAAGAGAAGCAGAGGATGCCTGTCATTGCTCCTCCCTACTACCCGGCTGCCGGCTTCCGGAAGTCAAGCCGTTCAGGACCTCTGACCCCAGCTATATTGCTCACCAGACTCCTGTAAGCGCAGATGTCCCAAGGGAGGCCTGACCCTTTGTGAAACATACAGCTTGTTTACTTGGGGAGGAGCTAGTGAAGACACATGACTTAATCCACATTGCATTTTTAAATACTTTTTTTTTTTATTTTGAGATTGTTTTGGATTCAAATGCAGTTGTAAGAGATAATAGAGAGTCTGTGTATTCTTTACTGAGTTTCCCTAACGATATCTTACAAAACTCTTAACGAAACATTGGAACCAGGATATTGCCATTGACATAATCCTATCTTGTTCTGATTTTCCCAGTTTCACTTGTAGGGGCATAACTCATTTTATTGCACTTCGCTTTTTGAATTCCATAGATATTGCGCTTTTTTTGCAAATTGAAGGGAAGACCCTCCACAAGCGAAAAAACAAACAAAAAAACATGACTTGCTTTATTGCCAAGACTTACTTTATCGGTGGTCTGGAACCAAACCCGCAATATCTTCGCGGGAAGCCTGTGCTCATGCGTGTGTGTACGTGCCTGCAGACGGGTTCTGTACCCACCACCTCAGTAAAGGGCTGGACATTTCCATCAGCACAAGGATGCTTCATGTGCCCTCCCATAACCACATCTGCCACCTTCTTGTTCCAAACTCCCTGCCCACCACACACTGCTTTTGACCCCTGGTAATCTATTCTCTGAATTTTATCATTTCAAAAATTTTATCTAAAATTACAGTTTGTAACCTTGTGGGACTGGCTTTTTCACTCAGCATAATTTCCTAGAGATTCATCAAAGTTGGTGTACGTATTGAGAGTTTGTTCCTTTTTACCGCTGATTAGTATTCCACGGTATGGGCATAGCACTGTTTGTGTAACCATTCGACCACTGAAGGACATCTGGACTGTTTCCATTTTTTGGTTATTACAAATAAAGTTGCTGTAAACATTCATGCACGGGTTGTTCTGTGAACTGAAATGTTCACTTCTCTAGGATAAATGCCCAAGAATGAAATTGCTAGGTCATATGGTATTTGCAGGTTTAATTTGATAAGAAACTGCCAAGCTGTTTTCTAGAGTGGCCACACTATTTTACTTGCCTACCAGCAAGTGATTCAGTTTCTCTGCATCCTCTCCTGCATTTGGTGTTGTCACTAATTTTTTATTTTAACTGTTCTGATCGGTGTGCAGTAGTATCTCATTGTGGCTTTAGCTTGTGTTCCCTAACAGCTAATTAAATTAAACATCTTTTCATGAGCTCAATTGCCATCTATAGATATCCTCTTTGGTGAAATGTCTCTTCCATGTCTGTTACCCATTTTCTAATTGGGTTGTTTCTTTTTTCACTGTTGTTTTGCGTGCGCTTTGTTTATTTTAGATACTAGTCCTTTGTCAGATATGTGGTTTGCATATATTTTCTCTGTGGGCTGTCTTTTCATCCTCTTAACAAGGTCAAAAAGCAAAATTTTGTAATTTTGGTGAGGTCCAATTTACCAATTTTTCTTTCTCACGGACCATGCTTTTGGTGTCAAAATCCAGTGCCTGGCCCCAGATCCTGAAGACTGTTTTTCTAAAATTTTTCCCATTTTATGTTTTACATGCACATCGTTTTGACTTCTCGTGTTTACCTTGAGTGAAGGAATGTGTGCTCACTGAGGTGGGAGGTATTCTTCCCCTACTTTTACCTGCCAAGATGTATACCTCCCAACCACCTTCCGAGGACTGGCTCGAGGTGGCTTACGAGTTGGTAGGAAATACACATGAGACAGCCATTTAAGCTTCCTTAAAACATCTTAACAGGCTACACT
This sequence comes from Pteropus alecto, assembly GCF_000325575.1. Lineage (NCBI taxonomy): Eukaryota > Metazoa > Chordata > Mammalia > Chiroptera > Pteropodidae > Pteropus > Pteropus alecto. The sequence goes on from NW_006442484.1 coordinate 5,883,306, forward strand.
AGCCCCACATACCTTCCAACTTTTTTCAACAGGCTTTTTTGATAGGCAGGACTAGAAGAGGGCCCAAAAAGGCCTTTTCTCCGTGCCCCTCCTCCCCATTTTCCTCCTCCCTGAGGATCAGGTACAAAATGCATTCTGTTCCCCTGGGGTACCACTGGCACGTGACCTACTGACCTCACCCAGGGAACATCCCTTTTCTGGACCAAGTCCTCACAACCATCTGGCCTGGGCCCTCTTCACTGCACCCTCCCCACCCTGGGGAGAAGGGACACTTGGTCCCTGCCTGGTGCTTGGCTGGCAGATCAACCATTTCCATTTTAACTGTTAATGAAGAGAACAAGGAACATTAAGCCACTGCTAACTGACAAGTCTGTGAATTTTTGGGGTCCCTTGAAAAAAAAATTTGCTACTGAGGTCTCAGCCAACACTGGCTTGTTTGGGTCACCTAGAACACCTCTCAGTGACATCCTGACCCTGGCAGTGATTTCTGGCCCTGACTAGACCCTACAAGTGGCAACTTTGAATAGAGGCCCACTGAAGAAAAACTGGTGTCACCGATGATAGTAAACTTGCATCACATAGTTCTGACTGTGACTAAAGAAGATCGTAATCCAAAAAACCTCACCACCCACCATACCCAAACCAAACTGCAACTGTAGGTGCACGTCTATACTGAACAGCGGGCTTCTCGGGGAAGCATGGCCCCATGGTCTGTCTCTAGCTGCTGCCCACCTCCTGAGTCACACAGCACAGATCTTTTGTATCTGAAGTAAAAGTAAGCAAGGAAAAAGAAGAAGATAAAACTGATGACAATGCTGCTCTAAAGGAGAGATTTGGAGCCTGGGGTCTTGCTTCTAATGCTCGGAAATGATCACATCAAGGGAGCAAATGGAGTCACTAGGCCTCACTGATGCCTCAGAAAGCACCCAAAATAAAATTTAAACATTTCCTACCTTGCCCAAAAAAGACAGCAACAACGCTGGTCTGCAGGGCATTTTGGCAGCTTAAAGTGTTTACCCAGGCGAAGAGGGGCCTTCCCCCTATCCCGTGGGCAAACACCCACTCCTTTCTACCCGTGCCCCACTCCCGTCTCCCTCTGGAACTTTCTTTTCAAGACAGAACGAAGGCAGGTGACAGGGCAGGGACTTAAGGGGGCCCACGCAGGGCTGGACTGGAGAAAGGCCACTTCAAATCACTTCGGTAAACTTGAACTGAGCCCCAGGCCACGGTAGCTGGCAAAAAAGCAGGAGCCTGCAGGCCAGGTCCTGCTAGCCGCGTCTAAGCTGCTGTTGCCTGGCCTCTCCCCATCTCGGAGTGGACTTGTTGGGTCCCTGAGTGAGCAATAAAAGGGGTCTGTGAATGCACTTTCAAAGCTCCTTAGCCGCCTGTCACATTGATCTAGTACCACACTAGGATTGGGCCCTGTCAAGGACCTGGGCAAATGCTGGTATTAATACTCCCCTTCCTCTTAAGGGTTTGTTGCAGCTACTCTACTGTTTCCCGAGGAAGAGACCCCCGACCCTGACAATCCATCAAGTGAATGCAAATTGTGGCCCAGACAAAACCAGGCAAACAGCACCCTGCTCAGGATAATGGCCTCTGTGGGAGAAGGGCCCTTGCAACAATGATTGCTGTGTACACATCCCACTAAATACCCACACTTCTGATTAGCCTCATAATGATTTGTGTGTGCACCCGCCTCCTTTGAAATGCTCCCAAGTACATGGCACGAGTTGACTCAAGGCTAACCTCAAACAGCGGCCTTCCTGGGCTGCCCAGCGCCAGGGAGCTGGCTGTGCAGAGTTCTCTCTGCCGTTGATTACAAGCCTTGGGAAATCCAACATCTAACCTGGCAAGGAAAAGAGCACTTCGAGAGGGTGATAATCATAGGCTAGATGCTTTGGCTGGAACTGATCTAATTTGAGCATCAACTCAGGTTCACTGGGAGGATATTCCCAGGTTGCCCCTGAGCTTTGCGTATACAAAATAGGATGCCCCTCACCCTGGCATAGGGGCCCTTGGAGGACTCTTTGGTGGCTGTCCACCACTTACAAATGTGGGCATTTTCAGACAGCATCTAGCTACCTGCTTTCAATGACCACAGGAATGTATCAGGACCAGCTTCTGAGATTTGTTTGAGAGGCGAGGCCTCTTCCTAGAGTGTCACTGGTGCCTACAGAAAAAAAATGTGGGTGTGTAGGGTGCATGTATTTCACCATGTGTTTCTGGAGCTGTGTCTTGGGCCCAGATCTCTCTTCTGAGCACTGGATTGCTCTGACGGTCCCTCGCACAAGCCCCGGGCATCTTGGATATGACACGTCCGACAAGAAGATATGGGCATCTGGCCCCACAGCTCCTCCCTTGCAGGAGGGCACTGCTATCCACTCAGCCAGCATCATCCTGGCTTCCACCTTGCCCTCAAGTCCACATAGCTGACGTGGCTCGGGGCCAGCACATCTGCCACCACAGCCCTTCTCTAGGCCTTTTTGTCCTTGTCTAAGTCCCAGCTGCCTCCTAAGCAGCCCCCGCGCTTCACCATTTCTGCCCCAACCCTTCCGTGCCCCTCAGGAAGGCCAGAGTGAGCTTTCCAAAATGCAGGTCTGACTCCGTCACTCTCCTTCACAAACTCATTGGCAAAATGGGAATAGGGAAGCCTTCCTCGTGCGGTCGGTGTGAAGAGCACGTGCTAACTGATGTAAGAAGATCTGGCAGCCAACAGGCACTCAATAAACAGAAGTGGTTTCCTTGTTTTGTTTTCTTAGAACCACAGAGTGGGAAAAGTACAGTTTTATTCTATTAGCTCAGGGTGCTATGTGATAACAATGACGGCCTGAATGCTAATAACGATGGCCCATGTCTAAAGCACCCCTCCCTCACATAAGCGAGTAGGGTTTGGTGCCACCTAATTCTTTCTCCTCTAACTCAAAGCACAGAAGCCCTCAGCTTGCAGGGAGCAGAGATGATTTTATTTTTAATCGTTCCTGAGGCCTCAAGCCTGAGCCACTGCCCACCTGTTAGATGCCCTCCAGTGCCTGTAGCCACCTCATGTGTTCCGTTTGTCCAAGTGGGCACTGGACACTGCCTGTTGCTATGGCCTCCACCACAGCCCTCTGAGGCAGCCAGTGAGACAAACATGAGCCAGGAAGGGAACACATTCTCCCCCACGAAGAGAACAGAGAGGAGCAGGAGAGGCCGCCTACCCAGCCAAGGGGCAGGAGGGGACTGGGCTGGTTGGAAAGGCCTGGCCAGTGTGTCTGAGGCTGGAGCAGACAGGCACAGGGGTGCCGCCTGTGGGCCGGTTATCCCAGAACCCAGACACATTGTGGCTGGTACCTTGGTTGTGAGAGGCTGTCTTTGAGACTCCAGCCTGCCCCATTTGTGGTGGCATCCATTCACAAAGCCCAGAGGGGCTGGCAATGTGACCACATCTTTACTCTCTGCGGAGGGGGTCTGACAACATAGCTCTATGGCGATGACAATAACAGAGTCCATTATAATGGGTATCTTCTGTTGACCAGGCTCAACAGAGCCAGGCTTGCCCTCTGGAGGCCTGTCTGCTTGGGGCCACAAACTCTCACAGGCAGTAGGCTGTGGGGGCAGCGCCTGTGGCTTTTACTTCTGGTACTCTCACAGTTCCCTGCTGGGGAGGGAGGCATCAAGGATGGCTTCCTGGAGGTGGTGACATTTAAGCTAGCCTTGAAAGGCAGTCAGATTTGGATGGTCAGAGAGGTGGTAGGGTACATTTAGAGAAGAGGCTTTCCTCCAAGAAGGAGAGCCAGAAATGGACACAGGTTGCTGAGGAATAGTATGGGGGCTAGAGTCCAGGCACCTTGGCTGATAATAGCGATGAGGTTGGGGAAAATATGGTGCAGTGACCTCTCCTTCCAGCCTGGTGAGGTGAGCAGATATCTGGCCTTGCTCCAACAGGGAGGTGGGAGAAGTTTTGGGCCTGGGCATGTGGCTGTCAGGATTAGCACTTGCTGACTGCTGCCCACTCCAGATGGACCCTGATGGTTGTTCTAATGTCACTTGGCTTAGGGGCGGGTGAACCGCAGAGACCGGCCTGATTAAATCCACCATCTCAACCCAGACCCATAGCTGTATATCTCTAAAGTGGGGGAAGTGACACCTCACAGCCTGCACACAGCTTCATTTCCGAAAAGAATGTGTGAGAGGGGGAAGGTCAGGAGACAGGCACAGCCATAAATTTGATGGAAGGTTTAGCTGGAAACCCCATTAAATCCACACACAGCTCGATGCTGGGCAATGTCCTTCTCCGAGTCTGCTGAATGGGGCCAGGGAGGTGAGGGACTCACTAAGTAATGTCCTCATTTTTTGGTGTCTCCTATTACCCAGGGGATGAAAAACCCATTACCCATAAGGTTTAGTGGCACTTGGTCCCAGTACTGCACTACTGTCCTTTACCTGAGCCCTCCCCCTTGGCCAGCACACGCAGCAGTCAGCCTCTGTTGGCCTGTCTGTCCACTCCACCATCTGCGTAGACAGCTTCGCTCTCTCGGCAGCCCTGGCCTTTGCCTCACCCCACGCGGACTGGTGGGGCCTGAGCAGTGGGGCAGTGGATGAGCTCATGATCTCAGTGAGGAACACCTGTGCTGGGTGGCTGTGAGCCCAGCACTGGGCTGCTTGCTGTGAGCTGCCCATGGTCTTTGAATCTCAGGTGGTAGCCTTACAAACGTATGACAAGAAAACACAGGGGTGGCCTATAGAAGGGTGCAAATCCCACTGCTAAAAATCATGCCTCAATACATGCATCACTTAGGGAGGGTCCAAAGCACAGATTATTTTACCTGGAAGAAAACCTCCTTGAGAAAAAGAGACTAGAGACATGGTCTAAGGGCCTTCTACTCCCACAGCCCACTAGGTGACAGAACCATACCTGCCACTGGGAAGTAATATTTGTCCAAGACTCAGCTCAGGAACCACACAAAATGGTGAAGATGATAAAACTGGACTCAACTCTTAACTGTGCAACCTTAGTGAGCTACTGAACCTCTCTGAGCCTCTGTTTCCTGAATCTGTTAAATGGGATCATAATGATACTTCTCCTATGAGCATTATGGGGATTTAAGGAGTAAATGTTGCAAGTGCTCAGTAAATATCTATGAACATCATACCTTCCTTTACCGCGAGGCTGGCATTCAAGGTCATCTTCCTCTAGGCCTGATAGGAGTGTGGACTTCTTCATTAGAGCAGGTGCAAACAGAAGGCTGATGCCCTTGCAGGAACTGAAGGCACCCACCCTGTTCTTTCTCCCTCAGAAGCCCCAGCTAAACATATTTTATGAGGCCATTTATGTGATATTCTGGAAAAGGTAAAATTATAGGGAGAGAAAACATAACAGAAGGTGCCAGGGGCTGTGGGTAAAGAGTAGGAGAGAGACTGAAAAGGGCAGGATGAACCTTTGGGGGACAGGGAACTGTTCTATAGCTTGATTGTTATGGTGGTTATACTCCTATACACATTTGTTAAAATTTATGGGACTATACGCCTCAAAAGGGTGAATTTTACTGCATGTAAATTATAGCTTAATAAACCTGACTTAGAAAAAGAAAAATGAAGAAACAAAGATCCAGTTAAGACCAGATGTGAGACTGGGTGTGAGGTCAGACCAGGTATCTCTGTCCTAGAGGGGAGAAAAAAGGTCTAGAGTAAAGCAAAGAATGTCAATAGGACCCACGACGGAATGTCTTGGAAGTCCCTGCTGTATGGAAAGGGACAGATAACCAAAGGACATGACAGACAGAGCAGGGAGGGCCCAGACCCTTCACCCTCAAAGACAGCTGGGTCAGATCTTCCTTCAGGGGCCCGGTGGCTCTGCACTGTGACTGAAGCCCCTGCCCTCTCTCTGGCTTGCTTTTCTTTCCTCCAACTACACTTCTAAAGTTCACGGAGCATCCAGGACGTCAGGAACACCTGCATTCCAAAGGCGAGACTGGACAAGGGGCAGGACTCCCTCACCTCCTAGCTCAGTGCCTTCCACCCTGAATACCATTCTCCTTTGAGGCCTTCACCCCTTTCCTTTGGGTGAGGCATCCTGGAGACAGATCTGCTGGGAGTTCTCGGCCTACAATGCCCGACCCTGCCTGCCCTCATCGGACCATCCGACCCTGGGCTTCTTTGAAGCTGTCACGTCTCCTGGAATGAAGTCCAGGGCTGTCTCACCTCCGTCCTTCCAGGGGCAGGTGCACCCCAGGGCCACAGTGACTGTGGGCAGCCACATTCATCCAGAGGCTGGCTATAGACTCATCAGGTAAAACCCCTGAAGTAGGTTGACTTGTTTGATTTCCAAGCTGTATCTCTCTTTCTCTATACTTGAACAACAGTGTGTTCTGGAATTAACCGGTAGGGCTCTATTGGTCCCTCGTTACATTCTGTCTCAATGACCTGGTCCATTGAGAGCTATCTTTAGATTCTGGGTCACTGGGAGCCCCAGCTCTCTTGCCACTCCACAGGGTTGTGCTGCCAATTCCATCTGCCCTCCCTTCCCCCATTTGCCCATTCTCCCTCCTACCTGCCCTCCCACATCCAGGGAGGCCTGGGGAAGGCAGGAGGGGTGGGACTTCCTGAGGCTGAACACTGTCCCAACCTCAGCACTTCTTGGGTGTGGTATGTATAACTTCAACAGGGCATCGGAGAATAGTGCCCAAAAGCTCTGAATTCAAGCCGCCTTTCCTGAAAGCATCACATTCAAAGTATTCAGAGAGGAAGTGACAATACTAGTGGGACCTCTGTGTACCTAACACATGGACCTCCTCAGATAATCCTACTGAACATCCTATATGGTTAGTGCCTCATCCCCCATTTTACGGATGCAGAAACTGAGACTCTGAGAGGTCATGTTATCAGGGTCACACAGGTAGCTTTTTCCACCATGAGGTGCTGCCTTTAAGAATAATAAAGAATCCAGCAATCCCTCTACTGGGTATTTACCCCAAAGACTTAAAAAATCATATCTAAAAAGATATTTGCACATCAATGTTCATAGCAGCATTATTCACAGTGGCCAGGACATGGAAGCAACCAAAGTGTCCTATGATAGATGATTGGCTAAAGAAGCTGTGGAACCTATACACAATGGGATATTACTCAGCCATAAGAAGAGACGAAATACAGCCATTTGCGACAACATGGATGGAACTTGAGATAATCATGCTAAGCGAAATAAGCCAGACAGAAAAAGTTGAAAATCACATAATATCACTTGTATGTTGCTTATCACTTATAAGCAACAAAGGAACAGGACAAACAGAGACTCATGACATGGACTACAGACTAGTGGTTACTAGAGGGTAGGCGATGGGAGAGGAGTGGGGGAGGTAGATGGTTAAATGGGGTCGAATATAGTGGGTAGGGGTAGGGTGAAGTGGGTAAAGGGGATCAAATATATGGTAGCTGAAGGAAACTGGACTTTGGGTGGTAAACACACAATAGACTATATGATATCAAATTATAATGTACACCTGAAAATTATATAATTGTATTAACCAATGTTACCGCAATAAACTTAATTAAAAAAAAGAATGAATAAAGAGAAATATTTTGCTCCCTAGAGTAGAAATACCTCTATTTCTGCTCATAAAGTCAGGTGGAAGCTGGGCTGGGTCCTATGTATAAGGACCGATAAAAACAATGATTCAACTCCAAATTAAGCTCAACTCCACTTCAAATACCAAAATTTTTCAAAACTAGTACAAATCAAATTTTGCTTGAGAAAGATATAATTTAGCCTTTTATAATCTTTCATATGCAAATAACTCAGTTCTTACCTGCTTTTTCTGGTTTATTCCTTCTGCCTGGGATGTCCCAGGGCTTGGACAGAAAAACCACAAGCTTTGCCTCTTAGTGAGGCAAAACAAGGTTTGTGTGTTTTTGCGAATAACCACGTATGTGACCTGGTTTCCCCTCCTGAGGGCAGAGCTGGGGGCCCCGGGTGGAGGAGGGAAGA
>NW_006442484.1:5891298-5925109 GCF_000325575.1 Pteropus alecto
GACAGAGGATGCGGTGGGAGGAGAGATTTCCGACAACAGGGACAAAACCGCAGAGCCTGACTTAGATAAGGTGGCCCTTCCCAGGCTGGAAACGATGGGGAAAAAGTGCATCAGTCCCTTGCTTTAAATCTGAGTGAAAAGTAATTAAGTTTGTCCAATTCTCTAATTAAAATTCCCAATTAGCAAAACCCCCATGGCTGGGCGCTAGAAATTCCTGTAAAACACAATGAGGATCCAAGAATGCGGACAGAGGACTCAGCTGGCGAGCATTCCCTGTTTGTAAAGAGAAACGTCCTGCTTTCCCATCCCTCACACTCAGGTCCTTAAAGAACCCCTTTCTTCTCCTGTAAGAGCCTCTAGTGGGATGCAGGTTCAGAATCGGGGACATCCAGCCTGTCGAATGCTGTGTGGGCAGCTGGGCACAGTGAACTGCAGCTTTGCAAGCTCCAATTTATTCCTCCCCTTGTCTCCAGTACGACATGCAGACGAAGATGAAAATACACACACATCTCTCCATGTGAACATTTTAACTGGCATTTAAAATCCTAAATGCTAAAATACAGCTGACTGTGGAAGCTCAGCTAGATGCTAAAGAAAATTACTGGTTTGCTCCACTGGCTGAAGGGTCCCTCTCACATGGCAGAGTGGGTTAAAAGCTCCCCATTAGAGCAGCAGAGTTTAACACACTAAATTGGAATCTACTGGTCTTCATCCACAAACTCTTAAGTAGTAATTATGGGTTACTGCGGGGTGACAGCCAGCTGTTAAGGGACTGAAGCCTGATAATCTCCTAGGCGTCCAGCCTGAGACAGTGCTGCAGCCAGAGGTGGACTAGCTGCCTGGCTAGGGTGCCGTCCATCGTCTACGAAGCCCTCCTCCTTCCAGCCTACTGATTCCCTGACACACCCCTGCATAGCCCTTATCTCCTGCCTGAAGAGAGTCTGCAACAGCCTCCTGGCCAGCCTCTTCCTCCATCTTCACCAGAGCAAGAATGCTAAAACCAACCTGACCCCACCGGCACCTCTACCAGCATCACGGCCCCGCCAGGCCTGGCTGCAGCTGATCCTCCAGCCCTTCCTGTCACTCAGTCTTTTCACTAAGAGTCTCTCTAATACCCGATCTTTTCCCATTTCCCCCATTGCTCTGTGAACTCCTCCAGGCTGGGCAGTGCCTGGCTAAAGGCCTCTAGCCCAAGCCAAAGCCGGCTGCAGAGAGGCAGAAGCTGGGTACGAGAGGCCATAGAAAGTGAAGTCTCTCTTTGCTGGGCAAGGAACCAGATCTACCACTGAGATCTGGGAGGTAACAGTGCCAGACATACACTCCGTGGCTGCATCCAGACTTGGGTGGGTACTGACAGGGCAGACCTGAGTCAGAAGTGGGGGAACTCAGAAGGCTTCCAGCAGAAGAAAGATTTTTTTAAAACCAGAAAAATTAAACCAAGTTTGCTTTTTTCTTTTTGCTGCAGGACATGCGTTTTAAAAATAATTTTCATACAGTATATCTATCTATCTATCTATCTAATGCTTTATTCTGCTTTTAGTTTTTAAATTGTACTGTCATTAAGATTCTTCATAAATACCATTTTAGTGTATCCATACTGTCTCCTTCCATAGAAGGGCATTAATTTACTTAAACATTCCCCTTTACTCAGCCACGTCTTCAAACACTATAAAGTGACTTTACTACTTCCATGATTCTGCTTATGTAGCTTTTCTTGCATCTAATTATTTGTATAAAGAGATGGTCTTCCTCGGTTAGAGCCATTATTGGCCACAAGAAGTAACTAATACATCTGACTAGAATATAAGGAGAAAGGATTCTGTCTTTCTTTTTTTTTCTCACCCGGCTCCTGGAGGGAGGAAGCCACAGTAAGTATTTACGGCTGAAGGAAGAACTAATAGGTGAGTCAGTGTGAGTGACTATTCCCTTCAAGATCTATTTTTCTGAAGTTCACAATTCTTTAATTTCCTAACAGGGACCCAGGCTCAACCAACACTTTTATGTATCCATCTCAATCTGAACAGTTTTTCCTAGATGTTAATATAAAATAATTTCTTTTAAAAAGATAAACAAATAACCTTTTAATAGCAAATTCCAGTATCAAAACCAAGGCGGCTGGTATAATGACTCTGAACAGCTGGCAGCATTTATTAGAGCTGACCACACACACACCTAAGATCCCACAGCCTCACTCCTGGGTATGTTTCCAGCAGAAATGCACACATATCTTCACCAAGACTGTACGAGGATGTTCATAAGCAGCACAGAATAACCCCAAACTGGAACAACCCAAATGTCCATCAACACACACCAGGACAGATCAGTATATTGCGCTGTATTCACACACACACAAAAAACAAATAAATACTATTCGACAATGAGAATGAACAAATGACAATGAGAATGAACAAACCACAACTACATGTAACAACATGAATGAATCCCCCAAACATAAGACAGAAGCCAGATACAAAAGTGCACACACTGCAAAATTCCATTTATATAAAGAACACAAGCTGAACAACACGATCAGAGGCTGAGTATGGATGTCCAGAAGGCGGAGACTGGAAAGCACAACGGGTTCCGGGATGCTGACCACGGTAAGTTTCTTGATCTGGGTACTGGTTATATATATCTGTGTTCAAATGAAACTTCACCAACCTGTACACTTAAGATGTGTGCAGTTTACTGAATGTTTGTTGTATTTTAACTTTTGAAGGATGCATGGCCATTTTTAAACCTCATCAAAATCGTTTACTTAAAAACTTTCTTGAGTGTTTGTGTTCGAGGCCCTAGAGATACCAATAAGTAACAGGATTTTTCCACCGGGTCTGCAGTCTAGTTTCAGGAAGTTCAGACTGACATGGTAGGATGGGCGAGTTATCAGCAGGGCTTGGCACAGGGTCGGCAATGGTCAGGAGTAAGCCTCCGTCTCTGAGCTTGCTGGAGAAGCAGTCTCCACAGTCACAGGGAAGTGGGGGTAGGTTAAGGACCTCCCAAGTTACACGTCCGTGCCACACTAGGCCTTATCAGACCTCTTGCCCTCCAACACACTGCTGCCTGCTGTGCGAATGAAAGGTCCAGGTTCCATGTGGCCTGAAGCTTATGTGATTTTAGGGGGGGCCTCTTTAAGAGAAAGAACGCCAAATAATGAATCTACAATTAAACATAAGGGCATGGAAGGGGGGATATAAACAGGCCCTAAAGCATAAACCTCCACTGAGTGAGTCTCTACCTCGGCGGGAAGACAGGTGGCTGCCTTAGACACTGGCCTGCACCAACCTGTCCTCAGGTGCCTTCCAGGGCCTGCTTCAGCTCAGCTCAGCAGAGCCTTGTTCCTCCCTGCTCGCTGCCCAGGACTGGCACACAGAGGCCCCATGGAGAAAGGCCACTCCTGAGAAGGTGCTACCTCTGCCATCTGGCCCGCCCATATCCCTCCACCCCATTCCTCTCCAGCCAGCTACAAACCCTCAGAAGGTCCTCCTCTACTAATCTTGTTTCTCTGACGAATATTTAAACCATATGAAGGGATTTTAATCTTCTTTCTGATAAGATCTGACCTCATGTATCTTTGCAGATGAGATTTCTTTTAAATTTCTTTTTCAGTTACAGTTGGCATACAATACTTAGTTTCAATACTTAATACAATATTTGTTTCAGGTGTACAACATAATGATTAGACATTTATATAACTTACGAGGCGACCCCCCAATAAGTCTAGTACCTACCTGACACCATACATAGTTATAACAATATCACAGACTATATTCCCTGTGCTGTACATTACATCCCTGTGACTATTTTTATAACTGACAATTTGTACTTCTCAATCCCTTCCCCTTTTTTGCCCACCCCCTCATCCTCCTCACATCAGATGACCATCAATTTGTTCTCTGTATCTATGAAGTTGTTTGTTTTGTGTGTTTATTTATTTTGTTTTTCAGATTCCACATATAAGTGAAATCATGCGCTATGTCTTTCTCTGTCTGGCTTATTTCACTTAGCATAATACTCTCTAGGTCCATCCATGTTCTCACAAATGATAAGATTTTTTTCTTTTTATGATTGAATAATATTCCATTGTATATATGTACCATATTTTCTTTATCCATTTGTTTATCTATGAACACTTATACAAATCTCATGAATAGGAAAAATTCACATCATTAGAATGTCCATACTACCCAAAGTAAACTACAGATTTAATTCAATTCCTATCAAAATACCAGTAGCACTTTTCAGAGAACTAGAATGAATAATCCTGAAGTGTATAGGAAATCACAAAAGACCCTGAATAGCCAAAGCAATCTTGAGAAAAAACAAAGTAGGAGGTAACACACTACCTGATAACAAACTATACTACAAGGCTATAGTAATCAAACAGCATGTTACTGACACAAAGACAGACACATAGCTTAATGGAATAGAACAGAGAGACAAGAAATAAACCCAAGCCTATATGGTGAATTAATCTATGACAGAGTAGGTAAGAATATACAGTGCAGTAAAAACAGTCTCTTCAATAAATGATGTTGGGAAAACTGGAGAGATACATTTCAAAAAATAAAACTAATGGAAAAAAAAACACTTTCTTATATCATATACAAGAATAAACTCAAAATGGATTAAAGACTAAAATTAAGACCTGAAACCATAAAACTCTTTGTAAACTCTGACATTACTCTTAGCGAGATATATATATATATATATTGGATATGTCTCCTTGGGCAAGGGAAACAAAAGAAAATATAAATGAGACTGCAGATAAGATTTGATCTCAAGAATCTTTGCAGCAGGGATGTACTTGTGAGCTTTGACGGGCACGGCTGTGTGACCAATGCTCTGCCCCAGTTTGGTGTTCGGTGAGCCTCCAAGTCAGAGCATGGCTAGCAGGACACCAGAGAAAGGAGCCTTCCATTACACTATCCTGAGGAGTTAGCTTTCTAAAGGAGAAATGCTGTTCTTACACAAACAGTAAGTAGGGCATCCTAGGTTACTTCCAGACAGCCCCAGGAAGGAGGACAGCCCCAGGAACACTCACCCCTTTTCCAAGTATACTGCCCCTGACATTTCCTCTACCTTCTCCTCCCAGCTTGCCACTGAATGGTGTGTCTGATCTGCAACTGTATATTCCTTTAGATATTACAGTATTTGAATGAATCACAATGACTGAAAACCGGATGTGGGGAGGGAATTAAGTTTCCTGAGCAGTTACTATGCACAGGTGCCATTTTCTCACATCTGGACAAAGCGAATGAGTTGCAGAAATAGCAACAGCTTTGAAGGCAGGCAGAGTTTGGATGGGATATTAGCAAGCCTCGCCTCACTTTTCTCATCTGTAAAATGGGAATAATAGTACTACATAGACTTAGTTTGAGGACTAGCGATGATAGATAGAATCTGGAACAGCAAGGACCCAATAAATGTTGGCTGTTATTTTTATAAGTTTCTGAACTCTTTACTGCACAAGTAATAGATGCATTCTGTTCATGCTTCATTTAACAATGATTCTTAGTGATCGTCCATGTCAGAACGAATACATCCAACTCACTTTTAGCTATTGCATATTATTCCTCAAGATGGAAATGCCATAGTTTCTTTTAACCATTTCTGGATTGTTTAGGTTGTTTTCAATTTTTTGTTATAAACAATGCTACAGGGATCTTTCTTTGCATGCCTCGTTGGGTCCATGTGCAACTGTTTTTTCAGGTAGAGCCTGAGAAGGGAAAATTCTGATTACATACTGCCAAATGCCCTGCAGACCCCATGCTCAGCTGACACTCCACCAGCAACCTAGGAGAGTGCCCATTCCCTCTGCTCCTGTCCTTCATTAAACATTAGCTGATTTTTAAGTATTTGCCAATCTGATATATACTCTCTGAGTACTAAGAAGGTTGAGGGATTTTTCTTATGTTTAAATTATATTTATAAATCTTCTATTAATTGACTATTTTAATATTTTATCTAATTTTTAAAAACTGGACATTCTTTTTCTTTGTTTTGTCAAGATTTCTGTCCTTCGGGTGTATTCCATATCTGGGACATGCTTTCTCCTAGTCTGTCATGTGTCTCAACTTGGTTGATGGCATCTTTTTCATACGAAAGTTTACAATTTTACTGATGGCTGCAATCTACTTTGAGATGCATCAAAAATCAAATGGAGTCAAGGATGGAGAGAGGCATTGACAGATGGAAAGTAAAACGTTAATGGCAGAATCAGATATCGTGAATTTCCATGTAAAATTCTTTCAACCTCCCACCCCCATCACTGTCTTCTCTTGCAAAACCCCCATCACCGTCTTGGCTCTTTGGGGTCATTTTCTTTTCCATGCGAATGTTACACTCAGCTTGGAGAATTCCATTAGAGTCCTCCTAGGATTTGGATTGTGACCGATTGCACAGAATTTATAGGTAATAGCACACCTATCGTAGGATCGTTGTGAGAAAAAGAAGAGATATGGAGTCTGCAGAGGGCTTAGGCCATAGCCAGCAGTCAATAAACAGGAGTAGCTGTTATTATTACTCTTGGTGGTTGCTACACGCAGGACACACTGCATCTATCCCATCTCTTCTAATCTGAGAAAACACTCTCCCTTGAAAACTGCTTTTAAATCCATTCCAAGCTTGGCCCCTTCACTGACTGGGCCATTTCCCCACAAAAAGAACTTTGCTCTATAGCTCCTTCCTTATAGACCTCCTTCTGAGTGAGCAGCATACGGTGCAGGAATCCTCAAGCTAAGATGCCCAGCCTGAGTCATTTCTCAGGCTTTTCCTCTAAAGTTGGTCTACTTCTCCAGGCTCCTGAGCCCACACAGGGTTTGTTAGAGCCCGTAAATAGCTGACAATAGTGAATCAGCCTCCGCTCTGCTCATAAATGCATATTGACAGGTATGGCGTATGCCTGTCTCCAGGTCCCAGCTTAGCAGGGGTGCCTGTGTGGACAGTTAGCTGCAATGCTGGGCACAGGCACCACAGGTACCACCCTGCGGCCATTTACCCAGCACAGACAAGTCTCATAACACTTAACACTACAACAGTGGGCATCACTTCCCACTTCATGGAGGAGGACACAGGCTCCAGAGCAGAGCTTCAGGTCAAAAGTGAGAAAACTAGGACCCAAACCAGGGACTATCTGATAATCCTGAACTACACTTATAATGACTGGCCCCCTTCATGGAGGAGGACACAGGCTCTGCAAAAGTGAGGAAACTAGGACCCAAACCAGGGACTGCCTGATAATCCTGAACTACACTTATAATGACTGGCCCCAGGGCCCACAGTCTTAGAAACAAATATCCCTAGACAGTGACTTATAGGCCAGACCCTTGACTGAGCTGAGGTTCCCTAGCACCAATCCCCCCAATCCCCTAGCTGCAACTTCTTCTGGCATCTCCACTCCTTTTTCTCCTTTGCTGGGACAGCTGCTGCCACAGCTTGCAGCTGTTGACAAACTAGTCAGCATGCTGCCGGGGTGTCTTTCGGAGCCACCTACATCCTCCCGAGCAGAGAGATACCTCATTAGCGTGCTATATTTCAGCCCGGAGAAAACAATGCATGCCAAGAGACCATAAACAACAAGTACAAATGCTACAGGTCACAGATGATAGATGCCACTCTCAGACGTTCGACGTGGGCCTCACTCACACAGACAGAAGTGAGGCCTGCTTCCGGGCACATCCGTCTTCCCCAAATGCTGACGCAGGGAGAAGTCAGCACAGCCTGCCCTCCATACATATCTAGAGGCCGCGGATCCCCGGCCTCCCCACCATTAGCCTTTCTCCTAATGGGGAAGCTGCACTGTGTCTGATGAGTTTCAATATTTCCAAACTCTTACTATTCCACTTTAATTATTGGTCATTTCAATTATGATTAGAACTTTTTTTCCTTGCCACAGGTCCAGGAATTTTTCTCTTTGAAGAAATAAAGTTTTGAAATACCCTGGCCAATTTTTGAAAAGGACTGGCCAGCCAGTTGAGAAATCGTGAATTTGGCCTGAGAGCACAGGCCAAAACCAAGACAAACAGGGGCTCTTGCACAGACCCACCGAGCCTTCACAAACTGGGCTCTGTTGGCCTGAGGGGCAGTTCTGAAAAGGAGGCACCATGTGGTTTAGTGCCATCACTCTGGCCCTTGGGGTGCCAGCTGGGCCTACAAGCCAGGAGCCATCTGGGGTGAGGACAGGCAGGAACTGGGTGCTTTCCCTATGGTCAGGGTCTGCAGACAGTGGACTATAGGATGAGCTAGGCCAATAGAGGACCCTGGACCTTGGGGACACGACTCCTTCCTGGAGCAACCTCTGGACACAGAGACCTGTGTGACCGGGACAAAGTGCTGTGCCAGCTGAGGAACTGGGCAGTCTACCCCACAGGTGACTGCAAGGAGGCATGAAAATGCTGTCAGTGGTCATACAATACATTCTACAAATAAGCAAGATTTTGTGTGGGTCCTGTTTCACAGTGATGGGGAGGGAAACTTGCTGACACGGATGTGGCCAGTTGAGGGGCCCACTGAGCCAATGCACACAACCCAGCCTCAGGTGGGAAGGTCAAAAACACTCTGCAAGCATTATACAGGGGACTGAAGTATAGACCGAGGACTGTTGAGAATCTCAGGACCCTTTCAGGGGGCCCATCAGACAAAACTATCTTTAAGAAGCTGTCTGCCTTTTTCATTCTTATTCTTCCAGGGGTGGACAGTAGGGGTTTTCAGAAGCTCTCATGGAGCAGAACAAATGCAGAAAAGATATGAGAATGCTACCTTCTATGAGGCCAGACAGTAAAGAGGTTTGAAAATTGAAAACAATGCCAGTCTTCTAATTTTGTTGTTGTTTTGGAAAGTATTTTTCATAAAAAAAAAATGGCTTATTTTCACTGACACGAAGTGGGTTACTGTTACTTTTAAATGAGTTTAAAATGTCTTTTAAACATCTCGGTTATAATTTCTAAGAGCACATATTCCAAAATTTTACCACTGGCTCTTTCTAGGTGGTACTTCTTATCTGTCAATCACATGTATTACTGCTATCAACTGAGAGAAATAATTAATATTTAAGGTTTAGCCCATCCTGTTCCAAAAAGTTCAGTAATAAATGAACAAGTAACATTTCTGGGCCCTTCCTATGAGCCACGTACTGTGCTGAATGTTTCACAAATGTGGGTTTACTTAATCCTAATGACACCTATGGATTATCAGCCTCATTTTACAGAAGAGAAACTGAAGTTCAGAGCAAGGCTGAGCATCTTGTCCACGGTCATGCAAATAGGAGGTGACAGAGAACCAGGACATCGAGCCTGTGTTCCTGACCACTGACCTTCTCTGCAGGCCCTCTGGTCTCAGGGCATGGCTATATGTCAAGAACTCCACCCACCCCTTCTTGGCACTGACCCCACAAGGCCTGCTCACTCTCCCATCTGGACTTCATCACTGGAGAACAAGGACTCAACTCTCTTACATGCATCCTGCAGCCCCTGTGTCCACCCTTGCCTGGACTGGGGAAGTGACTGACAGACTGGACCAGGCAGCAGCAACACCTCAGCAGGGGTCCAGACACCTTTATCTCTCGGGCTCACCTTATATCAGAACCCAGACCCAGCCTCTGCAGCTGGGACTGCCAGCACCTTGGGAGCAATGTCATGGCTGAGGGACTACTCTGGGCACAGATCTCCAACCTCAGCTCTGGATGACAGCATGGGCTTAGAGCAGATCATGGGGTAGGTTTCACAGACTAGGGTCACACCGGTACGGCTGCCTCCAGTCTGTTGATCCCAGCCATCAGCCCCCTACCCTTGACCGCCTGGCACAATGACAAACTTTGTGCTCCCTTTCCCACCTGTGCAACTCTTTTGCCTGTGGCATAGTGTGATGTTGTAGCCAGTCTGCATGTCCCCCTGTGCTCACCCTGGGAAGGGCCAGGACTTTCAACTGATTCCTGAACTGGTGTGCTTGTGTGGGAGTCGAGAAACATAATAAATGGGCTCAGCTCCGTGTGCAGCACCTAATTTGCAATAATATTGAAGTCTCCAACAATAACTCATTTACTCTTATAATAAATATATAAAAAAAGACAAATTGCTACATTGAACATGCATTTTCTTCACTGCAAGTAGCTGCTACCCCAGGGAGAAAGCCCTGTGCTGCTAACTAATAGTAAATCCTTTGGAAAATCATGTGTCATAATGATGGACAACCGGGGAAGGGGTATTAAATAGATTTAGAGGTTAGCTACTCTAACAAGAACAAAAGACGTCCTTTGCAAACCTGCACCTATAAGAGCACAATCGGCTGTGATTAGCACTCACCTTCTGACAGCTCAGGTGCACAGAGGAGAGAAAAGTTTCTGTCTTGATGGGTGTCAGGATAGAGAGGCAATAGGGAGAGGGAACATGGAGGAGGCCTGGGTGTGTGGGGGCTCTGGCCCAGGACTCTGCTTTCCAGCCCTGCAAGGATCCGGGAGTGAAAATATCACCTCATTTCCAAGGATCCAGCCCACTTCGCGTGCATCCCGGAACAAACGCCCATGGCGCACCCACCACACCCAACTCAGTGCAGGTGCGGGGTGTGCAGGGTACTCCATTTTTGAGAAGAAAGCCATGACCTTGGGATAAGGAAGGTTCTGAAGGCGTCCACATCAGGGATACCTGAGAGCACAGGCCAGCCTTGACAATCAGTGCTGGGACGGCTGCATGAGGGAGTGTTAAAGCCCAGTGGCCCTGGCCTGGAGGAGGACAGAGTTGAGCAGATGAGTGCCTGTTTTCCTGCTGGTTCGTGACTGGTGTAGCCATGACTCATTCTTTCCAATCCACTTCTCCAAGTCCCAGATTTGCTTTCCTCAATTTGGGAATCCTGGTCTCAAAGACAGCGGTTGACAGCTGTGTCCAAAATCCCGAGCAGCCCCTGCCTTTCTAACCATTGCTTGTTGAACTCTGAGTTTCTGCGCAGGCCCAGGGCTCGGCCCAGAGCTGGTGCCTGCCAGCTTCTCAATGAACCGAGAAGTAAGCATGGGGTTTGCACTACTGCCTGCCTGCTGTTCACCAGACTCCACAGGAGGGGGTTCCGTGTGACAGAGGAGGAAGATGAGGTCAAGGGGGTTGTACGATTTGTGGAAAATCACATGCCCCAAATGGCGAAGACAGCAGTCTCACCCTAGGCTCTGTGGCTGCAGGCTCTGGCTCCTCCCAGGAGCTAGGGTTGCCCTCCGGCAAGATTAGGTCCTAGAGCGGGTCCTAGAGCTGGCATGTGGCACAGACACTTGTTGGAATCAAGGGTCAGTGGGCCATCTCAGCAGCTGGAGAGCCAGAAGCATCCACACAATCTTGCCACAGATGTCAAAGGCTTCTGACCCTACACTTGCCCTCCAGTGATGACCTGGCACTGAGCTGACATAGCTGGGAGTCAGTGCTATCTGTGAAATTCAAGTTTCAGTAGATGTCATTGCAAGTCAATTTCACCAGTCCCCTCTCACGGCATTCGGTTTCCTCACCCATAAATAGGGAGCTTGCCTACATACAGTCACTAAAGTTCTTCACCATTCATTCATTCTTTTCCCTATGAGACCTAAGCCAAGTCACTCCCCCCTCTCACGGCACTCGGTTTCCTCACCCATAAAATGGGGAGCTTGCCTACACGCAGTCACTAAAGTTCTTCACCATTCATTCATTCTTTCAGTCACTCAATAAAGGAAAAGTTTTCCAATTGAACTAATGATACAATATACAGCTATGAATAACTCACTGAGAGAGACAATTTCGTGAATATCATGCTGCAAACCTAGTTTTTTCCCCCCTAAGAACATTAGTCTCTCCAGCACCAATACTCGATGGCTTTGCAATTTGATCCTAGCTAAAGCACACAGATGCCACTTACATTTTTGATAGACTTTGCTTTAAAACTCAATACTACACATTATTAGCCAAACATACTTACACATTTTCAGATTTGGAAAATTTTACAAAATGGTCTAGAAAGAGAACCAAGCAGAGAGAGCCCAGGAGGGTCATCCCTTGACCTTTGGGAATGGGCTGACTTGTACTTCCTTCCTTCCTTAGCCACTCCATTCCTCTGACTTCAAAGTACAAACACACAGATTTGATTTCACCGGTGCTTTATGCCTCTGGGATTGCCAAATTGTTCCTTCGCTGGCTTCCAGCATTTCACTTCTAGAAACCTTTCTATAGTTTAAGCAACACTGCCTGGTGATTGATGACCATTTTGCAACTGCTATCAGTTTACTATTTTAACCAATATATCATAAATCAGGAAGAGGAATGCTGGGTCCAACTGGAGAATGTAGCTTTTGCTCATTACTTGGGAGGATTATAGCCATTTCATAAAATCCATTATCTAGGGAAAAGATCCTATTGGCAGGGGCCAGCAAAATTCATTTCATGCTTCAAAAGTTTGTGATGGGGCTGGCCGGAAAAAAGACTAAATTGTTTGGAAGGTGGGGATCATGATTTGTTTAAAAACCACAAATGGCCAAGACTGAGCTGTGTCCATTATACCAAATGGCACTTTGTACTCAAATTCATGAGCACTGTCATCCAGGGCCAGTCCCCTGACCACAGCTCTGCCCAGTCTCACAAACAGTTGGATGGAGGAAGTGCTGGTCCCCTTCCTGTCCCCACTCTAAGGCCAGGCCACTCTCATCTGTTTCATCTCTGTTACGATCCTTTCTGTGGCCTTCTGATGTTGTCCTTCCAGTCCTGTCTCAACAGAGCAGATAAAAGGGATGTTCCCACACTGCCACGTGGTCATGTCCTTCCCGCTGCTCTGAGGATCGGGCCCCAACCCTCGTGAGCTATGATATCAGGCAGCTTGTCTCCTCTCATCTCGCCTCTACCCATCTCCCTGCCCTGCCTCATTACAGGGACAGTGACTTTTCCTCTCTTCCTGGAGCATATTTACTCCTTCCCCCTTAGAGGATGGTGACATGCTGCTCCCTCTGCCGGGAATGGATGCCCTCTATAATACCAAAGAGCGTCTTTCTAGCTGACAGCCACTATTTCCATGCTATCCACTACCTGTGGGTTTCTAGCCATTTCTCCTTTAGCAGTTACACGCTGATTTGATACATGGTTGCTGTCACCATTTCCCCTAAAGGCAGCCATCAAGGAAGGCCTCTCACTTTACCTAACTTTGTTTCCAGTTGTCAAAGGAGAAAACACAAATGTCCCAGGGACCAACCCAAACAAGGACAGGGATCAGGGGCCTCAGTTCCTGCCAGTCTCTCCCATGAGGGTCCAATTTCCTCTACACCAAGGAGCAGCTAACAAGGCCTTAGAAGCAGCACCCCCTGTACTCCCCACTGGAATAAGACTCCAACATTTAGGACCCCTGGGGCCCTCTTTCCTTGGTCCTTGAAGGCCAGGCCAGGTAAGGGCTTTTAGGAAGCCAAACGAAAGAAGAATTGAAAGGATGTTTAAAAAGAAAAGGAACAATGAAAAAAAAAAAGTGTCTTCTAGATTTTGCCAAGCCTCTAGAACATTCTTTTTAAAAATGATTTTGTTTCCTTCTCTCTTAAACTCAACTTTCTCCAAATTCATTCCTCATGTGAAAACAGCATCTTCCCCAGAGAAGCTCAGTTTTAACACACACATTTTTCTAAGTAACTCAGAGTCGCTCTGCTCAGCAGACAATAAAGATTCTTGTCTGCGAGTCCTCCTTGCTTCTAAGACCACTGGGAATTGAAGTGGCGAGTCGGAGCTCTCAGAAGCTCAGCTTTGCCAGATCTCAGAAGATACTCCCAGTTCAAAGTTCTTGCTGGCACCCAGAGAGTTTGAGGGGCTCCAAGTATGTCTGTCTGGAGGAGGAAGCAGGGAAGAAATCCTAGCATCGAGGATGTGAATTTTCCTCCCGTCCCCTCCCTGGCAGCCTCCCCCGCCCATCCCCATCACGAAGCAGGAGTCACTGAACTTCTTTCACGCTGTTTTCTCTTCAGGGCCTCCGGTCCTCCCTTCAAATCCCTCCTCTCCTCCCAGACAGTAGTCTGTCCACCCAGCTTTTTTCGCGCCCTCCCCCCGCCTTTCTCCCTCCTCCCCCACTCCTCCCCACTCCAGCAGGGACCCCCCTGCCTTGCGCCTACTAATTCTCATGGCTTCAAACTTAGAGCTCGGCAGACACAAGGAAGGGAACGGGAGAAAGCAGCAGGCCAGGCCTATGCAGACAAGAGCAGCCGCCTCCTCATTTCCACTTGAAGTGTCGCAGGAAAGGCTGCCTTTCTCCTTAACTTACCCCGCCGGCCTGGAGGGAGGAGGGACGCAGCCTGGAGGGGCGGCAGGGCTGGGAGGGCACTGCCTGGCTCAGAGGCCGCCCGAGGAGCCGCGGGATGGAGCAGCGGGAGGGAACATCAAGTGGCCGCTGGGAGGGAGGCGGGGCTGCATGAATCATTTATGACCGGGTGGCGGAGGGTTTAGAACGCGCTAATGCACAGACTGGCTTGACTTGGGAGATCTGGCTGCTGCTGGTGTGCGCTCCTGTCCACGGGTGACTTTCCCAGGCTGGGAGCCACATGAACCCTTCCTGTTGAGAGGAGCTGCCCCTGTGTTTGTCCTCCATGAGGCAGGGGCTGTCCCAGGGCAAGGGTCCGGAGCTTGGGTGGCATGATGCCTCAAGCTTAGGGTTTTGCAACCCCAAGAAGGGGATTGCAAGCTGGGCAGGCTCTGGGGGGCCATCTGGACCAGAGGGCTTGCTGGGTAAGAAGGGGAAACTGAGGCCTAGGAAGGTGGGGTGACTTGCCGAAGGTGTTTAGTAAGGTTGTGGAAAAGGCCACTGTCTCATTCCTTCTCTGGAAGGTTCCCTGGCTCGCTGCAGCTCCCCTATGGAAACTTAGAGCCACAGGGCCAGGGAGCAGAGTTCCCTCAGGCAGCGTGGCCCCTCACATGCAGGAGTCACAGGAGGGTCTGACCCCACCTCCAACCAGCTGAAATCTCATGAAGAGTTTCAATTGTTTGAATGTAGCATCCTTTTCAGGCTGTGGACAATCACTCCCCACCTGTCCTTGTCCTTTCCCTTTTACAGGATGAGGACATGGCAAATATCTTGGGACAAGGAGTTCCCATCAAACAGAAGGGTGAACCTTCGTGGTTTTAGGCATGTGGATCTGCCAGGACCACTGGTCTCATGCAACCGCATTTGCCATGTGCAGAATTGTTTTTTTCTGCTAACAGAGTGGGGAGAGGCATACTAGGGTGAGGAGGGGTCAATATCATTATCATCTTCACCCTTTTTCACTCCCAATGACATTCTCTATAGTTTTTCCCCATTTGATCTCAAGGCATCAAAAATGTGAAAAGCAGCCATTCTGTCTCCAAAAAGGAGATCCTGCCTAAAGTAAAGGATTGAACATAAGTATAAGATGTTTGAGATTTACCCCAGGACAGGAAGTAGGGGAATGGACAGACCTGGAGGACGAAGACTCCAGAACCAACCACCCTTTCCTACGCTCTGACCTATCCTGGTCTCACTCTTTGTTAGAGTTCCCCGATTCCATGTCCCTACTTGACATCATCTGACTGTCCAGCCCTGCCTGTCTCCTCATGGCCTTCCACAGACACCTTCAGGAGCACAACTTGCCCCAAAGCAAGACACGTGTCCTACGGAGGGGTCAAAGCCTGTTGGTCCCCCTCCATGAAAGAAAGTTGGACCCCCTGTGGCCTCCCTTGGATCTCAAAGAAACTGTGTACAGACCCCTCAGCGTGAGGAGCAA
The DNA here is from genome assembly GCF_000325575.1 of Pteropus alecto. Classification (NCBI taxonomy): domain Eukaryota; kingdom Metazoa; phylum Chordata; class Mammalia; order Chiroptera; family Pteropodidae; genus Pteropus; species Pteropus alecto. The sequence goes on from NW_006442484.1 coordinate 5,907,002, forward strand.
GGAGTTAGGCCCATACACACCAAGTGCACCCCCTTCTCACAGTTCAGGCAATGCTGCCCACGGGCACAGGGCATGGGGCATGGCTCAGCCTGCCCGCCCATCAGCTCCACCACTCCTCTGAAGAGAGGGGGTCCACCCTCCCCGAGACACACTGAGCAACTGACACCAGGAGCAGAGCACACGGCGCGGCCCTGCACTCATAAGGGGGCTACATTAGCAGGCGTGGGCGGCACCCAGCTCTCCAGACTCTGGGCCAGCACTGCTCAAACCCTGCACACACTTCCTCCACACTCCAAGCAGCGGTCCTTGAGCTGAGTCAAGGCTGCTTCCTGGGACGGGAGGGTGGGGGAGAAGATGGCCAAACCAGATGCTACTTGTGGTGTTGCAAAGGGTCAGAAGTTTGTCTCGGTCGATTACACAAAAAGCTCATCCCCAAATCTCCTGGGTCAGCAAAAAGAAAAAGCAGACCCCTTCTGGGTGGTACTGCCTCAGATGGCACCGCAAAGCCCACAAAAAGAAAACAAGGGAAGTGACCCACACTTTGCCTCAGCCTCAGGGGAACACAAGGCCCAGGGAGGCTGGAAGCTGGTGGAAGAAAGCCTTTGTCCCTGTCCTGAGAGAACCCTTGCCTGGAATAGACACTTCCCCCTGGTGGTGAGGATGGCACGGAGCTCCTCTCCCAGCTCCTTCAGTTCAGAATGCTGACCCTTCTGACAGGAGAGTGTGGTTGAGGACTAGCCTAGCAGCTATTTGCCCGCTGTGAGTTCACTCAGTGAGTTCTTCTCAATTTAGGGAACGTGGCCATTCTGGAACTTCCAAAAGTACTACAGTGACACTTTGAAGCATTCTAGAAGCTCAAGCTGTCTCTACTCCAGTCTCCCCACCTCCCCACCCCGTCCCTCATACTACACACAGACAGCAGCAAGAGTGGCAGAATCCCAAGATGTCTTTGCCCTTCCTGCCCCTCAGTTTCCTCAGGAGAGTGTTCGGGGCCCAGAGGAGTCATTATTGATATGGAAGAGACTGCTCCCGGTCAACCCTAACAATGAAAGCCCCACAGAAAGGGCTGCTTTCTGGGACCCACAACCATCTCCAGAGACAAGCCTTCCCGAGGTGTTTGCCACTCCCCCTCTTCAGGCCTTCCATACGCAGCCATGACTCATGACTCTTTCCACCAGGCCCGGAGGGCTTTAAAGAAATCCCTTTCTGTGACTTACGAGTGTCACTTACAGAGAGCACAAAAGCCATGCTCTGTCTAATGACCTTCCCAGGTAAGACAGGGTAGAGCTGCCTCCGGAAAGTCTAGCTAACTAAGAAAGTCTAGCTAACTAAGAAAGTCTAGCTAACTAGCCCCTGCTCCCTCCCCTTCTCTCCCCCAGACTTTCAGATACATCTGGGTCTACACAGAGCAGGACTCACAGGCCCAAATGAACATTTTGAGCTGCTTTGTCCCGGGAGGAACCCATCCATACCAGAGATAGCAGGTGGAAAACAGACATAGTCTAGCAACAAACCCATGGCTGCAGCCAGCCTCTGTGCTCTCCCCAGCCTACCAGAGCCACGTTCCCTGGAAGCGTGTGCAGGTCCTGTGAAGGAGGACTCCAGCAGCCCACCAGGGTCCCCAGCTGGCCTCCCAAACCTACTCCACTCTCATGGAGCTTCCTCCAACAGGCTCTCACTCTGACACTAGTACTCCACATCCTAAAACTCTGGCTCCCCCAAAGCCCAGTAGATGACATCCAAATCTAGTTACCATCCTTGGAAATCTAATTCTCTAGCTGCCCCCCACATACAGGCCATTTTTCTGCCAAACTGCCCTTTTCACTGATCTAATATGCCTGCGGGCCTACCACACACCCTCTTTCCTGCTCTTGGCCCCTCCTGGGCCCTTCTAAATCCACTGTCCTCTGAGAATAAACCTTCCCAGCTGGGCCTCCCCAGGGCTTATGTGTACATTCGAGGGATATGACACATCAGACCCTTTATTTTATTCTGAATGCAGGCTGTTCCCCTTACAAATGAGCTCTGTTCTCAAAGTTCAGTATTTCATAAATCAATGATTTGGAGCTCAGACACATTTTTCCCATACGAAATAATGTACAGTGGGTGGGTTCCCAGGTTAGCCCTTAGTAGGTTTCCCGGTTAGCCTGTAATTTCCAAGGTAACCTACCATGTGGCTAAAATAGTGCATACTTGCAGTGAAAACCTCTATCTTAAAAATACAATACTAGCAATTAAGCAGACTAAAAGCCATTAAGCATCTGATTAAAACAGAATAAAGACTTGTGTGTTATTCATGGTAAGTCCTAGCACTTGAAGCAAAGCAGACACTCATCATAAAAGCAGAGATGGCTTGGATTCCATGGCCGGGGTTGTGTTATCTCAGGGTTGGGCGGGAAGGGGCAGGCACTGCTGGGCCAGACAGTCCTCAGACAATGCAGGTGTTGGCTGGGGCCATGGAGGGTTTGGGGGTGCAGAGTGGTGGCGGGTGGCTGCAGGAAAAGTACCAGTGACAGCTCTCTCAGGGGAACTCAAAACAGGCCTGTGCTTCCAAGATCTCCCAACGGCCCCTCTTGACCCACCAACGGGCATGTAGTCTTCTCACTGGTCTGCTGACCTGAGGCAAGAAGACTTCCTCTTCTTTAATAAGGCCAAGCTGCAAGTGGTCTAAGCCAGGATCTCTGGTGGCCCAGCACCGGCAAAGGCTCCTTATACAGTTCCCGTCATCTTATAATCCGAGGAAGCAAATTCTGTTAACATTGATGAAAACTGAGGCTCACTGATGAAAACAGCTAGAAAGTGGCAGAGCTCTCATGAAGCTCTCTCATACTTCATACCCACAAGCAACTGAGGGGGCCAGGAGTGGCCTCTCTTTCCCCTGGGTGGGGAGGGAAGGGGACACATAGACTACAGCTTCATGCTTCCAGAGAGTGCAAATGACCTACAAAGTGCCTCATCAGCTCTAGGTCAGGCCTCAGTCCGCTGCTGTCTTGGACCAAGTGGAGCCCTTCTCTGAGTCAGGGCCGGACCATACACTTCATCTGGATTGTTAAAAATCCCCTCATTTACTCAGAATTGTGGAGTTCCTGCTCAGCAAGGGCACTGGTGAAGCAATGATGAATAAGATAGTGTGCATCTCCTTAAATACCTGAAACACAAGAGCTAGGCCCCACCTGCTGGGAAAGACACCCTTGGCCAGCCCACCTGCACGCTAAGTGCTTATGGTAGACTCATCACAGCTGCAAAAGGGCTTCCGGCTCTCTCAGCTTTTGCCAATCCATCCAATGGAAGAGGCAGATGAGCAGACACTGCTCAGCACACAGATAAGGAAACAGGAGTGCCTGAAATCCCATGGCCAGCTGGATGACAGGACAGACCCAGGACTCCTAGGAACTCCCAGAGAGCAAGGACTGCCTTGTCCTTAGCACCTTGCACAAGGCCTGGCATACAGTGGTGCACTGGCAGACAGGTGGGTAAATTATGTCCTTCTGTTAGGAGGCATCCCCTATGAAGGCATTTGCTCCATGTTTAATAATGCCTTTGGGAGCCAGAGTTCACCCGAAGTTCAGTCCAGGTCACCTCTGAGGTCTCCTGCATAGACATCTGCTCTCTCCATGACTTCCCTTCTTCTAGAGTCCTAGATTGGGGGACTTGGCTTCCTCCTGCTTACTCCCCAAGGTACAGGTGAGCAAGAGACTCTGGACAGGGGAGAACAGGGAAGAGTAGTCACAGAAAACTCCTCAAGAGCCGCAGTCCTGGGTTAAGGGATCATCCAGCCACCAGACCACCTCCCCATTGCCATAATGCAGCAGGTCGCTAGAGCCTTGCCTGCCCAAGACGGGTGCCTTTTCTTACTTGTTTACTTTGGGGAGAAAGAGAAAGAAAAGACTTGCTCACGGGGCCACATCACCCCTTCTGTGGCAGCTGCGTGTCTCCGAGTCCTTCTCCCCATCTGGGGTGGCTCACCCCTCAGATGTATAATGAATCAGGCACTCGCTCATTAATAAAAAATGACAAGCGATCATCTCATTGAAATCCGCCAAGCTGCTGAAGCCCGCAGACACAATCCTTGCCTGGCTCTGCAATTCCTCTGTGGGTGTGCAGTAATGAGTCTGTGGGATGGACGGGCCAGCTAGTGAGCATCTTGGTGCTTACCGTGCAGGTAGGCAAGTCACCTTTCCAGGGTGGGCAGCGCAGGGCCTGCAGGCTATGCCTTTTTCATCTCTATTAACAAAAGGGCTCAACTTAGCAGGCCCAGGTTTCCCCAAGGTGAGCAAGGCAAGAGAATGTCATCAAGGAGTGAGAGCTAATCCTGCCATGGCATCCTCAATCCACTGTGTCCATGAACCCAAGGGGCCTGAGACTTGGCCGGACTTAGAGACTGAACAACACGACTGCCTTAAAAAGCAGGTAAGTGAGCAAAAGGACTTGACAGGAACCCAGATGGCTACAGGCTGGTTTGCTCCAGCTTTAGCCCAGCACCAGAATCCCCTCCCAAGCTCATTTCACCTAGAGCTGAATCACAGAGAGGCAAGGCCTGGAGCAAGGGAAATGCCCCAGAGAACACCTACAGGAAGCCTCCCAGGCTTCTGCAGCCAGCTAGTACATTCTGTGTTTTATACTCACTTTGGCATTCACTACATATGGAGGATTCTATGTCCACTGCAGTGTTCTATAGGCATCGTTGAAGCCTGGAAGGACAGGATCTGAGGAACACAGAAAGCCCTGGGATGGCATCCAGGCTGCATCACTCACAGGCTATGTGCCCTCGGGGACATTAGGAACAACAGGTTCCTCATTTGTACAATAAGGATGATGAAGCCTCTTGTGCAGAGATGAATTTAGAGCTTTAACCCATCATCCATCACACAGCTGTTGCACAATAAATGACAGTTATTATTGGGGTACAGGTCCCAGGGCTCCAAGATTTTGAGGGCCCAGTCGTCCAGCCCTCAGCCTGATTCATCATCATTTATATCAGTTACATCACCAGCATCATTGCACACTCACCGCCTGTGGGTGTTGCATCAGGGGCCATAATGAATCGGCTTGAAGTTTCAGGACAGTCCAGGACGGTAGGGACATTAACCCCTACAGGATTGGAAGTGGAGTAATTCCTCCATGGCCGCAGGGAACTGAGCCACAAAGCCTGACTCCTTCCTCATACCCATGCATCTGGCACCTGTGACGGCCCTCCACTGCTCCAGAGCCCTTGCTGACTCCCTATTAACAGCAGGCTAGGCAAGGCTCCATGCTGGCCCTCCTGCACATGCCTCTTCCACAAGACCCTTCCCCGACGCAAACCAGTTATACCCATGCTCTCACACGTCTTCCACCCACCAGATGGCTGCCTTAAATGCCCACCTTGGGTCCCTCCACACTCATCCTTGACCATCATCCTGCAAGCTGGCCACCTGTCCAGAGTGCCCCTGACCACTCCAGATCACAGTGACTGCTGCTGAGTTCCACTCCCAGAGTCCTAACATGGGCCCAGTCTGAGGGGAGGATTTTGAGCTTCTCTAAGGGACACTGACAGCGGCTTGAGCACAGGCAGCTCCCGGGCATGGGCTGGGGGCTCAAGTGACTCGGGACCTGCAACGAAGGTGAGGCAAAGGCGATGAGCCCCACTGTGCAGCAAAAGAGCCCAGGTTAGGCAAGGCGGGATGTGAAGAGCCAGTGGTCACACAGCTCTTGGTGGCACTGGGACCAAAGCCATACCTCGGGGCATCTTGTGGAGTTGAAGAAGGCAGAAATTCCTGGCCACAGGCTGACCACTCAGCCTTATTTTCAGCTAAAGATCAGGAGATGAGCTTGGTCCTTTCCCACTGCCTCCTGCCTGGAGGACCTTAATAATCCTCGCCAAATCGCATCAATCCCCCCATCCGTCCTCCACACTGCAGCTGGTCTGCCTGGCCAAAGAAATGACCTCTGGGAGCAGACAGGGTAGGGAGAGACTTGCATTTCTATATGTGCTTCAGTACTGCACATGTTCTAGAAAGCATGTATAACTTTTTAATAACGAAAAAAGGGGATAATCCATGAGGTTGTTGTGAGGCTTAGCTGCCTCATTCATCTTTGCACATGTTCTAGAAAGCATATATAACTTTTTAATAACGAAAAAAGGGGGATAATCTATGAGGTTGTTGTGAGGCTTAGCTGCCTCATTCATCACTCATTCACTCAGCCAACACAGCTTCCCGGCTCCGGTTTCAGGAAAACAGCCCCTTCGTATGAGCAGGGAAGGGCCACATCCAGGTGCCCACGACATTCCAAGATGAAGGAAGGGTGGAATAGAGAGAGCAGAGAGCTCCGGATTCTCAGGCAGAAGGCCTGGGCTTCTGCTTTTATAACCAACTTAATGTGTGACCTCAGGGTGACCCCTACCCCCTTTGAGCCTGAGTGGCCTCACCTATAAAAAGGACAAAGACCCCTCCTATCTCTGACATTGCCAGATGTTTGGGGGATGCAGGGGCAGTGTCCCAGAAAATACCAAGTAACTTGGGAGGCCCAGCCTCGGGCAAGCCTTTAGAAGACTGTCGAAAAACATCCTTGTAATGAGGCTATTAAGCCAGGACATCCTGAGGTGTGGGGCGGTGACGCCCCACTCTGTGGTGCCTTGGCAAAGCCTGGTGCAGAGGCACAGTCAGGGCAAGCACACTCCAGGCCTGCCTGAGCCTAGAATACGCAGGAGATGATCCATTGCAAAACCCATGCCTCGGGGTGGAGTCTGCCCTACATTAAGAAACACTTTCCAAATGAGATAATTATTTAATAGGTAATAAATGGAGTCAGGGAGGGGCCAGAGGGAATTCAGTTGATTAAGTGCCTGTGGCTCCTAGCACTGCGTGCCTTCCCCAGAGCTGAGCCTCCTGCCCTCACCTCCTAGTCCTCTCGTTCCCAGCTCACCTCTGCCACCTCCCAGGTATTGGGAACCAACCCGCTGGCCACTGGGCTACACAGAGGGCCTGAACCAGAGGGCCCACAGCAAGGCAACAGGCTGGATTCAAGACATCCTGCACTCCAGCAACTCAGCAGCATCTCTCTGCCCCCGACCATCCCAGGGGACTATAGGGCCCAAGAGGGAAGGCAGCAAGATATGATGAGACAAGGGTAGAACCAGAAGAGGGCCGTGGGCAGAAAAGTCAGAGGCTGCCCAATGCTGTTCATGGCTTGGTCCTGGCCCAAGAGTCCTACGTCCTCAGAAAGCTTAATCTGGCTCTGCCCATTCCAGCTCTACAAGGTGGAGGTGGGGTGTCAGAGGAGGCCTTGAGCAGTTGCCAATCTATGGTAAGGTGTGGTGGGAGAAGGCATCACCCACCAACCACATGTGAGGGACCACGTGCAGTGCCTGCATGCACACTGAATTTGCACAGATTTGTTTATGTCTTGTTTCTTGACAAATAAAGACGCTGAACCTCAGGAAGGTAAAGAGACTTATTCAAGCTCATCAGCCCCAGGAATCAATCCAACCCTTGCCTGACTCCAAACATGGGCTCTTTCTACATCACCGTGCTCTGCACCACTCCACCTGCCCAGAGGACTTGGCAGGTGCTCACCAATGTGACTCCCTTCCCACTTCGACATTCTAGACAGACACCAGGCAATCCCAATCTCAAGGAATTTGTGTCTATAGTAACCCTCCCACAAAAGATGCTTTGGGCAACTCCTCCAAGAAGAGCTCTAAGAGAATTAGAAGCAACATGACTCTGAGTGAAGGGCCTAACAATCTCTGCGTGAGTCCCACCGAGGAACAAGTAGAAGCATAAGTAAATGGTAAGGAGAATCTGCAAAGGCCAAAGGTTATGATCATGTGTGAGTGCAAAAAGAAATCAGGACATGGCGAGGGGATTATTGGTCCACTGGGGGCTACATTAAGAAGGTAAGACCTGGATAGAAATGGCTGGAACATAATAGATGATTGATAAAAAATGTGTTGGAGAAGTAGGTGTATAGGGTGAATTGATAGATAGGTGGATGAATAGGAGGCTGGGTGGGTGGGTGGATGTGTGGATGGAAGGATGTGTGTGTGTGTGTGTGTGTGTGTACATGCGCATGCATGCATGTGTGTGTGTGCATGCATGCATGTGTATGTACGTGCATGCATGTGTATCTATGTGTGGATGTGTGGGTAGATGGAAGCTCTATAGTCAGGGCATTTCCTCCTCTCTCTGTCTCTACCTCTCACCCCTACTTCATTCTTCTCTTTCCTCTCCTCCACAGTCATTTAGCTCAGATCTTCTGGACTTTTGCAGGTGCCCACAGAAGACCATCAGCAGCTTCAAGGACTAAGATTCACAGCACATCTTGGAGTGCATCATGAAGTTGTCTCCTGGTCTTCAGACTAGCGCAGCCAGAAGGCACGGAGGGATGAGCTTTCCCTCTCAGCCTTCTCCCACCCCATCTTTAGCAGCCCCCAGCTCACATATTTATTACCTCTGCCTGCCCAGGCAGCTCCCACCTCAATGTAAATCAAAGGGCTCCTGGGCTCCATTCAACTCAAAGACAGCTTATTCCCTCTGGGCCTGAAAATGAGCCAGGTCCGCCAACTCGCCAACGGTTGGAGTTACCCATCAGGGGCCTATCTGTCTGGATTTTTATCTCCATTCTGCCAGCCACCGAGGCTTCTTCAGATGCCCCTGAGAAATGCAGAGACAGCCAATAGAAGCAGCCCAGGAAAACACTGGCCTAAAGAATAATGGGCGAGCAGGGGACAGGCAGGTATAATGACATAGGGCTCGGGCTTGCAAGACCCCGGGGATTAGAAGGTCCTGGGAATTCTTGGTGCTAGTGGTGGGAAGGTATCCCATGGACAGCTGGGCCAGTTTCCTCACACAGTGGCTAGTCCTGGGCCAAAGCCAGGCCCAGGCACTGCACAGCCCAAGGGCAGGAGAAACCTGTTTGGGGGAGGGGGTTCGGGTGGAGTCCATTTTAGAATGAGACCTCTGATGGTCCAAATCTCTCCCCAGCCCACCTTACCCAAGGGCCATCCTGCATCCTGGCCCAGGAACAGCCTTCCGAAACCTGTGGCATGTGAGTGGCCTAAATTCTGACTTGGGGCCCAGAGGGAAGGAGCGGGAAAGGTGCAACAGTGGGTAATGAGCTGAGCAGCAATGATGGCTCCAACTCCAGGAGGCAACTACCAGAGCCAGCATCACAATCTGAGATGCTTGAGGCAGGCATCCCCATGCCCTCAAACACTTCGGGGCAGTGTCACAAGAGGAGCCCCAAGGAAGCAAAGGGAGCAGAAAGGGGAAGAGGACGTTCCTCGAGCTTCTCAGCCTAAAGTGGCAGAAAACAAGTTGCATGGGTGGCAGGGACAGCCCAGCCTCTGGAGTCATCAACCCAGGATTGAGTTCAAGTTGCAGCCCTGCTTAAATAACCCACCTCCTCAGGCCTCAATCTCCCCTTTGTAAAATGGAGAGGGAACAAGTACAAAGACCTTGCTACCATCAAGAAGATCTGAGACAAAGCAGGTCAAAGTAGGCATTGCACAAATGGCGGCTGGTGTTGTTTTAAAGAATGGACCTCGCTTTCCTTGAATGAGCGTTATAGAATATATGCATACCTTAATGAGAGGAGAGGTAGTCTAGCAAAGGGGTTAAGAGAGGAGGTCTGGGGTCAGATGGCCGGGGTTGGAAGTCTGGCACCACCACTTACTGCTGTGGGACCCTGAGGCCAGTCGCACAAACTCTTCAGTCTCCATTTGTTCAACTGTCCAGTGAGGATCATGAGACTATTTTCTAGGGCAGTGGGAAGGATTAAATACGTGAATGCATGTAAAACAGAGCAGTGCCTAGAACCGTAAGAAATGTTAGTTTACGGTATTGCTGTCACAACAACCTGCCTGGGAGACCTCATCCCTTCCCAGGACACTGCCTTTGGGAACAACCTTTTGGGAACCCCACACTTTGGGGACTGGTTCCAAACCCTGAGAATATCCTTAGCGATGGGAAAAGAGTAGCACTCTGAGGGTGTCTTTCATTTCTCCCTACCCATTCTGTAAATCTGAGACCTCTAGAGACACAGCCTTCATCTGGGACATGTGCTGACGATGACCTGGCTGGATAGGCCATTTGAGTAAAAAATGAATGTGGCTGTGACCAATTTCCTGGACTGGCTCACTCACTGGCTTTGAAGATAACTCTGAGGATGAGAACAACCACAGTGGACCAGGCTGAGGGCCACTGCCAGTGGCAGCTTGGAGATAAGAACCCCTCCAGGAGGTCCCAAGGACCCACATTCTCACAAGAGTGGTGTCTGTACAAATTCATTGCTGTGGGACCTTCCTAATCAGATGCGAACCGTTTATCTATGTGAGTTTGCATGTCTGCTGGGTACTATGCTATCCTCTCCTGGTGTGCTGTGTTTTCAAAAATTCTGGCATCAATAAAGCTCCTCACATATGAGGAAGTCAGGGCCATTTGCTGATGGCCTCGAGGAGAACCTGCTCCTAGAGGAGCTGTGGGCATTGCTCCTCCCAGCCCACGATAGGGACTTACCCCTGGCAGGCCCTGGAGTTCCTGAGTATCCAGCATGGGGCTAAGCCAGGGGATGTCCTAGTGTGGTCCCAAACCCACTGCATCAGCATCATCGGAGACCTCTCAGCCTTTTAAGCCTCATTCCAGGCCTACACTTCCACCCCTGCCCCTGACTAAGCAAACAGCCAGTCACTCAAAAAGTCGATTCTGGGAGACATGCCTTCCTTCTGGTTTCTTCTCATCCTCAGATGTGTCCCAACATTATAAATGGAAAAACTGAGATCATTCACAATGGAGATCAAGCTAATGAGTGACATGAAAAATAGCCCATTATGCAGCTGTAGCTCCTTGGGATTCCCATGGCTGCTCAAGGACCCTGGTTTCATCTGACTGTCATAATCTGTGGGGGAGGAGAGAGCCACACACTCAGTGATGACACTGAGAACAGTACCCCTTGGAACTGCCACTGAAACGGGACTATATGGCAATTGTGACACACCCTCCAGCCCTCAGAGAAGGCCCAGAAGAAGCCGATAGGCAGGTCTCCCTGGAGGTAGGGCCTGAGGAGGACCAAAAGGACAAGGAGGATTCCTGTAGACGTGCAGGGACGCTGGCTTGTGCCTAGGCCTTCATACCTGTTATCCTCTTTGCCTGGAATACTTTGGGAAACTCCTTGTCGACCTGAGACTCAGCTGGGGCTCTACCTCCTCTAGGAAGCCTTCCTTGACTCCAGGATCCACCCCACCTCCCCCGGGCAGCCCTTTGCTCTTACCTTCCTACACTGCAACTGTCTACATACCTGACTAGTTTGTTTCTACCAGACTGTGAGCACTCTGAAGGCAGGAATCTGTCTTACTCCCCAGTGTAGCCCCTGGTACACAAAAGGCACTCAGTAAATGCTGACTAAATGAAGCAGTAGTCAGAAACAGGCTCAGGAAAAGCCACCAGCCACCACGGACAGGAAGTGCCCGTTTGTCTTCTCTGTCACAAATGAGCTTGTCCCCACCGCCACCACAGCTGTGCAACTGCAGCCCCTGGACCTCGGGCCCGTGACAGCCACGCCTGTGACCATGGCACAACCCAGCATCTCTCACAGATGCTGGGAGGGAGGATCACAGCAAGTGGCCCAGAAGGGAGCCCTCGACTCCTGGGGAGACACGGAGAGGGGCTCAGCACACGCGTGCAGAAAACATGGTCCTCTCCCTCCCGATTTCAACCACTTGGAGTAGCACAGGGTAAACTTATCGGACAATGTAGAAAGACACAACAATGCCACCTTAAGATTCTCCTGTCTTTTCTTAGCTAGACAAAGGCCTACTGACTCAACATACTTTAACAAACAAAAGCACTAACAGCCAGAAACCATAGCCCTGCAGTTCCATGCCAGTTCTTGGAGACTGGTCTCAGTGTTCCCAGTACCCGGGCCTGAGTCCTCCTGGGCCTTGCCTGCCCGTGACCTGAGCCAGGCTACGGCGGGGATTTTCTACCTAGACCTGATGGTGGAACTGAGCCACAAAATTGCTCCTCCATCTCCTTCCAGGACTCCTCGCCACTCTCACACATTCTCTCCTGTCCTCCTCCAGGCCTCAGTCTCTGCTGACCAGATGGCAGGTCATTTTCTGAACTCAAATCTCCGGCTTCTATCCTGGATCAAACTACCCTGATCTCAGCAGCCCCGAGTCTCCACACTTGTGCCTTCTTTGTCCTCCTGGGAATCACCTGGCCATCCTTCCAGCTTTGGCTTAATCCATGCCACTTCTCCAGAAAGCCACAAGCATGGCATACCATCCCATGTTACTGAACACCCTCCATGGGCCAGGTCAGTGGTGGCTCTTGACCACCTTGCAAAGAAGGTGCCATCCAGCCCCTCTGAGTGAGCACAAGTGGGGCACAGAGAGGCAAGGAACTTGAGATTTTTCTGAGGGCACACAACGAGGAGGAGGCCAGACTAGAAGGCCCTCAGCCTGTGCATTTTCCATTCCAAGCAGTCTTCTCCTTACTCCTCCCGCTCTGGCTTCTTCCCTCTCACAGCACTCATTATACCTCAGAGTCTGATCCAGCTTTGCACACCCAGAGCGAGCGTGGTGCACTGCACACAGCGCTGGCTGGCTGTTCCGTGGAGTGGCCAAAGCCCTGGTGTCCTGCCAAGGCTGCTCAGTACCGTGAGCTCAAGGGTTACCTCCTCAATGGGATGTTTGTATTCCAAACCAAAGGAATGAATTTGTAATGGTGGAATTCCAGGCTTCAGCCCCAAATGGGCTGGGGAAGCAGAGAGGTGTCTGTAGGCAGAAAAGCCTTCCTCAAATCAGTCTTGGAAAAGCTGCGTCTGCTGTGCATGTTTACAATGACGCCGGCTCCCAACACCATTCCTCAGAAACGCACTCATCCTTCAGTCCTGTGTTGACTTCATTGGTGCCCACACAACATGTCGTCTGAGGCTGGGATGCTGGTGGGAGACCTGGCTCTGACTGGGCAGTGCCAGTCGAGGGTTGGCAGGAGCAGGGAGGGTTTTAGCACCTCTTCTGGCCTGAAGTGGCCCCAGCCGGGCTCAGCACAGAGCTGGCCCTACGAATGGGGCCCAGCCCCATAGGATGCTCCCTGCAAAGGGCTTTCCCGTGTCTGTGTCTGTTTTCCATCGGCCTGGGCAGAGTAGGCACAACTGCACGTACTCTGGTCTGCACTTCTCCTCTGTTAGGTCCCCTGTAGGAATCCAAGCTCGGGATTTGCCATCAAGTGTTCTTCATGCAGGAGAATGTCCTCCAGGCTCCCGGGACATTGGGCTCAAAGCCCAGAACTGCCAAGACTCCCTGCAGAACCTTACCTGCCCACTCTGGGACTGGGGCTTCTTCCTCTAGAACTCCTCAGAGTGGGGTTCTAGGCTCCTCAGGCCCCCACTGATCTCCTTTCCAATCTTAGCTCACTCTTGAACTGACCAGTGTATTGCTCTCTGCTGTGATGCAATGGTGCTCCTCTACCTTGACCAGCCTGCCCTCTCACTGGACATATCGGGGGGCCTCTGCTCAGCTTAGCCCATCCCCACAGAGATTCTCAGCAAACCCTCTTCCTAAAGCTCATTCCATGACGGCTCTCCACCCTCGAATGTTGCCTCCTCAGGAAGGCCTTCCTGGACGGCCAGTGGGGAGAGGTTCCTTGTCACTCTCTCAAATCCTACTCTCTTTATTTCCTTCTGCACAGCCCTCACTGGAATTGTCTCATATGCATTTACTTGTAGATTGTCCATTTCCCTCCCAGAGGTAGGCATAAGACCTCCATGGCAACAGGGACTGAGATGGCTTAGCCTGCTGCCCACTGCCACTGCCCTGTTGGCACTCGCTGCCCTCCAGGCTCTGGAACTGTATGAGGACGTCCACACAGGGCCTCTCACTCCGCCTCCCCCTACGCTTAGTTCAGCTCAAGATAGGCCCAAGGACAAAGCAGGCCTAGCCTATCTGTGGGTCTTCCCAGGACTGTCTAAAAAGCCCCTACCCAACAAAGGCTTCCTGGGCAAGGCTGCATCTCAGAAGAGGAGCCAGGTACATAAAACTCAGGCAACAGTGCTCACGGGGCCTCTCCAGATGCAAAGACCACTACCATTCCACTGGCTCTGAACTCACCTGGGGCCCACTGGCTGTGTTTTTGCATCCTTGTTTTCCAAAAAAGTAAACCCAAACAGAGCAAGTTAACAGAACCAAAAATTCCTCTCTGGGGAGGTCGCCCAGCCCCCCAGCCAAGTCTCATCAACAGGCTCAAGCCAGTGGTTCCGCGGCCACCCTGGGGCTCTGGGTCTATCCCAACGAGTTCCCATGGTAGACTGTGGCCCATTCACGTTGTCTCGTTTTAATTTTCGTGACTCATTTTTTGGCTTTTTGAAAAAAAAATCTAGGCAATTCTGCATGATTTTTAAAAAAATAACACAGGATTATAATGAAAAGCAACAATTCACTCCCTGTGCTCAGAAGGCTCCTACTTTTAACTCTTTAAAATTTTTCTACTTTTAGTTCCTCCACAAGCTATGTGATCTATAAAAGGAATACATTAAAACATCATGTTTTAATTCTTTAATCATATGAGCTCGGTGTTTCTGATATATCAGTCATTTATATGGAGGACAACTCAATTCATTTAAACCTTCCCAACACACACAGAGTTGTGTGTAAGGCCACTCCTTCGTCCTGGTGTAGTGATGACACGACCTTCAGTACTTCCTGGCACGTAGAATCTCTGCTGATGTCTTTCTCCAGCTCCCCTGGGTCCCTCATCCCCTGTGTGTCTGCACTGATTCAGGAGGTGGCTACACAGCTAGGGCCTTGCCATCACTCCCTCTCTGCCAGTCCCCGCTGGAGTCCCGGGTCTTCCCTTCCTTCATCTACTCCCTTACTTTACATCAGAGGATCCTTGAGTAACTGTCTAAGAAAGATGTGTGAGAGGTAAAAGTTTTGATTCCTTCCTGCATGACTGGAAATAACCTTCCCCTGAGTGACAGGCTGACACTCTGATAATTTCATGCATGCCTGCCAGGGCACTCACTGTCTGCGTGTGTGGGCTGCTGCTGATGAAGACGGTGGTAAGGTTTAATCCTCCCACCGTGGTAGACCACCTGGGTTTTTTCCCATTCTCTAGAAATTTTTAGAATTGTTTCTTCATTTTTAGTTATCTGAAATTTCACCAACCTAAATGGGATTTTTTTAAGTGCTAGGCACACTGAGGATTATTTTAATGTGAGAATTTTTGTCCTTCTGATATGGGCAATTTTCTTGTATTAATTCTTTTATAATTTTCTCTCATCTGTTTTCTGTTTCAGTTTTTGGAACTTCCATTAATTAATTATACACTCAATCACCTGCCTTAATATTCTAGCTTCTCTTTGCCTTTAACTTTGTATTCTTTTTTCCAAGTTTTATGAGTCACCTTCCATCCCTTTAATGAACTTTTTATTTCTACCATCATATTTTTAATATAAAGCTCTTTTTTAGTCTCTGAATATTCTTATTTCATAGCATCCTGTTCTTGTTTTATGGATATCATGCTTTATCTTTCTGAGGATACCAACAGGAAAGCTATTTTTCCGCTTACATTTTCATCTCTTCTTGAATTCTGTTTCTTTGGGGACTATACTTTGCCCATTGCCTATGTTGACATTGCTCTCCCATGTAGTTGACTTTCTTCAGATGTCAGTTAAACCTCGGACATCCATTCGTTGTTAAAGATGAGAGACTAGAAACCTGTTGGGAAGTTCTGCACGGCTGTCTGAGGCTTGTCCAGTGGAAGCTTAAGCTATTCCACTAGGGGATCCCTAAATGCCAGAGTGCATGAGTCTTGGCTCTGGAGCCCAGCACCCACATGATCTGTCCTGGTTGCCCAAGAGAGTCAGTTTAGTTTCTCTGCAGAAGAATCTAATTATCATCATCAACACTAACGGCATAAAATACAAACACCTGATACCAGTCATTTTCCATAGGGGTGTCAAGGAGAGGGGCTAACTCTTGTTTAATCATTTTTTTAACTGTCATAAAATATATATAACATGAAATTTACCATTTTAACCACTTTTGAGTACACAGTTCAGTAACGTTAAGTACATTCACATTCTTGTGCAACCATCACCACCATCCATCTCCAGAACTGCTTCCATCTTCCTGAACTGAAACTTCGCACCAATTAAACAATAATTCCCCATTCCCCCATGCTCCAGTCCCTGGCAACCACCATTCTACTTTCTGTTTCTATGAATTTGACTATTTTAGGTAATTCATATAGCTAGAATCATGCAATCTTTGTCTTTTGTGACTGGCTTGTTTCACTCAGCACAACGTCCTCAAGGTTCAATCATGTTGTGGCATATGTCAGAATCTCCTTCCTTTTTACGGCTGAATAATGTTCCATTGTATGTATAGACCACATTTCATTTAACCATTTACCTATCGTCCCACTACTCTTAAAGCAACTTAGAGCAACACCTGACTGAGAATTCAGTCCTGTCACTGTCACCCAAAGGTAGGTGTGCCACTCAGGTCTTCAGAGACAGCACCCTCTCTCACAGTGAATGTGTCCACCTGTGAGCTTTCTCCATATACAAGGTTTGACCCAAGGCCCACATCTT
Source organism: Pteropus alecto (assembly GCF_000325575.1). Classification (NCBI taxonomy): domain Eukaryota; kingdom Metazoa; phylum Chordata; class Mammalia; order Chiroptera; family Pteropodidae; genus Pteropus; species Pteropus alecto. The sequence continues at coordinate 5,923,580 of NW_006442484.1, forward strand.
GTTTTCCCCAGTCCCCACTTCATCCGTGTGGGTGGCCTTGTCAGAGGACTAGCTATTTTTAGTTGAAATGCAGAACTGCCACCACGTTTAGCAGAAAAGGCAAAGGAGCCAAGGAGACTTCTTTCTCCTTCAGATCTTCCCTCCCCAGTGTCCTCTTCCTGCCAGGTCTCTCTGCAAAAGTTGCCAAGAATAGGATGAACAATGAAATACAGACCTAACTTCTCTGTCCTGAATACCCTGCTTCCAGCCAAAATTAAATGAAAGGCTGGAGAATGAGAGACAAACCCAGACCAGAGTCAGGGTGCTGGGTCCCACCCTGCTGCTGACTCACTGTGTGACCGTTACTGCTCTGGACCTCTCCAGTCTGGACCTCTCCAGATGAGACAGGGGTGGGGCTGCATAACTCTAGACATCAAGGAATTCTTGATGTAGGAACTCCTAGTCCTCACTGGTGCAAACCATAGGCCAGGGACTACTCCTCTCTTTTCCAGGGCTGTTCCACCAGGCGGCTCTGTGAGACTGGGTCTGGAGCTGAGAAAGCTTTCCTTCCAAGTTCTGAGGCCAGGAGTCCCGAAGCCTTGCTCAGGTGTGCTCTGAGCTGTCTGCCCGACAAGCTCCATCAAGATGCAGCCAGGATTATTCACGCCTTTCCCTCTTCCCCCAGTTTCTGAGGAAAGCCTCTCTGGCCGCTGGCTTGTTATAAGGGCTGCTCTGAGCACTGCCTCCTCCTAAGCGCCTGTCATTAATAAAAGATAAACAAGAAGCACGGTGCAGGGCTGCGACATCTGCTGCACCCCCCTCAGTGGGTTTCCCCCTTTCTGGGCTTTGGAGCAACATGTGTTGGGGGAGGGGAGTTGGCCAGGACCCAGTTGCCTTCTAAGCCTCCAAGCTGGGTCCTTGCCTCAGCTGGATCAAATCAACCGCCTGGCTCCAAACAGGAACTCCCACCCCTGTCCCCCACGCAGCCAAGCAGGAGCATCTAAGGACCAGACTCTCCCAGCTCACTGGGGAGGGCTCAGCAGCTTTCGACACTGATATGCCTGGTTACCGCACCCCCTATCATCAATTTCCCACTCAAAGTTCTAGAATTGGCAGGTTCCTTTCCGAAACCACTGGAACCTCTGAGGCAACCCCACTGCCTGGGTGCCTGGTGGCCGCGTGCGCCTTGCTCTTTCTCTTTTGCCATCTCCTCTTCTTCCTGGTCCTCCGACAGAGATCTGGAGGACGGGGGGTTTGGGGGGCAGCATCTTCCCCACGGCAGCATTATGACCCTCAGGAGCACTTAAGCCTTTGCAGACCTCTTCCTCCATAAAACATATTAACATTTCTATTTTACAAATGTCTTGGTTTAAAGATCAATATAACCCAGATTTCTTATTTTAAAAAAATGAAAACATTTTTGTGGGCCCCTAACAGCAGTGTGAGTCCTCAGCACTGTGCACACTGGGCCTAAAAGAAACCAACCCTGACCCAGGGCCAGCCTGCCATAGGGTAGCCAACTCATCCCGGTTTGCCCGGAACTGTCCCAGG
>NW_006442484.1:5925150-5930438 GCF_000325575.1 Pteropus alecto
CAGGCCTAGGCAAATCAGGACAGCTGGCCACCCTACCTGTCCAGAGTCCCCCAGAAGCATTGACAGTCAGGGTGCTGTAACCATCACCACCCCACATCTGGAGACTAAACAGAAGCAGGCTGAGCCCTGGCCACATGTCAAGCCTGCAAGGAGCTGCGGAGAGAGCTGACACCCGCGTCTGTTCCAAGGAGCTAGTGGATCAGAGCTGGGAACAGACACTTCTGCAGCACTGGCTCTGTGCAAGGCCTGGACTGGAGATGTGGTCCACTACTCCTGAGACCATGGACCCCTCCACCTGCACAGCAACTCTAAGGCGCAGTGATGGACATGGATCTTCTAGGTAAGAACAGAGAAATGAAGTAACTTGCCCAAGCTCACCAACTTTGAAGCGGGAGGGCCAAGGACCAAGCCCCTGATGGTCTGGCTCCAAGCCTGGGCCACTGCTTTCCTAGGGTCAGACCTTTCAGGGGACCAACAGTGCTGCTATTCCTCCCTCTTGACCACCACAATAGGGTGGCCTAGAACGGGTGGGCAGGACAGGTGCCTTGGTGTGACCAGGGGTATCAGGAGATAGTCTTGGGGAGGTGCTGGCCTCTCATGGCCTGAAGAACAAGCGTAGTCCTACTACCTGGACTGCACTCAGCCTGCAGCAAGCCTCCTGGAAGCCAGAGGCCCAGGAACCATGAAGAGCCCTTGGAGAGCACTCTCTTGAACAGTACATAGGCCAGGGCCTCTCCCAGACCCAGCTAGACATGGCTGAGGCTCACGAAGGTTTTTGGAAAAACTTTTCTGAGCAGCTCTGTGGAATAGCTAGAAATGGAGCCCAGAACCCAACCTTTCTCTGCCAATGGCTGCAGCATGGAAGGTCCAGAGCCACAGTTTGGCTCTGTCTACAGATCCAGAGGAATGGCCCAAATGAGGGGCTTTTGGGAAGGCGGAAGGAGGTCGGCCCACAGCAAGAAAGTAAACTGCCAACTGGAGACAATCTAAACTGTGCACATGCCCGAAATAACAGCACCCAGGTGGGTCTAGTCCATGCTTGGGCCCCCACCAAGGACATCCCCTAGTGTACCCGGGGAAAGGTGTAGTCACCCAATGACACCCACTCTGGCATCAGCCAGGCCCAGATCCTGGCTCTGTCTCTAACCAGCTGTGTGACCTTAGATAATACCCCTAAGCCTTTGTTTTCCCGTCTGTACAATGGAGAGGGTTGTGAGAGTCATATGTGTTCATCTGTGTGATATGCAGCCTGGTGGTGCCTGGCAATTAGGAACACCTCAGTAACAACCTCTCTCGTACTATTATATATATATGCTGGCACAGTGCCTGCAACCTAATAAATATTTACTACGTGCATGATTTACCACCAAAATCTAGATATTCCTGCAGGTATCACTCATTCCATGATTCAATTCAGGAAACTAAAGCTTCCAGGGTCCGATCATTGTCCCAAGTTCATTAGCGGTAGAATCGGCCAAGTCAGCACAAGAAGCCGACTGGAGCGCCTAACAACTTTCCAGCTCTCCCAGGGAGTGCACCTCCCGTCCCCAGGCCACCCAGGGCTGGGTGGGGTGTCTGAGGACAAGACAGGCAGCCGACCCCAGCCAACTGGCAGCTGCAGTGTGCGAGCACCGGCACCAGCAGAAGGCCGGGCCAGCGTGGGCGTTGCCGGGCCCCAGCTGAACAGGGAACGCACGAACAGGCCTGATTTATCTGGCTTCTCGAGTGAGATGTTTCCTCCTAGTGCAGCAGGAACAACCAAAAGACAGGTACTAGGGATGATGAAGCCTGGCACTGTTTGCAACTCCAAAGCATCTCTTTCCCCCATTTTTTCTCACTTGCTCTCCTTGCCAGGTTATGCAGGCGGTAATTCAGGGTGGAGAACAGGAAAGAGGGATCACATGTTCCTCACCAGGGACCACCAAGAAATCTTTCAAGACACTATGTGGGCCAAGGAGTCACCAAGAACTGTCTCTACCCAATTGGCTCCTAAAGGTTTAGGAGTGTTGCTAAGATGGGGTGTCTCTCTTGGGGTATAGAATACAACACAAAATTACCCTTAGCATTTTGTCTTGGTGACCAAAGACACAATCTAAACCCACAACCTCCAGGGAAGAGAATATTCATTTCTCTTCTAACTAAAATCGGAACATTTTGGAGCTCAGAGGAATCTTCGGGAAATCGGTCAACCTTTCCATTTTATAGGTGGGGAAAATGAGGCTCGGAGCAACAATGGCTGCTCCAGGCTATATAATCAGTTAGAGGTAGGTCTTCTGCCTCCTCAGCTAGTGCTCTCCCACTGCACTTGGTAGTGAAGGGTCTGGGCAGAGGGTGGAGACCTACCACAGAGACATAGGAAATGGAGTTTGTAGCCAAGCAGGGCTGCAGTCCCCAGTTTTATGTAGATTGAGTCTAATGTCATTAGTCAATTAGAGCAGGGATTGTAAACTCCAGCCTGAGGGCCAAATCTTCCCCCATCTACCCTGTTTTATTGACACACAACTTTGCTGGATCATGCACTGCCCATGCTGCAGAGGTGAGTAGTTGTGAGAGAGACCATGTGTATGGCCTGCAAAGATTAAAATATTTACTATCTGGCTCTTGACAGAACATGTGTACTGACAGCTGATTCAGAGCTGGGGGAAATGGCAAGCACGCCCTGCCAGCAAAGACACGGGCTCTTCTGTGACATCAGATAGGACCCTAGCCCTCATGTCACAGAGTGGGAAACAGGCCCAGCCTGAAATCACATGGCAGGCTCCAGAAGAGCTGTGCTGCTCCTCCCTGCTAAAGCCCCTTGCTGCCCTTGGACCGTGAGCAAGGACCCTCAGTATCACGGCCCTCCTGTCACCTCGCTATGCTGACCCTAATTGACATGGGGGTGTTGTATTTATTTCCTTTTCACAGTGTTCTCCTAGAAGAAACAGGATACCTAGAGTCCTGAAACGAAAGCTCTGATGCCTTGTCTAAAATTATTTTTACTGACAGCAAAATATGGATTTAGCACGGCTATAAGGAAAGACAGATCCTAGTAAAACCTGCCACCTTGCATCTCAGATAGGTCCTGCTGCCGCGGTTCTGAGCAGGCTTGGGGAGTCGCGGTGAGGAGCCCAGCTCTCCACAGCACAGCCAGAAACCTGGGTATAAATCTTGGCTGTGGGACTTTGGGAAAGTTACGTCACCGCCTGAGCCACAGGTGTCTGTCTATAAAGCAGGGGTGATGACAGGGTTGTTGGGAGGACTGGATGAGAGCATCCCAGAAAAGAGCAAAGAGGAAACAAGGCTGGCCCAGACCACAAGCTCAGTAAATGCTATCATTCACTGTCACTGCACCCTGGAATATAAGAACGAAAGCCAGGCCTCTATTTAAAGGTACACGCAGCAGCTAATAACAAAAATGTCTTTTCTTATGTTAGATCAAAAATGAACTTTCTACCAAATTTGACACTCACATTATTTCAATGCATCATATATCTCGTCTTTAATTTGGTGAGCCAACATTGAATGAATCTCAACCAGATTTCTGCCTGGACCACTGAAAGTCTCATAAAGCAGTTCTCATAGAATATATTCATTTAAAATACAATTAGAAGGTCCTGAATTCATTTGCAGATAATCTCTAAAACTGACAAGACTATTTCCTATGCCTTCTACTACCTAATTTCTCTTAGGTATAAGCATTTTCATTCACTCATTCAGAAACTGTACTTGCATGTCTGCGGATGAAGGTCTTAGGAAAATTCCTCTAACTATAAGTTCAGCCCACAGGCCGCTCAGGAGGCCAAGGCCCGTCCCACACCAAGCAGCTTTGACCTGGACCACTGGTTATTACTTCAGAAGTTAGGAGCTCCCTGTAAACTGCATTCTATATCCTAAAAATATGTTCAAATATGTGAAGTCACAGGAACAAGACGAGTTCTTACAGCATTGTTTGAAAATAGCAGAAGATTGGAAATCTAAATATCCATCAGAGGGGGACTCGTTACATGAATTACGGTCCATCCATATAATGAAATACCAAACAGCCATAAAAACAAATGAAGAAGCACTTCAGTCCTCATATGGACCAATTTCCAAGATACATTGTCAAACCAAAATAGCAAAATGCCGACAATTGCATTAAAAAACATATATATGTATGTGTGTGTGTGAATTTATAGATAGGCACACATATATAAATATTCACAAATATATGTATTATTTACATGTATACAGCTAGAATATCTCGCAAAGGATATGTGAGAAACTGGAGATGTCGGTTGTCTCCAGGGACTGCAACTAGTTGGCTGGCTAGGAGACAGGGTTGGGAGGGAGATGTTTTTACTTTTGTAACTAGTGAATTTTGAATCATTAAAGTTACACTATTTAAAACAGTAAAACAAAACAACAACAACAACAATAAAAAAACTTAACAAAAAGCCAAATACCTCCAACTGTCCCTGATAAAAGGGTAAACTGGAGCAAAGGAGAGGGAGGGGGCTATATTTATCTTTCCCAGATCCCACCAGCAGCAGCATCACCACCACCACCACCACCACCACCACACACACACACACACACACACACACACACACACACTCCCTCCCTCCCTCCCTCCCTCCCTCCCTCTCTCTCTCCTGACTGGCTTTGTCACAGGAGCTCCTATTCATCGGACCCCTTCTCCCCACCCAAGACTGGAAGACCCCAGCTGGCCCTTCTTGTTAGCACACGTGCTGCACGCTGCTTTTCACGGGATTTCTAGGGATGTCACTGACCCCACAACACCTAGGACAGGCTGGGAGGCAAGTCAGTTCTTCTCTGGCTTCCCTGCACCTGGCAAACCAAAGGTAATGAAGAAATGTTTTAAACAGTGACTAGAACAGGACTTGGCACACAGCAGACACTCAGTAAATATTGTTTGAATGAGGACATAGGAAATTCAGGAAGTAATCATCAAGAAGTCAGCACCGTAAGCCCCTGAATTCAGTGTCGGGGAATCACTACCACAAAATTATTAGTTTATAGAGAAGGATGCACTCACGGAAGGATCACATGACCTGCAAAGATGACTCAGCAAGGACGAGGTTGAAATGAGATGCAATGGGCCCTCCCCTATTTTCACCAGGCCCTGTCACAACCTGAAACATTAGGCTTCCTCGGTGTGACATGTAGGAAGGAGCCTTGGTCTCAATCCAAGAAGGCCTGTGACCTAGCCAGTAGATTTTGGAATAAAGCAGATACCAAGGATTTGCTCCCCTGAAAACTGGCCACTTCATGGGTCTTTTGCCTGGAGTGGATGATAATTACAG
>NW_006442484.1:5930451-5960610 GCF_000325575.1 Pteropus alecto
TGCCCCCTCAACCTCATTTTCTACCTTTAATTTTGCATATGAAGAACAACAGCATAGTGACCTGATAAGGTAAGCTAAAAGCTCTCCAGTTCAATAAATACAATGCATATCTATTTAGATGCACATTTGGGCTGACAAGAAAAGAAAGACCACCCGAGGCAAAATACCAAGAAGAAACCTGAAGACTAAAGCAGCTCATGTGAGCTGATGCTGGGTGACCCAGGAGTGGGCCTCTCACTGTAACCCAGTGGTCTGTTTTAGCAACCATGCGGAGAGAGAACGGGAGACCGGGAGACTGGGAGACCTGTCCCGTAAAAAATGAGAAGTGGGAACTGAAACCCACCCCCATGTGCAGTCACGATCACCGGAGGATTACAGGCTGGACAATCTTCAGTGCCCACCTGCACAGGGTCACAGCAAGAATGCCTGAGTAATTATACTTGTGCCTGGGAAATGGGTGGAGGGTTTTTAAAAGTCTCCTCTGAGTATCTGTAACCACCTGACTGCCCTCTCATTGGGATGGTTAATATTTACAGTCCCCATGGAGTCCAGGAACCTCCAAGCTATAAAAAAAAAAAAAATACAAAGTTGATCTCACACCTGTGTTAGTCCTGAGGAGTCTGGCAGAGCCATATGGAAAACAACTTAGGCCACAGACTTCCTACAGATAAATCTCTATTCACAATCCGAAATTAAAAAAATGTACCCGCACACACACACACACACACACATCCATGACCAAGAGTCAGCAGATACCACAAAGAACATCAAAGTCAGCTTAAGAGAAGATGAATAAATGTGTAACAGAAAGATCACAAAGATGGATAATAAAAAAAAAAGTTGAAGAGACATGGAGGATAGAATGAGAAAGTTCCAGGAGAGAATGAAGAGAATAGAGAGAAAAACATAATTTGAAGAGGTGACAGATGAAATCTTTCCAAAACTGAAGAAAAACTAAGATTTAAAAATAAAATAAAATAGCTATATACCAGAACCCGTGGGGTGTAACTGAAGTAAGACTTAATGACATATGCTTTCATTGGGGAGAACAGAAAAGAAGGAAGGATAAAAAAAAAAATCAATCATTAGTGCCTAATTCAAGGAATTTGGAAAATAACACCGGTACAAACCTAAAGAAAACAATAAGTATATGGGATATGAGAAGAAATCAATGAGATAGGAAACAAACAAAAACAAAATAATCGAGCAACTTGAAAGGACTAAAAAGCCAACAAATCTCTCTTAAAACCAATCGAAAACAGAGAAAGCACAAATAAACATCATTACGAATAAAGAGAAGGACATAAATACAAATGCTGCCAATAAATTTGATAACAGGAGAAACAGACCCATTCCTAGAGAGATGGATTGATGGATTTAATGAAAGACAACTCAAAAAGAAATGGAGAGTTGGAACTACCTCTAACCATTAAAAATAAACAAACATAACTTTAACAAACAAAACCGGGCTGAGGTGGCCTTGCAGTTTGGCTCTCCAGACCTTCAAGGAATGGATAATCTCTAACATATACAAACATTTGAAGACAATCGTTAACATATATTTGACATGTACAAATGTGAGCATATGCAAATGTATACAAATATGTTAATATATACAAATATCTTAAGATAATCCTTAACATATACAAATACTTGAATATTGAGAAAGGGGTATACAGCTAATGTGGTGGATATTTCAACTAAATAAGAACAGGAGAGTAAATTTATAAGCGAATCTCATTGCTGAACATGAATGCAAACGTTTTAATGAAAATATTACCAATGAAATCCAACAATGTAAACTCAGGTGGGTTTAACCCAAGAATCAATGATGTGACAACAGAAATCTCTTAATATAAAAGTCATCCCAATAAGAGGATAAAGAAGAAATTTTATGATTGTCTCAATATTTATAGAAAAGCATTGATAAAATTCAACATCCATTCACAATTAAGGGGTCTTAACAAAATAGGGACAAAAAGGAAATTTTAAATCTAATATAAGAAATTTACCAAAAACCATTAAACATTATTCTTATGGTAATATTTCAAAATTATTCCCAAGTCAGGAACAAGAAAAGGATGCCCAGCCCACTCACTAGACTTCTGAATATTATTAAAATTAATTCTACCTATATCTTTTTACTTTTTAATATGTGGCTACTGGAAATTTTTAAATAACATGTTACTCGCATTCATATTGTGATTGTGCTATTGGACAGTGCTATTCCAGCACGTATGAGGCAAAAAAGAAATAAAGATATAAGAATTGGAAAGGGAGGAAAAAACCTTCAGAATTAGTAAATGACATGACAAAATAAAATATCTATAAAATCTGTGTGGATACATTTAATGAGATATCAACAAGGCTGCTGGAAGTAGGATCAACATATAAAATGTAGGTACATTCCCAAACACCAGCAATAAAGAATTGGAAACTATCCTTTTTAGATATATATTTACAACAGCAGCAAAACTATAGGGCACTCAGGAATAAGTTCAACAAAAAAATGTGGAAGTGCTTTATGATACAAATTATAAAACTCAACTAAAAGACATAAAAGGGGCATTAAGTAAAGACCATAATCACAGGTGGGGAAAATTCAATATGACAAAGATGGCAATCTTCCCCAAATTATATCAAATTGATTCAATTAAAATCCAATCCATTCAAATCAATTTAATTCCATTCAAAATCCCAACGGGGATTTTTATGGAATCTAAAAAGTTGATCCCCAAATTCTCAAGGTAGAACCAAAGCCAAAGAAGAGCCAAGACAGTCCTCCAACAAGATCAGATGAGGGGATTTGCTCTATATTACACTTAACATAACTGATAGTAACTCAGGCAGTGTGTAATGGCTCATAGAGAAACCAATGGCCCAACGAACAAAGTAGAGAGGCCAGAAACAAACCTACATGTGTATAAGGAAAACTGACATGTGACAGCTTTGGCATTTAAAAAATAAAAAATGGAATAACTTCCAGGCGGACAACTGATTATCCACATAGACAAATTGATCCCTACGCCATGTCAATGACAACACAATCTGAGCTAGATTAAAAAACTGTATGTAAAAGTACACTTGTATAATTTTTAGGAAAATATCTTTAGAACCTCAAAGTAAGGAAAGACCTCTTAAACAAGACAAAATAAAATGCCATAAAGGAAAAGAATGAAACACTTATTATGTTAAACTGTACAACTTTTGTCCCAGTAAATCATACCATATATAAGAATAATAGCCAACCAAAGACTGGGAGAAATTATTTATAACACACCTAAACATGAAATGATTAGTATCTCTTTAAAAAATAAAAAGAAGAAAGGAGACACCCTGGAGAAAGCAGAGCAAAGCAGATGAATAGGCCGGCCAGAGAAGAACCCAAACGTCCAGTAGTCAGATGAAGGGGTGCAAATTAAAATAAAATCATCCGCATTTATTAGATGGCCAAGAAAAAAAGTTTAATAAGGTAAATCACTGTTTGAAAAGTGGGGAGTAAATGTGCCCAGTCACTTTGGAGAGCAATTTGGCAGCATCTAATAAAGCTGAAAATGTAGGTGCCCCACAACCCAGCAACCCTGCTCCCATAAATACACCGGGGCTTTCAACCTGTTCCACACGACGCAGAGAAATACATTTTACATGGCACTGTAGTCTTTAAGTGAGCGCGCACATGCACACACACACGCACGTGCACGCATGTGCGCACACACAGACGCACGACTTTACTGCTTGCAATGCATTGATATTTTCTGTTTCATCTTTCCAAATGCCATTTGTTACCCACAGAACTGATTTCATAAACCCTGCCCCAAAGAACTCCTTGTACGTGTACACAGGAGACAGGCTCCATCCACAGCAATAATGTTTACAGTCATAAAAAAATTGTAAACCACCTAAATAACCTCAAAAGAAAAGTAGATAAATCGGTTGTAGAATATTCATTCATTGTGTAAGTAGTACCCAGAGCTTTCAATGAGCAAATGAGAGCTTTAGGTAGTGACATGGATGCATCTCAAAAACATAATATTATGTGCAAGAAAATATATCTAGACACACAGTAAGAAAACACACTGTATGTGGATATGTAGATATACAGTAAAAATATAAAAACATGCCTGGGGATGAGAAACACGAAATCCTCTGGACCGAAGTTACCTGGGGACTGAGGGGGAATAGGAGCGGGTAATGGAGTCGCAGTGGGGCAGAGTGAGGTCTAAATGGGGGAGTGCCCTGCAATTGGTCTGAGGTCCACCCCAGCGGGGACTGCTTTATCACTGACATTGTTTACAATTGCCAGGGCATGGTAATAATAAAAAGTACACTGATTTTTCAACAATTTGATGTTTGTTTCTGAATTCTCTACCCTGAACATTCCTCCACTTTGATACGCCACTGATCAAAAACAAAGCAGAAAATGGCAAGGTGTGTGGAGGTATGGGCATTAGTTAATTTTTGTGTATGTGTTAAAAAAATAATTTATATATACATATATGTATATATACACACACACATATACATATATTTGTATGTGTGTGTGTGTGTGTGTGTGTGTGTGTGTGTAAAATCTACTTTTTTCCAAATAAAAACAAGCCAGGATGAAGTCCTTTCAGACCCCCATTACACATAAGGTCAAACCAGTCTGGAGCCCGTCTAGCTGGGGCCTAGAAGACCTCAGCTGACACCTCACAGGTGTCACCTCATGGGCAGGCCCACCCAAAATAGTCATCTATGCATTACACCAATGTTCAAGTCAATATTTCTCTAAGGCTACATCTGATCAGCTCCCATCATAGCCTTGTGTTGTTTGAAATCAGCTCCTGGGCAGCTCTGTGAGACTCTGCCTTGGCTTCCCTTTCCTGCCTCATCTTCTTTGTCTGATAAATAGGCACAGTGACGTTTCCTCATATCAGAGATGTGGAGCAGATCAAATAGACAACACATGTGCAAAGGAGAGTGTGATGGCATGGAGCAGCTCAGCGTGTGGCTGCTGCTGGCCAGCGAGGCCTCAGGCCTGCCCAGAGGAGGGGTGTGTCCATGCTGAGAACATGCCGACACCTGCTGAGGAGGCACAGCTGGATCCGCCACACACCAGGCATGTTACTGGTCTTCTTTAACACTTACGGTAACCCTGCATGGCTGGTGTCATTATCTTCATGACAGATGGAGAAACTGATGTGCCAAGTCCTTTTCCCAGCGAACGTGTGTCACAGCTACCATTTGAGGCCAGCCTCCATTTCTGACTCCTGGCAGTACTCTCATTCTGTCATAGCTACCTGCAGCTAAAAGGTCACCATCAACCCCACTCATGCCATCCCCAGATCCTAGCCACCACCACTTGACGATCACCTTCCCTTTCTTGGAGAGATTTGCTTCTCATTGGTATGGTATGTTCATCAAAAACCACAGTCACTGGCAAAATTATCATGTTTATCCAAAAAGCCTGCCTGGTCACAACTGCAGCCAAGTGCCACTGCAACTAGTGGAAAACTAGCTGAAAACCTATGTAAGTTTAACCAAGAAAACCTGAGACAGAGGGTCACTAAAAAGCCCATGTGAGGACTGCACGGCAAGATCTTTCTTTACATATGACCTCTCAGCCCAGGAAATAGGATACCATCAAGAAAATGCCTTGTACACAATCTCCTACAGAAAACTGGTGATGACTTGCACAACTGGTAGCAATGACTGCGTGGCAAGAAACAGAGTCACCAGAAACAGTTTGCAAAGGAGGCCAGGAAAAGGTCTGTGAGCAAAGGGGTCTGTAGGAACCTGAACCCACCTCACAACTCCTGATTATTTGTATTCACTAAATTTTCTTATTTTCTGTATTCTCAATGTGCTGACTTGACATCTGGGCTTCACTGGGGAGAGACTGCCCATTCCAGGGATAGCCAATTCTTAAAGATAGCAAAAACTAGCAGGAGAACATGCCTTTCATGTGCAAACCAACCAATCCAAAGCCCACAATCTAAACCTCCTACTCCATCTAGCTCTTATACTTCAGAAGGCAATATTTCCTGGCCCTACTCATCCCAAGGCTATGTACCAGACAGAGACAGCCCTGTGCCCCAAAGTCCACTGAAATTATTCAAACTAGCCAATCCTAAACCTGCTTACCTTGTCTCATCCATTCCTTACCATAAAAACCACAGTCAAGGCTCCTGCCTCCTGACCAGCCTGGCACTTCCCTGTGTGGCCCCGCATGGTGTGGCGTCCCTCACCTCCTGGGAACTGTGAGTAGCAACCTACCTTTTCAGTGCCAGTTGCCTCCTGATTGTTGGCCTTGCCATATCTGAATGATACTAAAACTTGGTCTTTAAAACACCGTTGTACATTACGCAGGGGATCCGAAGCATGACGCTGTGGGGCAGTGAGCACCCCCAGAGCTGTGCAAAGGCATTCACAGGTCACTTGGAAACCAGACTTAGGGACAGGCCAACAAGCTGTTGACTTCAGCAGAGCCAGACCAGCCAACTACAGACCCCTTATGTGAGGGTTACGAGTTTTAAGAACTGCACTAAGATGACTTTGGGAGGCCTGGGGATTCGTTTCCAACTGAATTTTAAACCTTGGTCTGTGGATTCTGGTGAAAGAGATTCTTAAATTCAAATGCCAAGTGTCCCTAAATGGCCTGTATGTTTCCTAACTGCCATGAGGAGGTTTGGGGAACTAAGGGATCCTCCTAGCCCAGGAGCCCTGGCAGGCATCAGCTTCCCCATTGGTGATCAGTGGGGTAGAGGGAGGTGACCTCTGAGGAGGGAGGTGGCAGCTATGACATCTGAGCACCAATATCCACAGAAAGAAAAGACTCAAGGGAAGCAGTGTGCTTGAGGGGATCTGCTTATCCATGGTGGAGACAAGACTTCAAGTCAATCCCATGACAACCCTATAAAAGTGGCCAGATTGTGTGTTCTGCAGAGGGGAAAATGCTCTCACAGAGGTGTAGTGACTTGCCCAAGGTCACCCGGCCAGGGATGCAAGCCCAGGCTCCTAAAACCTTATATGACACAGTTTCTGAGCACGCACTATCACATCGCCATCTCTCAGGGAGGAGTTTTTTCCAGCTGCCCTGGTCTTAAAGGATTATGACATGGAGCCTCTAACCTGCCTGCTGCTGCCCAGCGGCAGATCCCTCCTCCTGGGTCTGCCGTTACCTAACACAGCCAGGTGTCCTCTCAAAGACTCAGCAGCCTGAGGCCCAATAAGAGAAGTGACTTACTCAGGTCACACAGCCAGGAGGGGCAAAGCAGTCCTCCAGCCCAGGTCCAGCTCCCTTCAAAGAAGAAAGCCATTTACTTTCCAACTGCTGAAACATGCTCTACAGGGAGCCACAGCCAGGCATACCCCAGGGGCAGGGCAGGGGCTGATCAGCTCAGGCCTGGGCAAGAACTGGAAGGTAGACACGCTTTCTCCTTTAAAAGAAGACACAAAAGCCAGCCCCAAAGGGCCAAGTTTCCTGTTTGAACACTGCTGTCTGCCCCAAGCGCCTTGGAGGCAAAGGCAACGAAAGCTTGCATTCCCAGCGCTCACAGAGCCGACCGCCCCTGGCAGGCAGACTCATCCCACCACCTGGAGAAGGCCTCAGAGCCCCCGCTCCTGTGGGACTAGCTGGCCCACCCTGGGCCAAGTGGCCATGGACTGGGGACCCAATCCAAGCTGACTCTCTGATCACCAAGCAAATACCACACGATGTTCCCAGTTTTTTACTGTTGGTTGAAAGAACTAACTAAAGAACTCGCTGTGTGCCTGGGTGGGGCGTAATGTTTCAAGGTGCCCCGCAGACGCAGCCCAGCATGGGCCAATCCCACTGGCTGCTTCACAGGCTGAGACTTTGGGCAATAATATTCAGAACATTTCTGATTTCAGCAGCATTTAGCAAATCCTTACTACGCAGAGGCACTTTCTAAGCATGACCTCATTTAATTCCCACAATAGCCCTATGAGGTGGGAATCACGATTAACCCCATTTACAAAGGAAAACAGTGGGGCCTGGAGAGGGACTTAGTAAGGGTCCGAATGGGATTCAAATCTGTCCTCCCAGCCCCCAGAGCATGTACCACCTCTCGCTTCCACTACAAAATAGGACAATGACACATGGCATCATCAGGGGCTGTGACAATCAGAAACAATATACGCAAAGCTCTTTTCACAGGTTCTGGGACACTAAAGATGCTCTCAGAATGGAAACTGTCACTTTGCTGACCACCCCCAACCAAGAAAATGGAACAGAAATACTCTGAGGCAAGCCTTTTCTTCCTGGGTATGATGGGCCTGTCTGGCTTGTGATGCGTGTGGCTTTTCTCTCAGGAAAACCCAGGTGCTTTCCTGGACACTAAGGCTGCCCCTGGGCACCTGTTCCCTCACTGGAGAGCAGCCACTGCGCCATGAAGGCTTTCTTGGGAGGAGCACTAGCCTACTCCACAATAAAAGCAATGACCAGGGGCCTGGACTAAACGCCCTCGAGGAACTTCAAAATTCTGCTCCCGGGCCCGGCAGAGGCGGCCAGGCATCAAAGCAGGGGCCCATTGCCATCCAGGACAGGTCTTGGTGTGCAGAGACAAACACAGGAGAGAGGCCAGAGACAAACAAAGAGAATGAGAGAGAAGAAGAAACTGCAGAAAAAAAGCCGAATAGCAGCGACTCAAAGAGACTAAACAGAAAAAAGGCAGAGAGAGAGAGAGAGAGATACAGAATACAGCGGCAGAGAGTGAGACAGTAAAATAGAGACAGAGACAGGATCTGAATGACACAACTCTACCCGATGGTATCAATGCACAGCCCACATGGCTGCACCAAGGAGCCCACTGAACACTGGATCCCCAGGATGGCAGGTACTCAGACCGAAGACAGAGATGGGTTCATGACCTGCCCGGGGCCATGTGGCCTGTTAGAAAGGCCACCACCTACCACCACCAAAATCCTATCCAGTCAACAGCAAACAGTGACACCTGCCACGATTTTCACCCAAAGCTCTTCTGCTCAAAAGTCACCTCTTGTAATCATGTATGTGTGATCACAGGCACACAAACAGACAAATTCACCTTGAGACGTGCCCACTGCTTGCTAAGCCCCCTTGCATCTGAGTGCCCAGCACAGTACTGACCCAGAGGGGTCAGGCTTACGGGGACTTGACCCTACACTTGCCTCTGGGCATCCCAAAGCCCGGGGAGTCCTGCAAAGGAAAGGTCCTGGTGAGCCTGTAGGATCGCCAGCCCACACGGCCCCCTCCTACAGCTACCCTAGTTCAGGCAGGGTCTCCTCCACCCCAGGCCCTGACCCACAGCCCTAGCCAAGGCAGCACATGGTAAAAAGATGGGATGCCAGGCATGGTGGTATGGCAGTATCATCCAAAGGGGATAAGGACCTCCTAGGAAACAGTTAACTGTGCCCAGTCTTATTCCTCGTATGCATCTTATGAAGTCAACCTTTGTTATCCCTATTTAGAGATGAGAAATTGAGGCTGGGGCTTACTAAGTGCCACACAGCTGGTAAGTGGCTGGGCTGGAACTCAGTCCTACTACTGTCCAACTCCTAGGCCTCAGGTCTTAATCATTAAACTACTTTTGAGTAAACTGGCATCATAGAGACATGAACTGTGGCCAGAAATATGATCAGATACTACCACAATGGACCCACTCTGTAAAACACATACACAAAGTTTACTAAACTAGTAACCTGCTTTGAAGCAGTCTGTTTTTCACAACTATATCCATATGTATGACTATGTGAAAGTGTGGTCTATGTATGTTTAAGTGCATGTGACTGTAAGAGTGTGTGGAAGATGTGTGTAAGTGTGTGGTGTGTGTGTAGGTGATGGCGTGTGTGATTACAGATGTTTGTGTGTGTGACTATCAGTGTGCATGTGTGTTTAAGTGCATGACTATGAGCATGTGTAAGGGGTGTGTATAAATGTGTGCACGTGTACAGAAGCGGGGCCGAGGCAGACCTTCTGGGAAGGTTGTGAGGAATACTGACTGTGGACAATGATTTTCTGGGAGCTGGAAGTCATGGTCTCAGCCGAGAATCCATTTTAGTAACAAGAGAAGTGTAATAACGTGGCAAATTATAGTGTCTGACCAAATAAATTATTCCTTTCATTTTACCGTTTTGTTTGGAGGAGAGCTTTAAACCTCATCTCCAAGCATATTCAGCAAGTGCTTACTGAGCGGATTTGGCTGTAATTAATATAAATTTAACTTTCTTTTCTTTCCCATGGCATGGAATTGGAGGAGAAACGGGGCAGGGCAGATTCCTCTGGGCTGTGGGCTGGGTGAAGGTTTAATAGCTTTACAGACCTGTGCAGGCTGCAAGGGCAAAAGGGAGAGGAAAAGTATAAAACCTTTAATTGCTACTTCCCAAAATAACCTCAGCCCGCCTGTAATAAGCTTATGCTGGATTTTAATTCTTTTCACAGAGAAGACAAAATCAGATTTAAATTTCTCAAACCGACATATTTTCCCCAGCCTCCACCCTTAGCATCTGTCTGGAAGTCTCGGGGCCAGGGGTTGAGACAAGAGGCTGGCCTCACAGTCACTTTCTCAGGGAAGAGAGGCCTCAGGTCCAAATTGGCAGTTCCGCAGATAGCATGGGGCAGCGCCCTACATGCTCCCCTCATCTGCAAAGCGAGGGGGAGCCCAGACCATGGTCCCAAGGCCCGTAGCAGCTTTAAAAGTCCATGTGTCCTTGGGCCTGCTCCCCACTGACTTTTTAAATTATTTAATTTTAAAACTATAGTAAAATATTCATAATATAAAATTCATCATTTCAACTATTTTTAAGTGTACAGTTCAGTGGCATTAAGTACATTCAACAGTTGTGCAACCATCATCACCATCGGTCTCCAAAACCGTTTCCATCCTCAAACTGAAACTGTCCCCGTTAAACACTAACTGTTGGTTTCCGCTTCCCCAGACCCTGGCAACGACCGTTTCATTTTCTGTTTCTATGAATGTGACTACTCCAGGTGCCTCATATAAGTGGAATCATACAGTACCTTTCTTTTTGCGAGCAGTTTTTTGCTTAGCAAAAAACATATTGTCCTCAATATGTTATAGCATGTGTCAGAATTTCCTTCCTTTTTAAGGCTAAGTAATATTCCATTATGTGTATATGCCACATGTTGTTTATCCATTCATCTGCTGATGGACAGTTGGGTTCCTTCCATCTTTTGGCCATTGTGAACAATGCTGCTATGAACATGAGTGAACATATATCTGTTCAAGTCCCTCCTTTCAATTCTTTTGGGTGAAATTGCTGAATCATGTGGTAATTTTATGTTTAATATTTTTGAGGAATCCCCATACTGTCTTCATAGCGCTGCACCATTTTACATTCCTACCACCATAAGGGCTCCAATTTCTCCACATGCTCACCAACACTTATTATAATTTTTTTTTTTATTGGCCATTGCGGTGGGTGTGAATCCCACTGACTCTTAATCACCTGCTCCCAAGCAGGGCCCCTGGCTCAGTTGGGCTGGATTCACTACTTAGCAAGAAGTACCAGCAGAAACTTGCATTTGGACCAGCCCACCAGCCTGAAAGAAAATGGCAGTGGGGTGAGGACAATTTTGCTGCAGGTTTGCGTTTCTGGGCTGGCTCTAGATGAGTCCCTGAAGCACTCATCTGATCATCGATTCACTCAACAAACATTTATTGACACGTACAGTGCCAGGCTGTTCTAGGAGCTGGGGACGCAGCGGTCCCTCATGGACTCAGGATGAGACAGCAAGATGGCTCAGGATGAGACAAGATGGTGGGAGCTTGCCAGTCCTGGGAGCCCCAGCAGTTCATGTTCCTGAGGTGTGTAGGGAGGTGCCGTGCAAATGGAATGTGCCCAGAGTTTGAAGAGAGGACAGAGGGAAGAGGAAGCCAGGGAAAGCTGCCTGGGCTGATCTGAAATGGGCTGCAAAGGTTCTCAGTGGGGACAATAATTACAGAGAGACTTAGCTGCCTGATTCTCAAATCATTCCCTAGTGTGACCTGGAGTAGAGAAGCCACAGGCTTTGCAATCCGACAGCCTGGAGTCCAAACCCACCTCTCTCATCTGTGTGACTGGGAGCACCTGCTCTCCCTGTTCTCAGGTCCCTAACCTATAAAATGGAATACAGGGGATTCTCATCTTTTGTAGAGATTAGAGGCTAAAGGCTGTACATTAGATAAAAATCTCCATCAGCCCAAATCATCTTGCACACCTCGGGGAGGCCCCATGTAGAGGAGGACCTGCTTCCTCATGAGTCTAGTTCAGGGGGCTGCTCTGTGGAGACACAAGCTGCCCCCATCCAAGAAACTACTGCGAGAGCTGGAAGTGTTCAGAGGCCCATGTATGTAAACTCTGAGGGCAGAAACACCAGAAATAAAAGTTCTAGCTCAGGAGCTCATGATACAGGAGACAGGAGTGAACGTAACCTGACGGAGACCAGTGATGCTTGCTCCCACCTCCATTCCAAGCCAGCTCTGGCACCCTCAAGCAGCAGAAGAGTGGGCAAGGGCACTGTTCAAATGCATGCATTCCATCTCCTTCTGTCTCAATCTCTTTCTATCTCACATACACACAAGCTGAATTTGCTAAGTAGGGTGCATGCAGGTGCATACCAGCCACAGCTCCCTCCCAGCCCTCCCCGCTGGACTGGCTGCAAGCATCGCAGCTGTCTCTGGACAGAGTCTGGCTGTGGCCCAAGGCTCTGCTCTGTCACAACAAAGGCAGCCGTCACCCAACCGCCTCCCATGGTGCCCAGCAGTGAGGGCTTGTGAGGTTCTCATCCCCGGCATCCTGTCCCTCGCTGGGACACTGCTGGTCCACAGCTGGAGTGCAAAGCTCTGAGCCACTGAGGCTCGTGCAGGGACATCTGTGAACCAGCAGACAAGGAAGAGGTGTCCCTGTGATCTTCTGCTGGTTATCCAAACATTTCCTGGCAGGCAGGCCTAGGCCCTGCCCAGTGGAGCACAGACTAATGGGGCAGATAAATCATTAGATAGGAGACACACAGAGCTCTGAGGGCAGCAGGATGCACCAGGGAGGGGCATGTGGAAAAGGGCTGTAATTAAGGAAGGCTTCCTGGAGGAAGTGGGAAAAGGATGGGGATGGGGGCATTGCAGCTAAAGTTGCTGCACAGCTATTCTCAAGTGAGAGGTGTTTTAATGTGGACACCTGGAGTGTCTACAGAGATGGGAAGGGCCAGGTCTTGGGCTTTATCCTGTGGTCCTGAGTTTCTAACCTAAGTGATGAACAGGCTCCTTTGAAATAAATTCTTTCAAGTGTACGCTGTGGCTTAAATTCTCCCTAAACTCCCAAATCACACTTGTGTGGTGCCGGAGGCCCATGGACTCCAGTGTGATAAATGCCACAGGGATGTTCCCTCTCAGGTGGTGTTGCTAACAAGGGACTTTAAGTCCTAGTGTCTCACTGTGGTTTGGACACCATGTTGTGGGGATGTCTTCCCTTACAACAAGGTCCTCCAGGTTGAGCCCGAATTCTCCAAGACCACATAAAACACCTCAGAGTTAGTTTGAAAGGTGCTGATATAGGCCTGCAGGGGAGAAAGGGGAGTTTTCAGTCAGAGAGAGAGTGAGGGGTATTGTAAGAGGCAAGGATTTGGAGGGTTACTCTGAAGCCCTAGTGCTTATGAGCGCTAGAGCCAAAGCGCAGAAGGCAGGCCTGAGGAGCACCCCTTTTGTGGAGGGCGAGTGGACAACTCACGTGAGAGGGGGTCTCCACACTCTTGGGACCTCCACCGCCACAGGACCTTTGGGGAAGCGAATAACCATCAAGATAAATATCCACTGCCCCTAGCATCCCACCTCTGGGCTCCAGAGAAAGAGAAACTGTATTTTCCTTCCCCATTCCACCCTCTATTACTCTATAGTGTCCTATACTCACTCACATGACAACCGTACAGTGAACTCAGTGTTCACATTCACATCGTTCTTGTTTCTGTGACTTATCCCCTCCTACCAGCTGTGTGACTTGGGGTAAGTAAGTTAACCTCTCTGAATCAAGGTTCCACTACTGTTTTTGCTACGCTATGGCCTCCCACGTTTATTTAAAAAGAAATAGTCATCTCAATGTAAATCACCCAAAATAAGAACATTTAGATTACTATAGCTGATAAATCAGAAAGGACAATTTTTTCTTGATTATAAAAAGTTAATCCATCACAGAATTCCATTAATTAACTAACTGCCTTTATGCACAGAAAATGTGATGTCTTGATCTCTGTGTCGTTTTATAGGAATGGGACAAATTACATAGCAACATGGAAAGCTAAGGGACACCACACATGTAAATCCTTCTGTGGATGCAGACGATGGGTCTCAGCAAGGTGGATGCAGAGAGGAAAGCCCCTCTCTTTGCCTGCACCATCGACATCCCCGTCTATGGGAATCCTGCAGGGCTTAGCTTCCATGGGCTCCATAAGATGCCACACAGGAGTGTTTCAACCAACCAACCAACTAACATACCCTGGACCCTAAGCTGAGCCTTATCTCTCCTCTCCAGAGCCCATAAGGGTAGGAAGGCAGCAGTCTTTTGTTAAGAGAATCCAGGGAAGCGTTCTGAAGCCTGCCTCCAAATTCCAGGTGCTCCATAGATGTCCTCAAGCCACCCACTTCCGTGTGCTCCCCAGTCCCACAGCAGAACTGCCACAAGCAGGCAGATTACAGGAATGTTAAATTAAGCACGAGTTCTCAGTCCAGATCCAGATTGAATGTTCCTTGGTGTTAAAGCAAACCTCAGCATCTACTAGGCAAGAAGTGTCCCCCTGTCTGACTCTCCCATGCCTGTCCAGTGATTGGAACCTGAATCTAGAAACAGAGGCCAATTTAATGATGGTGAGGGTCCTCTCTCCCCCAGACCCCACACAGCTCCAGTCGCTTCACCCACCAGTATGGCTAAATTTATAGATTTGGGATTGCTGTAAATTATAATGTAATTATACTGCGCCAGGGGCAGCTTCCCACGGCAGAAATTAAAAAGCAATTCAGGTAAATGATCTTTAGCTACAGCAGAGCGTCCCTGCAGAACTCATTAAGTCCAGGGACCAAACGGCATATCAAAGACGGTGTGCAGCCTGCTCCGTGTCAAACGCTGCCTCATCTTGGAAACAAGGCCACCAGTGGGGACAGGCATGGGTTCCCCCCCAGACATCTGCCTGCCCTTCATCTGCCTCTTTCTTTTACTGCAGACTCTGCATACACCTGTCCAAGTGTCTCCCAAATATCCTTTTGGCCTGCCAGTGTTAGACCACTCCGTGGAGATGCCTACGTGGGTAGGGGGGAAACTGGGAGAACCTGCAGAAGAGCCAGGGTAAGAGGTAGAAGATGGGTTTGGAGTATATTTAAAATAAAATCAAACAGGAAATTAGCCATTTTGGTTTCATTAGTGCCATTTCCTCTGAGGCTCTGAATTCTATAAGCCTAGAGAGTCATTTTGTTTTGTTTTGTTTTAATTTCCTTAATTGAACCTAGCATTAAAAAAAAATTATTGCATAGTAAGAAAGAACAGGAAAGAAATATGCTAACATGTGAATGATGGAAGGAACAATCAGGGGAAAATGTGATGATGTTTACTGTGATTTTCTGCATTAATCAAATTTTTAGATTGGTTTAATAATCAGAAAAATAGTGAACATGTAAATTGCATAAATGCTCCCATTTGCTGTCCTTATGACCTTTACTATATACTGGGGTGGAGGGGCCATGGGCGGAACACCATCTCTCTTGGTGTTAATCGTGGCAAATGGACTCAAGGAGTCCCCAAGACAGGGATAGTCTCAGGAGTTGGGGAAACACAAAGGTTCTGGAATCCTGCAACCCATCAGGCTGCTTGCTAATAATGTGTTTCCCAAAAGTCACTTTGTTCACGTACCTTAAGCCACAACCCAAACCCTTCCCCCTACCCCATGTCGCTTTGAACACCTACTGTGTGCAGGGTGCTGAACCCACAGCATGGTGTGGGACCAGTGACACTCTGGAAGGTTGCTCCCACGAACACTTCCTGTGAGCTTATCGCCTGCCAGGCACTGTTCCCAGTGCTTCAGTTAGAACGACTCACTGAACCCCTGCAATAATCTGTGCACCCATCAGGTGGGTGCTTTACAGATTGGGCACTGTGCTCCAGTGAGGTGAAGCCTCTTGCTTGGGAACCCATCCGGCTGGTCAGTGGCACAGTGTGAATATGTACTCAGCCAGGCCTTAGCCACAGCAGCCTCCTCTGCAAATCAGAGGCGTGGGATACAGCAAACACCCATGGACCAGCAGCCCGCTTCCCTGAGGCCACTCTCCCCAGCGCCCTGTGGAGTCACAGCCCAACAAGAACACCCACTTGTTACTGTGGATCGTGACCTGACCCAGGGAGACTCAGCGTGACCCAGCCGCACTGTTGTCCAGCTGGGTGGCCCTGGACAGGTCACCCAACAGTGAAGAGCCTCAGTTTTCCTGTCTTTAAAATGGGACTGCATCTGCCTCTGGGGGTCGTGGCAGAGACTTGCATAACCATGTAAAGGAATGGTTGGGGAAAAACAGAAAAGGCATCTTTCTAAGTAGATGTGATAGCGTACAACTTAATCAAAGAGGAAGAATGAGGGAAGGAGAGTTATCGTGAGGCCCCACTGAGAGTGTGTGCCCCTCCCAGGCCCACCCATACCCTCTCCTCCATATCCTCATGTCCAGCTCTAACAGGCGGCCAGGCAGACCCTACCACATGCCTGTGAGGCTGGGCCTGTGGTCGGATTGCACCACTGGACGCTGGTTACCAGCCCCTCCGTTGGTGCGACAGCCTAGGCCACAGCGAGACCAATCACCCTCCCCAGAGCTGAGATTCCCTTCTAGGTCCACCTAACTGTCTGCCAGATTTGCTAGTTTCTTCCACAGTGGAAGTTCACTCACTGCGTTGCTCAGCTGAGACACAGGCCTATCCCTAATTTGGATATTTTTTCCTCAACATCCAGTCAAAATAGTTAAAGACATCACATACCATGCCTACCTAGTACCTCGATCCATGAAGTCCAGGACCCAGTGAACCACTGGGTGCATCTGTGTTTCTGCAACTTAGTGAATCTCTCTTGCACAGATGTCCCCAGAAAACACTGTTCCTCTCACATCCCAGTGGCAGCTCTGCCAGCCCCGCCAAGACAGGCTGCCCGTCAGGAAGGAGCAGGTTGACCGGGTTTGGTGTTCCAGGCCCTCGCACACACTTTTTCCATTTCCCAGAGAAGAGAAGGCAGGCAGGCTCCTGGGTCTTGGCCAGGCGACCGAAACCACAGGGAGGCCACACACTAGTCACTGAGTTGGCATAGGGCATCCCCTTTGAAAGGCCTCCCGGTCACAGACTGCACACTATAGTAGCCACCTCGGCACACTGCTCCTTTGGCTACTCATTTTGCGCAGCCCGGCAGATGGAGCCTCCTCTCCAAGCCCCCGAAGCCACAAGGCAGGCCATCCTCCCCTCCTGCTCCGCTGCCAACAAGGCACAGGCCCCTCACCAGTGGGGACACTCAAGTGTTCATTGAAGGAAAAATCCATCCCCTCCCCACTCGAAAGAGAAGCTGCTCTCCGCCAGCACACACACCCTTTCCTTTTCCACTGAAGTTTTTGCCACTGCGGAAAGGGAACTCTCACAAAGAAATGCAGACACACACAGCACCACACGTATACGTACACTGTCCAGAGACCATCCCCTGGGTGCTCCTGAGCCCCGTACAATCACAGCCAGCCTACCTGGGGGTTGCCGGGGCAGGGTCCCAGGCCAGGAGCCCACCCCCGGGGAGCCTCAAGGCAGCTCTCTGCCTGCTTCTGCCACCAGCTTCTCTTTCTCCTGCATCAGCCTCTGACGTTATCGCCTGGAGAGGGGGACTAATGCTCACCAGCTGGTTTGGTGGTTTAACCCTCTCGGGCTTCCAGGGCGTCCAGCAGGGATGAAAGCACACAGTCCCCCTAACAGGGGCCCCAGAGCCAAGTTGCTGTGAATTCAGCAAATATGAGGGCAACAGCTGAGAGTTTAGATTAGACGAGAAAGTGGGGCCTGGATGGGCGATGGGAAGAGAAATTGTTCCAAAAACCCACCCTCATTCCACTGTTCTGAATCTAAGGGAGCTAGAGGGAATTCAGACTGAGCTGAGAAAACCAGACAGAGGGCAAAAGGGTCCAGACTAGAACTTTCTTTCATCTAGGGTGTGATGCTTCAAGAGAAGCTGCTGGAGAAGGTCTCCTCCAGCAAAGCAGTCAACAGTCCCCAGATTCACACATTCTCAGCTGCCACCCTTCCCTATGCCTGTGAATGTCTGTTCTCTGTGCCCCACTTTTCTGCATATTAAACTCCTATTCATCCCTCAAAACCCAGCTCAGGCATGCCTCCTTCAAGAAGCCTTCCCTGCCTCTCACCTCCAGGGGCAGGAAGAAACATCTGGAACTAACTCTCCTGAAGTCCTTACCATACTGAGCAGCTAACCTATGCTTGTCAGTCCCTCCTCCTGGCTGCTGAGCTCCCTGTGAGCTCAGATGGCAAGGTATTTGCACAGTGACTGACACAATGACTGGCGAATGCCTGCAACTAGATGAAGAAGCTGCCTGTCACAAATCCTCTCAGACTTACTATTCCTGAGACCAAGGCTGCTATTGGGGCTCAGCTACTGGCAAAACAATGGCAAAGGGAGAAAAATAGGAAGGGGTGGATGGATAATATAAAAGCATTCTCTATTACCAGTGTCCTATCATTCTGAATTATCTACTATCAATATTTTTAAAGTTCAGCACAAACCTCCCTGTCTGGAGGCCACTCACTCCTCGGTCTCTACCAACTATAGCCAGGAACCCAGAAAGGACAAGAAGCCCCTCGCCTATGCTTCAGAGGCCTTGCAGTAAGTAGAAGGGCCCCTCGGGGCCTTACTCAGTGGCCCTAGAGTCTTGGTTTAGAAACAATTCTAACAGATTTACATGTTTTTTAGCACATAAACCTGAAGTAGGTATAAGTTAAAGAGGGCAGCGTGTTGTGGCTACTCCAGATATGCAGATTATCAATAAGAAGATGGGAGGAGGGAGGCAGCACTATGAAGGAAGAGGCGTCTGCACTTGGGGCTCAGACAGACTCAAGTTCAAGTCCTGGCTGAACCACTTAATAGCCGGGTGGCCTTGGCAACATGCTAACCAGTAGGCCTTCCATAAACGTCGAAATGCTTTTTGAATTAAACAGAAATGACTAATTAAGGAGCTTTGGGATTTGAAGAGGCAGAGACCAAGAGGAAGATGTCGGGTTAGGAGAGGTCCCCCGCAGAGACTGGCCTGAAAGCCCAGAAAACTCAGGAGGCTCAGAAGTGCTTGTGTTTGGGCTAGGAGTGTGGGAGGGAGGAGGGGCGATAAACAGTGTGTTAGTGGACCCCGCTGGGCTTGCCGCAAAAGACACCCTGACTCACCAGCTGCAAAGCCCATACCCTGTAAGAAGTCGGCCAACGTCAGAGCCTGGCCTGGGTCTTGGCTTCGTCTGCACTGAATGCCCAAGACATTCGGCAACACCTGAGGATCTAGCCAGTTGGAAAGGTCAGCACACATCCTCATTTTTGCTTTGCTGCCTCCCCCGCACACACTCCTTCTGGGGAGCTGCTTAGAGATGCAGGGCTATTTTCCACTTGGAAGGGGAGAAAACTCTGAATGTATCAAATGGCAGCTGTGATATCAGACTCAGGCCTGTCCATTCCAGGGCGGGTGCTGTCAGCCTCCACCATCCTCCAGGACTGGAGGAGGCACTGCCATCCTCATGGGAATGGATGACAGGGCTCTTTGGAGTTTTCTGGTTCTTCTCATCACCTCTCTACAATGGGCTGGGCTCTGACCTCTGCCAGGCGCAGGCATGGGGCCAAGTGGCCACTTGAACCAACAGCAGGATACCTGGGAAGGCACTAGGGCAAGGAAGGAGCACAGGCTTCAGTCTTCTCTTTGCTCGTGGGACCCAGTGAGCAAGGCCAGGCCTCCTTTGGGCCTCATGCGGAAGAGTGGGGCACAGGCCTTAGGAAGGTGCAGGCAAAGTAGGTCCCATGGCACCCGAATTAAGTGTCATCTGGGAGCACAGGTCTCAAGTTTCTATCATATATGAGAGAAGGGGTGATGATGTTGTCCCCTCAGAGGAGGCCTTGGAGGGGGACACATGGTCTGAGAGTAGGTCGAGAATACAAAAATTAATAAACATAGCCACTTTAAATGGGGCTGAAGCTGCCATGCCAAAGGAACTGACTTGCATGTTTTATGCCTCAAACCTTTACAATGTTAAAACTGGGCAAAATAAACTTTGGACTAGGCCTAAAGCAACATGTGTCCCAAAGAATTGTTTGCAAGAATATCAAGAATGATGGCTACTAGACTGAAAATTAAAAAACATCCTTTGAAATTAATGTCACTGCTATATTATCTGCACCAATAGAAATGCCTTCCTTCTATTGCTATCATTGTTCCCCTTCCCTTTCTCACAAATGCCCCTTGCCTTTGTCTCCTAATCAGAACATTATTGGGCTTCTGCCTGGATTAATGCTTCCCAAATAGCTATTCTTTGATCTCAAATGCTTGTTGCTTTTCACTTTGAAAAGTCTTTTATTTTTAGGTTAACAAGAGGAAGCATTATGCATTCAGCCAACATACGGGGAGTCAGAGGACCCATGAATATCAGGTAGGCCATTGAGTAAGTGGATCTGGAGCCGATGAGATGAGTGTGGGAGTCACGAGACAGAGACGGCTGAGAAGGTCAAGCCCCCCAGGTAAGTACGAGAGGGCTGTGAAGGCGGCTCCAAGGAGATGAGAGCTGAGGACAAGCCCCTGGGACCTTGGGTCAAGGGAGAGGCAAGGGGGAAGAACACGCAGAAGCTGCAGTATCCAGAAGCCAGGGAAGCAGGTGGGCAGAAAGCACTGATGAGACTGTAAAGAGAGGCATGAAGACCACCCACTATACTGAGCAGCATGGAGAACACAGGGACTTCACGGAGCCATCAGGGTGAAGGGATGGGACATAGTCCTGATGAACAGGGAGCAGACAGCTCTGCCAAGGAATGAAGCTGGGAAGGGGGACAGGGCAAGAAAGTGTACCCAGAGCACCGGTGTGTCCAAGGGGGTGCAGGGGTAGCTCTGAGAGAGACCCTATGGAGGTACTGGGGGTAGCTTTGTACTGTGGCAATGGAACTAAGCTGACACTTCATTTCCAAGAATTCCCTTCTCGGTATGGTTCCAGGTTAGGGCTGGGCACAGTTGAAATCTGTGTGAGGTTTAGAGGCAGAGTGATGTAAAGCAGAGGTTCACTTCTAGGGCAGGGCAAAGTCCCAGCATTTTCATAATAATACCAAGACTTGATTTGTCTCTCTGCTCTCACTGTACATTTAGAAATCCCTACCACTCTGTAAGCAGTATTTCCAAGTGACTAGAGAATGATGATACAAAATAATTCAGGGGTAAAAAATATCTATCCAAAGTGCAAGAAATGGGATTTTACCAATGGATTTTAATGAACAGAATACAGAAAGGTCTTTGATATGGTTTCAGATGCCATGTTACTTATTTAAGAAACAACCACATGTCAGTTTTGATGTAGTATCAAAGAAGAATATCGACAATTAACCAAAATAGCTTTTTAATTTTTAAAAGGATATTTTAATCCCTTCCTTTTCTAACTCAGTATCTTATGTAAGGCCAGATTTCCTCTACATATTTCAACCAAAAAAACATATTGCAACAGATTGAGCACAGAAGCAGATATGAGAATCCAGCTGTCCTCCATTAAACCAGAAATTAAGGAGATATACAAAAGTGTAATCCCATTTTCTCACTGTGTTTTTTTACTTCAGAAAAGTTATTTTTCATAAAACAATGGATTTATCATTATTTTCGAATGAATTAAAAATTAAAATATTTTAAAATTTTCTCACTTTAAATTTCTAGTAAGGTAGATATTGATAAATATAATCCACATAAGTGAAAGTTTTTTGGGGTTTTCAGTCATTTTTAAGAGAGCAAAAGTTGGGGAAACCTCAGTGTAGGGCAGCACACATGCTACCTCAGCTCCCACACATCACTGCTGATCTGTGTCCCCCACCCCCAACCCCGAGACATGAGCAGAGCTGGCTTTTCTGGTGCCTCAGAGCCCCTGGGCCAGGAGAGAACATAGCTCCGAGGGGAAGGTTTCTTCTGCAGCTCCTGGTTATGTCCGTGTAAGGTCGGGAGGTAGCAGAGGGAGACAGACGCGAGCTCTAACTGTCCCCACGGCTCCAGTTGGTCCACACTCTCCCTCTAGTCACTCCCAGCCTTCTCTCCCACTGTAGACGCACTGACCTATAGCAACTTTGGCCCAACGCCAGATGCAGAGACTGCAGCCTTCCAGAGACTTCAGGGGTCCCACAGCTGGGTGCGAGTTGGTCCCATCACAACCCTTGCTCCGTGTCACTCACATGGCTCTGCTCCCCTAGTAGAACCATAACTGGTATGGGGCTGGGTATCTAGGGAACTACAGGGCATTTGCAAATGACCCTGAAAGGACAAGCAGGGGCTGGCCTGGTCGGAGAGCAGAAGAGGGCGATAGAGAAGAATGCTGTTCAAAGGCACACGGGCGCCCATGGGAGGGACACTATGAAGCCGGAGAGGTGGACAGGGGCCTTGCGTGCCCACAGACCGGGGACTCGGCTCATGGTGCCAGGGAGTCACCACAGATGGTCCCCTCTACTGATGTGGGTACGGGGCTAGGGGGTGGCTGTATGGAAGGCAACAGTCAGGTTTAATTCTCGCTCTCACTCCCAATTTTTGGACATAGTGATTTGCAGCTCCTGTTACAGATGGACTGCAGCTCAATAAAGGCAGAGATGCCTTCTCTCCCAGGCTTCGTTGTGCTTTTTTATGAGTAAACATTTCTCGATAAAGACTTACTATCTGCAGAGACCCCTTCATCCCCCAAAGGTAAGGGTTTAAGTGGCCTTCTAACTGCTGTTACTTATCTTTACAACAGCCAGAGAGAGCCTGCTCAACAGCAGAAGCTTTCATTTTGCTATATATATTTTTAGTGACTGGTTATAAATCTGGCTCATCCCTGGGGCTTAGGGCCGAGGGTCTCCTCCATTCCAGAAGGCCAGGCTGGGAGAACCATTCCTGCCCCTGGGTCTCTGGGCTGCTGGCATTGACCGTTCTCAGGAAGGCAGGACGTGGGCCCTTATGTCCGAAGATGTGCCAAGGGGACCTTCAGGACCCCCATGCCTGTCTCTGGCCCCTTCTCCACACAGCAGCCTCTGTCCTGTCCTCTTATTCTCTTCCTTGTCAAACCTTACTCTCAACACAGAATCTGATAAACTCATTGCCACTAAGAACAGGTGTCTGAGAACAGCCAGGTTGTTTGCCTCCTCCCTGGGGAGTATCCACTGTACCACATTCAGGTATCCTTCAGCCATCAGAATTCACCTCAAATGATAAAATCACAGAGAGGGACATAGAAAAGGATTCATAACCCCCTAGAAACCGCGACCTACCTGTGTAGCAAATGCTACTGGTTCCCACTCTGTTCCACACCCTCACCACTTTTGTGCACACACACCCATCTTCCAAACAGTAGCACCTCAGAGTTTTCTCTGCCTCCAAAGCCCATTCTGCCTTATAGTGTGACTGGCTGGAAATGCCAGAGCAGCCCTCCAGCAAAGCCTAATAGGAGTGAGTGTTTAGCTTGGGCTCCCATCCCCTTGGGCGGGACAGATCACACTGGGTCACAGAGTTTCCCTGTGGGATGTAACTCCAGCAGCTCTTGGTGTTAACTGGCTTGGGAAGGTGTCCTACACTGGTGCCTTCCCTCTCCTGTCTCACCTGCCCAGTCCCCTGCTCACACCTGTAAATAAATCATACTCAATGGAACCCTCATCTCAGAGCTTGCTTCTGGGGATAAGAACTGAGATGCCATGTGTGCATGTGGTCTCAGATCAGGGCACAGTCTGAGACTGCCAATGGACAGCCAGGAAGCTGGGGCGACCTTCTTCTCAGGATGAGGTGGCCCACAGGGCTGGCACAGCCTGGTGACCTGGAGAGGATGAGACTGCACTCAAGAAATGCAAGAGGCAGTAAAGACTGGAAAGTGAAGGTGGGGGTACAGGAAGGGCACCTGGGGGGTGGAGACCCGGAAGACGAAGGGCCAGAGGCAGCTGTATGAATAAGACCACAGCAAGAGAATGGTGCAGCAGATGTGTGAGGTCTCGGGTGTAAAGGTGGGGCATCCATCTGTACCAGGCAGCCACCAGCTGCAAAATGCTTGCATATTGCTGTCTCATTCTGACCCTGAGCTTGGTTCTCTCCCTCCCAAGACATAACTCAGCTGAGGGATCAGGCTGTTCCTTGCATGTAGCTGGCACATCTCTGAAATGTGAGAGCTCAAGGATACGTGAGCTGTGCCTCCATGTGAGCCCACTCCACCTCACCTCCCTGAGGAAGAACTTTCAAAGGCCGCTCTTGTCCACTCCCCACTCCCAAAGCGATGAAGCTCCTAGAATCACAGCACAGGAAAACATTGACTCTGTTTTTGTTTCATTTTGTTATTTTAAGATCCCAAACGCTTCCAATTGCTCCTTAAGGATACACACACAAAAACATGTTGACCAACCATAGCCCAGCCAGGACATCAGGTCAGTGTTAGTGATGCCCGAGGCATCAACAGGAGGGTTCTAATGCTTTATATACCATAGCACACTGGGAATTCCCCCAGAACTCTCTTATAGATGTCACCCAATGACTGCAGTAGGCCTCCTCGGGGCCTTACAGTGCCCCTGGGACTAACACCACAAGGAACAGAGGACCCATGTCTCCTACTCAGAGTTCATCGTGCATCCCCTTGCCCTATGGAATAAGGCCCATAAAGGCTCTGTAACATAGTCACAACACTGCCACTCAGAGTTCTGAGTCCATCATCCACAAGCAAGTGTCTACAGGTTCCCACACCTTCAGTCAGGGCCTGGCGATCTATTACAAGGCCATTCATTTCAGCCTCACCTGCTTTTGCTACAGACAGAGGACTCTCAACTTTACTGACACATAAGAGTAGAAAATAGGACTCATAGACAGGCCGGGGTTAGGGGACGGCCCACCTGTGCCAGACCTGAGGCACAGACCTAGGCGGGCCGACCCAGGGGGGAATGTTCCAGAAATGAAGAGAGAGGACAGGGGCTGCATGTCAAGAATGGAACAGTAAGAAAGGGGCCTGAAGAACTGGAGAGCATGGGGTCCCTCCAGTGTCTCTCCAAGAGTAAGAAATGCCCCAGAGCCGACTGTGGGGTGACAACTTCAGAGACAGAGAGAAGGGCCTGAGGTTTCCACACTGGGCTCAGGGACAGCTCTTCCCAGCCTTCTTGAGGATGGCTCTGTTGTGGGCCTCTACTTCAGTCCCAACCATGACCCCTAGGAGGGAAGGCAAGCCCGTCTCCGTGAAAGATCAGGACCCGAGGAACTGCCCCCACTCCCATAGCAGCTGGAACCCCAATGCCAGCAGTCCAGTAGAGCTAGGCTCTACTCCAGCTGTTGCTAGTGAACCCCAATCTCTCTACATAGGGAAGATGGAACTGGGCTATGGCACACATGTGTGATTGCCCTGCGGCACAGGGACGACCTGAGCCAGCTCATCAGCCCCTTGTCCTCCCCCAGCTGAGGAAGCAGTTTCCATGCTGCCTTGCCACCACACCTGAAAGAGGCAGAGGTTTTAACAACCCTAGGAGACATTGCCAAGCCCCTGCCTCCCCTACTAGAGAAACATTTTACATTCTCCCCGGCATGATCATTCATCTGAGTGCTTGCTTGTCTCTCCAGGAGGAGTGGACCTTGCCTGTATGTTCCCTGCTGTGACCTAGTGACTAGAACATCCCTCGGCACACACTAGGCCTTCAATAAAGATCTGTGGAAAGGCAGAAGAGAGGCCAAGAGGGAGAGAGAGAAGAAGGAAGAAAGAGTTCCTGAAGCATAGAGAAATCCAGCATGATAAAGGGTTAATATCCAAAATATATAAAGAACTTATACAACTCAACAACAACAACAACAACAACAACAAAACAAAGTTATTCTAAATGTCCCTCCCCTGCTCGATGCTCTTCTATGGTTTCCTACTTCCCATAGTCCAAATTCCCGGGCAGCGTGTCTAAGGACCCCCCAAAACTGTTCGAAGCTCCCTTTCCAACCACATCTCTCCTCCTAACTTTGGTGTGAAACCTCCTCTCAAGCAGGTGCTCTAGTCCCTGCCCCCCACACAAGCCATCTCATCCTCACCCCAGGCCTGCACTCATGTTTCCTCCTCAGGACCTCTCCCACATGTCCCTCCTTCTTTTTTATTTCATTTTTCTAGGTGAGGCAACCCTTGGTTGACCTGACAGATTGCAAGGACCTTATCATCTTACAATCCCTTATTTTTTTATTTTTTATACCTACAGCACCTAGTCTTCCTAGATGGTCTCCCATCCAAGTACTAACCAGGCCAGACCCTGCTTAGCTTCCCAGATCAGATGGGATCAATCTTGTTCAGGGTAGCATGGCCGTAGACCAACATGTCCCTCCTTCTTTGAGGACCCCTTCTTATGGTGCTACCTGTGGAATGTTCTGGCATTTCCTCTCTAAGGCTCTCACCTGGTACTTCTCGGGGGAATGTTGTGTTCCCTCATGGGAAGCTCAAAAGGATAATGAAGAAGGGAAAAGGACAGGCCTGGTGACTCCAGGTGCAGCCCAAAGGAGGGACAAAATAAACATAGGAGTGCTTTCTGCTTCTGAAGAGCCAGAGCTCTGAGTCCATCATCCACCAGCAAGTGTCTACAGGGGCACGGACATCTTGGATATCCTTCCATTCCTCCCATCAACTGGCTGCAGTGAGGTGGACATTTTTATTTGACCTGCCCAGCATTGCATGGGGCCCGCCCTTCCAAGCACAGTCCCTACAGGTCACGGAGGCTGACCCTCTCCCCACCGCAGGGGTATCTGTGAGGCCATGTGTATACCACACAGCCTGGTCAGAGTGACTGGCTCACAGGATGCCGGGGACCCAGGCTGGGCCAATGAGAAGGCCCCTGAACTTTTGCTGGAATCACCTGGAAGGAGATGCTTCTCCATCAGAGCTCAGGGGTATCTGGCTCACATTCACTTGTAGCAGCTCTTTGCTTCCTGGATACCCATCAAGTAGAAAGCCAACCAAGAGTGCTGAAAGAGAGAAACAGTATCCCAGTGATATCATCGGGGTCTCAAGTATAGCTAGTCATGGCTTCACCTTTATGGAGGCTAAGAACTCCAGGTAATTTAAGAGGGTCTAAGTGGGTTTCTGTCACTTGCAACCAAGCATCCTGGCTCAGTTTCTATATAGAAGAGCCACCCCTTCAGGTCAAAGTACTGCCATCTTCCTGTATCCTCATACATCGCACACGGTCCTCTTGGGGAATGACATTAAGTCCGGTTGCCTGTCTGTCCTCCATGGCCTCTAGCTGAGAGCCGGCCTAAGGGGTAGGCACGGGCCTGGGGAGAGGACGGACATCTCCTAAAGCCAACAGCTGAGACTCCCTGAGGACAAAGTGAGGCCATGGTATAGAGAGCAGGAGGATAGTGAAGGGAAGGGGCAAACTGGGGGCCCCTTGCCAGGACAGGGGAGGTGGGAGGGTACACAGACACCGGCAACCCTAATTGTGCCAACTCTGCCACTTCCCAGCAGATGCAATCTGCCTGGCACCTGCCCTCTGCATATGCAGCTCTGAAAAAGGCCCGTGACACCACACATGGGCTGGGAATACCACTGAGCAATAAGACCCACCCCTCCTGGGCAATCTACCCTGGGGCAGAGAGAGTGCCCTTGCTTGGGAGTCCCAGATCTGCTCCTTACTGGGCTCCCTCATATGCTCACTGTGTGGCCTTGGCAAGACTTTTCCCCTTTCTGGGCCTCAGTGGACCAGATGGCCCTTGAGGCCCCTCCCACTCAGAAACACAGAAGAATCTGGCCCTGTCCAGCTGAGGGCATCACAGAGCCTTGGCTCTTCCCAGCAAAACATCTGATTTTCAGCAACAGACATGCAGGGCCTCCCCCGCCCGCATGTGGAGTAGTTGGTGGGGCTGCTGGAGTCTCCCTGGCATAATGGCAGGCCATCTTTCTCCACCCTGCCTGACCTGGGCAGCCCCGGATGCTGCAGAGCCAACGATGCCTGCCACGATCAATTATGTGGAGACCAAGGGAGGACATAATCTGGTGATAAAGGGCTGGAAGTTAGCTGGAGGCTGGTGCTCTTTCTAAAGTGATTTACTTAGCTCCCCTCCACACTCGCACCCTTAATGTAATTATTTACTTTGTCATTAAACACCCTCCTTCCACTCCAGTTATTTTTAGAGTTTCTGAAGCCTATAGAATTGGCTGGGGAAGTTGCTCATTGGCCAGGGGAAGTCAGGTTCCCCCCAGGGGGCAGTGATGCTCATGGAGCTTGGGGACAGCCTGGGGACTCATGCTGGGGTTTCCAGAGAATGAGACCAGGACCAGATGCCACAGGCCATCACTCCTTGCCCTCTCAAACTTCCTCATTCACCTTAACCCTCCTTTCCTTCCTTCGTCCTGCTTCCTTCCCTCTGCCCTCCTTTCCTTCTTTTTTAAAATTGAGATATGTCACATACCATAACATTACCCCTTTAAAGTATATAATTCAGTGGTTTTTAGTATATGCATGGGGTTGTGCAGCCATCACCACTATCTAATTACAGAGCGTTTCATCGTCCCCCAAAAGGAACTCCATACCCATTAGCAATCACTCCCCAGGCCCTATACTCCCGTCAGCCCCTGGCAACCACTAATCTATTTTCTGTCTCTCTTGGGTTTGCCTATTTTGGATTGTTCATAGAAATGAAGTCATAGAGAATGTGGCCTCCTGTGTTCGGCTTCTTTCACTAAGCATGTTATCAAGCTTCATACATGTTAAAACATGTATCAGTACTTTATTCCTTTTTATGGCCAAATAATATTCCATTGTGTGGATATACTGCATTTTGTATATCTATTCGTTAGCTAATGCACATTTGGGTTATTCCCAGCTTGGAGCTATTATGAATGATGTTGCTATAAATATCTGTATACAAGTTTTTGTATGAACATATTTTCAATTCTCTTAGTATTGAAAATATGTTCATACAAATGAACTCAGCTCTCAGCTAGGAGTGGAGCTGCTAGCCTTGCCTCCCTTTCCCAGTCAGCTGGGAAAGCTGCGGACCAAGTATGCTAGTGCTGCTGTAGGCTGTGGTCAGCTGGAAAGCTCCACACTGCTCTGGCAGCCAATGACACAGCCAGGGGTTGCTGCGGGCTGCTCACTAGCCAATAAGAATGATGACAGCAGCCCCTGGTCACCCACATGCCGGACCTTCACCCTCCACAGAGCTGGCCAGGTAAGCTTCTTCACCCTCATTTTACAGATGATGCAAGGGTAGCCTGTGCTCAAACCTGGATGTGGACCTCCAACTGTCTGCCTCTAACTGAAAGCACCTGCTACTTTCCTTGTCACCAATACAGCCTAGAGGGATGTGACCAGTGTCCAGACTCTAGGGACCAGAAATGAGACAAAGGTCCTAACCACATTCAGCCTCAGAACTCGAAGAGGCAGCAAAGTATATCTTTGGCAATTTGAGCTTCCCTTTCTGACCTTCTCCCCTGGGTCAGCTCAGCTCCCCCAACACCAGGTATTCCAGTGCCTGAAGGCTGGCACATGGTAACCTAGCACATGGTAACCTAGGTCACAAAGAGAGATGTAGGACAATGTGAATCTCTGCACAATCCCAAGGTGACAGCTAAAAGGTAAATTTCAGGCACTCAGCTATCGGGTTAGTGATTTCCTTTCCTAGCCACCCTCACCACATCACACCATGTAGAACCACCTCTTCTGCCATGCATGCTTCTTCCCCTGGATGTCCCTCTATTTCCAGAATGACAGGTACTGAAGAAGGTGTAAAGATTGTGTCTGGTGTCCACTGCCTAGCACCACACCAAACGCAAACCCTGCATCTCAAATACTGCTGCTCAAAATGGGATGGAAAATCAGACACCGAAATGACCCTCCCAGACCAGAGGCCTCATGTCTAGTGTCTGGGTTTCAGACTTCCCAGTCCCTACAAACATAAGCCAGTGGTCCACACCCACTGGGAGCAGGGCCAAGACACAGTTGTAGAAGAAGAT
>NW_006442484.1:5960859-5975330 GCF_000325575.1 Pteropus alecto
AAAAACACCTGCCTTCAGCCATTCTCAGGTCCTAGGACCTTTGCTCACACTGTTCCCCTTTGCACATCATGGGCAAACCGCAATTCTTTGTGAAGAACTCAAGGTCCTGGGCATTCATTCATTCATTCATTCACTCTCAAATATCTACTGGAAGCAGAGAGAGGGGGGAAAATGGCATAGATGATAGAGGCTCTGTTCATCCCTCTGGCGACCAAATCAAAGTTGTGATGGAAACAAGGAGCAGCACCAAGGAAAAATCACCTGGGATCTAGATGAACAAGCCATACAACTAGGGATAAATTCAAGAAATCACCCTGTAATGGCAGAAGGTAGGAGACGGCGAGGACACGGGGCTAACTAGTCCCAAGAGGCTGAGTGAGACAGAGGCTGAAGCTGCGGCAGTGGCAGACGCCTCTTGAAGGGGCCGCGTCTGCAAGGAGATTTTCTCAGTGACAGACCTGCTCACTCTGAGCACCAGTGCCAATTCGGATGCGCGCAGGGGGCACTAGGGACTTACAGGGAGATGCTGTCAGAGTGAGGGCCTAGGGGAGACTCGCTCTGTACAGAAGTGCCATCGGTATCCATTGTTCCATTTTGAGCCCTCCCCACTCCCAGTGCTTGGATTCAGCGCCGCCATAACCATGACGTCATCCAACTGGATAACAGAGGTCGCTCCGCCCAGAGGATTCCCTGAAATCCCGCCTCCCTCAACTCGTGGCCCCACCCAAGCCACATCCAGTTGTGTCCTCTGCGAGTCCGGTGCTCCTTGCTAAGCAGTACCTAGACTGACACTAGAGGTAGCTGGCCTCAGTTTCTGGTGTGGCCTTTTGAGGCAACTATAAGCACAGCATCATGGATTGCTTGCTGAATCTTAAAGGTGACTCTGGAGGGGCAGAGGCTGGGGCTAAATTTGGCCTGTAGCTGAGCCCCTTTCAGGACTGTGCCACTGGACACCTACTTCACAAATCCACACTAATAAGACTGGGAGACTTAGAGACTTTGCTTAGTACATAGAAACAGACCTGGAAAGGCAGCCAAAATGGGAAGACAAAGAAGCAGA
The DNA here is from genome assembly GCF_000325575.1 of Pteropus alecto. NCBI lineage: Eukaryota > Metazoa > Chordata > Mammalia > Chiroptera > Pteropodidae > Pteropus > Pteropus alecto. The sequence continues at coordinate 5,961,920 of NW_006442484.1, forward strand.
AACCATATGAGAGAAGAGAACAGAGATCCAGAAATAATGGAGTCAAGTAATCTAACAGATGCAGAGTTCAAAACCCTGGTTATAAAGATGCTCAATTAACTTTTAGTCAAATTCACTGAGAATTCTAACAAAGAGATAAAAAACATAAAAATGGAAATGGAAATTATAAAAGGGAACCAGTCTGAAATGAAGAACACATTATCTGAGATGAGCAGTTTATTAAATGGAATAAACAAAAGAATAAACAGACTGAATAAAGAAGAGGATCAAATGACCGACCTAGAGCACGGGAAACCAAGGACACTCAATCAGAATGGCAAAAGAGAAAGGATGCCATGACTATAAAAATAATTTAAGGAGCATATGGGACACTACAAAAGATCAAAATATCCGTCTGATTGGCGTACTTGAAGGAACACAAGATATTGAACAGCTATATGAAGAAATAATGATGGAAAACTTCCCTAACCTGGTGAATGAAACGGACATACAACCTCAGGAAGCTCAGAGAACCTTAAAAACCAGGAATCCAAAGAGGTCCACACCAAGACACATCATAATTTAAATGCTAAAGGTTAAATACAAAGGAAAAAAATCCTAAAAGCAGCAAGAGAAAAGCAGATAGTTACCTACAAGGGAACACCCATAAGACTGGCAGCTGATTTCTCCAAAGAAACTTCTATGCAGGACAGAAGGGCTTGGCACAAAATATTCAACGTGATAAAGACCCAGGATCTACAACCAAGAATAATTTATCCAGCAAAGCTATCATTTAGAGTTGAAGGACAGATAAAGAGCTTCCCAGACAAAAATAAGCTAAAGGAATTTATCACCACCAAGCCAGTATTACAGGAAATCTTGGAGGGACTTCTTTAAGAAGAAAAAACACATATCAAAAACAGGAGTAAAGAACGGTAACAACTACATTCCTATCAATAAGTACCTCAAATGAAAAAGAATTAAGTGCTCCAACTAAAAGATAGAGTAGATGAATGGACAAGAACACAAGACCCCTACATGCTACCTACAAGAGACTCACTTCAGATTAAAAGACACACACAGATTAAAAGGAAGGAGTTGGAAAAAGATATTGCTTTGATGGACCCAGAAGGTATCTAAGTCAGACAGAGAAAGATAAACACTATATGACTTCACTTATATGTGGAATCTAAGGAATAAAAAGAACAAACTAATCAAAAACAGACTCATAAATATAGTGGACAATTGAAGACGGACAGAGGGGAGGGAGTTTGGGGGCTGGGAGAATGGGGTGAAGGGTTAAAGAAGTACAAATTAGTAGCTGATAGATGGTCACAGGGATGGGGAGCACGGCGTAGGGAATGCAGTTAGCATTAATACATTGGCTAGATAGAGGGTCATGGGAGGGAGGGAGCAATTGGGATCATTTTACGAACTATATAGATGTCTAACCAATGTACTGTATACTTGAAACTAATTAAAATTAAAAAATAAAAAAACAATATATATATCTATTGGAAGCAAATGCACCACTCTTGAAAAAAGTTCTAGAATAATCATAATAATAACAATAATAATACTAAGAGCAGTAACTACTATAATACAGGTACTATCTAAATTCTTTACACTGTTTATCTATAATCATAGCCCCAAAAGATAAGTATTTTATCCATTGTTAAGATTAGGACACTAGGGTTCAGATCAGCAAAGGATACATAACTGGGAAGTGGCAGAGCAAGGATTCAAACTTCATCTGCCCAAACCTGAGCCTAACTAGCCAGTGGACTTGGCTGGCTGCCCAGAAGTAGTCATTCCATGCACCATCCCCTGTAGCTTGTCCTCAGTACTACCACATTTTGCAAATACCTCTTCAGTAACTTCTTTCCAACCATCTGATCTGAGTGTGAGGCTGTGCTCTACAGGACCCCGACTGGTCAGAGAGGGAACATGGCTGCAAGCAGTGGCCTCACTAGGACCCTACTCAGTCTTTAGAGCCTTTTCAGCTGTGCTTCTTTCCTGCAGTTTCCCTGATTACCCCAGGTATCCAGCAGTAGCCTCATCAGCATCTCAAGCGGGATGTCTGGTTTCTCTCATGGAGCCACAAGCTCTTGGGGACAGGGACTATGGCTCTTGTTTCTTGGATGCCTCCCTTCACCCTCCCCATATGCCCCGTAGGTGCTGGTACAGGGCTTCAGAGAGGGCAGTGGTTTCAGTCATATACACTGCCTTTCCCATCAGTGTGCAGAAAAAAAAGAGGCTCGAACAGATCCACAGGACTTCAGTCTACATGGTTAAATGGCCACACACCCACCTGGGATCCCCAGCCACCCTTGGGCCTTACTTCAGGGCAATCAGGATGCCTTCTCCTTCCCTACCCAGTCTCACAGGTCCAGCCCATCCCTGCCACACCTGGCTGCCAGACACAGGGGCCTCTCCCTGGACTCCTTGCCTCCGGCCTCTCTGCCTAATACCCTTACCACTACAAATTGAACTTTCAAGCTGACTGACATGGCAAGAGTCTGCCTTAAACCTGAGGATGTTTCCCTGATGTCTGTGGAAGGAAGACTGGGGAGGGGTTCCGAAAGCTCCACGGGCCCCCAAGGCTGGAGTCCCTCTCGGGCCCCATCTATACACCCAAACTGGGGCCACGAGGGCCAACTCGCTGAACCCTAAGTCTCTGTACCCCCCAGGGGCCACCCTGCTGCTCCCCACGCCAATGTCCACCCACCCTTCCTTCTTTCTACCTGGTGAGATCCTACACATCCCTAAAGGCTCAGCTCCCTGGGTCAGATCCGTCACCTTCTCCCACGTGTCCCGGTAGTGCTCTACTCTTCCTTGGTCACTGGATGCCTCCAGGTGTCCCACATTCACCCCGAACACCAGGCCTGACTTCAATATCTTCAAAATGTTCTCGAGATCAGAGGCGGTGAGACCTGGCCACTAACATAAAATAAATTATCCACCCCCTCCCCACACACACACACACTCACCAATGATAAATGGTTCTATTAGCAAACCAGATTGTTAAACTCCGATATAACAGAACGCAGGAAACTGGGGCCCATCCATTCTCCCTCCGGCGCATACTGAGTTGTAAATAGGTTATTTTGTGTGTAAATAACACATTAAAACACAGCATTAGCTGTGTTTTTTGATAGAGAGGAAATTGTTACAAATAAATAATTCCGGACAGGAATGTAAAATAAGCCAGATTTAATAGTGCATGCCTGGTGCAGCCGTGTTAAACATGACTAAAATGATAAACCCCAGAATATACTAATAGTAAACTATGCACTGACATCAAAGTAATGAGGCTGTATTTTTACCAAGCTTTAGAAATGCTAAAATTAGTTTTGACAGAACCAAACATTGGAAAATGTTTCTGACATAAACACTATCAATTTGGGGAGCTGGAGTTTGGGCCAGGAGGGGGACAGGGCTGGGGGCAGCTGTGTCCCAGCCCATGGGCAATTCCTAGGGAATCCGCCTCTAGTCCCGCTGGTATCACTAGGTTACCATTCGTACTTCACATTTCTGGACCTCAGTTTCCACATCTGTAAAAAGAATAGATTCAAACTAGATAATCTCTAAAGCTTCTTCCAGTTCTAGAAAGTCATCACTACTTACCCACGAGGGATACATTCCAAGACCCCTAGTGGATGGCTGAACCTGCAAATAGCACTGAACCTTATAAATATTATGCTTTTTCCCATACATACATACTTACGATGAAGTTAAATTTATAAATTAGGCACAGTAAGAGATTAACAACAACTAATAATAAAATAAAATAATTATAACTATATTCTGTAATAAAGATTATGTGAATGCGGTCTCTCTTTCCAATAACCAATCTGATAACCCAAATGGCTCCTAAGTGACTAACAGGCAGAGAACATGTATAGGGTGGAGACGCTAGACAAAAGGACCATTCACATCTCAGGCAGGATAGAGCGGGACGACACCAGACTTCATCACGCTACTCAGAACAACGCACAATTTAAAACTTGTTTGCTTATTTTTGGAATTTTCCATTTAATATTTTCAGACTGAGGTTGACCGTGGGTAACTGAAACCACAGAAAGAGAAACCGCAGATAAGGGAGGGGGGGGCTACTGTAATTGAGAATAACTTTAGAGCTCTCCCCAACGCTGCAATGGTTTATCATGCACAATGAACCACAAGAAATGTGTCTGTCGGGCGTGGCCTAGGCCCCAGGGAGAGAACAAGAGCAGGAGCCACAGCTCTGCCCTTGGTATTTTCGCCTGGTGTGGGCACAGCTTGCCAGCTCACGTGCGCCAGCCAGAAAACACAAATGTGGGTCTCAAGTGCAAACGTGTGTGCCAGCCACCACAACCAAACAGGAGAGCCAGGCCAGGGCAGGGGCTGTCTGCCTGAGCACCAACCCTGAGCTGAGCCTCAAACACTGCACAGGGCAGGGAGAGGCTGTCGTGGTGGGGCCAAGTGGGGCATCCCATCTGGCTATGGAGGGCAGCTTTAAGTGGTGTTTAGGGCGTGAGATCTCGGCGTCGTGCATGAGACTATGATACGCAGGAGGAATGCTCACTCAGATTTATGTCACTAACATTTACTTCGTCTCTACGCAGGCACTCTGCCAGCCACTCTACAGACACTCTCCTATTCCTCCTCACCATAGTCAGAAATTATCTCCATTTTACAGACTTCAGAGAAGTGAACTGCCCTGTCCCAGAACACACAGCTAACAAGTGGGGAGCTGAAAAGAGCTCAGGTCTTTTCTGCTGTATTCCGCTATGGACCAAAAGGAGCCTCGAGCCCTCACCCTCCAGGACACCCCAGCACCCAAGACCATGCCAAGGTGTCATCAAGAGTCATTCAAACCCACCCAGAAAAATGCCTGGGTGGTCATACTACATCCCGCTTCAGAAAGCTGAGCTCTGCTCTCCGAAAAGTCTGATGGGAACTGGCTGTTCAGTGCGGCCAGGCTGTTAAAACAAGCTCGGAAGCAGCATCCACAGCAATCCTGAAAATCACTTAAACAAGAAAAATTGCCCACTTAGTCACACTTGAGTGAACTTTGGGCCCAAGGCAAAAGTGTGTGGCTCTAGCCAAGCAGCTCAGGTAAGCCGAGGAGGCTGGCCCACTTAGTAAGTGCTAGGGACCTCGGGACGAAAGCTGGGGCCAAGGAGCAGGCCAGCCCCAAATGACCCTCATACCGGGGGACCTCAGCACAAACAGAGGCAGCTGCCTGCACCAGCCCACCAAACAAACACCCGGCATGATAGCATCAGACCCATCTCTTCATTCAACATTGATTTACCAGGTGTCTGCGTTGCTTGGGGGGGACGGCACCTACAGTGATAAACAAACAATGTTCTGCCATATAGTGAGGGGCAAGAGGTGGCATAGAAACGGAGAAGGCAAAGACACCAGGGTCTCGGAGGTAATGATCAACGTAGGACATGGTAAAGTCCATGTGTTCTGGGGAAATTTCCTAGCTCTGGGCATCTCAGAAAGCATGCTCACAGCCTGACTTGTTTACATATTCCGGTATTTGTACAGCATTACAGGACAGATACGTCTACCTCCCCACTAAGCAAAAATGAACCTCAAAGAAAATTTCAAAGAAGCCAGCAGGGCCAGTGAACTAGATAAAGGGGTCGCTGATATGAGTTTAGGTGGCATGGAGGCCTCCTGCAGCAAGGGAGCACTGTGCTGAGAGTTATGCAGTACTTACCCCTCATTAATGCTTGGGTCATAATCACCTCCAGGGACCCAGTCCATGCCTTGAACCAGCTGTACCCAGTGCCCTGGGAAGCCTGTTAGACATATATATGCCCAGGCCTCCGCCCAGGAGATTCTGTTTCTGCAGGTTCGCGGAAGCCTGGGAGTCTGTGTTTATTGCAGTCATCTCATGACATTCCAAGGCGAGGCTAGCTTCGGTAACCTCTGGTCCCATTCTCCAGGGTGTCAGGGAGAAGGCTGAGTTAAGGAGGCCAGGGACATGCTAAGGTCCTAGACACCTAGGCAGGACAGCCTCTGACACTGAGGAAAAGAAGGACCGGAACCCAGGTCTGATCTCCAGCCCAGTGCTCCCTCCACCACTCTCAAGTGAAAAGACACCAGAAATCTGAGCTTCCTACCTACCTGTCTGGCCTCAATGGCTCAGCTAGCAACAGTTAGCAGTGAAGAGGAGACTTTCTAAGTCACAGCCTACAGACCTAGGAAAGGAAAACTGGTAATAGTTACTAAAGCAAATGGTTAAATTGGACCTCACATAGAGCTAACTCGTGCCCAGCGCACGACACGTGCTAACTCAAGTAATTATTACAACACCTGGTTGCAGGACTGGTCTGCTTCTTACTATTATGCGGCACTGCACAGCAAGAGCAGCTATGAGGGGTCCTACTATGTAACTTCTACATAGCAGATCCATGCATGATCCATACTTAACTTATGAAAAAACTCACCCTATGTCATGCAGCTGGAACACAGAGCACCCAACACTTAGGAATGCATCAAAATCACCCCCACCTTGCTGGGTCCCACTCCCAGAAGCTCTGCTGCAGGAGGTCTGGAACAGGGCCCAAGAATTTGCATTTCTAATAATTCCCAGGGATGCTGGTGCTGCCAGTGGGGGACCACGCTGGGAGGGCCCTGACCCAGCACACAGTGTTGCTCGGTGTAAGAGTTAGGTGTTGGCACATCACAGGGTTTCTAAAGCCTGCATGGCTACATGACTTCAGAGACAAGCAAAGCTCACTGGATCAGACTCGGCTTGGAGTTTTATGGCTCCAGCCTTTCTGATTGTCCCAGCCTGGAGGCTTGGAGTGGCTGGGTTCCTGGTGCTTAGCTGAGGCACACAGAGAGGTTCAGAAATATTTCTTGTGGGAAAAAAATGCCACTGTTGAGGAGGAAAATAGGACAGCATTTGGGCAGCTTCAGTGTAAAGCAATGAGAAACATCTGAATCAAATTGCCTTTAAAATTACACCATTTTAAAAATTAAAGGGAAAAAAAAATTCAGGGCCAAAATGTGTTTTTAAAACTTTATGGCCTCCAAAGTGTTAGCACAACAGCTAACGAGGCTGGGAAAAAAAACTACCGGCCACAGTTCTGCCGTCATGAGATGCTCCCGCCAGGTGATTCAACTAACCATTCCCCAGTCTGACCACAGTATGGCTTTTCCCTTTGGTACAGCCTGCCTCTGCTATGCAAAGGTATTCGTGACACAGATCCTGGTTCAGAGAGGCAGCAACTCTGAGTGGAAACGCCCAGCCCTAGCAGGTCCAGCTTTGTGATGCCTAAGGGAGGTCAAGTAACAGAGGCCAGCTGAGCCAGGTGACTTTCGAGGTCCCTCTGCAAATAAGTCACAGTCCCACAGATCTGGCTGTATGGAAGAGAGCAGGTGCTATTAGCCCTTGGGCAGACGAGGGAGCTGAGGCACGATGACAGATGAGACCTGTCCAAGGCTGGTGCACGGACTAGATGCTTACCAAAGAGTATCTGTCAGTGGGCTGGGCTTCAGGGCCCAAATCACCCATAAACAATCTAAAATCACAATCTTAAAGCAAATACCAGAAAAAGACTCTCACCCAGAGACCCCTCTCTATTAAGGCAGCTGGTGGCCTTGGGCAAGCCCCTTCCCCACCCCCCACCTTCCACCGCCATCTTAGTCTCATATACAAAATGGAAGATGTTAAAGGGAGAGGCTCAGGATCCAACTGCTCACGAATGAGACATGTTTGCTGCTCCAACCTAACAGCCAGGAGCTCCCGCCTGGGCTTCCCAAGCTTTGCCACTGGGGATGTCTGCTTCCCTTACATCCCCTCTCCTCACTCTGGACTCTCATGCTCTTGCTCATTCCTACTGTGCTTGAGATCAGTGTCTGTCAGACACCTGAGTGAGACTTCAGATACTATCAGTCGCTCACAGCACCTCTGCCACCTTCAGTAGGCTGTAATAAAGATTCAATGTGATGAGATTATAAAGACTTTGGATAACATCTGTCAAATGCCCTGACAACAATGAGGCCCTGAGAGGGGAATGGCTTGCCACTCTGGGACCCAGGGATGTTGTTAGAACTAGGACCCATGGGTATCTTATGGGTTACACCACCGGGCCTCCCTCACTCCATTGGCAGAATGCCATCATCACAGTCCACCAGCACCAGGGGACCTGCTCCGAGATGCCCCTGCTTTGCTCCCTTCAGGAACACCCGCTCTCCCCTAACTAACTCCAGGAGGGTCCTTCTCTGATAAGCTACTCAGTGGGGGGCGGAGGGAGAGGAACTGCGAGGAGGCACTCCAGCAGCAGCTGCACTTGACTCCAAGGCTCCAAGGACACAAGCCACCTACATCGGGGCAACTAGGGCGGGCAATGAGGGGACGGAGGCCTGTGGGAATGGGCAAGACAGCACACATGGGTGAGAGTAGGAGTGGGGTGGAGCAGGATGAATGCCTCCATGGAGCTGCTACACTCCACGTTTAGGCCCACTGTCCACACCCCTTCCCTAGATCGAGAACCCCTCAAGCGTCTGTCATTATCGCACCACTGGTGACAAACAGGTGTGATGCTAGAGGGGCTTCTCCTCCGCCCCCAATTACTATCTAATTACTGCCTAAGTCTGTTCTCTGCTACAATGACACGGCAGTAAATTGCACCATGTGGCAGTTCATGATCCACTGGTGGTTCCAGAGAGACAGACCCAGGCCCAGGTAGAAATAGCTGAGGGCCTGGGGCAGGCCAGAGCCAGAGACACACTGAGCCAGCTTGCCGGAGCTCCCTCGGGCCTAAACACTCATGCATCTGTGTGTCAGGCAGAGAGACAGCTTGAGGAGTTGCCACAGGCTAGCGTAGGCCCTGACCCAGGGGGAAGGAACAGACCATGTGCAGACACAGCCAAGCGAGGACTAGACTCCTACCCCTGGCCTCCCCTCCCCTCATGTCTGGGTCTGGACACCACCCTTCGTGGGACTCCACACCGGGCTTTGGCTCCTTCTTCTACCCGCCGCTCACTCCTCCTCAGAGAGAAGACCCAGAGAGCCTGTCTTCAAGCAGGACAGGGGTCAAGAGGTGTCACCCAGGTCAGGCAATCAAATGCCTGCCTCCCTGCGGAAGCACAAGGTCAGCCTTGGATATCCCTCTCCTGACCTGGGCCACACAGCCTGATAATGACCTCCGACTGAGAATCACAGGGGGGAATAAAAATAAATGTGGCAACAACGAACTAGAAGTCCTCTAGTTCACTTTGGGAGACACCGACTCCCACCCACTCTGAGTGTCATTCCAATTCCCTGGGCTCTGGCCCCAAGCTGTGCCTAGCACGGCCTGTGGACAGCAGCAGCACCTGCATCATGAGCACTGGTTAGAAGCGCAGAACCTCAGCCCCGCCCGACTTACTGAATGGCGCTGTGCACTTGAACAGCCCCCTAACGTGATCTCTGTTCACATCAAAGGATGAGATGGCGCCCACACTCACACACTCGCCCCACCCAAGGCAAGGCGATTTCCCGCTGCTCCCGGGACTGTGCTCAGACAGCAAGAGCAACAGGGCATGACTAAATGCACTTGAATAAAAAGAGAAAGAAAAGAAATCTAAGTCTCTCCACTCCTCAGAGACAGAAATAGTTTTGTGGCCTCCAGATGGACTGCGCAGACACAAGGGGAGGTCTCGCCTTCCCGCCAAACTTTCCCACCGGGATGCTGGCACAGACCAGTGGAAACCGTAGAGTATTTCTCTTTGGGGCAGTAAAATGAGAGGCTGTGGCTCAGTGTAGTCCTTCTGTTATAATTAAGTTGGCCAGAAATTCACCTAAGGATACTAAATTCTGTACCTGACCCTTTAATTACAGCCAAAAGGGATCAGGAGACAATTACTTTCCAAAATAGTCCCTGGCGGGCCAGAGGCAAGAAGCAGAGTCTCTGGAACATCTCAGATGTGCCAATCGAACGTGCCAGCCACCACGCCTCCCTTCGCTTCCCTTCCCTCTCCAGCTCTCAGACCCTCCTGCTGGAGTCTGAGCCAGGCCAACCCTGGGGAACCTGGAGGTTGGAGGTGACCAGACCTCTGGGAAAACCCGCAAGCATCCGTCACAGTGCCCGGGATCCCCTAGAGCAGGGGCGCCCTCCCCTTCACCCCCCATAAACCCAGCATGCCTGCCCGATGACATCGGCCACCAGTCCAATTAAATCCTAACGGGCTAATGAAAAAGACCCCTGCTGCCCACCAAGTGTGCAAAACGAGAAGTACCTCCTTGGGCAGCTGCCGCCGCAGCCGCCGCCACCGTAGCCACCGCCAGAGCAGAGGCCTTCCTGCCCGGGTCGGGAAAAGCAGCGCCCTCCAGGATCCCACTTTCGGCTTCTTTCTTCTCCGCGGCAGTGGCTGACGTGGACGTCTCCATCTTAGCCGCTCATAGTCCTGGGTGGCAGCCCTAAGGAGAAGACAAAGACACTCACCAACGCTGCCCCCAGACCCAGCCGGGAACGCCGACCCAGATTCCCCGCCGCCGTGTGTGGCTGAAGCAACCAACTCAATTCTCTCATAATTGGGAAGGAGGGTTTAATTAATTTTGAGAATTATTAGTTCTGAGATTCATCTGGTCTTTTGAACGACCTCACGGACAACAGCTGCGCATTTTCATTATCTTTTACTCCAGATTTTGAAAAACCTAAGCAACAAGTTCCTACTGCTGTGAGTGGTGAGTAGCAAAAAGAACGGCATTGAGAAATGAAGTGAGAATCACAGGCTTCTCCAAGTAGGTATCACAGAAAAATAAAATAGAGAGTGAAAACGACTAAGGGGTCCTAAAAGAAAAGCCATCGTTTTCCTGTCCCTTCCCTGCTCACCAGCCTCCATCTTTCATTTATTCATGTGTGTGTTCACACACTCCTTCATTCAACACGTTTTTCATAATTTATTCACTAGTCAATAGAGTCTTAAGTCCCTATTAGGTAGCAGGCATCGTGCCTGGTGCTGAAGATACAACCCATGGAGTTTACATTCTACTTAAGAGATAGATAATAAATAAGGGAGGAAATAAATGTATATTCAGTTTCAGTTAGTGAGAAGTAGCATGGAAGAGAAAAAAGAGTGGCAAGTTTGAGCAGTGGGGGAGGGGCTCGCCTCGCTGAGGTCAAGATAGGACGCCACACACCACAGGAAGGTCTCAGGAGGCCCAGGGCAGCCAGAGGGCAGAAGCCCATTGGGAGAAGGCTGGCTTATTTGAGGAGCAGCAAGGAGTTGGGTGGCCCGGGAGGGTTTTGAGTGGAACGGGTACATAACACCACTCAGTGTAAAGGGGTTGTTCTGCTGTTGTGAGGAAAATGGATTTAGGGGGAAGAGGCACTACTGCGGTGACCCAGGGAGGTACGATGGTGGCTCGGGTAAGGGGCAGTGGTGGAACGTGGACACACTCTGAAAGAAGAGCTGACAGAACTTGCTAGGGCTTGGATGTGGGCTGTGATGGAAAGAGGAGTCGTCATGATTGAGGGAGGAGCACCCGGGGTCGCAGGGCACGGGCAACACTCCGTCTCCAGCTGGTGGTGGGTCACGGCCAGCGTTTCACTGATACGCTTCCTCACTTGCAGATACTGCTAATTCAGAAAGTGTATCAAACATTACAGAGTAGAAATTTGAAAGACATTTTTCTTAAAAGAAGGAAGATGTCGAAGATGGCTCCTAATTTTGACTGAGCACCTGGATGCATGGGTGGTGGTGCCATTTGCGGAGATGGAGCACAGTGGGTGAGAAGTAGATCCGAGGGCAGAAATCAGGAGCTTGGTTTGGGCCATGTTAAGCTCGAGATGCCGATTAAGACGTGCAGAAACTGCTGAACTGCAGGTTAGAGCTCAGGGAGTGGAAGCTAGAGATGGGAAAATGGCAGCCACAGGGGCATTCCAACATTTTCAGGTCAGAAAAAAAGAGGAGAAACCAACCAAGGAGAGTGAGCAGGAAAGGCCAATGAGGGGAGGAGAGGAGGAAAAAGAAAACACGCACCAGGAGAGTGTGGGGGTCCTGGAAGCCAATGCAAGAAAGAAATGCCTTAAAGAAGAGGAACAATCAGCTCCATCACAAGCTACTAGAGACTGAGAAGATGAGGTCTGAGAGCTGAGATGGTGTAGTCACATAGTGGTGACTAGGGCCTGGCTGGGGGTCAGGGAGAGAGTGGGAAGAAAGTGGAAACAGAGGCTATCTCTCAGGAATCTTTGCTACGAAAGAAGCAAAAAAAAAAAATGGGGGGCAATGACTGGAGAGAGTCAAGGGGGTCTGTGGTGGCTGTTTCAGAGGGGAAGTAGATGGATTTTCGTGCCTGTGGGAAGGGAATGCTCTGGCAGAGAACTTGTGGATCGCAGCGTGGCAGGAACCAAAGGCAGTGATCACTTCCATCCCAGGGCCCTCAAGGTTAAATCTACATCTGTAGGCCCCAGAATCTCATTTTACTAAATTAGCACAGTACTCTGGTGTCCTTCCAAGTAGAAAGCTGGAGTCCATGAGAATGATAGGTGTGATGTATGAAACACGGTCCATAGTCCTGCTGGCCAGCCAAGCGAACAGCCCAAGTTCTGAACCTCCCAGTTTTGTCTGCACACACTGGCCCATACTCTTTCCACAATCTTCAAAACTCTGTCTCCGGAAAAGCCAAGGCAGATGTGGGACAGAGAAGTCTTCTTGAGGATTTTGACAAGTTATGGGGTTTCCTTTGGCCTCAAGATTCAGGAATCACTGCCTGATCCTTAAAGCCTATTTGTATAATCTGTTTTTTAAGACTCTTTGAATAGCCCAGACCTGCTCCATCTTCTCTGCTCCCTTAGCCTGGCCATGGGAACTAATCTCCCTCCCAGCTACTTGAGCTGCACCTTTGGGTCACCTTCCTCTTTCCACCATTCTCCCCCCACATCTGATCGGCTGCAACTGCCAACAGTTTACCCCCAAAGCACCTCACCAGTTCTGCCTCTCCCAGCTGGCTGCTCTGTACCAGGCATTCTTCCCTTCTGGGTGGGTCCTGGGTAACTTCTGCACCACTTATGGTTCTCCTCCAGGTAGTTCTCTGCTCAACAGCCAGGCAGCTTCCTCAAAACCACATCTCGCTGCATCCCTCCCCTGACCAAGGCCTTGCTGAGCCCCCTTGGCCTTCAGGTAAAGTCTTCCTGTGTCTACCTGTGGCCTCCTCTTCCCACCTCCTCTTCACACGAGCTCCCTTGTATGCTCCCAGGGCTTCTGCTCAAGTCATGCCACCCACCAGTGACCCTTTGCCCTTTCCGTGTATGATGGATTCCTACACTTCCTTCAAGATGCCATTCGGATGTCACCTCCTCCAGGAAGCCCTCCACTCTCCTCCAGTAATGGTCACTCCCACTTCCGGACCCCTGCAGCAACGAGACACCCCCTTATTGTATTCGTCATCACCTCCAGGTCAGGAGCTGCTCCCCACTCAGGCTGGCATAAAACAACT
>NW_006442484.1:5975523-5977754 GCF_000325575.1 Pteropus alecto
TGCCTGTCAAAGAGAGCTACAAGAGGACCTTTGTGGCAGGACATCACAGCTCTTAGAAATACAAGTGATTTTGTGAACAGCCTGAGTTTTCCTCCCAAGAGCTCAGGTGAAAGAATTTAGGCCTAACTTTGAAACACACCTTGAATTTACGAGTAAAAACAAAAATCAAAATATCAGCTGGAACAACAAAACTTTAATAAGCGTTTACCAGGTGCCAAATACTTTACCAATGTGATATCATTTAATCCTCACAATATTTTCTAGAGGAAGATATCAATGCTCAGAGAGGCTGAGTAACTTGCCCAAAGATACTCAGGCCTTGAACTCAGGCTGTCTGGCCCCAAATGTGTAACCTGGAGCATCAGAGTGAGCTGTCCCTCTAGTGAGGATCCTGCAGTACAAAGGGACTTGCCCCAGAATCCCCTGGTAGGCATTGAAGTAATTGAGTGTTGGACTCTTCATTTATGGGGTACACTGTGCCAGGGGCCCAGGAAGCCCCAGAAGCAGGATTCGGTATGGCCTTGTCCTAGTGCCATACCCAAGGCAGTGAGATTGGTGGATGTAGACAAAGCTGAAGCTCTGTCTGGGGCTGCTTACAAGCACCATGGCCCTGCAGGTGGCATCTGTCTGCTGAGGCTTATCGGGGTTGGGCAGGGGAGGAGCGTGCAGTTATACATTCATTCACTTTTATTCCTTAATTCTTTACAGACAAGCAGCTTCATGCCTCACATTGCACTAGGCTGGGAGCTGGGTAGGCTCCACACCCGCCCCCAAATGAATGGGGTGTCTTTACCCTGAGTTTGGACCCGCCCCCACCATCATGGCACCTCTTGCACAGCTTGGTCATAACCTGCTATGCACCCATCTGGCTCCCTGCTCAACTGGGACCCTTCCAGGGAGGGCTGAGCCATGCAATCCTGGGTCCCCAGGCCCAGCTGAGAAGGTGCTCAGGCCCCCTGCTGATGGGATGAGGTGGCACAGGGAACCAGCCTGCATTTGGAGGGCATGGGGCTCAATGGATGAGAAACCAGCAGAGGACTCAAGGCACCCCCACAGGGTCGGCACGTGTGACCAAACCCAGACTCCTGGGAGGTGTCCTCAAATGCAGATAAGGAAACTGAGGCCAACAATTCAGAACCCTAAGACTTTAGCATTAGGGATACTAAGGAAAGAAAGATGCTCAGGAAGGGACTGTGTCAATTTCTGTTAAGGGACAAGACGAGACTGGAAAGAAGAGTGAAAAAAGGCTGTGGGTGTTCCTGGGGAATACAGCTGCAGCTCCCTCATGCCGACATCGCCACCCTGCCCTGTTGTGCTGTCAGAGTGATGTCAGCATCCCTTAGAGAGGATTCTTATAGAAGAGGAAGTGAGCTGCCTGAGGCCACTTTCCACAGAGGGAAATGCTAGGTCTAGGGCCAGGTCCTTGGCCATACTACTACTCCGAATTCTCAAGGCAAGGCCACCAGTGGACCAGGTAAACAGAGTATGGTGAGGAAGGGTATTTATTCAGATTCCCACTACCCAGATTGCTTTCTGCAGCCCAGGAACAGATGTGCACACGGAAGCACCTGGGGTTCCATGAAGGCCTGAGGGGAGCTGACCCAGCCAGGGAAGGCCCCTGCAATGCCCCCACGCCACAGGCCTCATATTCTACAGATCAGTCATTGCCCTCCCCTCCCTTCCCCTCCCCTCCCAGGGGAAGAAGGCAGCAGACAGACCCAAGAGGCTGTGTAAATCATAGGAATTAGCAGGATTAGTGCAATTTCTGGGTAAACACCAGGCGCCAAGGGTCCCAGGCAGCCACTTTCACTCTCTGAAGTTCCACTGATCAGAGGCAGATGTCTCAGCCTCCTTGACAGCCTTACCTGGGCCCCCAGAGGCCACCTGGGGACAGCAGAGGGGCTGGGCTCAGGGTTCTCAGACCTCAGCTGGGGGCCCTGATGGTCTGTGCGGGGTATTTCCCACAGACTCCACAAAAGGCTGCAGGACAGAAGGGGCCTTCCAGGGGGAGGAGAGTCAGCACTCCAACTTTACTTAGGACACTCACACTGTTCTAGCACATCCAAACTCACAAGAGGAGATGTGATCACACTTCTGGGTCTCTACTTAGGGAAGGAGAAGCATGGACCCAGAGCCAGCAGGAGCCCCCTCTCCATCAGAGGACTGCGCACAAGTCACCTGCCCTTCTGGGCCTTGGCACCCCTGGGGGCACCAGCAGCACCATGAACCTC
>NW_006442484.1:5977801-5985962 GCF_000325575.1 Pteropus alecto
CATCTAGGTGGAGGGTGGGGAACAAAATAGCCACATTTTTTTTAAAGTCCCATGAGTATTTCTAATACACAGGCAGGTTTAAGAAAAACTGCATGAGGTGCTCATAAGGTCATTTCCAGACACCCCCATGCGGAACAAATAATTTATAAGTTCTAATTACAGCAAGTCTATATAACTTGAATGGAAAAAAATACATTTTTATCTTCATTCACTTGGAACTGGAAGTTGCTGTCTCCTTCAGGCATGAATGTAGACATTAAGCCACAGTGCCTGTGAGCCTGCCATGAGCACAAGTCACAGATGTGTCCACGCCTTATCAGAGAAATGGCTCTGCTCACCACAGCGTTGCATGAAAGGTCGTCATCAGAGCCCTTGACCCTGCCAGCTGTACCAGCACATAAGCACATGTGTTACCACAGCACTGCACTGGTGCCTTTAACATTTCATCGCCGTAGTCAGTACAACTGGTTTCTTTTGTAATCCTACATATTTTATTCTAGGTATTTACTGCATTATTCTGAGGATGGGTCCATGGCACAGAAAAGGTTAAGAACTCTGATAAAAAAAAAAAAAAAAAAAGACTGACTTGAAGAATAAATTAATTATCAGAGCAGAATAAGAGAACCACTCTGAAACCTGCAATCCCAGACACCCCCCGCCACCTGGTTGCTTTGAACTCCTCTAATGAGTGAGTCACAGGAATTAGAGCATCTTCCCAGGGCGAAATCAATCTCCAGGAGACAGATGAAACCTCGCCCCCCAGCAATTGCAGATACGCTGGGGCCATGGTGTTCTCACCCCCTCCTCTCAGTTCTCAGCAATGTGGCACGTGTGCCCAAGCCCCACATGCACAGGCATGCATGGGCACACACAGAGCACATAGAACATACAACCATATACACAGCCACACATGTGCATGCACATGCACACACACTCAGATCATACACACAAGCTCACATGATACAGTCACGGGTGTGCTCTTGGGCACACATACACACTATCACACATGCATACATGGTCACATACCATACATACATAGACACATGTGTGTATATGCACAGTTACATAAGAGATGCACACACTCACATGCACATGTATGTGTACAAAGATACACACAAACACACACACACATACACTAGAGATAAATATCTGCCCTGCCTTGATCACAGAATTATTTTTAAGATCAAATGAAATAAAACATGTGAAAAGTTCCCAGAGTGAAACACATTGCCAACACAACACAGATTAAAGGTAATGATAATTATAACCTCATGAAAACAGAGCAGGATTCCCTCCCTCTCTCTCTCTCTCTTTCTCAATCTCTCTGCTGGCCCCAAGGTCCCAACGGCTCATCCTGTATCCTTCCTAAGTAACCAAGTGCCAATCATTTCATCTCTCATCACCTTGATGTTGGCATCTGTAGCATGGACATTTTAAAGGGTGCTCCTGACCTATGGCTCCAACACCGCAGTGCAAAGGCCAGCACATAAAAGCTGCAGGGGGCGGGGTGGGGTGCGCCGTGTGACTCCCTGTGTCGAAGGCATGAGCGCGCCAGACATGTGCTTTGGCTCAGCCCCACTGCTCTGCCTGGATCATAATTGACACTCTCTCTTCCATCTGAGAAAGGGAAGTGGGTGAGGTAATGTAGCCCTGGGGTACATTAAGCTAGGGATGGTCTGCTTGCCCTTCATGACTGGGACAAAATAATTCTATTTTTAAATATGTATATATTTTATTCTCCCAAGTGAGAGACATGTTTATGCTAGGACCAGTGCAGTCCACATCAGCTGTATGTCTTTGGCCATGTTCCTTCCCCTCTCTGAGCCTCCATTTCGCCCCCTATAACATGGAGCATCCTCCTGGCCTCCCAGGGTGGTTGAGAAGACAGTCAACCTTCCCAACACAGTCAGTGACACATATTACAGCAGCAGCCCCCCAAATACTGGGTCTCTAGTAGAGTTTGACCCAGAGTTGGCCAGTCAGGAGAACCTCTGCAGGCAGGCACTGTTCTCCAGCTGGGCCAGTTTCCAGCCGGAAGTCCAAGGCTTCTGCAGGCTACACGGGCCTGTGTGGCACTGCACGCAGCCCCAGGATGCACCTGTTTCCAACTTCTCTGTCCACCTGCCTTGGCTCCATAGGTGAAACCAAGGCCTACGTGAGACGGCTGCACCCAGGGGCCCAGCGGCACACCCACTTCGAGGAAATCCAGGCGACAACAAGGGGCTCAAGGCCTGGGGCCAGGCAGGGCTCTCAACCTGTAACTGACCTCCCACCACCAGAGTGGGGTGAGGAGAGCAGCCCTGTCACTGCTTGTCCCCTGGCTCCTCTCTCTTCTGGTGACCCAACACTAAGAGGGGAACCACACAGCTCCTGCCTCGGCTGGCTCCCCCTTGTGCAACCCTGGCCAGGGATTCCTACAGCCACTGGGGAGGAGGAAAATTCAGGAGGGGAACCAGTGCCTGTAGAAGACCTTTGGGATCCTGGCCTCGTCACATATGGGGAAGAAGGTCAGGCTATGAGGTACGAGCCACCCTCAGCCCGTGGACAGTGATGGGGTGGTTTACGCTACCTTCCGAGGTAATCGGGAACCTCAGATGCAGCTAGTGAATGAGGCCCTGGCACACAGTAGCCGCTCCTTCCCCGACTCAGACTCTTGTCTCTGAGTGGGCTTGGCACATGGCCTACTGCCCGCCTGCTGACCAGTGTGGACAATGATGGGAGACAATTTCAGAAAAGAGACAATTTCTGACACTCTCCATGGTATACCATGTGAGGCCTTTAATCCTATACGACTCAGAAGAAGGGTCCCCTCGGATGGCTCCATCATTCCTTGGACGCCCCCTTCCTGGGACTGGGAGCTTCATTATCAGAAAAAGAAAAGATCAGAACCTTTAAGTACCTGTAGGTGCCCACATCAGGCCGGCTCCTCTCCTCATGTCACACTGCCTGCCATCATTACCACCCCAAAGGGCCAAAATCATGATCCTAACTTTATAGTAAAACAAGCCCAGAAAGAGTAAGCAACCCACCCAAAGTCACAGAACTAACATGTGGCAGTGCTGGTGTTCCAATGCAGGTCCATTGGATTTGAAGCTCATGCATTTTCTACATTTTCCACCATGACCAAATTCTTTAAGTATACAGATGCCTGCCCACATGCAAGGAATATTATAGGGGTGTCAAAAGATACAGTTTATAGAGTTCATCGAAGGCTAGAGCAGTATATGCTAAATATCAAATAAGTAGCAGAGACTTTATGCCCATGGGAGCTCAGTGAGGGAGGGCTACTGACTGCAAAGGTCCAAAGGAGCTTCCAGATGACTATCCAATCTGCCCCGTGGCTTCAGGACAGGGAATAAAAGACCCCTGAACTTGGCCTGCAGAGGCAAGGGAAGGGTACTCCACGGGAAGGGATGCATGAGCATGTACCCTTGGAACATTCTGGAAGGAGAAAAAGAGTGTTCCCACAGGGAGAATAGATTGGGAGATAAACCAAGTTCAAGGGGAGCTGTGAGGCTGACAGGGTCTCAGGGAAGAGCAGGCTGGGGGAGACTGAGGTTTAGAAAGAATGCACCTCCTCGTCTCCTGGTCTTGGACATGCTTCTGCAGCAAACACAGACTCCTGGCTCTCACAATCCAAGCTACTTCCAGGTGCTTCCAGGAGCTTCAGACAAGAGGGCTGGAAGGTGGGGGCAAAACCCTCACCCTCCTGCTGTGGCGAGACCTGCTTCTTTATCACTCCCTGAATGTATAAAACTTCCACATTTGCCCAGCCCCTGGGCTTGCTGGTGTGCAGGAAAACATAATTAACCCTAATTCACTGAATTGCTGGGCCGGAACAGCAGCCAGCTTGGCCCGATGGGAAATGCAGGCCTTCCTGCAGCAGGCAGCCCCAGATAAGAGGAGATGGGTATCAGGAGGGCTGGAGCTGGGTAGGATGCATTTTTTTTTTTTTTTCTAGGAGTGTACGTAAGAGCTACATCGTGATTGACACTTCGGATGGCATCATGACTTCCATTCGCTTGTACTCAGGTTTTTTCCCTGAAAACACTAGGCCATCTCATCCTTCCTACCTTTGCAGCCCATGCTTTACTGCCCAGAACATTCTTTCATCTCTGCTCTACCCAAGGAAGCCATGCTTTAAAACCCAGCAAGCCTGCCCTAATGCCTTCCCTCCCAGAGTTTTATTCAGAGCTCCTTGGTGCTGCTTCTGAAATGTTACAACACTCCTGGCACATCAGCAGCTGGCATCTTCCGAGGGAGCATGGTGAGTGCAGACTCTGGAGAGAATGAAGGCCCACATTCTAATTCCAGCTCCTTCTAGAGTAGTCCACAAGAACCAACTTCTCCCAGAGCCTCGGTTTCCTCGTCTGTACTATGGGGATGACAATGGCAAGGACTGAAAACACAGGCCTGGCACGAACTAGTGCCAAGCTCCAACATTATCATTGATGCAGCCTGGGCAAGACTGCCACCTGCCTGCCCACTGGGGCAAGAAGACCTGTCCCAGGCAGTGCTGGGGGGCCACCTCAACAACAGGAGGCCTGCTGGAGACTGGACAATTTGGCCTGTCACAGCCCCTTCCTCTCCAATTTCCTTCCTGCCCCTCCCCCAACCACTCAAGTGCCTCTGACTGGAGTTTAAAGTGGAGAAAGTCTCAGGTTAGTACCTTTTTGGAACATGCCATCCTGCTCAATCGCAATGCCCACTGTCTATCCCCTTCCTCCTTGGAGAGTCCCAGAGCTGCAGAAGCCCCCAAGGGCTGAGGTCTCTCCCTGACCCTCCCCACCCCCCCCACCCCTGCACCAGCACACTTCCAGCAGCGGCACGCTCCCAACTTGGCTCCTCCAGGAGGCCGCCTTCTGCGAGGCGAACAAGGGGCCACTGTGTGGCTGCCCAGCCAGACTCAGATATTTTAACAGCTGCATTGTGTGTTTCTGAGGCGCGATTCCTGAGCGGGGAGGAAAAACAAGCTTCGCCTCTGCCCCAAGGAGGGAAAACAGACCGCCCTGGGTAGGCTGCAGTGGGAAGGCCTCGGCAGGGGCCCAGGACTGGGCAAGGCATGGCCAGGAACAGGCTTGGCACACAGGAACTGGGGCACCAAGGCCCCTGCAAGGGGCCCCTTAATCCAAGACTGGGGAGGTGGGAGAGGAGTAAGGACAGAGGCCCAGTGAGTGGAGAAAATCCCTAAGGAGGCTCTGAGAGGAAAAAAAGAACAAGAAAAACAGGGATGTGCCTACAGAATGAGGTCCAAATCTCACCTTGGGATCTGCCCCCACCTGCCCCGCCAGGCTCACTCCCCCCATCCTAGGCCCACCCAATTCCCCACCCAAGCATGCTCTTTAACATGTCACCCACCGTAGTCACACTGTTCCCTCTGCCTGCAATGAAATTTTCCCAAAGCCCTCCCTGCTGACCTTCCCACGGGGCCAGGTTAGGGGTAGTCCCATCTCAAGCCCCCTGAGGTCAAGTTCCACAGCCCTGTAAAGTACCTGCTTACATGTCTGGTCCCTATTACGCTCGACCCAGACACAGGCTCAGTCATCATTTGATGACTCTGCACAAATGCTCTCTGACTCTTAAGCCTACAATCCTCCTCTCCTCTTAACCTCCCCTCAAGCCCCCATCCCCACAAGGTCAGGATGGCTCCTGTGACCATTAGCATTCTGGACAAGGGGTTGGGGGTGGGGGGGTGGTCTGAGGGCCAGATAGAGGATGAGCATAGGCTGGCTTGGAGCGGGGTGCTGTAATCAAGTCATAATGTCTGCCTCAGGCAGTGGTTGCCAGCACTGCTATGAAGAAGGTCTTCAGAGTAAAATTGCTACTGGTGTATGAATGCAGCCCTTCCCTTAAAACGTAAATTCCTTGAGAGCAAAGATTGCTATACGCAGTACTTATACTCAAGTTTATAAATTACTGAGCGCCTATTGTGCTGTAGGCACCCACCATTTTCAAGATAATAAAAACTCAAGCGCTTGTTGCTTAAAAGATGCACTTTGAGCCACTAGGCTCTCAAAAGGGCTAGCGGAAATGCGGCCTGGGGAGTAACTTTTGAGAGTCAAAGGCATGGTGCAGGCTTTCCCAAACCCTTTCGGTCATCACCCAGACCGCAGCCTCTCGGGGATCATGGGGACCCAGGCCTTTGCCCAGGTAGGAAGTAGGAGGCTTGAAGACCCAAATCAAATCTTCTTCAAACATCTTGGCACAAGTGACCCAAGTCACAGAGGCTCTTCTGAAGAGGGGGCTGGGCAGTCTGGACCCTATCTGGGCAGCGGAGGCAGTTCTGGGTTGCTGCAAGGCTCCCCTTCCTCCACTGCTGCCCCTCAGAACTCAGGGTGTGCTCTGGGACTCACTGAGCCCACCCAAAGGTGAGAAAACCTTGGTTTGAGTTCTCTGCTTCAACTCTGCTGAGGACCCTTGAGATCATGAGGCTGCCTTGCAAAGAACCACTCTAGAGCTCAAAACTACGTCTTCCTAACCGCTTCGATCTTCTCCCCCGATCTGGGAGTCTAGCACCAGAAAAGGGTCTCTCAAGGAGACCTCCAGAAGTCATCTCGTCCCGCCCTCGGCCATCCCGTTCAGATAAAGAGCAGTCCCTTGCCAAGCGGCTGCTCTCCAAGCTCCGTACTAGTCTTTGCCTCAGCCAACTGATCTCAGCTGACCACATTACCACCCCACCACCCAGCAGCGACTGCATCCTGACTCAATGTGCAAATCTAGGAAAGTATTCCCCATCTCTGGGCTCAGTACCCCACCTGTGACATGAGCAGCCCGGACCCCCAGGGAGTGCGTGTCATGTCAGAATTAGTAGAAGCGGGAATTCTGGCATGTGGGGAGCACAGACAGGATCCAAGCAAATGGACTCAAGCCACCTGCATCCATGATCCAGGAACTGTATACTGAGCACCAATAATCTCCAAGGTCTGAGGTCACCTTCTTCATGGGTGGTGCTGAGCCTGGGGTAGGGGCAGGGCAGGGGTGGGGAGGGCTGCCTGCAGATTCGGGGCTGCTGCTCTGCCTCTCAAGGCTCTAGGGTGAACTAGGCCTGTGGGTGGCCTAGCATCCTGGTTCGGTTTGTGCAGCACCCTGCTCTGACTTGCCCAGCTACGGCTCTCCCCACACCTTCCAGGTGATGCCCACACCCAGCCCTTCTGTCTGTGCCTTTGCCAGGCTTCTTTACTCGAACTTCGCCAGCAACCAATGGCCAGAACCACCCTGGTGAGTGAAGCCAATAGGAGTGTCCTGCCTTTGGCTGGCATGAGGTGGGAGAAGGGTACTCCAGGCCTGCCTGCTAAGCTGTCCCCTGGTGAGCCTCAACCCTGCACAGTTCCAGCTTCCCTCAGGCCTCGCTCTTTTTCCTATGTGCCCAGAAGCCCATGTGCCCTCATATGCCCTTCCTGTCTCCTGGCAGTCACTGACCTAGCCTAAACCAGGTGTCTGGGCCCCCAAGCCTAGTAACCTGACACCCAACCTAGCCCTGTGCGGGTGAGCTGTAGCCTGGGCATCTGCCCACTAGGAGAGGCTGGAGAAGTTCTAAGGGCTCCATGACTTGGATCGAGCACATTCCTGAGGGCCTACTGTCTGCTAAGCCTACGACTGCCACCTTGACGTCAGAAGTGAATTAAACACATCACTACTCTCCCAGAGCTCCCAGCCCAAGGAGGGAGACAGTCGGCAAGAGAAATAAACAATGATGACTCAGAATAAGCTTCCTAATAGAGAGTTAAGCTCAGGGAGCTGTAGGGGACCTTGGCTAGCCTGAGGGAGGTCAGGGAAGGCTTCTTGGAGGAAGGGGTGAATAGCATTTTCCAAATGAGGACATGTCATGTCCAGAATGGTCTGCTAAAGCAGAGGGGACCACAGCAGATGGAGGGCAGTGTCTGGGCAGCAAGCAAGAGGCAGGGCAAGCGAGAGGCCTTGTGGCTCTGAGTCTTGGAGGTCAGTGTCCAGCTGAAAATGAGCATTCACCCTTGGTGGTCCCCAGTGTCTCTGAGAAAATATCCAAACTCACACCTGGGCACAGCAAACCCCCAAGGCCTGGGTCCTCCCTGCCTCCTTGGCCTCAATGCCACCAACTCACATCTCGCCCTCTGCACGGGGGTAGGTCCAGAAGCCTGCGACCCCCAGACACTACTTGAAGGCCTCTGTGCTCAGACTCTTT
>NW_006442484.1:5985980-6017962 GCF_000325575.1 Pteropus alecto
CTCTTTCCCCGAAACACCTGTCCCCCTACCCCTCCCTGATGAACTCCTGCTTACACCTTTAAAGCTAAGGCTGGTGTCACCTGCCCCATGAATGTTTCCCAGCGCTCCCACCCCATGCTGGTATGGTGCTCCTGCAGGCCCCACGTCAGCCTGGGTGTCCACAGCACAGCCTTCAGGGAGACCTTTAAAATCCACATAACCATCTGCGCCCTGGGCCACTCCCATCCCGACACACCACCAGTCACATAGTCGATGTCCCATAAAAATGCATTCGGTGAGAGCCATCAGAGTGAACCCAGTGTTCTGAATAAGCTGTCTCCTGGACTGTCCCCACACCATGCCCGCTAGTGGCTGCCACACAGTAGATAGCAAGTAACGGTTATTTAATTGACTCTGAGAACCTAACAAAAAGAGAGCAGCCTAGCTGGTTGCTCATATCTTAGAAGGTGCCAGACAGAACTCAATGGCTAAAATAAATAATCCCTACTCATTATCTGAAATTCTACCATTAGAGAGTCACTTCTTTGAAACTTTTTAGTTTTCAAGAACAGCCTATTAAAATGCAAACTGCCCTAGAATAAGGTCAGGCCTTAAGTGGTTATCACATTAAAGGTTCCTTTCCCTAAGTAGAGGGAGGAGGAGGGAGGGGAGTAAAGGGAGAAACTGAGGGGACGGAGTGCCAACAACCCACAACCGTTTTGCTGATGGCTGTCCTTGGCTCTAACTGCAGGTCCACACCCTCCTGATAAAAGGAACACGTCTCTTTGCTTGTTCCTGCACTTCAGCATTTCTTGGCATGACACCATATGCAAAATTAAGTGGCTTTGTAGTGTGTGCTGCTGGTTGTCCTTCCCTCCTTTCGATGAAGCTCTCCAAGACACACTCAATCAAGCCCCTTTGTTCCTTGGGCCTTTGGAAGGCTTCCGGAGAGGAAATGAGTACTCTCTAAAGCCTGAGTGGACACGCAGCCCAGCCGCAGCCCCAGCCCCGCAGGTCACAGTCTTCCTGCCACTCCCCTGCAGGTCTGACTTGTGATGGGGGTGCCACAGGTGAGCCCTGCTTCTGGGCTCCCCAACCAAGACTGTCCCTGGGAAGGTGCTCACGGATGTCCCCTTCCCATGTGACAGGCCATGGTGACACAGGACTTCCTCAAATGGAGTCCTCCAAACTAGCGAGAAGCCACAGAAGGGGTTAACAGGTTTAGGTGACCCCTGGTCACCGACTGTCACCTTCAGTCATTACTGGGAGCTGGGCTTCCCCCATCCAGGGCACATCTAATGATCGCAAGGCTTTGCTCCCCAACTTCAAGTCTGCCCATTCGAAGAGGCAGTTCTCCAGCTCCTGGATCCAGTGCCTCTGTCCACGATGTCACTACACACAGTAAACCACCTGCTGACGGGGACACAGTTCACCAAAGGATCCCGTCAGGCAGGGTCCTCATGGAGGTCCCAGAGATCCTAAGAGATCCATCCAGAAGTCAACCTCTCATCCTACTCAAGAATCCTCTACAGCAGCTATTTTCAACTGAGTGGCAAATTTGCCCCAAGAAGACATTTGGCAATGTTAGAACATTTTTTTATTGTTTCCAGATTGTGCTACTAGCAACTGGTGGGCAGAGACCAGGGATGCTGTTGGACACCCTACAACAACCAGGACAGCCTCCACAACAGAGGCCTACTCAGCCAAAATGTCGAAGGTGCCACGGTTGAGAAATGTTGATCTAGAGTATTCAAGACACTTTGTCATCTGACTTCCACTTGAATAACCCCCAGGAATGGGGAGCTCACTATCTTTTGCTATAAGGAGAGGCAGTATGATGAAATACTGAATCTGAGGCCTGGATTGGCCTCTTGCTGGAAACTGCAGGCAAAGCGACTCAGCTTCCGCACACTTCAGAATTTCTAAGTGGAAAATGGAGCTAAAAATTATATTCCAGGATTATTACAAATGAATTCACGAGTACAGCACTTCAGACACAACAGGCATAAACCAAAGGAGATGGTCTGGTTTTAGAATGAACCAGAGAGCAGAACTCCAACTACCCAAATGACTACCGGAAACCCGCCACCATCTGCTAAGTCCCCAGCCTGTCTCACTGATACTGTCACAAGTCAGAAGGGACAGCGAGACGGAATGTTCACTGCAGGAATAGCTACACTTGCAAATCCCGGCAGCAATATCCATATTAACAGGAGGGAAATCACATGTAATATATCAGTATTACAGCAACACAATGGGACAGTACTGCAGCTATTTTAGGTCACTGTTATGAAGACGTAGAAATACAGAAATATTTAACATGAAAGGTAAGTAAAAATAAAACAATGCAGAATGCACATTATAATTAAAATAAGGAGAACATATGTGCATGGGGAAGACAATTTATAGGGTTAAAAAAGCTCTTGTTAGTATGATGGGATTTGGGAAAATGCGGGGTTTTGGCAATGATCTTTAATGTAAAAGTTTATACTGTTTTTTCCATTAAAATGCTATTTATTAATGACTGTAGAGAAAATAACAGGAGAAACTACAAGTCTAGTCTTGCTTCTGGCCATTAAGGAAACTGGTATAGGAAAAAGTGACCGTGTCCTCTGCCAGTTCTCAGGGGAGCCCCCCAGGCCTTGGAATGGGGGTCGCCGCTCCCAGGTCACCGACCCCAGCAGGGCGAAGGAGGAAGGTGGCCCACCCGACTCGACAGCCCACAGAGCAGACCCCTCCCTTCAGTGCCCACCAGAGCAAGCTCTCCTCCCTCCAATTTCACTCGAAACTGTCACCACCTCCCTCTTTTCAGAGCAGAAGCCAAGACTGAGAGAAGTGAGGCAGTGGAGATGCAGCCCTTGGTCTGACCAGCTTCCACAGCCCCCACTGGGTCCAGCATCCAGCAGGGATGATTCCCCATCCTAAGTGAGGACCCTCCCCTTTGGAGGCCAGGAAACTGGGCTGGCAGATCCCCTCCTGATGAGGCTGTAGCCCAGAGGCCTTGCCCCAGGCTGGCCCCAAATCTTGGAGAGCACCAAATTTAAATTATCGAAAATATTTTCAAAAAGCTCTCAAAACGTCAGTCTCCCCACAACGTGAATGGATAACCACTCCTTCCACACCGCCCCTCCCACCAAGGCCGACTCTAGTCATCCCCAGAGAAAATGCTTAAAAGCAGAGAATTATGCTGTTTTATTCTTCCTTTTGCTTGGCCAGAGCACCAGGGCCAGTGCCTCTGAACCACCCCTGCCTAGGATCCAGGCCTCATGAGGGCTATAGCGCAACCAGGTCTGGGAGGGCCTGTGCGAGACTCTCCGAGGTGGAGGCGGGCCCTGTGGGCCCCTGTCCACCTTCCCCTCCTTGTTTCCAGGAGAAAGAATGGCCACAGAGTGACAGATGTGGAAGGCTCAGAAAGGAAGCAGAAGATTCAGAAAAGGCAAGAGTGGAGATGATTTGGGGAAGAGAAAGCAGGAGCTGACATGAAGAAAAAAACATCTGCTTCCTTCCTCAAAGGGGACTGGACATGCTTTATCACCTCTCCCAAACCAGATGAGGGGACCCCAAGAAAGATAATGACTTCTAGGAATGCATTCACACTCCTCGCAGAACGGCAGAATCATTAGGAGTGGAAGGAGAGCCCCCAATAATAAAGCTGAGAGCGCTGTTCTTGCCTCCAGTGACCAAGTGTCCATCCATCCGTAGCTACCGGGCACCTGCAAGGCAGATGCCATATACCCTTCAGAGGGAAAAGCTGTACTCAGAGAGCTCCATCCACGTGCTGAAGTGACATCACACACAAACCCAGAACTCCTGATGCAAGCATGAGTGCTCCTTCCAATAGGCCACCGTCTTTCTTTAACTCCTCCTCAGTGTCTGAAATGCCACCGCTAAGAGGCTATCTGTCTGGGTTCCGTTTCTCCAGTTCCACGAGGCTTAGTTAAAATGACATCTTTGAGATATCTAGAGGAAAACTGAGGTGGAGGGTTAAATACCTTAGTGGGCCACTTCCCACAGGAGTCCCTCCTATGTCATCTCATGTCAACCTCCTTTGCATTTCGACTTCCTGTGAGGATGGTACTATTATGATCCCCATTTTAGAGGCTAACGGTTATGGCCCAGAGTCACAGAGATAGTGGCAGCATGGTCGGGTTTGGCTCCAAAGCCCCAGCCCTGTTCTTCTGAGGAGTCCACCTCTTCGCAGGCCATTTACCACAGGCATTCCTCCCCATGCAACAGACTGACCCCCACTGAGGGCAGGCAGGTTGGGGGAGGCCAGGCCAGTGGCAGCCCCTGAACACCGAGCTCCTGCTGGGCGCTTACCTTCTATCCTCTCATCTCATTTTCCCGACAGCCCAAAGGGGGCACAGCTAGTGTCTCCTTTTCCAGATGAGGAAACTGTGCAAAGAGAAGCTTATGCCAAGTGCAAGAGACATGTGAGTGACACCTTGAAGCCACTCAGGACTTGGGTGCCTCAGGGCAGAAGGTGAGCCAGCTCCAGGGCCCAAGACAGCTGGGGATGCCACAATGCAGCCAACAGCCTGACCGCTCCGGGAAGAGGTGGGGTAGGGGTCACGGCGATAGCCTCCGGAGATTGTGTTGCCCAGAAATGCATCAGAAACCCTCCAAAGAGCTTGACACAGGGCTTCACTGGGACAGGGGAACTGGGCTCTGTGAGCCTTCTCTGCCATGAACTGCCTGGAGAATCTACCTCCCTCTCAGAGCCTTGGTTTCCACATCTCTAACATGTGCGTGTCAGATGAGACAACTTCCAAGCCTCTGCAAGCTGGGGTTTACATACTAGGTCCCAAGCGAAGGAGAACACCGAGCAGAGCAGGACTAGGGAGAGGAAGCCACTGCTAAGGAAATCAGGGACTGAGAGACAAGCCTCCAGTGGAGCTAGACCACTAACCCCACGGGCTTGGCTCACAGGACACTGGAGAAGAACCAGGAAGAAGCCAAAACCTGGCTGCCAGCTCTGTTCTCGGCACATTTCTGGGTCTGTGGGCCAGGTCTTGGGACACAAAGAGGATCCTTGGAACCTGCCACCCGTGGAGACTGCCCTCAGGGCACTCACAGCAAAGCTGACAGGCAGCGGCCGGGAAAGGTGAGACTGGGTGTCGAGATGTGCAGGTGGCAGGGGACAGCTGAAGAGAAGAGCAGGGCCACAGGGAGAGAGAGGCTGTGCCAGGCCAGGAGTATGGGTTTTATTCTGAGGGAACTGGGGAGCCAATGAAGGCCTTTAAGCAAAGGAGCAATATGATCAATGTGATCATTGGCAAACCAATGGCATATTCCAGATGGCTCATAGGTCCTGCACAAGCCCCTACTTTACCTGTACTGGGTGAAGCCCCTGACCTTGCAGTTTCTGAACCCTGAAAGAGGCATGGGCTGTGAGGGTGGGCTGGAAGACGAGTCTACCAGCAAGTCACTGTCATTGTAACCTCTGCTGAAGGAAGGGCAGGGTCATCTAATATCCAGAGTGCTAAAGTCTCACTCCCCACTCAAAAGCATGCGTTAGAGGCTCGCTCCCCTAATGGAGACCATCTGAGAGGGTTGTGGGTACCTGGACCAAAGGAACAGTGTCCTCCTACTGAGAGGTGACAGCTTGGCTGGTGTCAGGCAGATGAGGCTCCCAGGCCAGGCACTGCCATCAGCTGAGAGACCCTGGCAGGAGGCTTAATCTCCCAGAGCTGTAGTTTTCTGTCTGTAGTTGACAGTGATACCATCTGTTCCATGGGGTACCTGGGCCTCCCTTCATCCCATTATCCCCTCAGATCCCACACCACTTGCCTGCTAGAAACTTCCTACTCCTTCAGAGGAAGTAGAGTGAATAGCAGCTACCCCTGGAAAGACTCCACAGGGTCTGCCTTGAGCTGTCATTTGTCTGTAATATGTCTTTACCTTCTCCCTTATCTCTTACTCTTTCTATTATTCCTTTCTTTCCTCCTCTTTACCTTCCTTCACATCCAGCAATGGGACAGACAGCCAGGGCACTGTGTGTCATAGAGATGGCTGTCTCTGCTTATCAAAAGGAAAGAACAGGAGACAGCATGTGGCTGGCGTGGCTTCCAATCTCCTAGCCGGAGCCCAGCAACCAGAACTTGGTCTCAACACGTCTGCCTCATCTGAATTCAAGGACAGTCTTTCCAGCTGCTAAAGGGTGTCGGCGTATGCATGTGTGTGTGTGAATGTCTGTGTGTGTGTGTGTGTGTGTGTGTTTTCACACCAGACTTCCCCTTTCAGTGATAACTGCTAAGTAAGGCCTGAGTAATAGAAGCCTTTCCGAGAACTAAGAAATCCGAGTGTTTACGTACTATGAAGAAAAAAAATGTTTGGCTGAATCCACATTCCTTCACCATGCAGTGATGTCTACTGGGCTGAGAAGAGATGCATGTGTTGTTTTCCTTCCCTGTTTCCCTAAACACAAGCACACCCATGACACAAACACACACACCCACTCAAACACACTCTCACACATATCTACACTTTCGGACCTCAGACAGTTCAGACCTGCCCCCCGCAAGGTTTGGTAAGGAGAACAGAGCATGAGGGGCAGGTCCCGGCCTGGGAAGGCAGGACTACAGAGTGGTTAAGAGCGAGGATTAGGGCTTAGGCTGCCTGAGAGTCTAACACAGCCCTGCCCCTTATTTGCTGTGTGCCATGGGCAAGCTAGTTAACTTCTCTGTGTGTCCGTTTTCCCCATGTAAACAGTGAGTTAGGTAATGGACATGGCGATAATAGACATGATATACCCAGCACAGAGAAAGCCCTCAGTGAGTGTGAGCCATGATTGTGACTGAACCACAAAAGTCTAAATCCTCTTGATGGGCAGGGAGAATGGCAGAAACATTGGGCCTGGGCCCTCCAGGCCATGGCTCCAGATGCCCCAGGCATGGTTCCAGGTTAGTCAGTCCCAATGCCTTCTCCAAGTCCAGTGTTCAGACTTTGTGGCACTTTTCTCCCAAGCACCAGTGTGCTAGACCTCCATGCCTGAAGTTTTCAAGGCTGCCCAAGAAGCCTGCTAAGCCAGGAACTGGCTGTAGAAGGTCCTGGCCCCACTGCTCATCCTTGGTGGGGATCTCATCCCTGGGCAAGACCCATGGCCAATAGGATTCACAGGTCATAATTTGTCTCAGAAGACTATTGGACTAGCCAGCCTTTCTAGATAGAACCTTCAGAAAATGGCTCACTTTCCTGAACTACAGTTCCCTGATTTGTAAAATGGAGGAAAAACGGTACTGATTTCATAGGGTGGAGGTATGTCTGTCTGTATGTCTGCGAGTAACTTACACAGCCAGCGCATATAGTACTCACACAGTGCTGGCACATGCTGGCGCACAGCAGACAGTGCCTTCGCTCTTATTTTACACAGGGAGTGGCAAGCGTGTGTGAGGAGGGGGAGTTTAAATGGGTGGTCTTCCCTGTGCCTTCTGCTGCCTTGAGAGCCTGGCTCCGGGTACAGTCACTCTGGGGCCTCTTAACGCAGATTCTCCATCTTCCATTTCCCCTGAAGTATCCACCAGCTCAGGCAAGGCTGGTGGCCCAGGTGCCCAGACCCGGTTCTGGACCTAGGGCTATGCCCCTCTTCTGGTTCATCCTAACTCTTCCACTGGCATAACCAGGAACATATCTCACAAAGCCTCTGATGTTTCCTGCCATACCTGGTAGCTTCCCTGTCACAGCTCCCAAAAGGAGGATAAGCAGGCCAGAGGCCTTGTGTGGTGAGGGATGCCAGGCTCTCCAGCATCTCACCTGGAAGCCCCCTGCAGATGGCCCACCTGGCCATGCCACCAGCTTGCTGTATTCCCACTAAACACAGGTAGACATGTCCCGAGGTGACTTAATCCCCTGACCCCACCCCACTAGTCACATGTACAATCTGGGTCCCCATCCGTCTACTCCCAGACCCCTCAGAACCTGAGCAGAGTGCCAGGCCTGGGCCTTTCACTGGTGCTGTCACCACCTTCCCTGAGAGGGACCACAGAGACTAGGACTTGGCCCAGCACTTACGTCACCTGTCCTGGGAACCTGGCAGACAATCCACTTAGCCTCGCACTCCTGCCTCGTTCTTCCCCAAGCTGTGCAGGGCACAGGTCTGTGGGTCCACATGGTGGGGGCACGGCCCAGCAGCACAACCCACTTCGCTCCCCGAATTATTTTCTCCGTCTGTGTGGGCGACCCATGAACTGCAAAGATTGAATTAGGACCGATAAGGGGACGGCCTGAGTCACAGGAGAGGTGCTGTTGTGACTGGATAATTGTAAGTTCTGAGAGACTGAGGAGCAGCCAGGAGCCCAAAGGTCTGCCAAAGAAATGAGCACCTCACGACCCGGGAGGAGGCCAGGACAGGGGCAACTTCACAGCCCTGGCTTTGAAGACCAAGCCCTTAGAAGGATCTTTCACTCAACAGGGGAAGTCTCGCTCTGGAGGCCACGAGGTATGGGAGGAGGAGAGCCCATCAGTGGGGTGGTGGTGGCAGCTCTGTTTGCAGTGGGCACCTGGAGACCTTCCCACCTCTGAGTCTTGCACCATTAGAACCATGCCAGCCGCTGCTTGAGGCCAAGCCGACATTCAGTGCTACTGGCCCTCCTGGCCAAGCCCGGGCTCCACTGGTGGGAGCTGTCTGCCACCCATAGCTCCCCAGCAGCTTCTGTACCTCAAGAGTCTCCACTCTGTCCACATTGGGCTCACACACCCCAATCTACACCCAGATACACTCACCACTACTGCCCCATGCAGGGTGTCTACTTGGAGGAAATGTCTGCCAAGACCAACAGGTTTTATCTCCTGCTGCTGCTGGGCGCCTCTGCCTCGCACCCCTGCTTCGTTCTTCCCCAAGCTGTGCAGGGCACAGATCTGTGGGTCCACATGGTGGGGGCACGGCCCAGCAGATCCCAGAGTGCCTCCCGGCCCCTGGCCCATCTCAGACCCACCCTGTGGGACACGTACCAGCAGCCCCAAACCCACAACAGGCACTGGGCCACAAGCACTGAGGCAACTGTGCGAATCTCCCCCTTCCTTCATCTCATTCCAGTGCTCACTCACCCCCCACACACACTGCCTCACACATTCTCACTTACACAATCTATAACTCACATGCAAACTTCTGCTCTCGCATTCACTCAAACACACACTCATAAACTCCCAAACATGCTTATACACTCGCACTGTCACTTACACACTCACACAGACTCACAGGCACACGTTCATTCACACTCACACATTGTCTCATGCTCACATACTGATATACACTCACTCACCCACTCAGGAAGTCACACTCCTTTACACTCACACATCCCCACTTACATACACACACGCACACGTACACACATACACAACACTGACAGTGCTGTCCCCAGGGTTGGACGTCCCAGTCCCTCCCTGACAACAACAGTGCTTCTGGTCACTGCTGGGGAGGAGGCAGCATGGGGTCCCTCTGGAGGAAGAAGCCTTCTGGCTATGAGAGGAGGTAGAAGCCCTGGCTCTGGGCAGAGGAGTCCTGTCTTTGCTCAGGGCCCCTGATACAGACCCCAGGCCCCAGCCCCCTACATAGCGCCAGAGGCCCCAACCAGTTAGAACCTTCCCACACACCTCCCACCAGCCCTTCTGGCCCCTGTGGGGAGAAAGCCAGCCAAGATGCCTCCACCCTGTCGGCCCCAGGCCTCTGCAGCCCCCACACCCGACCACTTCCTCTGGACCTCACAGCTTCCTGCTCACACGGAGGCAGGCTGAATGGAGGATCGAAGCCCGGTGGTAAGTCCAGGACTCCGGCCACACCCTCTGCTTCCCACTCTCTCACTCACAGGACCCAGCCTGTTTCCAACATCAAGACTCACCCAACACCCATCAGAATCCACTCCCCAACCTCGCACAAGCATGTCTAGGACATGGGAAGAGGCTCCGGGCCTACAACGGGCCAGGAGTCTGCTGGGAACAGGAAAAATTCTAGCCACCAAACACGCTGGGGCGAGCAGGTAGGCCAGGGCTCTCCCCACTCCCATCAGCCTTCATTGGGAAGCCAGCAGGTAGCAGGCAGGCCTCCAGTAGACATACACCTGGGAGCCTGACTGGGGACCAACTTTCCCAGAAAAGCACCCCGGGGCCAGGACTGTGTCTTGGTCACTTCTGAACCCTCAGCACAGACTCCTTGGCTGGGCAGGCTCACACAAGAGGCCTCCTTCAAGTTTTCTGAAGCAGTAAATACACGAGTCTCTCTCCTAGTCTAGAACACACTGGGCTCACGACTCCGTCATCTGGCCCCGTGACTCCCTCTGTCTTCAACGTCACACTCCCGGCTCACTGCCTAATATTTTTCAACTGAAGGGACCTATGGAGGGAGCTTCTCACCCAATCCCTCATCTTATAGATGAGGACCTATAGCTGAGAGAGGGTAACACACGTTCCTGAAGCAGTACAGCAAGGCTGGACCAGAATTCACCTCCTACTCACAGCCCTGGCCCTCTCTGCCCAGCACATCCAGGGCTCAGGGTAGAAGCAAAGACAAGGAAATGAAAGGGGTTGGGGTCGAGAGCCTACTCTGACCTGCCTCATGGCACCTGACTGCCCAGTCCCGAATCCCCCAGCCCTCTTCGCCATACCCCCTGTGTCAGGTGAGCCCATGGGACTCAGCCGCAGGCCTCCAGGGCCTTTCCCATCCCAGAAAGGGCAAAGAGCATAGTTGACATCCTGGCATGCCAAGTGCTTCAGGAGGCAGATGAGGGAACCCCATAACTGGGTCACAACACATGCACATGACCCCCAGGATGTTTCTTAGGAGTGGCACCCCAGCTTTCACCGGCATCTCCACGACCCACAGAGATTGTCCTGGCCCAGAGCCCTGGATTCTAGAAACCATGACCCCCCAATCCCACATACCTGTCCAACCTTCTCAAAGGCTGACCCCACCTGGTCCCCTCCTCAGGGCCTCAGGCTACAGAGTAGGAGTCAGGCTTGCAGTCAGACAGACTGGATTCCAAAGCAAATAGTTCCTCTTACGAGCCGTATAATGCAACGTTTCTGAGCCTTTTTTCCCATTTGGAAATTGTGTATAACGTAACCTGAATTGGGAAGATTCAATGTGTCCACATGTGTCAAGACTAGTGCCCAGTAGGCACTCGATGCTATTTCCTTCTCTCCCCACCCCACAACCATACCATCCTCCACCCTGCCTGGGCACCTGATGGGGGTGGCCTGGGTATAGGAGCTGCCATTGCTGGAAAACCAGCACTCAGTTCGGCCCCCATCTCAGAGGGCTTGCTGGAGCCCTGTCTTGCTGACAGGACAGTCCTAGCCACCAAGCAGAGCTGAGCCAAGGACAGAAGTTTATACCTGCTTGGGTGAGAACATTAAAGATGCAGGGGTTATGGGCCATGGAACACAAAGTGACAGGAGCCCAGGAGGAGGGTCAGGTCTGTTATTCCATGGGCCAGCATGCCCCATCTCAACCACAGCACAGCCTGCACTCACTGGGGCCATGCCATGTGCCAGCGTGGCATATATGACCTGTCCAGTCTCATGGAGGGACTATTATTCCCACTTCGCAGGTGAGGCAGCTGAGGCAACTTGCCAAAGTTGACACTTACAACCCAGGGCTATGGGATATTCCAGATGGCAGGCTCTCACCCTTTTTGCTCTCCAGCCTCAAAGGATCAGAGAAGCCGGTGAGAGACCCTGGGCACTCTGCTGGGAGTGTACAGGGGAGCAAGGTGCTCCCACTCCTGAGGCGGACACCAGCCCGCTTCTCCAAGCACCATGAATTGCATTTTGCCCATTTGTGGAGCATAACCTTCTGTTCACAAGTGAAG
The DNA here is from genome assembly GCF_000325575.1 of Pteropus alecto. Taxonomy (NCBI): domain Eukaryota; kingdom Metazoa; phylum Chordata; class Mammalia; order Chiroptera; family Pteropodidae; genus Pteropus; species Pteropus alecto. The sequence continues at coordinate 5,997,764 of NW_006442484.1, forward strand.
CCGTCATGGCAGGCATGCATGAGAACACCACCAACCACCTCTGGCTGGAAACCACTGAACAGCACCGGGAGAGGTAGAGTATATAAATAACACGAGCGTCACGGAGCGTAATTATTAAATGTTGTCATTTTGGAAGAAAATTAATTAGCAATAGCTGTAGCTGTCTTATGTCTGCTTAAGCAGCGTGCATCTCAATTAAAATTTAATTGCCACAGCTTCAATCACAGCAGGTTAAACGGCTTGAGATGGCGAGCAGGCTCATGTCTACACAAAGCTTAAATTAGCACGGAGTGGAAGACCTGTCATGGAAAGGGAGGTGAGGTGGCAGGCAGGGAAGCTGGCAGGACAGCTAGGTCCTGGCACACCCACGTGCCAGTGCCTGCCAGTCCTGGCGAGGGGTCGGCATTTCCAGGCATAGAGCTGGGTGTGGAGGATGGTTCTTGCACCTCCCACACAGACCCACCGCTAGGAAAAGAGCTTTTACACCTGGCAAGAATTAGGTGAATTCTCATGGGAGACCTGATGGTGAGCAGTGGGTGGAATAGGGTCTAAAGTGGAAAGGTCAGATAGCTGACAATGTGCCATCTGCTGGAGGGGGCAAAGGACTAGAGGAAGGATGGCCAATTCCTGTGCCTCCAGGATCATGCAGGGCCAAAGGCAACAATAGAGAGCAGTAAGAACTTTGGCAAACTGGAGGCCACAGGTCCACTATGGAAGGCAGTGGCCACTGCTCCACCTTGGCTGCCCCTTCTCACGCAAAGGTGAGGGTCCAGTGTGCTAGACTTTCAACAGAATCAGGGATAGAGTTTTTTTCATTTTGTTTCCTGAGTTTTAAAACACAGTATAGGACTGACCTAAGGGTTATCGATACTTGACCATTCATCTAGGAATTTCTGCAAATAAATACACACCAAAAGGTATCATCTTAGAAAGTGGATTAGTGGTTGCCAGGGAAAGGAGAGTGACTGCTAACTGGGCCTGGGTTTTTTTGGGGGGGGTGATGAAAATGTTCTAAAATTACATGGTGGTGATGATTGTACAACTTTGTGAATATTCTAAAAACCACTGAATTGTACACTTAAAAGGGTGAGTTTTATGATATGAGAAGTGTATCTCAGTAAAGCCGTTATAAAAAAAAAAAAAGAGGTATAGTTTTTACCTCAAATGCACCCAACAGTTGCCAAATTTCTCACTAATGCACCTTTCACGCCTATTTCTCAGATAATTCTTGAGGGCCTGGTACAGGCTGGCTAAAGGTTAAGAGCTGGGCAGACAGAAGGGGAGCCCTAAGCCTATACTCAATGTCAGTGGAGCTTACGATGCTCTTCTAAATCGTCAGATTTAGATTTAGATCATTTAGAAGTACCAGTGAGGCTGCCAGTCACCTCAAAATTAGGACGCTTATAAGTGAAGGGTGGTAGATGATGGGAGGGAGGGAGGAAAAGAGGGAAGAATGGGGCAGGAGGCCAAGAAAGAAGGAAGGTGAGGCCCCTCTGGTCAGGAGCCCAGCCCCAGCAAACCCCAATGGTCCTCCAACACCCACCCAGCCCAAACTCATCCTCTTCTCCACGAAGGCAGAAGCCCCACTTTGAGCCCCAAACTGCGCCTCCCGCATCACAGTGTTCATGGCCCTGCATGTGCAGTTCTGCTGATGCAGCCCCTTCCCCCAACCCCATGCCAACTAGGAGCTACCTGAAGGCAAGTACTGTGTATGGGAAGCTCCCAGAGGATACACAATGAATGAGTGGTGTTCATCATCTCTTTACCACCAACCAACACCCCACCTGACACAGAGGGCACCCTGCTAGGGTTGAGGGCAGCAGCAGACAGCAGTAGGGGGCTGGCACAACATCTGGAAGCAGGAGAAGGGAACCGGTCAGCATGTCAAGCTGAACAGCCCGAATGAGACACATTGACTTTCCCATTTGACAAGCAGCATCCTCTGCCGGAACTATCACCACAGGCGACGCAAAGCCATACGTAATTCCTTCCTACACAAGCTGCAGGCTTTACCTTGCCTTTTTCAGAAAAGCAGAGTCTCAGAAAGTCTCCTGCCCTTGGGAACACTGATATCCTAACTCTATAACCGACTCTATGGGTCTATACTCTAAAACCATCTCTCTCACCTTTTCCCCAAAAGTACCCTAAGACAGACACTTTATTCAGGCCTTATCAGAGTTTCCACTCTGACCTACTTATTCCACTTCGAGTAATCTACCCCGCAGGGAGACTTTGACAGCTGTTACCTACAAAGCTGCATGTCACAGGAAAATGCAGAGTGCCAAAATAGTGAAAACAATCCAAAAGATCCAAAATACGAGGCTGGTTAAGCAATCACCGCATGTCCAAATGATAAAATATTCGCCATTGAAAATAATATTTACAGACTTATTTAATACCATGAAAAGGGATCATGTTAAAATACCAAGTGAAAGAAATCCAGGATGCAAAGTAGCAAATGCAGTAAGATATCATAACTGGAGGAAAGGTCCTGGAAGGAAAAGTACCTGTCACCCTTAGTCACCTGATTGATGGCAGTGTCCTTCTTCATTTATACTTTCCTAAACTTTCCACATTATTACTTAGTGCATGGATTATTTATTCATAATTAATAAAAATATACCCTATATCATTTGTCTACAGCAGAAGATATTAATGTCCTCTCCCCATCAAGCACCAGGTGTTAGGTACCCAGAGCTGGGAGACTCTGCTGTGCTGAGCCTTGGGGCACTCAGGACGGCTCTTTCCTGCAGCTCAGCCTGAAACTGGCCACTTGTCTCCAGTAAAACACTTGCTCATTTACTAAGTACACCCTGGGTGCTAGGCACCACACCAGCTCCTAAAAATAGTGATACTAAACTGCATGTGGTCTGTACCCTCAGAAAGCTTTGCTTTGTGGAAGTAAAAAATAAGGGACGGCACTTAACTGTAGAACAGAACGTGAGTTTCTGTGAGCTGGGAAAGGAGTGGGAAAGGGAAGGGAAGCCATCCCCAGAGGAGGGAGGCCTTGGGTGTTGACAGAGAATTTGAACATTATCCCATACTAAGGTTTGCACAAGACCAACAGCACCAACCCCTGTCCTGGGCAGTGGCAGACATTGCTAATCAATCACGGCACATTCTCCCAGCAGTCCTTGGGGTCCTTCTCATGTAGAACATCAGAGAGCTTCTTTCGATCAAACTGTCCTTACAGGGAGGCAAACCCCCTTTCAGCTGTGTATGGGGGCAATGAAGTGTCTAAGCAAGGGAGTGGCATTACCACAGAGCATTCGCTATTTTGAAACAACGGTGGCCAGACAGCAGGGAAAGCAGGAAAGAGACAGTGTAAAAATCCAAGCACCAGAGGTATAAATATGAGTGTGCAGTCCCTAAGCAACATGGAGGCCCTCCTCCAGGAGCAAACAACAAGGAGGGAGGTGAGCAGGGCCACAGGGACATATGGTCCACTCTGGCCATGTGGCCATGGTCCACATGACTTCCTCGCTCCTAACTCTGAGAAGGCCTGGCCAGGAAGCCCAGCAGGCCCTCTGGAAGGAAGAAGACTGGGTGCTTGGCTGAGCAGCTGACTGCACAGAAGGTCTGCATCAGGCTGCTTACCGCTGGGGTGGGCAGAAGGCTCCCCACGATGGCCCAGCACCCGCCCAAAGACTCAGCCTCCCAGCCAGAGTCGCCATGTGAGCTACACGCAGTTATTCCAGAGCACATGGCTTCCAGCAGCACACAGCCTGTCTTCTCGAGGAGAATACAAACATCTTTGAGAAAGGGAAAGACCCTTGACTTACCCCTTGGATTCACAGGACTCAAAGTTAGAAGGAAGGTCCCTTAGAAAATACCCAGCCTGATCTGGTCATCTTACAAACATGAAAGCCCAGGCTCAGAAATATGGCACCATCTCCCCAAGGTCACAGAGCTGGTGTGGGGCAAAGCAAGAGTCAGCTCAAGTCCAGTGCTGTCCACTGCACAGCTCCATCTCCTGAGTCTAGCAGAGCACTGAACATCGAGGCACCCATTAACATTCACTGAGTGGCCAATGCACGCTGAGAGGAGCAGTGCAGGAGCCAACACCCTGCCTGAGGGCTGGTCTGGAGGCTGGAAGCCGCCACCCTCTGCATCGGCCTGCCTTCTCACTCAGAGCACACATGGAGACCTCGTGGAGCCAGGACTCACGCAGAGCCCATCAGTGGCACTCCTTGTCAGGATCAGATGGCTGCCCTTTTGTGTTCATTCAGGCATGCTTTCCAAAAGACTCTCTGATTTGCTGCCACAGAGCCACATGCGGCCAGGCAAAACAAGGGTTCCTGGTGGGCTCTGGGCCTGGGCAGGCATGGCAGAGATGGAAGTCATAACCAGCGTCTGGGCTCCAGAGAGTTAAATCAGACTTGGTGTCTACAGGATGTGCACTGGTGTGGTGGGCTCACAGAGGAGGTCTCTTTCCATCCAATCCGGCACAGCTACAGTTGTTGTTGTTGTTGTTGTTGTTGTTGTTGTTGTTGTTTTTATTTTTATAGAACACCCACCAGGCACCCAGCACACTGCTGAGTAGATTCCAAGAGCGACCTTTCCTGACGCACACCACACTCTGAAGGCTCCTAGCTCCATCGTTTTCATGATGAGGTGACCGAGGATTCCCAGAGGTTCACGGCATTGCCTTAGACCACAGAGCAGAAGAGGGACAAGCAGAATTTGGACCCAGGTCCCACCTTGTACCATTCCTGCCTCAAATCTGCCCACCAGGAAGCGGGCAGCACATTCCCACCCTCCGGATATCCCAAGTGTCGGGAACTTTCCTGGTGTTCCTCCGTCATTCACAAACACTCTCAGGTGCCTTTATATCTGAACCAGGAACCTGGCCCAGACCCAAGTAAAGGCTGCTCTCCATTCCTAGTGCCTCCCCCTGGTCCAATTAAGACAGACAGGTAAACCATCACCGACACTGGATCTGTGCCCATGAGGACCTGAGGTGGGGCGTGGAGGGGGAGGTGATGGGGTGGAGAAGGCATTCCAGGAGGAGCTGGCCAGGTAAAGGCCCGGAGAGAATGAAGTCGTGAGCACCAATGGGAAGCTGGTGATCAGGAGCACAGATGATGAGTGTTTGCGGGGCAGGGGCTGGGAACATGGAAGTCAAGGGTCATGGAACCGCATATGGAACCACAAAGTTGCATAATTCCAGGGGACACCAAACAATGTATTCTATGTAAATTTGGCCCCAACCAGAATACAGAGTGAGTGGTGCCTGGAGTCAGACCACAAGGACCACGGCCTGGGCAGCAGAGCCCGCTTGAATTGGAAAGGCATAGAAAATGTTCTCAGCTCCATTCTCAGACAACTTGGGGCTGGGAGTGGGCAGTAGAGGCTCCCAACCCAGAGAAAGAAAAGCCCCTGCACTGGCATTGGGTTACAGGGCCCCAGTGACTCACAGACACCAGCAGTTCTCCTAGCAAATCAGTCAAGCCCCACCAAGAGATCAAATATCAAAGGACAAGCTCTCAGGGCTTCTAGCCAAGTCTTGAGCACCCACCCTCCCAGGTTTCTAAGACCGGGGCCAAGCTCATTTCAAATCAGCTACTCCAGGCAGCTCCCTCTCCTGCAGGAACCACAGGCACCCACTCATCAGCCAGGACCTGTCCAGCCATGTGGACTGCTAGAGGCTGTGCACTCACGTGCACACGTGCCGTGCGCACACGGTATTTATGCACTCAAACTTCCACACACTCCTATGTACTTAAAATCCATGCACAATCAGAAATGCACTCACACACAGATGTATGCACAATGACACAATAACACTGCCACAGACAACATGCACACCATATACACACACAAACACTCTCACACAGCAGTACACACATGTACTTGCTCATATGCACACACCCAGGCAGGGGCAAACCTCTGAGCTTGCCTCCTCTGCCTCAGGGAAATCATTTCCTAGAAGGTGCGCTCCAGAGTTCAGAGTCCACATGGTTTACAACTGCCTTGGCAGCAGCAGAACTTGGTATTAAACTTGAGTCACCCAACACAAGCTTGGGTGATCCCCCAGCGGCTGGAAGGGCTGGGCCAGGTTTCTAGGGCCTGTAGGGGACTCTTGCAGAGACAGGTTCCCAGAGATGGGGCCAAATGCAATGGGCCCTGAAGTTCTGGGGTGCCCCTAGGCCCCAGGCATCCAGGGAGTCCTAGAATCTTTCGCTCTACAGCAGGAAGTGCCCAGTGGACTCAAGCAGCACTGGCTGCCCAGCACTGGGTATGGGCTCACCAACAAGTGGGGTGTATGCTTGTTTTTGTCCAGGTTACTGAGGAAGCTCGCAGTGCTGAGTGAAAAGGCCCAGAAGCCTCTCCTGATTTTCCTTCATTCCTCCATCCGTGGATCCACCTGTTCATTCGATCAACACTGGTTATGGGTACCAGCACCAAACACCAAGCTGAGTGCCAAGTAGGGACCCAAAGTCAGAGTGGACCCTAGGGGCAGGCAGGCAGTGGCCTCTGGAGGAGAGAAGAGGTACTTTCTGTCACAGAGTGTCGTACTGTTGGGTCACTTCTCAGTGAGGAATCTTGTGATATCTCATCACCGAGAAGCCATAAGGATAAGGCCCACCAGCCTAGAAGAAGCTCTCAAATTTCCTGACTGAATAAATGGCTAAAAGACTGGGGATGCCTGCTCAGCTCCCCAGGTACATTACCCATCTGTCAAATGTCCCTGGCCCACCTTTCCACAGCCCCGCCTCCTCCCCAGAGCCAGGCCTATCCAGGCAAAGAAGAATGGGCTGGGCATGAGAGGCTGCAGCCACTGGGCCCAGCATATGTGTGTGGGAGGCCTCTGTGGAGGCCCTGATGTCCTGGCACACTGGCCATAGGCCTGAGCAGGATCTGTGGGTCCCTATGCAAGGGATGATCTCTTCTAGCCACAGTCAGCAGGCAGAGGAGGGGCTGACAGATCTGCTGGCCTCCATGCCTCGGGACAAGGGAGAGCCCCACTCTCCCAGGGATGAGGAAGGGGCCACTGGGCCTCCTGGTGGCAGTTGCCACTCAGAACTCTCCCATGCCAAAGCATCATCCAAACTGCTAGTGTTATTTCACCTTCATGACAAGCCTAGAGGATCTCCATGCCATATGGAAGGAAACTGAGGCACAGAGGGACACAGAGTGACAGAGTGCTCAGGTCACGCAGCTAAGTGACCAGGTTGGCCTGAGTCCAAAGACAGGGGAGGGCAGGTTCCCTCATTGCTCAACAAGTCACTGCATAGACGGAGCCCATCTGTTCACAGCAGTGGCTGAGGGTGAAGAGGCAGGTCTCCTGGTCTCCATCCTCCGGCAGCCTACACACACGTCTTCTTACGTGCAGTGAAACAGGCCCAACAACGGCACCCAACCCTATCACGGAGAGCCCCCACATGCTAAGCTCGGTAGGCCTTCACTTCTCTGAGCCTCAGGGTCCTCCTCTGTAAAGTGGGGATAAATGCATCCACTGCAAAGGCAGCTATGAGAAGTGGATGGAAGAATGCACGGGAGCGCTGAGCACAGAGGCTGGCAGAGTCCATGCTCAAAGGAGACGTGAGTAATATCAGAATAATACTGTTATTCTACCACCACTGATGCTGCAGCTTTTAATTTTTAAAAAAATGTGCCACGTACATGGTTCAGACTGGAGTAAAGAGATTAGAGAAGAGTCTGGATAGCTCTAGGTTCCAGGAATGTCAGGATGGGCATGGACTGAGCCCTGAGGAGCACGCAGCAGCACGACAGAGGCAGCAACGGATGGCAGTGATACCAGCCTCAGCAGGAGGAAACAGCCACTAGGCATTAAGTCTTTTGATGTGCCTGAGCCAGGGCCCAGCACTTCCTAGATATTGCCTCCCTCACACCTCCTAAAGTCCACAAAAGTGGTACTGGACAACCTCTTCTTCTAGAGCAGAGAAGCACTTGAGGGTCACACAGCTCCCTGAGTGGGGGCCAGGGCTGTAGAGCCTAGGTGAGGTGGGGTGACCCAAGCCAGGGGTCACGGCCAGGAGGGGGAGAGAGGGCCAGCAGGGCATAGGGCAGAGGGTCCATGGGTGAGGTGGGGAGAAGCCCCCTTGGCTCCCATGCCCCCATGCCAATTTGGTGAGGGTATTAAAAACTTTCTTTTCAATTACTTCTTTCTTGAAAATTACTAATAGTACTCTGATGGAGATGCGACTTAATTTCCCAATGGGTTTGGAAATGAGGAGACCCATAATTGTTTGACCCTCTCACCAGCAGCAGACAAGGAGAGGGGGTTTGGCTCCTCAGAGGCTGAGCATGGATAAAAACATCGCTGCCGAACGTGCTTGGCCCCAGGCGCCAGACAGCGGTGGGGTATAGGCTGACAGTCTCCCCTGTGCTCTGCGCCCTGCTCAGAGGACCTAGCTTCGTGCTCTACTCATACTTGGAAAAGTTCTGAGCCCACTGTGTCATGGCTACCTCCTCAGGGGTGCCAGGCTCAGTCCCTCAGAGAAAGTCAGCTCTAAGTAGCCAGATCGGACTGCCCCACAGAGCCCCAGGCCCGTGGCCTGGAAGGTGGGCAAGCACACAACACCCTGCAGACGAAAGGAAAAGACAGCAGGCCTTAGGTAGAACCCACATCTCATTCTTGCAAAGCCCCCGAGAGATGAGCATGATCACACTCACTGGACAAATGAGGAGACTGAAAGCCAGGTGCCCAATTCCCAGAGGGGAGGCCTCGGTCTGACTCTGAAGGCCAAGTTCTTTCCACTCGGGTTTCCCTCCCACTGCACTACCTTCTTATGGATGAGCAAATGCCAAAACGGGCTTCAGTCAGGGCTCCCACTCAGTGACCCCAAAACTCTGGGAACAGGCCCCACGCAGCACGTTCTTATGAGTAAAACCTCTAGAACCAGCCCTGGAATTTCACTAGAAGTTTTTAGAATCTATCCATACAATAATATAATGAGAATGGTCACTGGTTATTTTAGATGTCAACTCTGTCATGTCATGTTATCTAAGTAACTCATAAAAATCACCCTGCAAGTGGGCATGATAATATCCCCCATTTACAGGTGCAGAAACTGAGGACAAAGGTTTTGAGAGCAGAGCCAGGATTCCAGCAGGCCAGCTGAGCATAGACATGCTCCTCCCCTGCCCGCACCATCTCCCTGGCTTTCTCATAGTTATGATGAACTCTCTTCATGCTACAGGGGGGTGGGGAGGTCCTCTCCCATTCCTGAGGTGTGGTCCCTCCCAATCACTGTCTTTTCTTCTCTGCTGAGGGCAGCCTCCATGCCATTCTACCCCAGGGCTCCTTCCTGAATCCTCTCTAAACTGCAGGAACCATATTCCTCTCCAGGTGAGGAGCCTGGGGTCAGAGGCCAAGGGGCACCCAGTACTCTGCATCCCCGTCATGTGGGCACGTGTTTGTTGGGGCCCGCGAGGTCATGCTGACTACCTTTCACATGCCTGGGGGGCGGAAGCAACATGCTGGCCACGTGTTTCCTGGAGAGACTGATGTGTCCAGACTGAGGCGCCACAGCTGGACTGAAGGCTACGAGGTCAGGAGGGGTCAGCCGGCTCCAGACGAGCTGAGGAACAGCAGCAATAATTCACCCCAGCCTGGCCTTGCCAGCATGAGCCCGTGAACCCTTCGTGTCCTGATGTAAGTAAACACCACCCAGCCACGCGAGAGAGGAGCTGGGAAGGAGACCCAGACGTCCCAAGACCTTGCCACAGAGGGACTTTTGTTTGGAAAACAAGCATTATCACTGTGACAAATGCTGTCTGAATTCCAGGAGTACTTTTTCTGCTGCTTTTTAAATTCCAAACTCTCTCTACATCAACATCTCCCATCTTAAACCCCGTGTCTCCTCGGGCCCACGCTGGCACACACCAAAAGAAAATCAGGCAGCAAACTTCAAAAACAAAGGAGACAGCAGTCTCGGAGACACCTAATAACCTCCCTTTCACCTCCACGCGGATGTTAATGGAACCGGAGCTTAGCTGCCCCATAGGGCCCCTCTCATCCTGCACAGTCGCCTGTCTCCCTGAACAACTCTCTTCCCAAACAAGCCCTAATAGGCTCTAACAGAAGAGAGACAGCTCCGAATTTTCACCCTCTCCCTGCCCTAATGGATGGTCAGGAAGGCAGATCTTCCCAGCCCACTGCCTCGTGCATCCCACCAGGCCCCAAAGCCATCCTATGCCCTCTCCCTCAGCGTCTGTCTGTTCCACACTAATGGAGCATTTGCCCCTCCTCCCACCTCTTGTTCCCACAACTGCCTTGGATCTGCTGCCATATTTGGCTCCTCTGGCCATCACTCATTCATTCCACATTTACTGAGCACCTACTGTGTGCCCGGCACCAAGGCTGCGGACACAATGAATAAGCTGCAGTGAGTGACCTGGCCTTCTAGGTGCTCTCAGCACCCTGAGAACGCAACAAGGAAAAACACAACAGAAAAGCAGCAAGGAGGACAATGGGGGAAACATGGGAAATGCACCAATGGAAAGAAGCATGGGTTGTTCTGGAACCACTAGGCACCTAATCGAACTTGGAAAGCGAAAGCAAGACAGACTTCCTGGAGCCTGATACGGACAAACACCGAGCTGAGCCTGGAAGCAGAGGCTTTAATCATCCCCTGTTCTTTCTCTCTCCATCTACTTTCTGCTGTCCCAACCAAGCCCCCATCACTCAGCTCCTACCACGTATTACCAGATCTAGCAGATGAGATGCTATTGCCCCTGCCTCAAGAAACCTACAATCTGTTCATTATTCCTCCTAGCACAGAGCCCAAAGGGAGGCACAAATAAGGCAAGACTGCACTATCAGTCAAAAAAACTTTAAGATCTGTCCCCTTGTCTGGGCAGGGAGGAGAGAAAGGCTGGCAGGCCGGGAAGCAACTAGGACAGGGAAAGCTGAGGGGCCACCTGCCCCCTGGATCATAATGACTGAAGCAACAATCCTTCCTACCTTCACGGCCTTTCCTCACTCGATTCTCAGTCATACTATGTCCAAGAAGACGTGTAGCCCCCACAACCTGCAGATGGGAAAGGGGCGGCACTGAGCTCGGCCCACCCCAAGGTACAGACCCTGGCAGCTGCAAAGTATTCTGGGGTGGGGTTCCCACCCCAAGAGTCCCCACTGGCCTGGCTCACAAATTACCACAAAAGGCAAATATAGATAGAGGTGGAAGGGCACTGCAGGAGCCTGCCTGGACTGTCAGGGGAAGGCTTCCTGGAGGAGGAAGTATCGATGCTTGGTCTCCAAGGACCAGGAGTCTTGACAGAAGGGAACCAGGGGTACTATAAACATAGTACACAGTGTTATAGTTCCACCAGAGGGAACTCTAAACTCTATTTTAATCTCCAAGAGGACCCATGCCACTGAATCCCCAAACCCTACTTCAGGATACAAAACCTGCAAATTCTGAAGCTTTCTAAAGGCACAATGTACATACCCTCAATAGAGCCCCAAACCCCGCCATTGGGGCTGGCCTCACTCAAAGGCTAAAAGCCATGACAAATGACTCGTCAATGCCTCACACGAAGCAGCCACCACCAAAGTAAGCAATAGGCCATGCAGTGAAGGGGGGCTCTGTCCCCAGAGACTCAGGGGAAAAAAAAGTACAGGTCAGCCTGAGGTCACCTTGCACCTTCTCCCACTGGCATCCAGGACTAGGTTCAGAGTGTGAATGGGGGACTTGTACCCCGAGGGCACCTAGGAGAGGCCTTGAGGTCCCAGGCTGGGATGTTTGGAGAAAGGGTGGTATTAGCTAAGAGGAGCCCTTGGGCCCAGGGGCAGAAGCGGGGTTCAAGGAAAGACCCCTGCGGGGTGGGGACCAGACAGGGCCTTTAGGAGGGCAGGGCCACAGTGCCTAGAACCAAGGGAGTGCTGACTGAACACTGGAAAGCGTAATAACAATCATCTGTTTCTTTCACTGGGTGTTTGCTGCACGAATAAATGAATTAATGTTACAGCTCCTAGTTTCTTTACGAGAAACAAAAGCAGACAAACTAGCGTTAACTTAGAAGCCTTTTACTGCAGAAACATCTAAACACTCTTAGAGAAAGAACAACTCCACACTCTGTTTTAGAAGTGCTGGGTCAATAGTAAACAAGTTTCCTTAGTGCAGGACTTCTCAGAGTCTTTGAAATAGCACCATGCACTTTCAGGATCCTGGAAAGCCACAGAGTAAGTGGCTTCTCCCAAGCTCACTAGGGCACCAGCCCTTTATGCCTGTAGAGCTCGTGAAAAGGGGAGTTGCAGAAAGCAAACTGAGGAACCTTCTTACCCTTCTCCCTCCCACCGCACATGGCATAAGCAAGCTGGCTGCACTCACCCCATGGGGCCTACAGCCCGATGCTCAGCTGTGATCCAGCCCCTCATTCCCATTCGGGATGGTGGTACAAGTGAGTGAGGGTAACATTATGAAAAGGCTAACCTGGAAGCATCAGTTCTTTAAAACAAAGTTGAGACATTCACATAAGCGCCTGTAGTATATCTGTGTTATTAGCAAATTGCTGGGACATACCTGACAATCTTATCAGGAAGTGTGTTCTGGAGATGAGAACTCTGCTCTTGACAACTTGCAGCCTGGGTGTGCTCTGGGCAGTGTCCCATGCCTGGGGCACCCTTTCCCCAGCGTGTCCTTTGGCAGTACTGTGGAAGGCATCCACTGTGGGAGACGTGCACTGCAGCCCTCAGCCAAAGGCTCCACCCTGCCTGGCTGACACCACAATCTGGGCACCAAGAGCCACATGTCGCCTCCGGTACCTCATCTGGGTCGGGTGCCATCGGAGCACAGGGGCTGTCCTCCCTGAAACCCCAAGGATTAGCAGACACGTCTAGGTGACAATGCAGAAGAACCCAGAAGACTTTTGCCCAGCACAAAAGGTCTAGCAAACACTGAGGATCCATGTCACCCATGTGGTTTTTCTTGGAATCTGGAAGGAAAGTTCTTAGAGCGCGATGTCCTCACAGGGCTATGCAATTATTTCTCTGGACAGAGGAAACTGGCTTTGCAGCCAGCAGCTTGGGAAAACATAAAAGGCCCTCTTGTTGACAAAACTCACTCCTACAATAGGACCTGCCCCCAAAACCTTTTAAAACAATTTTAGTCTTGGGCCCCAACTTGCCTTTCACAGCCCCACCCCACAGACACATTACTGACACGCCAAGTCTATGCTCTGCTCCTTTAGTAAAGGCAGTCCCCAAAGCCCGTCAGAACTTCCTCCAGGGGACAAGATGCCACATGCTGGGGACAGAGCATGGCTCCTTGTCAATCTGTCAAGAAAGCTGTAATCAGAAGGTGGACTCCACACCACAGGGGTTCTGAGCCAGCCTCTCCTTGATCCTTCCTGGAAAGCTCTGCCCATGGGCCAAACAGCAGCGAGACCCCTGAGCATCCACTGGACACCCGGCCTTGCTGCACTGAGTCCCCTGTTCAAGACAAGCTGTCCATGACCTTCATGAACAAGATCTTCGCCAAGAGATATTCCTTTAACTCTCCCTCACTTTCTCTATCAGCAGCCCAGTCACAGTGGGTCTTCCCAGGCCTTCAAGTCCCCACAACCCAACAAACATGCCCTCCCTCCCTCTCTCCCTTCCTTCCTACCTTCAGCAAATGTTGATGACCAATGGATGCCAGATGCTCTGCTAGGTGAAGGGGACACAGAGATCTGAGACCAGGTTAGTTGACCACAAATGTGAATGAGGCCAGAGCAGGAGGCAGGGCCAGCCTCTGAGGCCTTCTAGCCAGGCTCCAGAACCCTCCATCGCTTCACTCATGTGGTCCCCCGTCCAGAATGTCCTGTCCTTCTCTCCACCCAAATGCTGACCTTAGCCTCGAAGCCCTTCCCAGTCCCCAGCCAAGGAAGTCTCTCCTCTTCAGATCCTGCCAGTCTCACAACACGCAGCTTAGGACTCCACGTCAGAGCCAGGGGCCCTCGGGTGTCTCTTTAGCCCCAGACCTTCGCTTTCCAGATGGAGGAACCATGGCCCAAAAAGAAAGTGGGCTCCACTCCTCCGGAGGCCTCCGCTTTTACGAAGGGGTGGGGCAAATCTGGGAGTCAACAGGCCTGGACTTGGCGATGAGTCAACAGCCCCCTTGTGAGGAAGCCTCTGTGTCCATCTCAGGGTGAGGCCTCCCCTTCCCCCTGTGCCATCTCCAGCACAACCCCAGCCCCTTGGCATCCTAAGGGTCTGTGTATTTTTCCGTCTTCCTCCACCCTAGCCCCACCACTGGGGACTCTGTAAAGACAGGAACCAGGAGTCCCATTCAATGTCACATCCCCAAGTCTGGAACAATGCTGGCTCCCAGTGGTGCTCAATAAATGCTCATTGGATGGAGGGATTGTTGGATAGAGACACAAAGAGAAGAAACAGGGAGGGGTGGGTGGAGAGGTAGGAAGAAAGTGGCTGAGTCAGTCCCAGATGAGAACATGCTCTCCATCAACTTGTGATTCTCCCCTACTCCAGTCTCGGTCAGTCAACTGGAGACCGCAGTGTGGGGGAAAGAGCTAAAGCCTCTGGCATTATCAGGCCTAGGTTCAAATCCTAGCTGATGTCCTTGAAACTGCGTGGCCTCAGCAGGCTTCTTATGAACACAGCACCTCTGTTTTTCCATCTCTAACCAGGCCCACCAACAGGAACCACCCGCATTTAGCTGCTGAGATAGCTGTGAGGAACACGGGGCAAGTCTCAGGCACATTCTGTACCCCGTGTAAAGGACAACCTGAGGCCCATCTGCTCCCAGGGCCAGGAACCCCCATGGAGCTTCCTAACCCAAACCCAGAAACCCCTCCTTAGAGGCCATGACTGCCACCACCTTGGGCTACTGGCTCTCAGTTCAGGGTCCCAGGTATAGTTGACAACTGCTTCCCTGTGCTTCAAACAGCATGTGGCACCAGAATGACACAGCAACATGGATGCCACTGTGCATACTTCTAATTACCTGATTCTCTGCCATCAACTGTGCTGAAGATAAAAGGCATCAGGGCTTGCTTTACTCTGCTACTTTGCCTAATTTTCTAATTTGCCCCTTCAGCAAATTTGTCCCTTCAGGAGAAGAGAAACAAAACTTTTCTGGAGGCCGTACTCTCTAGCTGAGTGAAGATACCCGGGCCAGGCCAGGGTGGACTCTCCCACCCAGCAGAGGTTCCTCCAGTAATTGCTGCTTCAGCTGAGCGTCCACCTCAACCCCCGCCCCAAACCACACACCAAGCGCCGTCTTTGTCACTGGAGCACCACAGAGGCTCATGGAAAGGCCCACATCCCTGGGAATGCAGGGGGCTGCTCCTCCTGCCCCTCTAGGTGTGGCCTTTCCTGTGTGGTGAGTTCCTCTGCCTCCTTCACCTACGGCGTGCCCCTCGGTGATGCAATACATGGAGGTCAGGCGTGTGCCAGAAAGAGGGGTGGCAGGTGCTAGACCAACAGAGGTAACAGTGAAGACCTCAGAAATGGCCAGAGGGCCGGCCCTTTCTCTAAGGCCCCCTCCTGGACTCCAAGGACTAAAAGCCCCAAGTTTTCAAAAAAACAGCAGAGTCAACTCAAGCCCCAGTGCATGACGGAGCGCCTGACCTGGTCAGTAATGGGGACCGCTGCCCAGACCTGGGAGACAGAGGACCAGGGTCTAGGGAGAGCACCTGGAATTAAAGTGGCAGCTTTCTGATGCCAGTGTCCAGTGGCAGGGACCCAGGCCACAGTAACACATGGACCTCTCCATGACGGTTTCATACATGGGCAGGCGCCAGGCACTCTCTTCATTTCCAGCCCTTGCCCAACATATACATGTCACTTCTGACAGGGCTGGAGGAGGAAGGACGACCCTAAGGGGAGGTGTTGGGCTAAGCCCCACAAGCGGTGGCACCACCCAAAATGCCACGCAACCAGTTTGGTACAAGCATCGCTGGTCAGAAGAGGGGCTGACAGCTGCACAGACTCTGGTACACCTGGGGAGGACAGCCTTCTACAAGGTGGGGACATGACCTCAGAGGCTGAAAACTGGGTCAGCCTGGCCCATACTAGTTTTGTCAATGAGAAGAAAGTTGAGGAAAGAACAGCCAGCAAAGAAAACGGTGGGCCAGGGGCTGGAGGGAGGCAGAGGAGGTGGCTCCCAGACCAGAAGCAGGTGCTCCCATACTTCTCTGCGTCCCTCTGCCTGTGGGTTCTAGCTGCAACTTCCTCTTGCCCCAGCTAGAGCCAACCTGAGGAGGGAGAAAAGAGAGAGCAAGGAAGCACTGCCCCTGGGTGGGGCAGTGTGGCCAGAGGATAAAGTGCTCCCTGAGGAGGACATTCTGGTCCCCACACCCACCTCCTTGGATCAGGATCCCCACAAGCCCAAGGCCGCCTCCAGTTGTTCCTTCCTCCACTCACTGCCCCAGCCTAGCCAACATTCTCCCCTCATGGGTCTATGCCCAAAGCCTTCCCACCGTGTCCAGACTCTAGCAGCTGGTGACGTCTGCTATACAAGGTGAGCATTCTCCTGGGTGACCTGCCTTTCTCCTGCCACCCCATTCTCATTTATTTTGAAAACCAAAGAAGCTATACTAAGATCCACACCAGCGATCAGATGGGAAGAAATGTTTGGCAGTGGTACTGGCTGCTGCAGAACCAAGGTGCAGCCCAGTCTAGACCATCCCTCCTCTCTTCAGCCCGTGCTTCCTGCACCAGACAAGGTTGGTCTCAGCAGACTTCACAGAGCCCGTCAGGACTGCACAACAGGATATTTAGGGTCACAACTCCCCGAGACAGGGTTTGGGGGTGAGAAGTATGCCTAACGAAGATGAACTATGGGGCAGGAATCCAGAAGGACCTGGAAATTTTATGGTAGTTTTGTTTTGATTTTTGAAAAGAGGGAAACAGAGAACTTCAGGGCATGTGAGAACAGAGTAAAGAGAGACAGGAGCGAGGTCTGAGAAACCACTGAGAAGGAAAGACTGACTGCTATGGGCCAAGCTGACGGAGGCATGAGGGAATTGGGGGGCGGGGGGGGGCAGTGTTCATCCTTGGCCCAGCCAGCCAGGGGGCAGGCAGGTACTGGTAGGGCTCATAGGGACAAGTCACCAAGGAACTCAAGTGATGATTAAAATGAGTCATCTGCCTAGAATAAGCTAAAGACAGGCCTCCCCACACAAGTGCCAAAGGGGACAAGTTCCCCAAACCTTCTAACGCCACCTCCTGAGGTCACTCAGGCCTCAGGGAAGGAGTCCACTCCACCTCCCTCTCCTAGGAAGCTTTGCCTCTTCTGATCCTTGGAAGGTTGAGACTTCTAGGCATCCTCTCAAAGGCTCGGAGATGTCCTCTGGGAGGCCCCAAACCCTCCTCAGAATCCACCTTGAGGCCACTCCTGGGACAAAGGGGGCCGTCGTAAGGTCTTAGAGTTGGTTTGGGCCTTGGGCCAATCTGGCACATCCCTCTCACCTGACAGATGCAGCAATGGAGGCCCAGAGAAGCAAGGAGCTTGGCCAAAGTCACAGTGAGAATGTCTCACCCCACCCTTCCGAGGCTGACCCAACAGCACCCACGGAGGAGTGCCACAGGAGGACCACTAGGACCAAGAGGGGCAGCCCCAAGGACTGAATCCCCTCACTAGTCGAAGGGTCCATCAAAGTCTCTCACTCTGGGGTGCAACATGGTGGACTCTCCAGTTCTGTAGCTGCACTTGCTGGCCATGTGCCTCGTACAGCTGGCATCTCTATGAACAAAGAGAGAGACCTGCCTGTGGGGTAGGGGACAGGAAGAATCACAGGAGATTGGGCACAGGAAGGGCCCAGCCCCTAGGAATGACGTCCCTCTCTCCTGAAGAAAGGGAAAGGCCAGCAGCAGTACCTCAGTCTTGAATGAGGCTGTGTGTCATACACAGGCCGCTGTCACTTATGCACAGAGGATTCCCCTACTGTACAAAAAGAAGACTGCACAGGTGGGATCTTAAGGTCTGCTGACTGTTGCTCTGCTTCTCTTTCTGGGTTTCTGGCTCCACAGAGTAGCCTGGCCCAGTCTTTGGTGAGTGGGCTCCCCAGAGCCTGCTCACAGCCCTCTCCTTGGCCACAGAAGGCAGAGGCAGCTCTCCCAGCCTACTGGATGATTTATGGCCTCCTCCAGCCACCCTTCCCAAGGTCGCAGGCCCAGCAGATATTTTCCACTGCCTCAGTTGAGTTCAAATGTTAAAGGAAGCCCTGGGCCTGGGCCTTAGTCCTAGCCCTGACTTCCCATCTCTTGAGCACTCAGGCAGGCCAGAGGCCCAGGCCAAACATCTGTGCCTAGGAATCAGCACTCCATCACAGGGGAGGGTGAGACAAAGCCCAGCACCCTGCAGCCAGGCCCCCCAGCCAGCGTGATTCACACCAGGCCCTTCCCACTTCCGTTTTCCCCTTTCTCCCCATGACAACATCTTGAACGAATGCCTTTGCTGGCAAGCCCGAGCACTCTGGGGTTTTCTGCCCCGACGCGGCTCCCACGCTCGGCTGTGCACACAGCACTTGGACAAACTGCTGAGATTGTGTGTGGTGCTAGAAGTAAAACACAACCCCAGCCCACACACATGTTCTCAGAGGCCTAGCTCCCAACGGGTGGGCCCGCCAGGATGACTGACTGGTAAGGTGCCCTGCCTCTCAGCACCAGGCCCTTCCCCAGCCACCCTCTGGACAAGCCAGACTTTCCTGTCAGGTCATGAGCACAGTCAGGGGGGTAAGATCAATCTGTATTGTGGAATTCTCGACACTATTTAAAATGAGAAACGTCCCTCTGGAGAGAAAAATACAAATTAAGCTTTCTGCTTCTAGCCAAGATGGAATAACAGGGACAGGTTCCCACCCGAAACCACCAAATAACCAGAGAAAACATTTGAAACAACGGTTTCCGAGACACTGAACATCAGGCAACAAAGAGACACTGGTCCCTGAGAGACAGAAACAAATGAGGTGGTGAGCTCCAGAATGACCCAGGCTGCAGAGCAGGGAGGGGGACCTAAGGAACCTGGTGCATTCCTTGACCTGAGGAGATAGAGCTGAAGTCCAGGGAGACCAGGGCAGCTAGAGTTTGCATGACAGAATGCCAGAGGAGAGAGCTAAACAGACAGAACATCGGAGACCTGCAGGGTTCCCCCTGGAACACTGCAGAATATAATCAACACGCACAGTTTCCCCAGGGCCAGTGAAAGAACCAGCTGAAAGGATGAGAGAGGACAGAGCCCAGCACACATAGGGCCAGTGCCTATTCCTGCCTGCCAGACTGGAGAACCTCAAAAGTCACAGGGCACTGAGTGGAGAACTCAAGAATTTTGCCTCAATAGTGAGGAATAATTAGCCTTGAGCTTTGGTTCTATCTAACAAATCTTAAGAGCAAGATTAAACCAAGTAAATCAATCATGTTCCAAAGGAAGCTTAAGAATATTTATAAGAAAATAAAAGGATAAAATGTACAATATCTAGCACCCATCAAAGATTACCAGGCATGCAAAAAAAAAAAAAAAAAAAAAAAAAAAAAAAAAAAAGGCAGGAAAATATAAACCATAATGGAAAAATAATCAATTAATCAAAACTGAGCCAGAGAGCAGACACAGATGTTAAATTTTGCAGATAAGAGCCTTAAAACAGTTATTATGACTATATTCCACATGTTCAAAAATTTAATGGTGAAACAGAAGACACAGGAAGACCCAGTCAAACTTCTGGAGATGTAAAATACAGTGGATGTGATTAGTGGCAGATTCATGAACTTGAAGAGACAGCAATAGAAAATAGTCAATATGAAAAGCAGAGAGAAAAAAATTACAAAAGAAAAGAGCATGTGATCTGTGGGACAACTTCACACTGACTAATATACGTGTAATTCGAGTCCTCAAAGGAGAAATGGTGAAGAGAGGGTGGAAAGAAGAAATATTTAAAGAAATAATGGCTAAGAATGCTCTAAAACTGATGACAACTACAAACCAAAGAAAATCTTAAAAGTAGCCAGAGCAAAGATTATTACCTGTGACTCGTTTCATAATTACAAAAGATTGGATTCACGAAGAAGAGTATCAGTCCTAAATGTTTATGTACCTAACAAGAACGTTTCAAAATACATGAAGTAAAAACTGAAAGAATTGGTTTAACACTTTAAAACCAATCAATGTGATTCACCATATTATCCCATCTGGCATCAATAACAAGACAAGGATGTCTGCTCTCACCACCTCTAATCTACACAGAACTGGAGGCTCTATAATCAGTAAAATAAGGCAAAATAAATAAATA
>NW_006442484.1:6017981-6030451 GCF_000325575.1 Pteropus alecto
TAGGGAAAAATTGAAACTGTCTTTATTCTCAGATGATGTAAACATTTACATACAAAATCTGATCAGGTCTACAAAACAGGATAGAACAGTACACAAAAATCAATTATATTTCTAAATACTAGCAGATTGAATTTTTTAAATACCACTTATGATAGCTTCAAAAAGCATAAAATTATCTCAGGACAAAGTTGAAAAAAAGATGTATAATATGTACGCACTAAAAACCATAACACATTGCCGAGAGAATTTAAAGAAAACCTAAATAAAGTAAGAGACACACCTTGTTGGTGGGGCCGAGTACTCAATATTATTAAGATATCAATTCTCTTTAAATTTATCTATATTCATCACTATCTCAATCAAAAATCTTAAAAGTGGGGTTTTTTGAAGAAATTGCCAAGCTGATTCTAAAATTTATATGAAAATACAATGGAATAGGCCCCAAAATAGGCCCACATATAAATGGAAAACAGTTTTTTATAAAGGTACAAAGGCAACTTGGCGCAGAAAGAATAATCTTTGCAAAAAATGGTACTGGAGCAATTGGATAGCCATATGCAAATAAATAACTTTGATCCATATTTTGTACTATATATAAATATTAACATATTAACTCAATATGGATCATAGACCTAAATGTAAAGCCTAAAACTTTAATACTTCTAAAAATAAAACATAAGAGAAAATATTTGCGACCTTGGTTTAGGCAAAGATTTCTTAGGTACAATACCAAAAGCATGATCTATAAAAAAAAAAATTATAAAATGGAGTTCATCAAAGTTAAAATCTTTTATTCTAAAATAAACACTGTTAAGAGAATGAAAAGATAAGCCACAGACTGGGAGAAAATATTTACAAAGTGTATAACTGATAAAGAACTTGTATTTAGAATATATAAAGAATTCTCGAAACCAAATAATAAAAAAACAAACAACCCAAGGTAAAAAAAGAGAAAGAGTTGTTCAGATACCTCACCAAAGAAGAAATGCAGATAGCAATAAAGCATACCAGAAGAAGAATGACATCATTCATTAGGAAAATGCAAATTAAAACTATAACGAGGTACCATTATATACCTATTAAAATAGCTAAAATTCAAGATTGACCATTCCAAGTGTTGGCAAGGATGTGGTGGAACTGGAACTGTCATTACCACTGGTGAGAATATAAAATGGTAGGATGCACTTTGTTAAATAATTTCTTAAAAAGTCAATCATACTAACTTCATGACCCATATATATGTACCATATGAGCCAGACATTGCACTCCTCAGTATTTACCCAACACAAAAGAACACCAATGCCTATATACTGACTTGTCCATAAATGACTGTTCATAGCAGCCTTATTTGCAATAGCCAAAAATTGGAAACAACCCAAATGTCCATCAATAGGCATGTGGGGAAACCAATTATAGTATATCCCTATGATGGAATACTATTCAACAAAAAAAAGGAATGGACTATAGATGTGTGGATGAATCGAAATAGTTGGGTTGAGTAAAAAAAGCCAGATAAAAAAATAAAAGGAAAAAAGAGTACACCTTATATGGTTCCATCAATTTAGAAAATGCAAACTCATCGACAGTGAGAGAAAGCAGATCAGTGGTTGCCTGGGGAGGGTGAGAAGGTGGGAGGGACAGATCACAAAGGGGCAGGAGAAAACTT
Source organism: Pteropus alecto (assembly GCF_000325575.1). Classification (NCBI taxonomy): domain Eukaryota; kingdom Metazoa; phylum Chordata; class Mammalia; order Chiroptera; family Pteropodidae; genus Pteropus; species Pteropus alecto. Next base: position 6,019,648 of record NW_006442484.1, read on the forward strand.
CTGGGCATGACGGATATGTTCACTATCTTGATTGTGGTAATAGTTTGCATACGTTAAGTCAAAACTTATCAAATTTTACATTAAAAAACCCTACTGAGATGTAGTTTTTCTTCCAACTAGCAGGTTTGCAAAAATCAAAATATTTAACAATCATACCGTTGGAGTGAATGTGGGGAAACAGGCACTCTCATAAACTGCTCGTGGGAATGTAAATTCCTCTGGAACGCGATTCCACAGTATCAATCCAGATTACCAAACTCTCACCCTTAACCCAGAAATTTCATTTCCAGGGATTTATATACTCATGTATGTGAAATGACATTACGTTATTCAATTCAACACTGTTTATAATGGCAAGTGTCCATCAACAGGGACTGGATAAGTAAACTCTGGTATAATCACACAATGGGATACCCTTCCTAACATAAAGAATGAAGACAATCTTTACATGCTCAAATGGAGTAAAGAGTGAAAAGAGTAGGTTACAAGACAAGTTCTACATTATGCTTCCATTTGAGTATAAAAAGAAAAAAACACTATATATTCATTTTCATTCTATTTGCATAAAACTTATTTCTGGAAGGATACACACAAAAACTATATTACTAATAGGTTCTGAGAGAATGGTGTGGGTGGCTGGGCTACAGCAATGATAGGAAGGCTCTACATATATGTATATATGACCTTCTATTTGAAATTATTCACCACATGAATATGGTACTATTCAATAAGTAAATAAGCATAATTCAAAATTAAAAATAAGTGAAAAATAAAATGAAGTAGGTTGCTCTACAGGAAAGAGAGCCAAGGCGTACTGCTAAGGGAACACAGAGAAAGCAAGCTGCTGAACACAAATGTAGTATGATCCACTTGTGTAAAAACAAATGATAAAATATTGGTCTATGTCAACTGAGAAATGCTGGAAAACACACACGTGCCTGTTATCAGTGGTTACCTCTGGGGACAGGATTTGGGGGGACCTTCTTACTCCACATTACACATTTCTGAATGTTTCAACTTTTTTATCCATGTTAGGTTTGTATCAGAAAAAAAGCTGGCTTCATGGGCTGCCCTCTGCTGGGGCAATTACATTTTTTAACCACTAGCCTAGAAATATGAGTAAAGAGTCATAAACATGACTCCACCTTTGGGAATTTTACCTCAGTAAATTTAGCCAAAGAATGTGATCAGTTACAAAGATTTACATCTTGGGAAAACATACACAGAACAAGTGATGGTAAATGAAAAAAGCAGATTACAAAACAACCGTGTGATATGATCCTATGAGTGTGGAAAACATTAGTAAACATAAACAGGAAAAATCTAAAAGGACATCCACCAAGAGGCTAAGGGGTTCCCCCTAGAGAACCCAGGAATGTGGGCTTGAGGCCATGGTGACTTTTACTTTCTTCTTTTAAAATCTCTTTTTAAAAAAAAAAAAAATCTCTTTTCATAATTACTTAACAAATGATGTTTTGTTTTTAAAATTAAAAAAAGTATACTAATAATCTATACTAATAATAAGAATATTTATATACAAAGGTATTTTTAGAAGAATTACTTATGATAGTGAAAAAAATAACAATTTTATGTCCAAAATAGGGGAATTAACAAACACATTTTGACTGAGCCAAAAGCAGATGCTTACCAAGAAATACTAAGTAAAAATTACAGAATGCAAACTATAAACCATACAATCTCAAATCTGTAAAATATGGAGAGAAGGGGAATAAATATTAATGGAAAGATGAAGACTAGAATTAAGTAGACTATAACACAAATTTTTTTTTAATCTAGGATAACAAATCTGTTATTGTAATGTTTGGGGGGATCCCTAAGAAGGGATAAAGATGAGAATAGGACAATTTTGAGTTAGGGAGCTTCACTCAAGCTGTCCTATCCAGCAGAATGCCCACTGAGCAGCTGTAGGGGGCTGGCCCTGTGCGAGCCACATGATCAGCAGCCTCATGAAGCATGCATCTCTTCTCTGACCAGCAACTATCTCCAACCTTGAGCAGATCCATTAACTAGAGAGCACAGCCACTGACTTGACTTCTGGAGGGATCTAACAAGAGAGCTACACTTTGGAAAGCATGGCAGGGGAGAAGCAGCACTGAGTCATCACTCTCAAGGCCAGGGAAGCCTCTGGAAGCATGAAGTTAAGGTACCATAGGTGTCTTATTGATCTGAGATGTGACAAAAAGTCAGGCACCTCTTAGAAACTCTCCTTGATAAGGAATGATGCCTTTTTCGGTCAGAGACAAGGGCACAAAAGTGTCCAGGTTCTGGTGAGCACAGACTCTGCCTCGCCAAAGAGTCTTTCAACTGGACAGTCACCTTCAGGAGCAACGGCCAGAGCACCAAACAGATGCCAAGCTGGGTCACACAGAATGGCAGGGCTCAAATGCTTTTCCCACCTAAAAACCCTTCAAAGTGGGTATAAAAATACTGTACACAGAGATAATGTATGGGGTCCAAATGAACTATAATACATGCTTAGATTATATAAAAATACGGCGCTGCTATATCACAAATTAATCATTTTATAAACAATTGCTCTTGCTCTCTCAAATTAAGGAGGCCAATCTGAAGACTGTTTGGCTGGCTCATATTTCTTAAGAAAACTGTCAAAAGAAATTAAACGAATGCCATTTTTTTCCCATTGAAAAATTTCCCAGAATTCATTTATCAACAAACATTTACTAAGCACAAATAAACAAACAATGGCAAGACAATATTATTGAGTGTTATAAGCAAGGAAAATCCCATGGACAAGTGAGACCTAGGTCTGAGGCAGGAAGGACTCCATGGAGGAGGTGACGCTTGAGTTATAGGTTTCATGGTTAGGAGAGGAAGGGTATGCCAAAGCAAAGGCCTTTAAAATCCCTGTAGTCAATGGATGGAAGATGGATGCATGGATGGATAGATGGCTGGATGAATGTATGGATGGATGACTACTACTACCCTTCGGTCCCTAAAGGTATTCCTGAGGATCACAGTAGAGAGTGTTCTGATAACCAGGTTCATCGTTTCTTCCATTTTCCACACGCTGTCCCCTCCAACAGGCCCAAGAGAGAATTATCTTTAAGGAGCGGGTTGGGAATAGTTCGGAGACAGACACCATACCCCTTATCTACAGATGGGCAAGAGTTAGCAGGATGAAAAGAGGTATGTGCATATTTGCAAGAAATTCCCTCTTTCCCACAGTTGTGCCTGGCCCACTTGGCAGAAAAGAACTTGAGAAACTGGGTCAGCCCAAACCGAAGAGGGGGAAAATGAAAAGGTAAAGCTGATGATCACTTTGCTGTATATCAAAATCCCAAACTTTCCAGCCCCAGAAGGAACCTGGGCCCGCTGAGTGTTTATGTCCCATGATCTATACATAGACCACAGATGACGGTAAGTTGGCAGAGCCTTCCTTGGAATCACAAAGCCTTCCTTTCAAGGTATCGCCAGGCGCTCATAAAGGGCCCCTCTGCAGACTGCTGGACCCTCACACTTCACCCTCCAGGTAACACTGATCCCCTGGAGGTTCCAGAAATGCCACATTCTGTCCATCAATTGCCCGAGTTCCTTTGTCTGGACCTCTCTTCCTTCTCCTTCCCCTCCCCCTCCATGGCCAAGTCCCCTTTCTGGAGATCCAGTTTGGTCCTCTCCTGGAGAAGGCCCTCCCAACTACTCAAGCACAACTGTCTGGTTAAATAATAAATGAGCCACTGCCCAAGGCCCCAATCCCTGGGCTTTTCGTTATCCTGACCCAGGAACCTGAAATCCCTGACTAGTAGCTGCCAGCAGAAGGCTGGTACAAAATTCATTGTAAGGTAGGAATTTATCAGCCTGGGCAAGGAAAACAGATATACCCAGGTTCTCTCAGAAAACAATTTGGGGCAATTCTGCTCCTGGCTGACATTCCTAGGCAGCTACCTTTTGAGGTCACGCTGGCCAATTCATGGCTTTCCTACAGTAGCCTCTCTGCCAGGCATGGAGAATAACGGAGGAAGATGCACACTTGAGAAACCTGCTGAGATTTCGGAGGCCTCTGGCTGTTAACCAAGTTAGCAAGGTGTGAGCCTAGGCAGTGATCTTAATAAGTGCTGGGCACAAAACATATGTTCCAGTAAGTGCTAGATGATTGGCTGATGGATTGCACAAGGAATTCCTCATGATGGCAACTGCCACACTGTTTCAAATTCAGAGCACAGGAAAGAAGGCTTAAGATTGCCAGCCTGATATGAGAATGAGGTGTGGAAAGGGCACTGCTGCCTGAGTTGACAGCCCCAGCTAGAAGAGGAAACCCCATGACAGAGTCCTGTTGTGTGTGTCATGGTCAAGAGAGGAAGCTTACTGGTGACCTCCACCCAGCGTTTGTCAATGGCAGCACTGATAACATCTGAGGCTGGATAATTCTTTGTCGTGAGGGCTGCCCTGTAAACTGGACAGTGTTGAGCAGCATCCTTGGCCTCTATCCACTAGATGCCAGTAACAACCTCCCAGCTGTGACAACCAAAATTGTCTCCAGACACTGCCAAATGTCCCCTGGGGAACAAACAGCCCTGGCTTTCCCATGTGGCAGACCAGACGCTCCCAGGGCAGCACCCAGAAGCCAACTGCAGGAGAAGGTCCTGGTTTGGGTGTCAGCAAATCTGGCTCAGCTCAGGGCTCCGCCTCCCATCGCCCAGGCAAACATGGAGATGATGCAACATCTCTGAGAGTCACACCAGCTTCTCCCTCTGTAAGCCCACTCCTGCCAGTGTACTTTCTTCCTACCCTTCTTAGGGAACTCTTAAAAACACTACAGGCGGGCCCTTCAGCCCAACCTCAATGCGGATCGAACTGCCAAAAAACCTGCTCAAACTGTGATATACCAAACTGGAACCAAAGAGGGTCTGCTTTCTAGCCGTGAATCAGGAGACAGTCATCATGATATCAGCACACACAGTTTCTTATACTGGAAAAGAGAAAGGAGCCATCCAAGGGACCCTCAGGCCAGAACTCATGGCATATAAACTAAGGTGCTGATTTCATAAACTCACTACTCTCTGGTTTCTCCAGGGCCTGAAGGCCATCTTTCACAGCAAAGTCACGTGATGATCTTGGCAACTGCACCACGAAAGAGAGCCCACTTCTCTGTGATGTCCTGGAACAGAAGCAACTTGATTCTAGTTTGTTTGCCACAACCTCCATCCAGCAATAGCTGACCAGGCAGCTGAATGGTCTTGCAATCTGCTGACGCCAATCCTGGATTGTCCATCAGCTTTAGAAATGCGAGTGCTAATAACCTCTTTGTTAATGAGAAAAGCACAAAGGAACTGAGGGACATCACAGGAAGAAAACATTAATCCTCATCGACCCACCCTAAAAACCTTTAATATTATGCAGATTTCAGGGTCCGCTCCACAGGAATTCTCATTCAGTGGGTTCTTGCTGGGGCCTGAGAATCTGCATACTTAACAAGCTTCCTACCTGAATCCCAACCAGGAGCCCCAGAAACCCCACGTAGAGATGCTTGAGGCCTTATTCTCAGCTTTGCCTCTATAACTCACTCCCAGTTCTGACTCCGTTCTCTTATGCTATTTCTCTTTTTTGTATAAGTGCTTCTCAGGAGAAGAAAAAAATTCTAATTCATAAAGAGATCTGGCAATTAAAAGACTTTCTGATATATATGTGTATCAACATAAAGATACATATCACACAACCCACATTCACACTTAACAGGAAGAGTAAACTAACATACTATATCATATAGGTAAAATGATACACAGATGAAAACATCTGAATTACATTCGAACCCTACCACCTTGTTCTATCCTACCATGAGCATACTTGAAAACTCCTGCTTGCATAATGGCTAAGTCAGATTTCTTCTTTCCTTATATAAACAGGCCATGCATACATAACCTCAGTCTGTGAACACCAGAGACGTCCCCTCACCTTGATCTGCACAGACAGCGAGGGCCAGCCCTAAGTACGCTGTCACTGCCTGGACACACAATGTATCACCACAGTACAACCCACCACTGTCGGCAGAAATGTCTGAGTGATGCGCCTTCAACCTGTCATCAGACTGAGATGACCTCAATTTTTGGAGAAATAAAATCAAAACTCTATCCTTATCTTCAGAGATCCAAGACATATTTATGTGTTGGCACTCCCTTCAACTTATCCGTAGCCTTCAGGAAAGTGTGAAAAGGCCAACACAGGCCAAGAGCTCTTCCTCCGCCCCCTCCAATGTCCCCAAGTCCACCCCATCCGTGCTCACCCTGTGACCACATCTGGAGGTGCCCTGAGCACTATAGCTGGCTTCGGAGAGTGACTTGGCAGCAGAAGGCAGGGCACATTCCTTCAGAGGTGCCTCACTACACTTGTCCCCAGAAACAGAGGCAATGAATGACAAAATCTCACACTTCCTCCAGACTCTGATCCTCCTACCCTGACTGAGAGGGCTGAAAGAGGCAGCGCGTGCTGACTCCTAGGATTTTAAGCTGGAGGACCTGAGAGATCTCGTTTGCCAGCCCCTCCTTACAGAGAGAGGAAAAGCTCTTGAATGACCGGTCTCTCTCTCCCTGAGGATAACCTCCAAGAGGTTCAGCCTTATTTCTCTTCACAGTGCATTCATCTATCACTTATACTCTCTTCTTCAACTTCTTCCAGAGAAATACAGCCTAAAAGCATTGTATATATATATAAGAAAGTCTTCCCAGTAGTTATGGCAGGGGCATGGGGGATGGGGATTCCCACCTTGCTACACTTTCATAGGCAGGTCTAAATGACTCGCTCTTAGGACAGTCTTGACTAGCAAATGACAAACAAAGTTGGAGATAGGGCATCAGAGCCCCTTCACCATCCACCCCCTGGCTCAGTCACACCCATCCTTCAAGACAAGTTCAAAGCAAAGCTTTCCTTCGTTCCCAAAGTGGAGCTGGTTCAGTCCCACAAGATATAGTACTTGGACAGTCACGTTATAATTATTTAAATGTATTTGTGATCACCCCGAGACTTGGTAAGACTTCTATCCCCTGCTTCTTAAGCCACTTTTTTGGTGAACTGTAGATTCTTAAAGAATCAACAAATTAAGAGCTGTTTTCTGGCCATCAGGGTCTGCCTACACTGAAAATACTTGCAGTACTAATCTCCCCATCTCAGGTTGAAAAATATGGACTTGTTTTTTTTTTTTTTTAAACTCCCGACGTAATGAATGAGTTTAAATATTAGAAGTTGAAATTATTAAGTAAATCATTTCACCTGCAAAGCTTCTATTTGCATAACATTAATTCATGATGGCAGCTAAAACAAATTCATCATATTCTGTATATTAGAAGCTGATTTATGTAGGAATTGAAAAAAATCATGAGCTCAAAATTATGTTGACATGATGTACGTGCTCAGCGGAGAAAGATTTTTCTCTTTCTTCCTCTTCTTTTTTTTTTTTTTAAATCATCTGAACAACTGAATTATGGTAAGAAGGAAAAGGATTTGAGGAGAGGAAGCAGGCGAAGGACTGGCATCTGGGAAGATGAATAATGCTACTGCCTCACGTGTGTGGCAGGCTCTCGGTGCAAGTACACACACACACTCCAGTTATTAATGTCAAGTATGCCAAAGATACGCTGGAAAATCATTACCATTCATCGCCACTAACCGCCATTAAATTTCAATCAATTCAACTTAGCACAAGTGTACTTGAGCGGCTCTTACAGTTCCTTGTAAATGTGGCTCAAAAGTCGGGCTGACTTATTGCATTGTCCACCACACAAAGAAGCATTGCTAAGCATCTGCTTGGACCTCGGAAAGATGCTCTTTTAACATCCTAAGCATTCAAAGATCTTTCTTTTTCTGAGCGCTAAGAGGTCTCCAATCCCTACAGGTCAAGACGAATGGGGAGCAGGGGAGGGTGTACTATTTTAAGAAGCTACCATTCCTTTCCAGCCTTTGGAGTAGGGACAGAGCAAAAGGAGGCCTTCCTGGCTACAGTCTCGCATGTGCCTTGCAGGAAAAGTTTCTGACGCCACGAAAAGTTTGGTAACTTGGCCCCTCTCTCTCCCTGCTCTGGTGAAATGTTCTCAATTCACTCTGCAAACTGTAAACTAAACTCGAAACCCCTTCTCCGGGTAAGGGGGAGGGTGAGCCAGTCGGAAGGGGGAGGGGAGTCAGCTGCAGTCCATGGCTGGGGCACCTCTTGGAAAAGGCGCCTTTCCCAGTCGGGCACAGGGTCCTGAGGACTGCTCCCTGCAGGGACGCTGAGACCAGCTCCCAGTCTCTCCCCTGGCGACAAAGGCATTGGCGCGAGCCGCTCTGGATCTGGCCCGCTGGCTTTCTTCCCGACTTGCCACGAGCAAGGTCCTGCCTGCTGCCACTCGCCAGAGGCTGCCAGTGCGTAGCCGGGACAATGTGGCCATTGTTCGGGTGACACAGACCAGGCCGGCAGGCAGGTGGGAGGGACGCGGCGCGGCCGGTGCGCGGGCAATCGGGGCACCGGCAATCGGGGCACGAAGCGCTCCCTGGGCACAGTCACGGTCCATGGGCCAGGCACCCGCCTCCACACCCCCACATCCTGGCCTCGTGGACCAGTCCTCCTCAGGGCTGATGACGGAGGGGAAGGGAGGCAGAAGAGAACGGAGCGAAGGAGCGGGAGAGAAAGGGAAAGGTGAGACAGAAGAGGGGAGCAGAAAGAGAGAGAGAGAGGAAAAGACGAGAAAGGAGACAGGAAAGAGAAACAAAGGAGGCGGGGAGAAAGAGAGAGAGGGAGAGAAATAAAAAAAAATGCAAAAGGAAAGAGAGGGAGAGGGAGACATCAGGAATAGAAGGAAAGAAAAGATAGAAGGGAGGAAAGAGACAGGGTGGAAGGGGACAAAAATGGGGAAAGAAAAAAAGACAAAAAGGAAAGAGAAGGGAGAAAGAAGAGGAGGGGGGAAGAGACAGACAGATACCACAGGATGCCCCGAAAGCCTCTTGAAAGAGCAAGAGTTCACCCTGTTTCATAGAGGGAAGCAGCTCCAAACCCTGCAGAGTCAGCAAAGCAGCGTAATCACACCAGGGGCTTTGCTTAATTATGGGTTTGAGAGCTGGGGCTGGGGTAAGGGAGATACTTAACTGTGTCCCAGGGAAGGCCGAAGCACTCAAATGGTCTGTAAGGTTGGGGGAGGGGGGGAGTGGGAGAGGGGGAGAGAGAGAAGAGGAGAGGCGGAGAGGAGAGGGAAAAAGGGGAAAAGGGAGAGAGGGAGAGAGAGAGAGAGAGAGAGAGACACCCATTAAGCCAGGATCCTGCTGGATATGGCTGGGATCTGCAGCATGGTAGCCTAAGGCTGGCTGGGAACAGACATCGTGGGCAAGCTGTAATGTTCAGTGGGGACAAGGGTCCATGTGCTGAGCCAGTGCTGGTCTGCAGTGAGGCCGAGGGTCTGGAGAAGCCCCGCCTCTGCCTGCAGCAGGGCCACCCACCCTCCTCTCTCCTGTTTGCAGGCGGCCAGGGGCCCTCAGCCCAAGGGGGGAAATCAATCCTGTGCTAATGAATAAAAAGTCCCCTTTATTTCACTGCTGTTTTTGGTTCATTAAATTTTCCACAGATTTGCAGAGAAAAAAACATAATCAATAAACCCTGACAAAAGTGAACGTGTGAAAAAGGCCATAGAATGGAAAAGCGAGATAAAAGTGATATCCGATCACAGATTTCAGAGGCAGATGACAAGCTGGGGCCGCTGACGAATCTCAATGGACCATCACTCCTTTGCGGCTTCCCTTCCCTTTGCTGAAACTCTTCATTCAAGACAATAGTAAATGCACTACAACTTTTTTCTTATGCTAATGAATGAAACTGGGCACTCACAGTTAAAAACACTCTGCCCAGCAACCTGGGTTTTTTTTTTTTTAACACATATGCACACACACAAAACCACATTAACTTATTCAACTTAATCCAAAATCTCAAAAACAGTTTAATATGTACTCTTTGGTCACATCTTAAATTAGTTATTTTCCCCCATTCGTATAAAAGAAATCGGACTCGGAACACACACAGGATTTTTGAGGATGCTTTTGTTGATGAAGGAACTGGGGTAAATAAGATACTAACTATGCAGAAAATATGTTGTTATCATCGGTGTATTTTCCCTGGGCTTTAAATATTAGCTTTGTAGGATAAGAATGTTTTGGTCACCTTGAGAATATTAAAACAATGATCAGTAACTTATTTTCTTAAATCCTTTATATTCCACAGCAAACACTCAAATTAATTTTAGAGAAAATGAGTAATAATGAATCCGGTGTCACACATTTATTTGAAAACCACAAAGCTGTTGCTCTTTACCAAAGGACACTACCAAACACCAACGTTAAATGACCCTTTCCCAATCAGCTTTTAAACAAGCCTGAAGAAACAGTCGCAGAGCGGCTTTCCTCCTGAGGTCTTTAGAAGCTGTGAGCCTTGTTCACTGAAATTGCTTCATATTCTGCTTGCTGGTATAATCACCTATTTGGCCTCTCTGAATTTTCTGGAATCAGAATACAGTTTCTCTCTTTGGCATTCTTCGTGTGTTTCATTTGTCCATGCTGCTGACACTTATTGAAAAGAAGAAAGGGGAACTGCTTCCCCAGGGTTCCTTTTCAAAGGGCTGGAGCCCAGTGAGAACAGCTGCAGCTGTCCACCCGAGGTTCACCTGGCTTAGCAGCACTCATGCACCAGGAAACAGGCCCTGGCACAGGTAGAAACCACCCCCCAACCTAAAGAAGCAAGGCTGGTTTGCTCTACCTCCCTCGGGCCAGTGTCATGAGTGAGCGTGAGCGTCACTCAGATGAAGGAAGCCCTGCT
>NW_006442484.1:6030463-6032619 GCF_000325575.1 Pteropus alecto
ACACTTTCGCGGAAAAGACAAGCTGCCCTACCCCTAGAATACACAAGGATACAGGACTTGGGTTTTGAGCTTTAACAAGCCAGCCACGTGTGTAGGGGTCACACGGGCTTTCAAAGTGCACACAACCTCCAGGTCTCATTTAAAGGGAATTGCTGGCATCTGTGAGGTGAAGTCTCTAGTGTCCCCCACGCCCCCCAGGCCCTGCTGGAAGAAGGGTGTTTATTAGGCAAATATCCAATGTTGTCTGCCTGCCTGCTGAATCCCTTGGTTTGCTAATCCAGCCCTACAAGCTGCACTGTGTACAGGGCACTTGTGGGAGTACAAAAAGCATGAAGTATTTGTGTATTTTTCAGTCTGCAGTGCAAACAAGCCAGCTACAGTATACAGCTCCCAAGCCCCCCGAAGCCAGGCAATGAGCAGCTGACTAGAGGCCCTGTGGGCCCCTCTTCTGACCGGGAAACTCAAAAGATGTCCTCTGTTCTATGTTCTCCCACAAGTGGGCTAGAGCATCCCTGAGAAAGTGGAGTGGCACTCCATCTGTCTGGCCAGAAGGGCCTCATCTAACTCTACACACACACACTTCAAGGTGGGCCAAGTCAAGATTCCCTCCAAGGCCACGGCCAGGGTCAGTGTGAGTTTGGGAGCAGTTTGAGAGGCTTTGCCAAAAGAATCTGAACCCTGTGCAAATTCTCCGCAAAAAACTACCAGGAAGAATATTTCTAACTGTCCCACTTTGTTCCTGGGTAAGCCTGGCCCTGATTTGGGAATGTTTCTCCCCTCTCATTCTCATTTGCACCCAATGACTTTGCAAATAGACTGCTCTGACCAGTCTCTCACTCAGATGTCAGACCAAGGGACAGCGGTTTACCTGAGGGCTATCTCCTGGGCAGCGGGCTCCTCACTTCAAATGGGATCTTCCTGCATTAGTTTACATCCCCACGCCCCAGAATCGCTAAATAACCTCACGAAAGAAGTATATTTCTCAAAGCAGAGGAGAAACACAAAATCACCCTACATTTCACAAAATATAACTAACTTTGAAACTCTCAGACAAGTGACAACTTTCCCTATGTCTGGGTTGGAGAGGAATTTAAATCTGGAAGAGCACGATTTCCTGTTAACCCTCAGCTGTGGGAGGGAGAAGCTGCAAGTCTAGGAAAATGAAAGCAAGACAACATGAAGAAAGAGGAGGGAGAAAAGAGGTCAGAGGATCAAGAAAGAGGGAGGCCCTTGAGGGGAGGTATCTGCCTGGTCTAGATTCTCCAGTCTAGAATTACTGCCTCACGGCAGATCAGAAGCTGGGAAAAGCCTCGAAAGCATCAAAACTCAAAGCCAGGTATAGCCAGGGTTCCTTCTCCTCCCCCGGGAGACCAGCCCAGGTAGCCACACAATGAATTTCCTCCGTACTAAACAACTGCAAGGCCGCTGCCAGGCAGGGGAGGCCTGCCTCCGACAGCAGGAAGAGAAAAGGGCACTCCCAGCCAAGGTAAGGAAATGGGCGGAGAGGGGCCTTCTAAGTGAGGTGGCTAGAACAAACAGACATCATCAGGGGACTTGTGACTAGCCCGCCTATTGCCCCGCTTTCCACCGCTGTATATTTTGGATTTCACAGTTTATTTACTTTACTTTTTGGCACCGAGCCCCCTGAGCATGCCAATACAATATTTGTTTAAACACTATTTTATGCCGCTTGCGAGGGAAACGTTTACTTTCAAATTCTCCAACATCCCCCAGAGCCTCATCTGCAAACAGCATATGAGCGTTTTACAACTGCTCCCTTTATCTGAAGCCGTCGGGATTAAACCTTCACACGCCCGGCGAAGGCGGCGGGAGCGGTTCCAGGACTCGGCCGCGGCCACCGGGCAGCAAAGCCCGCGCCAGAGGCGGTGCACCGAGCGCGCTGTCCGAGCGGGAGACAAGAGGAGCGCCTAAGACCCCCGGGAACCGCACCATACGCTAGAGAAAGGTCTACTGTTGCAGTCGAGATCAACTCTGAAAGCCACATAAAAATTATACAAAAGAGAGGAGGAGTGGGGAGAAGCACCCGGGTCGGGGAGCCAAGGCCCGCGAGCGCCTCTGCCGCCGGTCACCGGGGCGAAGCGCGCGGCCCTATCCCGATCTCTTCACCCAGTAAAAGTCGGGTTTCCGACGAAATG
>NW_006442484.1:6032666-6035750 GCF_000325575.1 Pteropus alecto
TGGGCGCACTCTCACTCACACACAAGCACGCGCTCCTTCCTTCTCCCCTCCCTACCCCGAATACCCGTCCCCCCTCCGCCCCCGTCCGGGGAAAACGCTCCCTTCCCTAAACCCTTAATAGGATTGGCGCCCAACTATCTCCGCGCCTCTCCCCATCCATCACACACAGATCAAGTTGCAGTAGTGGATTTTTCAAATTCCTCAGCAAATATACTTGTTGAGAGATTGACTGGAGCGGGGGGGTTGCGGGGAGAAATGATGAGTGGGGGTGGGGATAAAAGTGGGGGGGGGCACAAGGACCACGCGAGGGATTATGTGCGGATCCCTTCGGGAAGTCAAGCGGATTTCGGGGCGGAGGACAGGGGTGGGGAGGGAGGAGGAGGTGGAGGAGGGAAGCGAGGAGGGGGGTCGAAGAGGAGAGCCTGACCGAGGGGGAAGAGGCGACAGGGCCTGATGAGGGGGAGGAAGGAGCGAGGAAGAAAGAAAGGCAGGCTCCCGGACGCGTCGTGCGGAGAAGTGCAGTTAGAAGTTTACAAGTGGCTGGCTGCAGCCCCTCCACACACAGCACACTCCCCTAAGACACACTCCGACTGCCGACCTCCCGGAGCCTCACAGCATCCCAGCCTCCGGTGCTAACCCCCACCTCCCTTAAGAACAGCTCCCGGTTCGGGCGTGGTGGAGACCAGGCGGGGGCTGGCCCGGCTGTGCACCGGTAGAAGAGAGGCTCTTTCCCCCAGGTAGGAAGGGAGATGCAAAATCGCTCCCAGACCACGAGTTCCTAGTCCCGGGACTCCCCGCTTATTTCGCCGCCCGCCTTAGCCAAAACCCTAAGTGGGGCCGTCCCACTAGTACCCAGGTTCCCTCTGTTTGGTGCCCCCATCCCCGCGCCGTGGCGCGAATACCCAGCCGAGGGACCCTACAGGACCGCACAGCGTCAGAGCCGGCTCGGGATCGGCCAAGGTAGGAGGCACTTCTCAACGAAAAGCAAGCAAAAGAACCCAATGCAACTTTACCGAGGGAGACAAAAGTTTGCCTCTAGCACGCAGGTGGCCTCTCGGGCGCTGGGCGGTGGCTGCGAACCCCCATCCCAACTTGGCGACGCGCCGCGTGCTGCCGTGTGCAGGGTCTCGGTCCGGCCGGGGCGGGGCGGGCCAGGCAGGGGAGGGAACCGAAAGGCGAGAGGGGGCTGGACCGCCCCTACTGCCGGCGGGTGGGCAGCTCTCCGAGGCTCCGGCGCGCCGCGCGACTCGCGCTCCTTCCTCCAGCTCCTCCGGCTCCTCCTAGCCTGCCTCCGCGTCCGCCGCCGCCTCCCACTCCTCCTCGAAGTCTCATTGATGGGAGTTTGAAAAAAAGTCCGCGGAGCCGTACTGCCTCGGCTGGCGAGCTCCGGCACTCCCGCAATCCCGGCGCCGCCCGGACGGCGCAGCGCCCCCGCGCGCACAGCTGCAGCACACCCAGCACTGCGCACCCGCCCGCGCCGCGCTAACCCGCCCCAGGGAACCCGGGAGACCCGGGGACCCGGAGGCGAGGAGGAGGCCGAGGACGCTCCTCCTCAGCCCCGAGGAGAGAAAGCACACCTACGAAGAAAGTTCAAGCAGAGAGCGAAAGAATGCGCCAATCTCCAACACTTTTTTTAGGCGCGGGGTGGGGGTGGGGGTGGGGAGGCGGTCGCTCACTCAAGTCAGATGAGCACCGGAGCTGAGGCGCAGGAACTGCTCTGTTTTCAATCTCTGAAATCACCCTCCCTCTCCACCTCCCTCTTCCCCTCCACCGGGAGATGCCCGGGTCGCTGCTCTCAATGCGCCCGCTTCTCGGGGCGCCAGGGCGGAAGCCGAGGGACAGGGGGAAGGAGGAGGACCCCGGCTCTGTGTGGACCTTCTCCAGCCAGCAGCGCTCGCAGGTGCCGGGGGTCCTGCCGGCACCCCCGGCCGCGGCTCGCGCGTGTCGCCATCTGAGCGCAGGTTGACGAGAAGCAAAGCAGCCTTCTAGCGTTAATGCATGTGTGTGTTTTAGGGAGGGTTTTATTTTGTTTTGTTTTTAGAGACTCCACTCGAGCTGCGGCAGCCAGATGGAAGTAATCAGAACCTAACAACAACAAAGGAAGAAGGAAGAAAAAACCTCGCTGAATTTTCGGGCCAAAGTGTGTATGGGGGTGTGTGTGAAAGAACTTGCTTCAGCAAGCCAAGTGACAAGCCCTGGGCCCTCAGGCCGCACCGCAGCTAAGAATTGAGCTGCCTGGCTTAGAGAAGCGTGTGGGACAGCTGGCCAAAGTGTCCCCCAAACCCTCAGGGGCCACCACCAACCTCTCCATGACTGCTTCATTGAGAGAATGTTTAAAATTTTTCTTCCAAATGCTTGTGGAGCACTTACTATGTGCTAGTGACACATTTTATTTCTTTTATATTATTTAACCTATGCGAGGTAGGTTCTCTAATGCCCAGATTTACAAGATGAGAAAACAGGCTTAAAGAAGTTAAGTAACTTACCCAAGGGCAGAGCACTGAACTACCATCTTCCCTGAGTTTCAGTAGGCTGTACAGTTAGTTCAACCAAATTCACCCAGTACAGGGTGATGGGAGCATCTCTCCCTCAACCCCTCTTCCTACAGTTGCATTTTATCTGGAATGCAGAGGAACGAAAGGCTCAGAGACCTGATTCTACTCTGCCTGTGAGGGTGTGACCTTCACAGGCCCATTTTACTGATGTAATTCCTTGTCAGTAGCTCCATACACTACCGAGTCTCCTTAACTTTATTTTTCACTTTTTAATCAAAAAAGAACTATTATGATCCCCATTACCTATTATCTTCCTTCCTTCCCTCCTCCTTACCTTCATTTATATGAAAGAAGCAACAATATTTTCTTGACCTAGAAAAAAAAAATGTGCAGGACAATATTAGAGTAATTTAATGCTAATTTTGTTTTTCTCAAATAGGCTCTTCAGATTGGGGGCTGGGAAACTTCAGGGTTTTTAAGAAGCAAAACTTGTAGAAGCCAATGTATTTATTAAAGGGAAGAGAAGTTTGAAAGGGGCTTTTTCTTAAAATATGATCGGATGCACCATTCCTTCATGCTATTTGTTTAA
>NW_006442484.1:6035760-6077930 GCF_000325575.1 Pteropus alecto
TGCTGTTTTTAGAACACAGACTCTAAGGAGACAGAAAAAGTAAACTGTCCCTCCCTTCCTTGGCCATATTTTAATGACCCTATTCATATCTACCCCAGGAAATGTGGGGAATCATTTCATGTTACTGGAATATTAGCAGTGTCGGCTGATTACTTCATTACAAGCTTGTCTATGTTGGTTTCCTTGTGTTGTTAAGTTTGTGAAGAAGTTTAAACAAATCAACATTTTGGGATATTTCCTTTTTCTCTGTTTTCCTTCTCAGACCAGCTAAACTCCTGCTGGAATCCAGGCACTCCCATAACCATTCCTGGCTTATTTTGGCAAGAAAGTGGCTGTCGAGTTGAAGACGGAATGTTTTTGGTTTGAGGAGAGGCTGTAGTAGACACCATGCCTTAATCTCTAGATGATCAGAAGCATGGGCTCTGGAAAAAAACAACAGAAGGTTTGGAGCAGAGGCAAACTGGAATAGCAGAGAAAGCCTTCATCTGAGCATTGGGACACCAGTTCCTAGTCCCAGATCTAATACTAAATGTACGAATTTGGGCTAGTCTCAGTCCATTCCATCAGCAGCTTTCTGTGCGCCAGACGCTGTGTTAAGTTACATAACACCACAATGAGAGAGACTGATGGGATCCTTCCCTTCATGAAACTTAATGTTTCATTGATAACCACAAACAAATATGTAAGTACAAACTGGGTGAAGAAGAAATAGAGTTCTCTAAGACCTTATGATTGGTGACCTGTGTTAGCATGGGAGGCAGGGGTGGTGGGCCCAGGGAAGGCCTTCCTGTGAGGTTGCACTGATGTGAGGAAGGAATGAAGGACAGACAACAAAAGAAAAAATTAGACCAATGGAACTACAATAAACTAAAAGTCTTCTGCACAGCAATATAAACAATCAGAAGAGTGAAAAGGCATCCTGTGGAATGGGAGGCAATTATTTGTAAACCATACATCTGATAAGGGGTTAATTTCCAAAATATGTAAGGAACTCCTAAAACTCAACAGCAAAAAAAAGAAAGAAAGAAAAGAAAATGACCTGATTTAAAAATGGGCAAAGGATTTGAATAGATATTTCTCCAAAGAAGAAATACAAATGGCCAACAAATATATAAAAAGATGCTTGACATTGTTAATCTTGAGGGAAATGCAAATCAAAATCACAATGATATGTCACCTCACATCGGTTAGAATGTCTACTCTCAAAAAAGAAAAGATAAATGTTGGTGAGGTTGTGGAAAAATTGGAATCCTGTACACTGCTGGCTGGAATGTAAAATGGTTTTGCCATTATGGAAAACAGTATGGAGCTTCCTCAAAAAATTAAAAATAGAATATAATCTAGCCATCCCACTTCTGGGTATATATCCAAAAAATTCAAACCAAGATTTCAAAGAGATACCTGCACTCGCATGTTCATTGCAACATTATCCACAATAACCAAGGTATGGAAACAGTCTAAATGTACATCATCAGATGAATGGATAAAGAAAATGTGATAGATATATATATATCTAAAGAGCATGTGGGGGCTGAAATGGTGCTGAGGCTGTTTTTGGAAACGGTCACACAAAGCTAACGCAAGACACCAGGAAGACTAGCCCACCAGGTGTGTTGTGGCTTGGCTACAAAGCCCAGTAGCAAGCACTTAGGAACGTTAGGAAGAAGTGAGAGACCCAGTCCCTAACCTCAAGGATTCCACATTCTCATCAAGAGATACACAAATTTGGCCACAATTAAAGGACACAAAATGACATCCTAAGTGAGGAGTGGTCTGTGCTAAAGGGAGCTGGTGGTAGACAAAACAGCCAGTCAGAGACCAAGGAGGAGAGACAGTGAGGGCACCAGAAAAAGAAGGGCCAATCCCCTGCGGTGGATTGTTCATGTATTAAAATTTTAGGGCTCCTGAAATGGCCTCAGTCTCCCCTCCCCTCCATCCCAGTATCTCTGGGATCTCTGGGATCAATAATGTTGTAAAGTTTAGAGCCACTCCTATGATTTCAATCTGTGTCTGTTATCACGGTGCAGATACGCTTGGGAGGACTCAGAGAAATTTCCTAGAGGATACTCCTCACTGCTGTGAGTAAATTTATCCGATTTTTTCCAAAGAACAAGTTTATATAGAAGGGGTAAGAAACATAAAGATGGCACCTGAGGGGGCACTTCTAGGGGACAAGTGCACAAGGAGAATGTCAGGCAGGTCAAAGACCAACAAGCATTTTCTAATGTGCAGCCCAAATCTGCATCCCTCCCCCAGACAATGTTGTCGCATAATGCAATGGGGAGATGCACATGGTGGGTGTGTGCAGTTGGAAGATGTTAGGAATCCCTCCCCACAGAAGCAACCAGTGAAAACCTTTTTCCTAGAGGACACAGCTGGGAGAGATTCAAGTGCTGAAGGACCAAAATCCTGGCAAATGAATTCATTCATGCATGCATACATGCATGCATTCATGCATTCTTACATCAATTTGTCCTTGTTGAGCTCCTACCGTGTTCCATGCACTTTAGGGATAAAAAGATGAATGAGATACAGCCCTTCCCTTCCTCCACCCGCTAGTCCCAGCTGGGTGATACTCCCACAGGCCCCTGTGTCAGCTTAGAGTAGTAAGCTCTGAAGGCGCTTGCCATGTCCAGGACAGGTTGAAAAAGGAAGGAGGAAGATCATGGGACATTTAGTGCAGCCATCTTTGGGATGGGAGTGGAGGTGGCAAAATCAGCAGGGCTTAGAGAGCTAATGAGTGTTTTTCAGGCTTTCTCCCCATCAGGGCCAGTCCTCTCAAGAACTTTTTTCAAGATATGTTGTGGAGTTCTTAACCCACCTGAAATAGACAGCATCATCTCACAGCCACCGAGTCTAAGAAATATCAGTAGTTCTCACCAATCACATAATAATGAAAGACATTATTTGAAGACGGTTTAAAAGAAATTATTAAAGACATCTAATTAAAATATGATGAAACTATATTATAAGAAATTATAAGATACTGAATTGACCTACAAATTGATCTTAAGGATAGCCACTCCCTGCTCATAGTATATGAAATGTAACTTGAATTTGTCACTTCTTTTAGGAGTTACCAGGAAGCAATAGAGAACAGTGTGGAAGATAACCAGATTCTAAGACATTCATTTCCTTGGGTTCTATGCATTCCATTCATTGTATCCAGCAGAAGGAAGATAATATGGAAGTCACTTATGAACTGCATTAAAAGAACGTTTAAAACTGAATCTTCCCCAAATGTGTGTAATTTCTCTCCTTTGACACCTCTTCTGTGATCTACTATTTTATCAATGTTTCAACTTGTCTTTTTTAATTTTTGGTGTCAGAAGTTTGTGCCTGGGTTATTTGGTGAGCCTTGTTTTGCCAGAAATCAGCTGGAGAGAGGCAGGGTCCCACTGCCTTTGAAAAATTTAAAGAAAGAGATAGTTTGGGGGGCCCCCTGTCAGGTCTCATAGTGGAGGGCGTCAGAAATGTGGAAACAGGAACCTGGTTCATGAAGGCCAGAGTTGGTGAGGTGAGTAGCTAAGACTAGCCCACGTGGGAGTATTGGATAGTAGATTTTCTCCACAAATTAACATACAAATAAAAAGTTTTCATGTAGATAAGCAAAACTTGTGAGAAGATAAAATGGAAGATAACAAAGATTATAATAGCAAAGAAAAAGAAAGAATAAACCATCAAAGTTTAAAAATAAAGATATATCCAAAATCTGTATGGGAAAAACTATAAAACACAAAACACAGGAGAGTGGACTTGAACAAATGGAAAGATATGTGTCCTTGGTTAGGAAAATTTAGCATCCCAAAGGAGTTAGCTCTTTCTAGGTTAATGTGTAAATTATTGCAATTCAAATAAAAATACCATATTTTCTTGGGGCAGGGATAACAGAACTAGATAAGTTAACAATTATAAAGTTCATTTAGGTGAAGCCAGAAAATAACCAGAAAAAACCATGAAAAAGAAAAGCAATTGTTGGAGGGGGTGGGGGCAGGCAGTCCTATCAGACATTGAAACATAAAGCCTTTATAATTAAAACACCTTGGCATTGATAAGTGACTAAAAAAGATAGACCAATGAAATGGAATACAAAATCCAGAAATAGACCTACACTATGTATGGAAATTTTAATTTTGATAAAGGTGGCATCATGAATGAGTGCGTGAAAGATGTGCTTTTTGCTAAGTTGTATTGGGATACATAGAAATTAAAACTGGACCAAGATAGCATTTCTCACCTGGCAGACTGACAAAAACCCAAAGCTTAACAATATACTATGACAGTAAGGCTGCAGGGAAACAGACATTCTCAAACATTGCTGGTGGAAATGCAAAACGGAAGACCCCTAGAGAGGGAAATTTGGAATATTTAGCAAAATCACATATTTATTTATCCCTTTGACCTACACATCTCACTTCCAGGTATCTATCTCAAACACAATACAAAAAGGCATATGTAGAAGACTATTAATAGCAGCAGTTTTGGTAATGTCAAAAAACTGGAAACAACCCAAATATCTTTATGTGAGGGCATACTGAATGAACTATAGTATATCCTCCCAATGGAGTATTACGCAGCTATAAGAAAGAATGAGGAGCATTTTTTAAGCTATGGTTTGTATTGTTATGTGAAAGAAGCAAGGTAGGGCAAGTGTGTCTGGTATACTAGTGTTTACCTTAAAATGAGTGATATAAATATGTGCTCACATGCACATATATAAGATTTATTTATGTTTTTTATGGTTTATCTAATTAATATACATCATCTGTATATTCCATAATGTTTTAAAATTAAGGAATAAGATGGAGGGGACAGAGATGGAAGCTTGCGATATTGTGATTTGTAAGAAAAATATATTTGGTCATTCAGAGGACCAATATACATTTCTCACATATATTTGGTCTCCAGCCACAATTCCTGCCTGGAATTCCCTTAAATGTTGAGAGTGAAAAATGTATCTTTTAAGTTAATGAGGTTACTTTTAGAAAGTCCCTGAGGATAGGTGCTGGTTGCCGAGAAAGCCAACCACGTGACTAGAAGGTTGGAACTTTTAGTCCTCCCATTCACTTTCGGTGGGTGGGTAAAGGGGCTGGAGGTTGAATCAATTGCCAGCAGCCAGTGATTTAATCAACCCTACCACGTAATGAAGCCTCCATAGAATCTCAAAAGGACAGGGTTCAGAGAGCTTCCGGGTTGGTTAACGTGGGCAGATGTGAGGAGAGTGGAGCCAGGAGAGGGCATGGAAGCTCCACATATCTTGCCCTATGCATCTCTTCTATCCAGCTGTTTCTGAGTTATATGCTTTAATAATAAACTGATAATCTAGTAAGTTCTGTGAGCTGTTTTAGCAAATCAGTCGAACCCCAAGAAGGGGGTCATGGGACTCTGATTTATAGCCAGTTGGTAGGAAGTCCAGGTAACAACCTGGACTTGCAATTGGCATCCTAAGTTGGAGGGGGTCATTGGAATTTCCAATCTGTAGCCAGTTGGTCAGAAGCACAGGTAACAAGCTGGGCTTTCGACTGGCATCTGAAATTGGGAAGAGGCAGTTTTGCAGGACTGAACACTTAACCTGTAGAATCTGATGCTGTCTCCAGGTTATAGTGTCAACAATTGAGTTGAATTCTTGGACATCCTGCTGGTGTCTGAGAATTGTTTGTTGGTGTTTGGGAAAACCCCTTCCCTACATTGAAATTGGGTGCACAGAACACCAAAAGAAAGATAGGCTTCTTTTAATATACCTTGGGTTTTTAGACTTGACTTTGGAACCATGAAAATATTTCATATTATTACAAAAATTCCTTCTTAGAAAATAATCCCAATAAGTTAAAAAAATGAAATAAATGAACATAAAAATGGGTCCAGTTAGTAGATACAAGAGACAGAATATTTCATATGACTTATTTTATTAAATTTATTGGGGGTAAAACTGGTTAATAAAATTACACTGGTTTCAAGTGTACAATTCTATAATATCATCTGCATATTGCATTGTGTGCTCACCACCTAAAGTTGAATCTCCTTCTGTCACCATACATTTGACCCCCTTTACCCACTTCTACCTCCTCCTTCCCCCACTTTCCCCCAGTAACCACTAAACTGTTGTCTGTGTCTGTGAGTTTTTGTTTGTTTGTTCGTTGCTTACTCTATGACCTAGCAATCCCTTTTCTGGGGACCTAACCCCTCGAAATTGAAATAATTTCTCTGTAAAGTTATATGCACCCCAATGTTCATTGCAGCTTTATTCACAGTGGTCAAGGCATGGAAACAACTGAAGTTGTCTTATGATAGTTGACTGGATAAAGAAGCTGTGGTACATATATACATTGGAATATTACTCAGCCATAAGAAAAGATGAAATACTGCCATTTGCAACAACATGGGTGATCTGGAGATTATCATACTAAGTGAAATAAGCCAGAGAGAAAAAGTTGAGAACCATATGATTTCACTCATCTATGGGATAGAAAACTGTAAGCAACAAACAAGACAAATAAGCCATATGACTTTAAAACAATAATTTGCACAACCACGGAGGATATGACTTTAGGACAAAAAAAAATTTTTTTTTCACATATTTTCAGTAATTATATTGTTGGGGGAATGTTGGTATTGTTCTTAGATACTGTACGTATGTATAGTATGAAATAATGCAAATAAGTAATTAAATTGGTATCATTGACAACTGGGATTGTTTAGCATGGGAGATTTTATAAATATAAGATGGATAAGATTAAGTAAAATCTATGGCTCTGAATCTGAGTTGGAAATATTATGAACTCATGAATTCATGTGAAAGTTTTTGTTTTATAATAATATGATTTCTTTAAAAAAAAATTGTGTTTTCTAGCTCCTTCCACTGAAAAATCTGTAAAGCAGTGACCAACTCAATAGCAATGAGCCACCCAAGGGCCTAGAATTTGATTTCTTACTATCATTTCCCACTGCAAGGAACCAGAGCTCCTTGGAGAAATGGTTGATTCCAGGTCTTGGGAGGAAAATGTCCAACAAGAACTTGAAAGGTATTGTCATACCACAAAGCAAGGCAGCTGTCAAAGACATTTAGAGTTGTATCAAAGGATCAGGATCCATTCAAAAGCCTCCCTTGGTTAAATATGTGACATGAAATTTTCAATAATAATAATAATAAAGTGGAATAAGACACATCAGATATATTTAAATCCATGGGTATGAAAGATACTTGAAAGAAAATCCCCCTCATTGGTTTCCTTGAACTCGTGCTGTCCATTCACTACCCACTAGCCATACATGGCTAGTGAGCACTTCAAATGTGACTAGTCCAACTGGGGAGCCGAGTTTTACATGTTATTTAATTTTAAATTTAAAATCTGATACTCAGTTCAGTTCTTGAAAAATTTTTACCTGTGTTTGGAACAACTTGGATGTGTGAATCTATGTTTTCCACTCTAAATTTTGTGAAATCTAAATGTAGGTCAAGTATTTCTGGTGAAAATTTAACGCCCGAATTGAATGTAAAATACATACCTGATTTCAAAGTCAGAAATACAAAAAAAAAAAAAAGGAGAAAGAGAAGAAGAAATGAAAATGAGTCAGTGTTTGAATAAGAACTGCACAACCGAGATTCCACAGTGGCCTTACTGCTGGCCTCCCTGACTGCACTATCACTCCTCCCCAACTCCAGGCACCTGAACTTCCACCTGACAGTGTCAACCCCTTTGTCCAAATTACCTAGTGTGAATGGGGGCCAACCTCTCCCTTGCGGCACACTGTGATTTCCCTGTCCCCACACTTTTAAACATGTGCCCTTTACCACGTTTTCCACTGGAGAGCTCCTATGCATCCCTCAAAACTCTGCTTGAACTTTACCTCCTTTGTGATGCTTTTTCTGACTCCCTCAGACAAAGAGAGGCAGTCCCCTTCTCTTCATAGTGATTATAGCAATACTGTGCTGTTGACATCTGGCTGGGGTGGGAAAACATCCCACTGCCCACACTTGCCCTTTAAAAGCAAGGTCCTGTTTTCATTCATCTCCGGTCCCCAGTTTGGAGGACAATGCTTACCATTCAGGCGCTTCTCCACGTGCTGAGTGAGTAAACAGGCAGCCCTCCCTGACCAGCCCCACCGAACCTGACCACAGGGTCCACTCCAGCCTTCCGCTTCCTTCAGCTGCATTGTTTAATCCAACAGCCCTGTTACCTCTCATCCCAGTCCAATTTGGAAAACTCCACTTCTTCACACCTTGGCTGTGTCAGGCGTATTGAATTTATAGGCATAACCATAGTTTGAAATTCCAAAGACAAGGAACAGTGCCTTTTTACAGTTTGTTCAAGATGACAAAAACAATAAGAGGCAGTGCAGGGCCAGCAGCTCCTGAGGGCAAGGACATTGTGTCATTTATCTTTGCCTCTTTGTTTCCTGGATAACCTCCAGTGGGTGCTCCATGATGAGTGTTAAAGCAGATTGGGGGAAGGAGAGAATCACCTGATTCTGAGGTCACACCATTTTAAACGATACTAATGATCTTCATCCTGGAGGGGGGCTGAACATAATATGGTTAAGAGACAACTTACCCCAATGTGGTTGAGGCAGTAGTCAGAGAAGAGAGCCAGGTTAAATAATATTTGATCCCCAATCCCAGATAAATTACAGCCCAGTGTACCGTGAGAACTTGCAGGAGTCAATGCAGAATTGCACTCTACAACTCTCCAGGAGGTGTGAAGCCTGGGAGAGGGGCCAGAAAATGAAATATATATCTGGGAAAATGCTGTCTCCTTCAAACAAGGAAAAGGTGGATGCTGAGAATGACTGACCAGATACCTTGATGAAAAGTCCTGGTGCAAATCCAGGTTCACAGAGACCGTGAACCTGGTCGAGAACAGGAGCATGAGAGGCATGTCGGCGGATCTGTCAGTGGACATTTCAACAACTGTAGATGCTGAGTTCTTGGCAAAGAATTGTGGAGTGTCGCCAGGCTCTGTGCTACGCCCTGCCCGGCTCTGCAGTTCTGTTAATGACTTATATGTATGAAGACGGAGCAAAGCATCTGATCATATCTGGGGATGACACAAGCTGGAATCTAATACTTGTGATACAGAATCAAGATTTGAAAACATAAGATCGCATCACTCTGGAAAAATGAGGGAAAAAAATGGCAAAACATAATCTAAGATTTTGAGCTTCAGAAAACCCATCCCATAAAGAAAGAATGAAGAGAGATGGCTTAGTAGCAAGCGAGGCTCATGGAAGAGAAAGAGAGGAAAAGTGAAAAGAAAAACAAAAGAGTGTTCGATTCAGCTTAGACTTTTAAATGCTGTCACAAAGCTGATGGGCTGTGGTCCAGAGCAGTGTCCCTAAACCTCTGTAGTCACAGACCCCCTCCATAGTGTTCGCCATGACCGCAGACCACCTGTGCTCTTGATGACCTTCAGGCCAACTCAATTCCTCGCAAAAAAAAACCAAACTCCAGACGAGACCAGTGTGTGTAGAAGCCGAATTACCAACTGTAAAATGTTTGTCCCTGTAGACATCCAAGTCATCTCCCATACCACCAGGGGCTTTGCGTTCAGCAAGGAGCTGCATTCTGAGAAGAGAGCAACAAACTAGAGTGTCCTCTGAAACTGACCTGTAAGAAAGAGTCTCAAAACCCTAACCTATGGCCAACAGTGGAAGGGACTGGAAATGTTTTGCCTAGAATAGAAAGACTTAGGGAACTCAGAGAGCTCTCCCTAAATATCTGATAGGTGATCGTCATGTGTGGAGTGCAGTCCTAGAGGGCAGAGCTGGAACCACTGAGGGAGGGCTTTCTCTTCCTGGAAAGGCAATGTTGGGGGCTGGGAAGGCACCTTCTAGGTCTATGATCTTGAGCAGATCATTTGTCTAACAGAAGTCTGAGGTCACTTCAGCCGTCCAAACCCAAGGCTCTTTATCAGAACAACAAGGGGCATAGGATCTACCTCGTGTAGGTTAAACAGGCAATTTAAGCCTTTGTTCCTCCTTATAACATGTCCAACTCCAGATCTCCACCTCCCTTCTTTTGGTACCTTCAATAGAGGTAAGGGGTGGCATCAAAGGGAGAGTTTTGGGTGTGGGTCACCTGAGTTTTGCTGCCAGTTCACTGTGTAATCAGAGAAGTCTCCACCCCTCTGGGCCTTAGTTTCCTCATCCGTCACACCATCGGGCTGGTTCATAGGTCACAAACTGGCTGCCATAATAGAAAAGAGTTCCCTCAGTCTTTTTATTCCAGGCTAAACGTTTCCAGTTCCTTCAACTGATGGCCATGGGTTAGGGTTTTGAGCCTCTTTCTTCCAGGCGCTGGCCCACAGGTGGGTGTTGCTTGGCCCTGAACAACATTAAACAATTGTTTTCTACTTTTTATTTTTTGACAATATTTAAAAATGAAGGTATCATATATGTTTTATATACAATAACATAATAATATAACATAATATAATAAAGATCTCTGTATTCCTCTGAAAAATTCAGATGATCTGGCAACCCCAAGCCTCTCTCACATGACATTGAGCTGGCACTGAGAAGTACCCACTCTTTGGAAGGGGCCGCAATCCCCCCACCCTACCTAAGTTTCTTAGCTAGGGCACTGCCCAGCCCTCCCTGGCCAAGCCCCTGGCAGCTGGAGATTCTTGACCACACCTGGCCTAATGCACCTCCCTGGACCAGCAGGATGAGCTCTGAGAGCTGTCACTGTGCTGCACACAGGGCAGGTCCTCAGAATGCCCTGAGGGGTTGTCTTACTGGCCTGAGAACTTGGCAGAGGTCAGGACTCTACATTCCTGGTGCTTCCATTTCCAGTTATCCAGGCAATTGTGATGCCTGAAGTGATGGGGGAGGGGTGGTGCCATTGTGAATCCCAAAAGATCCAAGAGTCTGCTAATGTATGTGGGAAAAATGTTCATCGTTTGGATTAAAAACTTTTTCTTTAGACTAAGTCAGTAAGTCCCATAGCTGCTATCACCAGGTCCCTATCAAATCTCACCAATGGGGTTGGGGCTGAGGCTCTTGCCTTGCTCTACAGTTTTTAAGCAGTTGGGACAACCTGTCTATTCTTTCTGAATTTCTGCATGTTCACAGATGAGTGGCTAGTTGTAGAAGACACTGTGTTGCCACTGCAGGCCTGGGTGCCTCTCCTGGAACCTACCTTTGAAGGGAGGCTCCTCCCACCAGAAGCCCTTTGTATTCAGGTTCTTCTTAATTCCACGGGGCCTGAAGAGAACCCCTGCTCATTTCAAACACCTGGCGTAGTGGTGATCTCTTAGCTCCTTCACGCTCTGACTCTCTGTTAGTCGTGTGTACTTTATTGGCCCTGAATTTTGGAAAGGGAAGGTGTTTTCTCCTGCTGCAAAACACAGGATTCCATGGAGGTTCCTCAAAAAATTGAAAATAGGACTATTATACCATCCAGCAATTCCACTTCCAGGTATAGATCAGAAGGAAACAAAATTATATCTCCAAAAGATATCTGCACCCCCATGTTCATTGCAGCATTATTTATAATAGCCAAGACGTGGAAACAACCTAAATGTCCACGGACAGATGAATGGATAAAGAAAATGTGGTATATAGATATGATGGAATATTATTCAGCCATAAAAAATAAGGCAAGCCTGTCATTTGCAACAACATGGATGGACCTTGGGGACATTGTCTTAAGTCAGTCAGACAGAGAAAGACAAATACTGCATGATCTCATGAGCCTGTCATTTGCAAAAACATGGATGGACCTTGGGGACATTGTCTGAAGTCAGTCAGAGAAAGACAAATACTGCATGGTCTCATTTATATGTGGAATCTTAAACAAATGAACTGATAGAAACAGAACAGATTGGTGGTTGCCAGAAGCAGGGGTTGGGGGCTGGGAGAAATAAGCAAAGGTGGTTAAAAGGTACAAACTTTCAGTTTAAGATAAATCCCAAGGAAGTAATATATAGCATGGTGACCATAGTTAGCAATACTGTACTGTATATTTGAAAGTTAATAAGAGAGTGAAATCTTAAACGAATGAACTCATAGAAACAGAACAGATTGGTGGTTGCCAGAAGCAGGGGTTGGGGGCTGAGAGAAATAAGCAAAGGTGGTTAAAAGGTATAAACTTTCAGTTTAAGATAAATCCCAGGGAAGTAATATATAGCATGGTGACCATAGTTAGCAATACTGTACTGTATATTTGAAAGTTAATAAGAGACTGAATATTACAAATTCTCATCACAAGAAAAAAAATTTTATAACTAGGTCAGGTGATGGATGTTAACTGGATTTATTGCGGTGATCATTTCATACGTACATATATGAAATCATTATGTCATACACCTTAAGCTAATACAAGTGTATGTCAATTATATCTCAATAAAACTTGGAAAATATAAAATCACAAAAAAATTAAAGTACAAGACCACTAGCTTCCTTCATCAGCTGGGCTGTTGGGGTGGGGGTAGGCCGAGAGGATATACAGGGATGTGAGCCCATGGCCACCTTGTTGCAGAGCTGCCAGCGAGCTCTGACTGCAAGTGTCTGGCTGTGATTTGTGTTCTCTGCACCTGTACTTCAAGGAGAGGTCAACACTTGCTCCTGGATGTTCCCAGACCATCTCAGAGTTTGCTGGCGGCCCTGGGCATGGGACCGGGGGATAATTATAAGCATGGGGAGGGTAGGTTCCACCAGACAGGCGGAACTCCTAAAAGAAACCTGCTGGGGCCTCCCTGCCTCATTGTGCCATCCTCCTAGACCCTTTGCCGGGGCCCTGAGTGAGAGGGTGGGCCTGGCGTGGGCCCACGAAGGTGAGGTGGGTCTCTGCGGGGCACTTTGGGGCCTCCTAACACCGACGCTGCAGCACTGCACTGCTCCCCTCTGCAGCTCTGGGACAAGCGGCCTCCCACCCTGGTGCTTTGATCCACGGCAGACAGGCCCTGCGGTGCTCCTTGTCTCTTCCTGTCACTGGGTCTGAGCCAAAGTGGAATGTGGGAGGCCTGTGTGGTTTGGGCTCCCCACCCTGCCAGAGGTGCACACCTTATCCTGGGGTGGCGTATGTGGGAACTCGAGCCCCATCCCCAGAGAGAAGTCTCCCCAGAAGCTCAGAGCCATACTTGGGCAAGTTCCTTGCTGACCCTCAGTTTCCCTAACTATCAAACAAAGGTAGTAAATAGTACTTAGCTCAGAGCGTTGTTATGATGATAAAATCAGAAATCTGCTAATGAGCACTTAATATACTGGTGTTTGGCATATGATAACTAAGTGTTCAATAAATCTTAACTGTTTTATTATTAATTGCAGCATTAATAAAAAACAAAAACAAAAAAACATAATGAAGTCATTGTAAGGCCTGGAACAATTTACTTCTCTCCCTGGGCTTCCATTTCCACATCTAGAATGAAAAGTTTGGACCGGAGGATCTCTGGAGTGCTGCCTTTCTCTGGGATCCAGGGCCACTTCAGTTTCCCCACCCCCCTCCTGAGATGGTAGACATGTGTCAAGCACAGGCTGATGGTGAGATGAGCTCTGATGAGATAGCAGCATCCAGGGGCCTGATTGCTGATACACTGCCTGCTGCCCGAGGGGCCTCTTCTGAAAGATGGGTCTGGCAGAATTTTAGACCTTCCCATGCCTGCCCCTGCCTGTCTTCACGAGGCACCCTGCAGGCTTGGCCTGGATGGTGGCTGAGCAATGAGGAAGTCTGGGGCGCTATCGCAGGTGGGAGGGGTGGACATGGCCTTCACCGCAGCCCCCTCACCCCGTTTTCTCTGAAGTTCCAACACTTCAGCTGCAGAGCCCTATCTACCCCATCCTTCACCATAGGGTTCCCTACGGATACAATTTCCCTCAAAGAAATGAGAGTACCTTGTCTGGCCATAGCAGATGGTGAGTATTTATCAGTGGGAGTTGGGGCAGGAGCAGGACTGACATGGTGGTGCCCTGCCCTTTTGCGCACTCCAGCTTGGGCCTGACTTACAGCACCTCTGTCTATGTGTGAGGGTCTGTCCAGACCCTGAGGACCACTCTGCCTACACACCAGCTGGAAGCTCCAGGGAATTATGTCCTGTGAGAGCAGCCTCCCTCTGACAAATGGGAGCTGGTGGATAAGCACCCCACCCCCACATTCCTGGGTTCCTCACTGTCTTGCAGAGTTCCACATGGGATTCCAGTTGCCTGCGGTGTAGATCTTCTGGAGAATATGCTCATTATTGGCTTTCTTCCCTTCCCAGATGCACTTCTGTGCCTCTGTTATGGGCTGAATTGTGTCCCCCAAAATTGGTAACCCCCAGTACCTCAGAATGTGATCTTATATGGAAATAGGGTTGCAGCAGATGTAATTAGTTAAGATGAGGTCATTAGGGTGGGCCCTAATCTAATAGGACTGTGTCTTTATAAAAAGGGGAAATTTGGACACAGATATATGGACATAGGAGAACACTAAGTGAAGATGCAGATAGAAATCAGAGTGATGCTTCCACAAGCCAAGGAATGTCACAGATGGCTAGCTAACTACCGGAAGCTGGCCCCACTGGGAACCAACACTGCCAATGTCTTGATCTTGGACTTCTGGCCTCCAGAACTGTGAGAAAATCAATTTCTGTTGTTTAAGTCCCCAGTCTGCGGTACTGTTATAGCAGCCCTAGCTGGCAAAAGGAATACTCCCTACACTGGTGTTTTCTAGACTTGCCAAATAGAGTATTTGTACTTGAATCTTTGTATTAGGGTCAGGAATCCAGACAAAAAAAATGGGGGGCGGGGAAGGGGGAGAGTACTGGCAACAGGAAGCACATTAAAATGACCCCAAGAACTTGGAGGACAGGTGCAGATCCAAGACCCCAGCTCACCCTTTAAATCGAGATTAATCTGTGTGTCTTCAGGTAGAGGACATCAGGGTAGGTAATTGGCTTCAGTTGTCAAAGCAATTGCCCATTCAACACCCTCTTTTACCAACTCTTTATTCCCAGCTGATGGAGGAGGGCTGGCCGGCCCCCATGCCCTCACTGGAATAAGAGTAGGGCTTGGTGGTTTGCATGTGTAATAAGCAGGAGCTTCTGCAAGCTTCCTGCAAAGAATCCAGCCTCCTGCTGCTGAAGACAAGGGGAAAAGAGTGGCCAACCTGCCAGTCCCAAGGTCCCTCAGGGTCCCCTGGGAATATATTACTGTTTAATAAGATAGAAACCACTGGCAAATATGGAAAAATAAATCTTATAGTTGTGAAAAAATGAACAACTTAGTTTTTGTTAAAAACAATGTTCATTTTGGGGGAGCTAAATGTTCATCAATAGGGGAATATTAAGTCCACAAGTGTTCATCTGCCTTACTTGGTCAAGGTCCCGGCTTCGACTGCTCCCCACCTCCTGAATCTGAGTCCCTTCTCCTTGCTCAATCACATGGCTCCATTTATTGGCATATGTGATGTGTCTGCCCTAGTTGGGCACCAAGGGCTGATGACCTGAGACAGAGCAAGGCCAGAAGTAGGGCCTGGAGGCTTGGCTGTACCAAACCTAAGTCCCCATAATGCAGGCCTGTCTAATTCTCCTCACAAGGGCATGTCACTGGAAGGGACAAGGCTTTGAAAAGCTCTCTGTTCACCAATGATGGGTGCAGCTGTTAGGAGGAGCCTTCAGGCTTTTCTCTGCGATCCTGCTGGCTCCAATGCTGGAGGGACAGGCTGGGGAAGACCCCAAAGGTGGAGTGTTAGTGGGAGTGCAGGGTGAAGGGGGAATGTGGGGGGCGAAGGTAGGCTTGGGGCTAAATGAGTAGCCTGTGGGTGCTGGAGACTGGGAAAGATTCTTGGTGGTTTGGGTGTAACTTGGAATTCTGCCGTTTTTCTCCTTATCATCGGAACGAAATCAGACAAGAGTGTGAGCTCATTCTAATACAAGTCATTTTTCGCCCTCTGTTTCCTATCAATTGAATCCTCTCTCTTCTGTTGATCATTTTCAGAGACTCTGAAAGGTCTTTCTGCACCGGATGGTACAGAGCTAATTAGGCCAGCAGGCACTTGTTGAGAGCTGTCCCTGCAGGGGCCATGGACCAGCTGCTAAGCCTTTGGCACCAGTTGTCTTGGATTTGAAGCTCAAATCTGCCATTAACCAGCTGTGTCACTGTCAGTAGGGTACTTAACTAACCAAGGTTTAACTTTCCCATCTACAAAATGATAACAATAGTAGTCCAGACCCACGTATTCAATACCTACTGGACATCACCCCTTGGAGTTGTACAGGAACCTCAGAGTCAACCTGTCCAAAAGCAACTTCACACCCTTTTTCCCCGATTTGCTCTCTCTCGGCATTTTCCTCCTCTGTAAATGGCCCACCATCAGCCAAGCCCCACAACTGGGTGCCTTAGGCAGAAAGCTTTAAAACTATCTCATGTCACTTCTTCCAAGAAGCCTTCTTTGATCACTTTTCATCTCCCAGTGGATTGGATAACTCTCCAACAGGCTTCTATGCCATTATGTGTGCATCTCTCTGGCATACTAGATATGTTACATTTTCATGATCTTTCGGTGTGTCTCTTACTAAAATGTGAGGCCCCTAAGGGCAGGGACAATATCTTAATCTTCTTGGAACCCCAGGACATAATGTAGACTTCTGTTATCATCATTATCCATGCTCCCTTTACCCCTAATTCAAATTAAAGTGTGCTTACTTTAAGATGAGTCCCCTAGCCACATCCCTGGATCAGACTGAGGTTCTGGAGTCTTCCAACATAGAAGTCCATTGCTGCCATCCAGGGTCTAGTTAGTATGCAGTACGAGTTCAGTACGTACATGTGGAGTGAGAAGTGGATTCAAATGTTATTCCAGTGCCCTTCCTTGCCTTCCTGCACCACATCCAACTAATTCCCACATTCTGCAACCTCTTCCTCCTAAGAATCGCTTCTGTATCAGCCCTCCTCTTGATCCGCCCTGCCCTGTGCTGGTCCAGGCCCACAGCATTAGTGCGAGAGTCAGTTGCTCACAGTCCCACTCCCCTGCAGCTGCCAGGTGTGCTGATGATCCTCTTAAAGAACCAGGGTTCCAGGCATGGAACCCATTCTGTTTGTAATCCCCTGCCCTGCCCTCTTCATTTAACTAAGCTCGGCTCAAAAGTCCATTGTTCTCAAGAGTCCTGCCTACCTATCCCCTCTGCCTCTAGCTCCCTCTTCTATGCCTACCTCTGTTACATCACCTGTTATACATAATTATGCAGTAATTACGGTTCTGTGTCTTCGCAAAGACAGGACCAAGATCCCAGCATCTAACAGCTGGTAAGTCTTCAACCCAGTTTGTTCCTTTTTTTTCATCACTGTCCTATTCGGCACTGAACTTACTGTGTGATTTCAGCAAGTTGCTTAAGCTCTGTCCTCAGCATGCTCATGAATTACACTGGAGGGTACTGTGTGGTTTCTCTGGGGTTAACACATCATAGGTCTGTTGAGGCATTTTTATCTGCTTTACTGATGTCGTCTGTGTGCAGGAGTGGACCCGTCACTTCCCAACCGTTTACCGATGCTGAGATGCTACATAACATATTTAAACCGTCTTTCCCTGGCCTTTGCACCAGAGAACAGCCTGCCAGGTATGCCTCCCCTACCCCAGAGGGAGCCCAAAGTGGCAAGGAACTTAACCTCAAAGGGACATGCAGGGCTCTCAGGATAAGGAGCCTGCAGAGAAGTTACTCCCAACCCTTCACTTTGCACCCCAAATGTATTTCTCCTAGCTGGATATGTATACCTCAAATCCTATTTTTCAATTGCCTCCTAGTTTCAGTTCAAAGATGGCAGTCTTGTTAGAAATTAAGAAAATAGAAAGGGATTCAGGTGAAGGAGGCATTCTGAATATGCAAAAGGACTCTGGGTCTTTACCGCTTCCATTGTTCTCTGAGTGTGCTCCCCTGCTCAGCAGCAGCAGCGGCACCAGGGAGCTTGTTAGAAATGCAAATTCTCAGGCCTCACCCCAGACCTGCTGAGTCAGAGTCTCTGGGGGTGGGGCCCAGCAGTCTGTTTTAACAAGCCCGGGCAGTCGACTCTGTGGACCTTCCGGTTTGAGAAGCATTGTACTAATGCATACCTGCAGGTGTTTGGAGGAATTACCTAGTGCTGAGATCCCATGAGAATTCAGACAGGGACAGTTAATGTTTTATGCTCTTTTTCACTCAAACCTAAACCAGTGGTTCTCACATGTTAGCTGCATCAGATTCACCTGGGAAGATTGTTAAACACGGCTTGTTGGGCTCCACCCCCAGAGTGTCTGATTCAGTGGGGCCTGAGAATTTGCATTTCCAACAAGTTCCTAGTGACAATAATGATGTCATTGTTGTCTGGGGACCACATTCTGAGAATCATTGCCCTGAGCAATTTCCAAAAGAAATACTTGACTAATGGATTTCAAGATGGATACTATGTACTTAGCATTAGATCATATTGCTTGATATCCTACTCTGAGAATTTTTCAAACATGTTTTTTATATACATTTGGAGGCTTTTAGTAGTGATATCTCATTGTGGCTTAGCTTCCTCATCTGTACAATGAGCAGATCGTAGTACCTTCCGGAAAGGATTGCTGTGAGGGTGTAATGAGGGAATCCACAAAATGCACCTAGCTCAGAGCCTGGCACCTGTTACATTCTTTCTAGAAATTACCTATTGTGATTATTATCGCGTATTTGTGTTGGACTGGGAAATTGCTGCCATGACTCCCCTGCGTGTGGAGTGCATATATGCAAAGTGCAAATAAACTGCCTGTGAGTGGGAAGAAAACTTTCCTAGCCTGGTGGGCCAGGAGTCCACATGCCCGCAGCCATACCAGCTTGGGCCAGGGCCTGGGGTCCCAGAGATAGACCAAAGAAGTGGAAAGGTGGTGATAGGATAGGTTGCTCAGGTCAAAATTTCACTGTAATTTGGACTATAAAAGTAATATACACTCATTATCAAACGTTGACACGTTAGTCATCACAATCCTGGTGGTGACTATTCACAAACGGTGTATTCTCTTTTTCCACAGTGTGTGAATGTGAGTGCACAGGAACAGCATCTTTATTGTTTTCCTTTGGGGATACTGATCCAAGTTTAGCTGCATGGGTCTTCACAGAGGTTCTCTAGTGGCACAATCTGGTGATTTGGGTGACTTTTATGGAATAAAAGTTCCCATTCATCACACTTTTCCTGAAAACAGGATTCAGAGCAGGAAGGCTTTTCTCGCCTTAGATGAGGAAGAAACGATGGAACTGAGAGGATGAGAGAGCTCAGTTTCATCGGAGACCAGGGGTCATCGGGGCCCCTGAGGAGAGGACTTTTCTTTCGAAATGCCTCTCAGGAGAAAAGAACCATCTGCTTCATTTTAGTGACAAACCTTCCTGGATCCTTTGAGTTACTTTTCCCAATTCTCTTTACCTGCCTGCCAAGTCCACCACAGATGCTCCTGAAATGCCCACCCAGGGGTGGCAGACACTGTACCGGCAGCGGAAGCGAGTGCCCCTTGCGGGACTGGGCTGTCGAGACTCAGCTGGAGCCATCCCCCTTCTCCACAGCTCCTGCCCACCTCTCCAGCCCACCAGAGGAAGTGCTTCTGCCTCGGCTTCAGAACATAGCTGTAAATTTTTCTTTTTTAATGGAGAGAAATTGTAAGCGCTTTTTTTTTTTTAGGCTACACACTAACAATTCCACATCTTACCCCAT
Organism: Pteropus alecto; assembly: GCF_000325575.1. NCBI lineage: Eukaryota > Metazoa > Chordata > Mammalia > Chiroptera > Pteropodidae > Pteropus > Pteropus alecto. The sequence continues at coordinate 6,055,390 of NW_006442484.1, forward strand.
CATCCCCTAGGCCTCGCTCATGCTCTCAGGACACAGGGGTCCTGGTTGAGCCCAGCACGCCTGCCTTCCTCTCCAGCCTCAGCTCTTCCCCAGCAAGTTCTCTGCCATATTGGATGGTTACACAGCTCCTGCTCCGGAGCCTCACTCCCCTATTCTCTCTGCTAATCATCTTCTCCACTCTCCCTGTGTCTTCCTTTGGGTGGTCAGCTAAGATGTCTGTCACCCCTGGAAGCCTCCCCGTGGCTCATCACTTTCCCCTTCTCTTTCTAGAATTACCCATCCTCTCAAAATATGTGTAGACATAAACCGAATGACATATTGTTTTGAAACCTGGTTTTTTCCCCTCAACATTTTTCTTGACAGTTGTTCTAAGAGCTCTCTAATAGTCTGTGGTGAGGACGTCCGTGAGGTGTTGCATGACTCACCTGTAGACAGACACTTAGGTTGTTTCCAGTTTCATTATTAGAAACAATGTTGTAAAGAACATTCTCCCACACACATCTTTGCACAGATGTGGAAGAAGAGCTCAGGATGAAATCTGAAGGTAGAATTGCTGGGTTAGACGGTATATACACACTTTAAATTTTGAAAAGCAATTCCAAAGAGATCTCCAAAATGCAAGTACCCATTTCCACTTCTGCCGACCCTGAAATGACCCTTACTACTCCTCCAAGGCCTATTGGAATCGAACCCTGGCACATCCTTTTCAGAAAGCTGTTCCGCAGTGTCTCCCAGGAATCCAAGTTTCCAGAGTTTTCTCCCGGCTTTCCTCTTCCTCTCCCAGTAGCTGGGGATGCAAACTTTCCAGGATCCAGAATGTCTTTGGGGATCAGGGCCACATCTGGGATGGGGACTACAACAATAACCCAAGGCCTTTAACTACTTGATGAAAAGCCCCTTTGTTTTGCTGATTGACTTGCTGGGGTTTTGACATGCTTTCTTGTTTTGTTTTGTCCTTTCTGTGGCTTTGGAAGTGGCAGGTGCCCAGAGAATGCGCATGTGAATCAGATGGTGAGTAAAAGGATGTAGCAGGTGAGGATCTTGGTGGCATCAGTAATAATGGCTTTAGCCCAAATAGTTGTTCAGGGTCTTGAATCTCCCTACATTCACATATCCATCCATTAATCAACTCATGCATTCATAAAATAATCACCAAGCACCTTTCTCGTGTCAGGCAAGCACTGTGCTTGGGTTTGAGATGTGGTGTCATTAAACAAATACGGGTTGGGGCAACAAGGAGAGGGGGTTTCCTAGAAAAGTTCCCAAAGTAGGAAGGAACACAGTGTGGGAAGAGAGATGAGACTCAAGGGTAGGCAGGTTGCTGTATCCCATGGGTTTTGAAATTTACCCCAAGAGCAATGAGAAACTGCCAAGGAATTTTAAACCAGAGTTCAGTAACAGGTTTGATTTTTGATGTTAAAGCATCCCTCTCTTCGCACTGAGGTGTGAGAACCCAGGTGACAGCAGGCTTGGAGGAAGGAGCTGACGTCAATATGGGGCAGTAGACTCACTGGGTTTCCAGTGCCCTGGATAATTTGAATTCCTTCCCTGCTCCTGGCATAGGGCTGGGATCAAATGACAATGGCCTTGAAATTGGGCAAGTGTTGGGGGAAGGGCTGGCAGCCAGACCTAGCTTTTAGTGTCTAGCCACTCCTTCCCCACTCCGCCCCCAGCAATGCTGGGCCGGAGGATGGCACCCTCCGTTTGTCCTTGTAGAAGAGAGGAGTGACTGGACAGGCATGATTGTGGACCTGAAGCATCCGGCTCCCTTTCACACTGACACTTCCTCACTACCACTCCCACATCACCTGCAGAAAGCCCAGAAAGACAGTGGAGGCTCCAAATTCACGAGGCTAAAGTTTTCGAAATGCAATTGCTAAACCCATCTGCTGCCATGAACTGAGCGAGTTCCCTCATCTACCACTTCCTTTAATGCTCAAAACCGCTCTACAGGAGGGCAACCTGTCCCATTATACAGTGGAGGAAGCTGCCCCTCTGAGAGGCTGAGTTTCCCCAGGTCCCACACCTGTGAGGTAGGGCCGGGTCTCATCTAGGTCTCTTCACCTTTCTCTAGTCTCTCAGAGGTTTGACATCAGAATACCCGTGGGTCCTTCAGGCCCCTTACCTCCCTCTTGGCTGGGCCGCCCATGCATGCTGTCCTGGTTGTCAGCCCACTAGGCCCTCAGAATGCAGGAGAACCTGGGGATTTTGTCACCCTGCAGCACTCAGGGTCTTTACTCCCCTCATTGGAACATGCACCGCTGGAAGGCCAGCCTCTGCTCTCAGCTGTGTCCCCTTCCCCACCACCCTGGAGCCTGACCTGACACACAGTAGACAGGGGTTGGTTGGAGGTGGCAAGGTAAGTGTCTGTGTGGTTGTTGAGAAACCATTGGCAGAGCTCCTGGTGACCTTATGTTTTCAGAGTGGCCCAGTGAAAAGTGAGTCCCCCATTTCTGAGTCAAAGCCAGGCTATCCTAGATTCTAGGAGTATAAAGATAAAGGCATAAAAGTGTGCTCACCTGGAAGGCAGGGGGATGTAATGGTTCAATACATGGTCTCTGGGCCCAAATCCTGACTACAGGTTAACTCTGTGAGCTTGGACAAGTTACTCAGCTTCTCTTTGCCTCCATTTCCCCATCAGTAAATGGAGATGTGTTTGTACCTGCCTCATAGGGTTGTGATAAAGAAGAAATGAGTTAACATGTACATGCTTAGAATAGAGCCTGGCAAATACATTGCTAAAAGATAAACTGAGGCATATTAAAATTTTAAGTTACTATTTAAGCCAAAATTAATTCAAATTGATCAGTACCCGATCTAGAAGGGAGCTCAAGGAGCTGTATAAAATAAAAGAAAGGAGTGAGAACAAGGAAGTCATACTAGGCAAAAAAGCAGGCTGGTTATTGCAAAGTTACCTGCCTTCAGGAGATGGCAGGGGCCTATCAGGCAGATTACCTAAGTGCTGACGAGGTGATTCCTGATTGACTGGTTAAGATTCCATTTCGGGGAGAGCCCAAATTGTAATTAAGTCTTGGTTTGGTGACATGTGCTTAGCATCAGCCACTACATTCTGGGCCTTATTTTGTTGTTGTTTTTTTTTTGGTTTGTTTGTTTTTAAATTTTTTAAATTTATTAGTTTCAAGTATACAGTACATTGGTTAGACATCTATATAGTTTGTAAAACAGTCCCCCCTCCCCTGGTTGCTCCTTCCCTCCCGATCCTCCACCTAGACAACATATTCACTCTAATTGCATCCCCTATACTGTGCTCCCCATCCCCATATCCATCCATCAGCTACTAATTTGTACTTCTTTAATCCTTCACCCCATTCTCCCAGCCCCCCAAACTCCCCTCCCCTCTGTCCATCTCCAAATTGTCCACTATATTTGTGAGTCTTTTTCATTTGTTTGTTCTTTTTATTCCTTAGATTCCGCATATAAGTGAAATCATATGGTGTTTATGCTTCTCTGTCTGATTTAAATATCTTCTAGGTTCATCAAAGCAATATCTTTTTCCATCCCCTTCCTTTCATTCTGTGTCTTTTAATCTGAAGTGAGCCTCTTATAGACAACCATAGGGGTCTTGTTTTCCTTCCCATTCATCCAACTCTTTTAGTTGGAGCACTTAATTCTTTTCCATTTGAGGTACTTATTGATAGGAATGTAGCTGTTACCATTCTTTATTCCTGTTTTTGATACATGTTTTTTTCTTCTTAAAGAAGTCCCTCCAAGATTTCCTGTAATACTGGCTTGGTGGTGATTAATTCCTTCAGCTTATTTTTCTCTGGGAAGCTCTTTATCTGTCCTTCAACTCTAAATGATAGCTTTGCTGGATAAATTATTCTTGGTTGTAGATCCTAGGTCTTCATCCTGTTAAATATTTTTTGCCAAGTCCTTTTGTCCTGCATATTACTTTTGAGAAATCGCTGCCAGTCTTATGGATTTTCCCTTATAAGTAACTATGTGTTTTTCTCTTGCTGCTTTTAATATTCTTTCTTTGTATTTTACCTTTGGCGTTTTAATTATGTCGTGTCTTGGTGCGGGCTTCTTTGGATCCCTAATTTTTGGAATTCTGTGAGCTTCCTGGGGTTTTATGTCCATTTCCTTCACCAGGTTAGGGAAGTTTTCCATCATTATTTCTTCAAACAGCTGCTCAACATCTTGATTTTCTTCAGTCACACCGATCAGACAGATATTTGGACTCTTAATAGTATCCCATATGCTCCTTAAATTATTTTTATAGTCTTGGTATCTTATCTCTTGCCATTCTGATTGAATGTCCTTGGCTTTCCCATCCTCTGATCAAAGGGCATTTGATCTTTTTCTTTATTCCCTCTGTTTATTCGTTTATTCTGTTTAATATACTTCTCATCTCAGATAATGTGTTCTTCATTTCAGACTGGTTTTCTTTTATAATTTCCATTTCCATTTTTATGTTTTTTATCTCTGTGTTGGAGTTCTCATTGAATTTAACCAAAAGTTCATTGAGCATCTTTATAACCAGTGTTTTGAACTCTGCATCTGTTAGATTACTTGACTCCATTATATCTGGATCTCTGTTCTCTTCTCTCATGTGGTTTGTTTCTTTGTCTTCCCATTTTGGCTGCCTTTCCATGTCTGTTTCTATGTACCAAGCAAAGCTCCTAAGTCTCCCAGTCTTATTAGTGTGGATTTGTGAAGTAGGTGTCCAGTGGCACAGTCCTGAGAGGGGCTCAGCTACAGGCCAAATTTAGTCCTAGCCCCTGCGCCTCTGGGGCCACCTATTAAAAATTCAGCAAGCAATCCACAGACGCTGTGCTTATAGTTGCCTCAAAAAGCCACACCAGAAACCGAGGCCAGCTGCCTCGGTTTGAATCTAGTGTGAATCTAGGTACTGCTCAGCAAGGAGCACCTGACTTGCTGAGGATACACCTGGATGTGGTTTGAGTGGGGCCACGAGCTGGGGGAGGTGGGGTTTCAGGGAATCCTCTGTGCGGAGCCACCTCTGTTATCCAGTCTGATGACCTCATGGCAATGGCAGCACTGTGTCCACGCACTGGGAGGTGGGAGTGCTCAACAGAGAACAATGGATACCGCCGGCACTTCTGTACAGAGCGAGTCTCCCCTCGGCCCTCACTCTGACAACGTCTCCCTGTAAGTCCCTGGTGCCCCCTGTGCGCAGCCAAATCGGCACTGGTGCTCACAGCAAGCAGGTCCATCACCGCGAAAATCTGCTCATGGTTGTGGCTCCTTTAAGAGGCTTCTGCCGCTGCCGCAGCTTCTGTCTCACTCAGCCGCTGGAAACCAGGCAGCCCCGCGTCCTCACCTCGTCCTACCTCCTGCCATTGCACGGTGCTTTCTTGGATTTCTCCCTAGTTGTATGGTTTGTTTATCAAGATCTCAGGTGATTTTTTCTTGCTGCTTGCTCCTTGTTTCCGTCACAACTTTGATTTGGTCACCAGAGAGATGAACAGAACCTCTGTCGTCTACGCCATTTTGATTGCCCTCTTTTTTTTTTTTTTTAGGCCTACAGCACCTAGTATTCCTAGGTTGTCTCCCTTCCAAGTACTAATCAGGCCTGACCCTGCTTAGCTTCTGAGATCAGAGATGAGATCAGGCGTTTCAGGGTGGCATGGCTGTAGATTCTGGGCCTTGTTTTTAACAATGAATAACATTTGTTATTCGTGTCTTGACTTCAAAAGACTTACAATTTGGCAGAGGGAATGACTTCAATTATTACGGCATAGGACACGCTCCCGAAGAGGGGACTGAGTACCCAGCATTAGCTTGGACCCCGTTTTTGAAGCTGCGGAGGCTCTGGGGATGTTCCCATTTTAAGCTTCTGACAGTTTCTGCTTCACAGTTGGGAAAAGATTATTGTTTGGGGGAAAATTCTTAAAAGTTAAAGCCGGAAATTTATTGTTGAACTGAAAGTTTTCACCCATAAGCTAAAGTGTCCCGTTTGTAGCTTTAAATGGTTGTCCTCACTGGGAGTAGAGTTGCTTCTGAGAAGGTGATTCCGGTGACAAGGGAGGACAGCTGATGACCAGGATGAGAGAGGAACAGTTTATTGCCCTCCTCGGGCTCAGAGAAGGGTGGGGGCAGGGGTGGAGCTGGCTCTTTGCGGAAGGTCTCAGTCACTAGCAGGTAGGGACCAGATATTGGCTGGCTCCAGCCACAGGGCAGCAGACTAGACCTGGAGAGCACCCTCTGTCCAATCTGAAGCTTTTCTGTGCTGCATTGTAATTTCCTCCCGCCATTCTCAAACTTTTCTAGGGAAGTTTGTTTCTGGTCTTACGCATATTTAGGGGAATCACAGAAGATCCTGTGCCTGTGATTGGTGGCCCTGGAGTAAGGAGAGAAGGAGCGGTGAGGAGAAAGAGATGACAGGACAGAGAGAAGAGCTCCAGGAATGTGTACGGCACCCAGCTACAAGGACAGCAATAACAGCTGGGCTGAATGTATGGTACCTGAAGATGAAGATTGAATATTCCAGGGAGAGAAACTAGGAAGATGACTGGCTTTCCTGTGGTCTCAGCTCATTTCTCCTTGAGCATTAAAGGGAAGGTGACCTTTTAGGCTGCAGAACCTGTGGAATCAGGATCAACTCAGCTGCAAAGGGAGAAGGCCAAGGCTCAGGGAATGTTGCACAGAGAAAGTGACTTTTAAGCAGAGTTTAAAAGATGAATAGGAGTTTGACAGTAAACCAGATGAGGAAAATTATTTATTTCTACTCCTCACCCCAGTTTCTACCCTTCACACACCAGCTGGGAAATTCAGGGGCCTTTAGGAGACCCCTCAAATTGCAGCAGCACTAGGCTCTTACCCACTTGGAGTAGAAGAATAGACGGCCTTGGCCTTTTTGAGTCATCTGTAGGGAGGAACAGGTTGCGGGCTCCACTGGGCTTCATAAGCTTGGCAATGGATGCCATTCCCAACCCCATCTCAGGCACTTCCGATTCAGTAGAGTGCTTATAGATTGCTTTTGTCAAAACGTGTGAGTTCTCCTGGGGGCAGGGAGATTTATTCAGTCTTCGTCTTTGCCGAGTTGGCTCTTATTTGCAGTTACCTGCAAAAATATATTTCTTGGGCCCAGTTCCCAGAGGAGTGATGTTAGGTCATTACTGCGTGAATTGTTGGGCTGTAAAGGAGCCATCCGTCACTCACCCACGACTCTGTGGTTGTGCTGGGCACCTGGGTCATTGCAGGCACTCCTGTTATGACCATCTGCTGTGGTGGCTGCTGGTGATGGCTCTGCATGTGCAGAAGACGGACACATGAAAATTATTTGTGGGTGCACATTAACCACTTCTCCCCCTCCTCTGTTTTAATAGATAGGATGTGACAGGGCCAGCTACAGCTGAGGAAAGGAACAGAATGAGGTCGGCACTTGGAGTTTATCAGAACCTAAGAGTGTACTTGCCTGATGACCCCTTGAGGGGAAAATAAGTGGGGGCGTGGTGCTCTTCTGTATTCTTCTGAAGTATATGCATCAGGGTCTCAGGCGACTAGGACGTGGGTGAGTTAGCAAGGCTGGGTACAGCGCCCCAGAGCGGGTCAGTAACTTGGGTTACTTCTGCAGTCCTGGTCCTTTCTCCTCCCCAGGCAGCCCCCCTTTCCAGTGAAAACCCCTTTGCACCCTCCCCTCCTCCATCAGAGCTCTCCTGAGCAAGGTCATTTTGCCTTAAGGCCCAAATAGAAACGGAAGACACAAGGGATAAGCAACTAATTCTGGGGATGTCGATTGCTGAAACAGCCTAACTGACCTCCTTCCTGCCCAAGGATGCTTCCATTTTCAGAATTAACACAGGTCTTTGTAGTTAAACCGACGAATCTCAATCAGAGCAATTTTGTACTCCTCCCTCGCCATCCACCCTGAGCACGTTTGACAATGTCTGGAGACATTTTTGGTTGTCACAACTGGGTAGAGGGAGGTTATTGGTGGCTAGAGGGTAGAGGCCAGGGATGCTGCCAGACATTCTACAATGCACAGGACAGCCTCTCACAACAAAGAATCATATGGTCCCATGTGCCAACAATGTTAGGGCTGAGAAACTCTGAATTAGAAAGAGCTGGAGTCCAGTCTGGCTGAAAAAGCCACCCTCTGTTCCTTAGAGGAGGGGTGAGCCTGGGAGAAGGAGCTGGAAGGCAGAGTGGGGGAAGAGGACCTTTGCATCCCTCCGTCCCATCCTCAATGTGCAGCATGGCCAGGGGATCCTCTGGAAGCAGTGATGCTCGGCAGAACTTTCCGTGATGATGGGAAAGTGCCACATCTGTGCTGTCTAATGCAGAAGCCACCAGCCACGTGGGCCTATTGAGTAAGACTGAGGGCCGAAATTTTTATTCTATTTACTTTCAGTTAATTTATAATTAATGAAATCGTCCCAGGTGGCTTGTGGCTACCCTATTGGAAAACGCATTTCTAGAGTCCTGAAGACTGTCCCCTCCTTTCTCTGGGTTGCCACACCTGCTGGGGGAACTTCATTGACAATGAGGTGCTAATAGCAGGTAGGAAAAAGTCCAGCCTCCTTCCCAGAAGATTTCCATCTGAGTGAGGGGTTCAAATTGAAAGTCTGAGGGTAAGACTGGGACAATGCAGGGTTACGCCCAGGCCGCATGGGCGGGGGCACTGTGCCATTGCAGTCTGTGTGCGGAGGTGCCACACAGCAGCGCCAGAGACAGGCAGCCTGGGCCCACGCAGACCCGAAGGCCAGCAGCTCTGTCTGTAGAGCTTAGATCCAGGAGTTCTCAGGGGCTTTTCCTCCTGGGCCAGCACAGAAGAAGGTAGAGTGTGAGAACGCCAGTGGGCTAGGGGAAGGACGACCTCTGGCCAGATAACAGAACTTCCAGAGCCGAAACCTACAAGATCCCTCACACTGGCACCTCGTAAGGAAATCAGCTCTGGCTCCACCACTTCTGTCACCCCAGGGAGGGAGTGGCAGAATTTCTTCAGAAGTACAAGAGGGCTGAGAGGTGATCTGGCTCCCCCAGACATACAGATGGCAGTGTAAGGTCCTCTCAGGCTCCATCCACAACAGTTTTTTAGGAGATTTAGATAATTTAGAAGCCCTTTTATTTTTACATTAGTGCTGACAACAGGGCAAGGGTTAAACCCTTGGGCAGAACTTTGATTCTGGCAGAAGTGTTGTACAGTCAGCTCAGGCTATTCCTGTTACTGCTCATAATCATGCTTTTTAAATGCCAGATAAAATTTAGTGAAAAACTGCAGATGTCTGCATAGCTAACTTCCCTACTGCCTTTATGTCTTTGCCCAGATATCACCTTCTCAAAGTCCATAATCATGACAGCTTGACATGCCTGAGCCCCTTCCTTCCCTGCTTCATTTTCTCTCAGGGCTCCTCATGCTGTAAGTCCCTCTAAAATTTACTTATTTACTTGGATAGTTTTAATTGTCTCCCTTGCCCCACAAGCACCTAAGCTTCAAGAAGGCAAGGTTGGGCCTGTTTGGTCCCCTTCAGCAGCCCAAATGTTAACTAGTCATATCCGTAAATGAATAATGCACCTCAGGTGCTGAGTGGCTGGTGCTTGCTACTACTTCATGGCTTTTGTCACAGCAGTAGGAGGTGCAAATGGGGGGTGGCCCAGGGCTTCAGTGACCTGCCCAGGATGACCTGGCAAGTGTGTGGCAAGGTAGGGAGTGAAACTCCTGTGCCCAACTCCCAATTCTCCTACTTCCATCTGTGCCCTGTACCCTGTGGGGACAGCGCACAGTCACAACCAATCCATGGAGACACCTTGGGCCTGGCAACTTCCCACGCTTCCTGGAGAGATTGCGAGCTTCCAGGTAAGGGCTGAGATCCTTTCCCTAACTTGATAGAGAGACAAAGGCGAGAGATGCTTAAGGCTCAGCTATGAGAGGCTCTTGTCCAGTGGAGTTTAACCCAAAAAAGCCAAACGAACAGAACACACATCTGCAACAACCACAGAAATCAGCAGGAGAAGGATATTCTGATGACAGTTACTTACAACTTTCCCAGGAAAGTATCTTCCCATGAAGTTAGGTAAGCCTAACTTCATTTTCAAGCACTAACTCAGAGGACATTTTCAGAGCAGAGAATTCTGGAATGTTCCTTGGTGATCTAATCTGTGGTCACCTTCAGAAAACATTTTAAATTTACTTATGTATCTCAGCAGAAAGCAAGGAAAGAGAGAGAGTCCAGGAGAAATGGACGAGGAGAAGGAAGAGTGTGCTATCTGCTCCTCTATTTCAAAAGGACATCCATTTCCTGATACGTTCTAAGTACAAATTGCCAGTTACTATTGACACGTAATAACAGGAACTTAGAAGCTTGACACAATTGTTTCATCATCATCATGCTCATGGATTCTGTGGGTCAGGAATTCAGACAGGCCCCACGAGGGAATGGCTTGTTCCATGCTCTCTGGACCTCGTGAGCTGGTGCTGCTGACCTGAGAATCTCTGTGTGGACCGTCTATGAGTTCTAAGCTTCCTCACAGCATGGTGGCCTTTGGGGGCTGCTCAGACTTCTTACTTGGAAGCTCAGGGATCCAAATGCAAGTGACCCATCAAATAAGGCAGAAGTTGAATGGACTTTTCTGACCTAGGTGCAAGTCACTCTGTGCCACTTCTGTCACATTGTTTTGATGACAAGCCAGTCGCAAGTCCATTCAGAGTCAAGCTCAAGGCAGGGGGTATAGTCCCCATCTCTCAAAGTCTCTGTAGCCACACAAGGAAAGAATAAACAGCTCTGAACCAAGACACCCAGAGGCTGATAAATAAATAAATAAAGTATTTAATCTTTTCATAATGTGATCAATTTTTAATTGTTAAAAATTATGGTCAAATATATGTGATTTACCATCTTAATCATTTCTAAGTGTGCAGTTCAGTGGTATCAAGTACATTCATGCTATTCTGCACCCATCACCACCATGATCTCCAGGGCTTTTTTCACATTGCAAAACTGAAACTCTGTACCCATTAAGCATTAACTCCCCATCCCCCTTTCTCCCACCCCTTGATAACCACCATTCTACTTTCTGTCTTTATGAATTTGACTACATATGAGTGGAATCATACAGTTCTTGACCTTTTGTGACTGGCTTATTTCACTGAGCATAGAGTCCTCAAGGTACATTCATATTGTAGCATGTGTCGGAATTTCCTTCCTTTTTCAGCCTGAATAGTATTTCATTGTATGTCTATACAACATTTTGTTTATCCAATCATCTATTGATGGACACTTGGGTTGCTTCCATGTTGCTACTGTGAATAATGTTGCTATGAATATGAGTGTACAAATATATCTTTGAGCCCCTGCTCTCCTTTCTTTTGGGTATATACCCAGAAGTGGAATTGCTAGGTCACATACTAATTCTATTTTTAATTTTTTGAGAAACCTTCATACTGTTTTGCATAAATACAGCCCAATTCTACATTCTCACCAACAGTTCACGTGAGCGATTAAATGTATTCTATTTATATTTAATCCTGATAAAACCTCTTAAGATACAAACTATGATTATCACCCCCAGTCTTACAAAAAAGAAAACAAAGAAGTGGAGAAGCTGGTCAGCGGTGGTGCCAGAATTCAAACCCAGGCCTGCCCGTCTCCAGTCTCTTTCAGTGGGGACTGGTAGAAGCTTAGAATCCCTCCAAATCTTCCAGTTCTAGAAAGTGCCCCCATTCCTCTCCCCGGCTCGCGTCCTATCTTCACCTGGGCACCTATCCTCCCGTCTGAACTCATTGACCATCGGAGGTGGGACCAAGATTCTATTCAAGCTCACTCATGTCCACCCTAGGATAACCAACCGGGGGAAGCAACATAGTGTGTAGTACAAAAGCACTGAGGCTATGAATCAGAGTCTGAGTTTGGAAGCCTGAGTCTGAGTGTGAGACTTTGGACATTTGCCCAAGGGACTCAGCCCCTCTGGATCTCAATCTGCTTTGGGAAGATACAAGGGGATAGTGAGACTAAAAGGGGATAAAATGAAGTGTGGAAGTAGGTACAACATAAGCTTTAGTGTTTGTATTGTATGGTTTTGGTGCTCTTTGGGGCTGTTTTCCTCATATTATCTTTGGCATACCCCTCTGCACTCCTGGCCAGGCTCTAGCTCCATCCTCTATGCCACCATGGAAGGGGAAAGCTGTCGGGTCCCTGTCATTTCATGCTTTTGGGAGGGTACACAATGCACCGGGAGAAGAGAGACTTTGAATGTGGATGGCAGGCATTCAATTCTGGATCAGTAAATGCTGGGTCATTTTGCCCATACAGAGGGAGGGCCATGTAGTGGGAAGTCCCAAATATTTTACAAAATGCCAAGTCAGGAACACATTGTTCCCTCTGCAGTGGGATCCCAGTCCCTCTGTCTGAGGACAGACGTAGAACGACTCGATTCTTAATTCTTCCCTGCCACCTCGTGGTGGTTTTCAAGATGCACTTTCAAAGGTGGGGTCCAATTACTGCCTGCCAGGAGTGACTGCAAAGTTGCAGGCAGAGTGTCATTCTACACTCCCACACCCTCATGAGCAGCTTAACGACTTCGATTGCTCCCCCAGAGCCTTGCCCTTCCCCCAGGTCCCCAGAAAACACCCTACAGTTGTGAGGCTATGTCTGTGCAAAAATATTTGAGGTGTGCTTCCTCAGTGGGTGTTCTGTGCTCCGAGCCCAAGACGAAGAGGGAAGAGAGAGGAAAGGGGCCAGGTGGGTCTGGAGGAGAGAGAAACCCGGGCCATCTGGGGCTGATGAGTCACAGGGGGCTGCTTGTTTCCCTTGGAGGAAGCGACCACTTGGTTTGGAAGCTTCTCCTTCATGTTTCAGAGGCTCTGTCTACCCTCCTAATGGGGTCCCAGGCTCTTTAAGCCCCAGAACAGAAGTTGGGGGCTTGAACACCTGTGGAGCACTCTGTCTTCTTAACAGAGACAGGCAGAGAAGGGCCAGCTGTGGAGTACCTGATCTGGTTCATTTTGGGCTCCTGCCTGGGATACTGTTAGCTAGTGAGCCTGGGGAGTCCGGGGGTGCCTGGTGGCCAGTGTTTGGGGTGTTTGGTGAGCCAGCAAGTATCTGCTATCTCTTAGGACCATTCCATTGAGGCAAGTGGTGAGAAGAACAGAGCATGGGTCCCTTGCAGTCCAGAGGGCACTTGTACTTCAGGCTGGACATACTTGCCTCACCTGGGAGATGTCTGTGCCTGAGCCAGACTATTGACTGGGAGTTTCCCCCAGGATTGGAGGCGAAGTGTGTGTGTGTGCCTCTGGTGAACAATCTACAAGCCTGACACCGGATGTAGCCCAAGGAAGAGGGGCTCACCGAAGCTACTCTGCCCCCTGATCCCCTCTCAGAGTTAGAGCTCTTTCCAGGTTGAATAGAGAGCATCTCGCCATCAGGATGTTTTGCTAATGAAATCACCGCCATTACCAAGGACATTACCACATACTGCCCTCCTTCCGAGTACTGTGAGTGTGGCTGAGCCCAGCACAGGGGCCATCCCGCCCACGCCCCTGCCTGAGCAGAAGCAGCCCTCTCATTTGTCACATCCCTGACCTGTGACTCAGATACTTGTCTGCTGTCCTCAGATGGTAGCTCTCCACAACCTCTCCTAAAAGCTTCTGCTTTTGACTGTTGGTAAAGGGAGGAGTGGCCATCACCCAAAGCTGTTTTCCAAAGAAATCTCCTTCCCCTCCTCCCTCACTTCTACCTTCCTTTAAACCACCTTTCTATGCTTCTTTTGCCCACCCCTCATGGTGCTCCTTAGCATGAGGCACCTCTTGCTTTGTGGCCTTCGCTAAAAAGGAACCCAAAATGGCTCTACCGAAACACCCTTCCCCACTGCCTCCTCACTCTTCTGCATGCCCCACACTCTCTGTATGGGCTGGAGCCTCCGCGTGCCACCCTATAGAGGTGGCTCGAGGTGCTTTCTGCACAGACATTAACTGGGAGTTGTTCTCAGAGGCCAAACAAATGGTGGCAGGTGGAGAAGGGGCCCGAGCCAGGAAAAGGGTGAAGAAAGTTGTGTCCTCAGGGGAAAGCCCAGGAGCTCTTTCTGTGGCCATACAGTACCACCAGCATCTTGTTTCTGACCAGGAGTTGCAGGGTGCTGGGGACTCGCCGGTACCCTGGGGCCCATGAGCAGCCTGCTTGTCTGTGCCCTGAGATCCTGCCTACCTTCTCATGCCTTGGAAGCCTCAGATTGGCTGGCCTGGTTTGGATCATGTGTCCTTCTCTGAACCTGTCACTATGTTTAGGGGGATGCAGGATTCTCATTGGTCAAATGAGCCAAGTGCCTTTCCTGGAGCCCCCTGGGCTGGGGGTGGGGATGAGGATAGGGACAGAAGGAGAAGGAGGGGGCGGTTTGGTATTCCAAGGGGTGATGGCATGTGGAGGGAAGCCTTACTTCCTGATCTCTGTGAGACCAGCTTGGAATTCCATCTGAGCTCAGGTAGGAGGGGGCATACCATCACCCTTATGTGTGAGCTTTATGTGCATTTTGCACCATGTGGTAGATCCATGATGGTTTGTAATTTCTAAAGAGGGTCTGACATTTTAAATGATTAGGAAAGAAGTTTTCTGTGTCATTCCTTTCACAGTACTCTGTGGTAAGAACAGTTTAGGGAGAAGTTCTTGTTGACAGCCAGTCTTGTGGTTCAACTTTCTCCAAACTTCTGGATCCCAAGTCATCTGTGTTAAAAAGACCAGACAGTGCAAGACACATGTGTTGGTAGGTTTTCTTAACTATCTACATGTCCAGCTTTACATGGAAGTTGATTTGTATTTCTGCTTTCTTTAACCTGCAGGTTGCACCTCATTTATCTTTAGCTTCCTGGCACAGCTTTCCTGTTTCGGAGCCACAGGTTTCTCTCCGTTAGGGTTGCTAACCCTGGAGGTGCTGTGGGCCATCTTCTCCCCTTCATGAGAAGAGTCTCCCTGTGTCAGAAGGCAACTCAGAGAATAGCTGAGACAAGAAGTAGAGAGAATAGAATCTGGTGCCTGACACTGTTTACATACCTGGATCAAGCTGTGCCTGAAGCTGATGGATCTGTCTAGGACTTTTCATTGACGTGAGCCTCAATACAATCTTGTAGATCCTGAAAATCCAGTCTATTCCTACCTCTTTCCTTCTTAGTACAACCACAGAATTTAGTATTGGATGAGATCTTCAATATGTGTTCAGCTGATGCTGGCTAAACTAATTGCTCTGCGTCAGGCCTTACGCTGGTCACTGGGATCCAGCAATAAGTCAGACATGGTTCCTGCCCACGGGGAGCTCTCGGTCTAGTAAGAAATAGGTGTTCTTCTCCGGATCATACCCTGATATTGTACCCTCGATTTTTAAAAATTAGACTTAGAACTGGTGTGATTCCCACAAAGATTTCTACAATCTGCTTTCATGTTGTCCCCACTCTGTCGATCCCTTCCTATCCCCACACCCTGAGGAAAGGAGAGAGAAAAAGAGAGGAGACTGGCTGGGCGGGGTCCTACGGTCAGGGAAACCCTAGCCCCATACGATCCACAGACCAACTACAGTAAACCGGGTTGATGAAAGTGACAGTAGAACATATGACCAAATTATTAAAAGTTCACGACAGCGACTATGTAAATGGTGGAACATGGCACAGTTCTATCTGTCTGGGAAAATGTAAATTTTAATCATGAACGTTGAAATATAAGTCAAAGCTGGAGAGATGTGAAAGTAATGATACGGAATTAAAGTGAACTAAGAGAATGAATATATCAGCTTGTCCCGTTCTTTCCTAAAGGCAGAAGTGCTTGAATGGCCAGACATTTGTTTAGTAGCTATTAGGTGAACCACATGGAACTGCCAATATTTGACTGTTTTTGATCCATAAACACAGCAATTTCACATGGTCCAAACTACTCCTGCAATGATCTTGCAAAACTCAATATTCTAATGAAAACTATTCTGATCGATAATGTAAAATTTAGATATTGTGGGATCCTCTTACAACAATCTGCTGTCAAGAACATTTTGGTGGTTAAGGAGATTGTTTTCCAGATAAGACAAAGCCTGAGGATGTCACCCACTTCAGGAGGGATACCTCCTCACAGTGCGTGTGGGTTGGTGTCAGAGAGTGACTGATTGTAACTGGAGGGCTTATAAACATTGTAAAATCTTCCCTCTGAGCCAGCCTTTTAAAAAAATGGTGGTTGTATGTGTTGCGAATTGAAGGTACCTTGCTGGTTCTGCTTCCGTGAGTGACCAAGATCAGGAGAAAAGGGGAGGGGTCATCTCTGCGACATTCTAGCTATTCACAGAACTAAACAGAGAGCAGAGTCACTACTGCGGTTAGAGGTTGGCAGCATGAGAAAGATGGGGAATAGGGATATGGTTAAAAAAATACAGCCACTCAAACTAGGATGTCTGGGGGGACCTTGGTCTGCTTCAATCCAAGAGGAATTAAAAGATGGAAAGATGTTTGGGAAGGCCAGAAGTGTCAGAGATGGAGGGATGGGCAGGTGTCCAGGGGGTGTGCGGGAGCAAGGGATTGCCTTCCCCCAACTGGGATCCCCCAGGCCCTCTGGTCTTATAGAGGGGGCAGCCTGCAACCCCTGTGGGTAGGTCTGAGTTGCCAGATGCTCCAGACAGGAGATTGGAGTGGGCTCACAAAGCCTTGCCATCCAGGGATATGAAGGCACAGACCACAAGCTTCTCTGCCAGGGTACGGTGTTCTTGACCTTCTTGGAGAAGTTTGCTTGTCATTCACGTTTGATCCCCATCAGCTTCTCAGTGGCATCCATGGAGCTGGCAGCGATCATTTGCTCTTAAGGTGTGCAGAGTTAGTGGCCCATAAATAAACAGCAAGTCCTCCTTGTTCTCCTCCAGTCTCTCAGGTTGCATCACTGAGAACCAAGTGGCCGACCGTGTCCAGTAGCCTCTTGACAAAGGTGGCATAGGGGTTGTCCACAGCCTGGTCTATATCTTACCAGGATCTCCCTGCCTTCCTCCAGGGTGATGCTTTTCTTGGCCTCACTTGTGCTTCTTCACCTCCTCTTGTCCACAGCTTGCGTATCTTCACATCTTCGAGCACTCTGATTGAACATTGAACATGCTATCAGAGCCGACCACCCGCAAAGCCGTGTTTCCAAAGGTGAAAGAGAGATGGCAAGGAGAGGAGGAAAGACACGAACCACTGCAGCTGTTTCAGGAATCTAAATGCATCTCAGTCAGCCTCAAACATTACCCTATGCTCAGGTGGTGTAGTCACCATGTGTCATTAGTGCATTCTCCTGAGTGGCCTCCTCTTCCTCTGAGTCTCCTTGTCAACTAACTAGGTTGAATTCTTAGAATTAAGAGATGGTTAAGCTCATCACACGCAGTTTGACATATACCAAAGATTCAATAAACCTAGCTATCATTATGCTTCTGCTTAGAGTTTTTAGATATCTTCTAATGTCTCCCGAGGTTGAACCAGGGAGGAAAGTATTAGGGTGACAGATATAAGTTCAGTGTAAAGAAAAGTGTTCTCCCAGTCAGAGCTTGCTGCTGTTGGACAGGCTGCCCACAGAACAGCATCCCCTACTGCCGGAGGCGGTGGGAGAGCTTTCCAAGTGCAGGTGCCATGCGAAGCACTTTACATCTGTTATTCTAGTTTATCTTCCTACAACCTTTAAGTACACAAAGTTGGCACTGCTTAGAAGTGGTGAGCCAAAGTACAAACCTGCAACGCAGCATAAGCCACCATCCTTTTCCACCCAAACTGCAACACAAGGAGCTGTGAATTGTACAAGAGGACCAATGGCAATCCCGAATAAACATAATAGACCATCACCCAGCTTCCCTTTGGACTTGGTGTGGCCTCATGACTCAGTGGAATGTAAGAGGAGTACATCTCCAGGAAGTATCATCAAGGGAGAAGAGGTGCTTTACTTGATGTTGTTTTCCTTCTTTATGATGGAATGCGGATGTGATGACTGGAGCTTGAGCAGCTATATTGGTCCATGAGGTGGTATCCTAGGGATGGTGGAGCAGAGAGAGAGAGAAGGATCTTCAGTTCTTAAAACTTGGTGGAATAGATCTGCCTTACTAGCTCTGGACTTTAATATGAGAAAGAAAGAAACTTCTGTCTCGTTTTAGCTTCTGTTATTTTAGATCTCTGTGATAGAGTAATCTAATCGAACTGTTGCTACATGTAGATTCCTACCCACTCAGCTCTCATCCAACTTATATTCTTTTAAAGTTGAAGCAGGTGGTGCAATGGTGCAGGGGAAGGGAGGAGGTAGGTCTCTATCCCATGTGTTTAACATTTCTTCATGTAGACTTGTTTTCTTTAACTCCAGGCTACCACCACTTCTGGACTCCCTTCTCTTGGCATGGTGGTTGGGTCCTGGTTGATGAGAATGGATTGGATACAAAGCTAGTGTAACATGGCCCTGCCCTAGAGCTTAATGTGATGTGTGAAGTAAAAAGTGTGGGTCACTGAGTTGAGCAGGCAAACTTGGGGCTGGGCTTGGAGAAAGTGAGTGAGTCAGTGGGGTACATGCCCGGGAGTGCTAGAAGAATGCACAGCCTGGGTTGTGTGCCCAGGAAGGCCAGCTCTGTTTAAAGACCAGGAGCAAGGCCAGGCTGACAGGTTCCAGCCTGCACCCAACACCATTCTTTTTTGCCAGAGGACCTTTTCCTCTCTATTCTATTCTCCTGGTAGCTCAGGGCTCAGGGCAGAGGACAGGCCCAGAGGAGGGTTTCTATGATTGCGCTCATGAGAGCCCCTCACCCTGGGCCTGGCACAGAGTGGCACTGACCACACATGGTTTCCTTCGTCTTCAATGACCCTGATTGACCCAGAACAAGGTCAGACAAGGATGAGAGGGTGCCCAGGAGTCCAGCTGCAGATCGGATGCACAGGGCAGGTTCAAGGTCCTGGGAGCCTCGGACCTTCCTACCAGGTGTCCATTGCCTTCCTTATCTCACAATCTAATTGGAGATAGTTCCTTACCCTTTCTCTCTCTTTCCTCTCCACCTTTTTATTTTCAGTCTCACTAACCCTTTTTTATCCCCTTCCCTTTCTTTTTTCTTTCAATAGTGGTAAAATAAACGTAACATAAAATTTATCACTTTAACCATGTTTAAGTGTACAGTTTAGTGGTAATAAGCACATTTATAATGTGCTACCATAACTACCATCTATTTCCAGAGCTCTTTTCACCTAGAAAAACTGCAACTTTCTACCTACTAAACAATGACTCCCTATTTCCCCCTCCCCCAGCCATTGGCAACCATCATTCTGTTTTCTGCCTCTATGATTTTAACTACTCCAAGGGTCTCATATAAGAAGAATAATACAGTATTTGTCTTTTTCTGACTGGTTTATTTCACTTAGCATAATATCTTCAATGTTGTAGCATGTGTCAGAATTTCCTTCCTTTTTAGGACTGAATAATTTTCTATCATATGTATATGCCACATTTTGCTTATCCATTTATTCACCAGTGGACACTTGGGTTGCTTCCACCTTTCAGCTATTGTGGATAATGCTGCTATGAACATGGGTGTGCAAATATCTTTCAAATCTTTTGGGTATATACCCAGAGGTGGAATTGCCAAATCTAGTATTAATTTTTTGAGGAATTGTCATATTGTTTTCCACATGTTGCTTCATCATTTTACATTCCCACAGCGCACAAGGGTTCCAATTTCTTCACATCCTATCCAACACTTGATAATTTCTTCTTCTTTATTTTTTTTTGATAGTTGCCATCCTAGTGGGTGTGAGGAGTATCTCATTATAGTTTTGATTTGCATTTCCCAAAAGATTATCGATGTTGAGTATCTTTTCATGTGCTTATTGGCTATTTGTATATCATCTTTGGAGAAATGTCTATTCAATTCCTCTGCCGTTTTTGAATTGAGTTTTTTGTTTTTCGGTTTTATTTTGGTGTTGAGTTTTACGAGTTCTGTACATATTTTGCATATCATTCCCTTGTCAGATATATGATTTTCAAATTTGTTCTCCCATTTTGGGAGTGGCTTTTTACTCTGTTGATATTGTGTTTTGATGTGCAAAATTTTTAAATTTTCATGAAGTCCAATCTGTCTGTTTTTATTTTTGTGCCTGTGCCTTTAGTGTCGTATCTAAAAAATCATTGCCAAATCCAATTTTGTGAAGCTTTGCCCTGTGTTTTCTTCTAAAAGGTTTATAGTTTTAGCTCTTACGTTTAGGTCTTTGATTCATTTTAGTTTATTTTTATATATGGTGTTAAATATGGGTCCAATTTTATTCTTTTGCATGTGGATATCCAGTTTTCTTGGTACCATGTGTTGAAAAGACTGTTCTTTCCCATTGAATGGTCTTGTCACTCTTGTCAAAAATCATTTGACCATATATGTGAGGCTTTATTTCGGAGTTTTCTATTCTGTTCCGTTGGTCTGTATGACTGCCTTTATGCCAGTACCACACTGTTTTGATTACCGTAGCTTTGCAGTAAATTTGAAATCAGGGAGTGTGAGTTCCTTAGCTTTGTTCTCCTTTCTCAGGATTGTGTTCACTATTCAGGATCCCTTGAGATTCCATATGAATTTTAGAATGGATTTTTTATTTCCATAAAAATGTCATTGAGATTTTGATAGGGATTGCCTTAAATCTGTAGGTGGCTTTGGGTAGTAGTGATATCTTAATGATGTGAAGTCTTCAATCCATAAATGTGGTATGTTTCCATTTATTTTGACTTCTTTAATTTCTTTTTTCTCTTAGTTCATCTCAATTTTGTTGATCTAGTCAATTTTGTTAATCATTTCCCTCTCTCTCTGGATTCATTTATTGCAAAATAAAGTTAAATGGCTAATAAGACACCCATGTACCCATAACATAACTTCATAAATCAATCTACCCACACAGCTGACACCCCCCGGCATCTCTTTGCATGTTGCCTGCCTCCAAAGGCAACCACCATCCCGAACGCAGTGCTGATCATTCAAGTGCATTTCTTTGTGTTCTCTAAGGTACATGCATTTCTAAAATATACAGTGTTGCTCTGCATGCTTTTACATTTTATATAAATGGCATAACCTTTATTTTTCTGCAGATTGCCTCAGGTTATGTTTGAGAGCCTCAAACATAAGAGCCTCAGCCTTGTTAGGGTGTGAAAATCTAGTTTGTTCATTCTCGTTGCTCTGTGGCAATGTATTGTATGAATAAACAGCTGAGTCATCCATTCTACCGATGGTCGTCATTTAGATCGATTCTGACATTTTGCATGTCGGGTTTGGCTAAGGTGTGTACCAAAGAGATGCACTGCCGGGTGGTGACCCACAGTAGCCGGGGCCCATCTTCAGCTGCACCCAAGTATGCAAATACTTTCTAAAGTGGTTGCTTGATTCTACACTCCCACCAGGGGGCGCATGAGAACCCTCACCATTCAGAGTCTTCTCCCATCCTCCCTATCTCCAGACTTGAATGGACAATTTAATTCATCTCGTTGATGGAGCACTGAGCAGCCATGAAAATGATGTTTTCACAAATATTTAATGATGTGAAAATTGCTCTCAATATAAGTGAAGAGGCTCTGAGAAACTGCATATAGCCTGTATATATAATAACCAAAGAATAGAGCTAGACAAGGGAATGTAATGGGGAATGAGTTTTATTTTCTTCTTTACTTTGTATTATTCAAATTTGTCACAAGATGACCCCATACTGCTTTGGTTGTCAGAAAAAGAAGAGCAAATACAATAATTGTTTTTAAGCAGCAACAATGAGTAGGTTGGGAGACCAGACGGAGAACTCAAAAAACTGGTCAGAGAAAAGCGCCACGTTGAGGGGACAGGCTCCGGGGCAAGACCTGGAAGCAATAGTTGAGGTAAGGCTCTGTGTGTACATCCTGCTCTGAATCGACAGCTTCGGCCCTGGGCCAGGGTAGTAACCACTCTGTGCCTCAGTTTCCTCAACTATGAATGGGGAATAGTAATGGCATGTACCCCATGGGCTGTTGTGGAGCTGATAGTTGTGTAATGTGTTGAGAATCAGGCGAAGCACATGAGTACTCTGTAGCTGGTGACATTGTTGTCAACAATGTGGAGGTGTCCTGGCAGGAGTGGGATGGAGCAGACCTTGGATCTAGGCACACTGAGATGGATGGGCCTGAGGGGACAAAGATGACAAAATGGCTTTAACATAGGGTGCATGGAAAAGGGAAGGCTTCATCCTGGGTGAACAGGAGCCGACAGAGTGACTAGGGAAGACCTGGCTCTGCCGACTGTCGTCCCCCCATGTGCCCACCAGCCTTGAGCTCATCCTCTGCTCCAGGCTCCATACCTACTGCCAGACCTCGCAATCACCTGGCAGGTGAAGGTGACACAGTTCCCAGAGGTAAGTATTTTCCTCATAGTTACATAGTTGGAGTCAACAGTCCAATGCAGAGGCTCTCGTTGGGCAGTCACAAGCTGCCACTTGCTTCTCCACAGACGGAGAAAGGACAGTGAAGCCTTCACCAGCCATGCTGCTAACGGACACCAGGAGGTGTCCTGACTCTTTGTTGAGGGGATTAGAGTTGAGGTTTGAGAGAAGTAGGGTCTCTCCTCCGCTTCCCCCCCTCTTTCCCAGGGGCTCTGCTGGCTTCTCCTCAGCA